>NC_133716.1:11806941-12406941 GCF_048934315.1 Petromyzon marinus | reverse complement strand
GCTCTTCCTTACAATATTAGGAAGCCGTTGGAGCTTTGCACTTTTAAATAGTCTAGATTGACAAACTAATTTCTTTGGCACTGCTTGTTGTTTAGCTTGTTGTCCTTCCCCGCACCTCCGATTAGCACAAGTGGCTGTGTGTGGTGCGAAAGAAGCTCAACATACATATAAATGCTTTCTGGGGCTAAATGGTTGCAATGTGTTGGACACGGTCCCTCGAGGGCCAACCGCCACAAGGCAATATATGACTCAGATGACGTTCCTGTTTCACACACTGCCTTGCTCTTTACTGTTAAATTTCTCACATTTTGTGCTGACAATATGGAACCAACACACTTAGCAAATATTTTTCACTCTTTTAAAAATTCCCCCTCCAACAGCATACACAGAAGTACAGCAGGTTATATGCATGCAGAATCTTTGATAAATCTTGTCAATGCCAGTATCCACAAATATAAATGAAAAATCAATTTAATATACAGTTGTGCCTTACGAGTCGAGCCGAGCAAACTGGGGGAGACATCACGGCAAATGCGCGCGCGGACATGCACAGCGGAGCCACGCAGACTTTTATCTGCTAATCTGTGCTGGAAACAGTAGAGTAGGCGGATAAAACTGCGCCACATGATGCCAATCGGTGAGCCATCCGTCCAGGCACGACCTCGTGGGGAAATTCAGCCACAACCCACGGGACTGCACACACGGTTAACTTTCAGATTTTATGAGATTTCACCTGACAAGATACATCGCATTGTAAACACCACGGGGACAATACACAGTCATTCGCAATCGGGTGTTTTTGGTCGCAATGAAGCACACGATTTACCCGTGGCTGTCTAAAACTGTGCTGTCCCAGCTCCATGGACCTCGAGGTAGCTGAAGTGACTATCCAAGGGGGGTTTAAAATAATGAAATCAAAAAGCATGAGCTAGAGAAGAGCCATAAAAGCCGATATTGTATACATGTAAAAGCTTCTCAATAAAATGCAGGGTTAGCGCTGGCAGATGCACTCACGGCCCCCTCGAGTTGGTGCGGCATCATGCAACCCCGCATCAGCGTCCACGTGTAAGCAGTGTTTCCACATTAACGGCAAACCCAACACTGCTGCCTCTGCCGGGCCAGAGTAAACAAGAGCCTGAGAACCCCTGGTCTAAGTTGTAACCCCCCCCCCCGTGCCAAACACTGCTCTATGTGGTGATGAGAACAGTGAATGACAATGCTGGGCGTATGATGGCAATATTAAAGTCGTGGTCGAAAAAAGCAGGAGAGGTACCACTGAGTGTGGTGGTAGTGTTGTCGCCTGTAACTTCAGACAGGGCTTTTGAATCGTGCAGTGGGGAGTAGGAGTTCTACGGTTAGCGCACTGCACTACGAACCCGGCAACCCGATTCGATTGCCGCTCACGCCCAATACCAATGACCTGAATCTGTCCTGGATCTCCCCTAGGTCGACTCAGCCTCAAATGAGTACCTGGTGTGATGTGTAAACATCGCCACTGGGGAGACAAAGGCGGCCGGGTGTAGTGCTGGCCAACCACCCCCTCGTGTACCATGTCAGCTTTCGTAGGTGCTCGCTAACAGCACTTGCCCCAGCAGTCTGCTAATAGGCTATACGGGTGTCTTTGTCCACGAGATGCTTGCACGGCAAAGATTGAGATGCCACCGACTGCCTCGCGTCCCTCTCCCGCCCCGTACCACGGTATCAGTCAATGATACTGTACTTCTGGGTACAGTATACCTGCAAAGGGCCAAAACTAACCCCCGCGATAGCTAAATTGGCATACAAAGAAGTTGCCCGCAATAGGTAGAAATCGCAAAAGATAAACCTGCGAGATTCAAGGGTTTTCTTTGGTTCTTTCGGTAAAGTCACGTAGAATGAGAATAAAATAATAAATTGATCAAATAAAATAACACAATAATATTCTCACGACGTTTCGGCCACAACACAAGCGGCCTTCATCAGGTGAAGGGACGAGACTGTCTGGTAGGACAGCGCTGGAGTGAAAGAGCCACGTTCAGATCACGACCTTTAAGCTGTGTGAGAGGAAACAAAGCGCCTTGACAAAGGAATTAGCATATAATTTAGCATTGAAATGGCTGAGTGATTAGCTTGTGACTGGTCACAGAAATAGCTATGTTAAAAGTTAAAGCATACACATCCGCAGAGGCACCCCTTGACAAAGGAATTAGCATAGAATTTAGCATTGAAATAGCTACACATCCGCAGAGGCACCCCTTGACAAAGGAATTAACATAGAATTTAGCATTGAAATAGCTGAGTGATTAGCTTGTAACTGGTCACAGAAATAGCTACGTTGAAGTCAGAGCATACACATTCACCGAGGCACTTAGTACAAATCAAACAGGAGAATTTAGCATTGAAATAACTAGGCGAATTTAGCATTGAAATAACTGAGTGATTAGCTAGTGACTGGTCACAGAAATGACTATGTTGAAGTCAAGGCCTACACATCTGAGCTATTCACAGTACTATATAGTGAACCAATAAAAAAAACTAAAATATAAATTACCTTAATGTTATCAATAAACTCTATATTCTCCAATCAGCTAAGCTACCAACAATAAGTCGTTATATATCACAATGCTATATGGCGAAAAAATGGGTGGATTCTTACCCTCAACTTTAGCACCACGGATAGCTACGGGCCCCATTCAGACGGACGAGTTCATCCATGGTCGGAACAGAGGAGGGGGAGAGAGACAGCTGCGAGGCACTATTATACTCCATGTTGTAAACCATACCATTAACCGTGGTGTGAGAGGTATTAAGAGTCAATGCTGGCGAAAGAGCTGCGGTCTGAAGGTCATCGTAAAATACAATTAATTAAGAACAGAAATGGTTTAAAACATCTTTCCAATGGTTACTAAGCCAGAATCCATCTTCTCGGTTGAAATTGTCTCTGTGCTTGTATGAGGCCATTCACATATACAAGCGCAGAGACAATTTCAACCGAGAAGATGGATTCTGGCTTAGTAACCATTGGAAAGATGTTTTAAACCATTTCTGTTCTTAATTAAATGTATTTTACGATGACCTTCAGACCGCAGCTCTTTCGCCAGCATTGACTCTTAATACCTCTCACACCACGGTTAATGGTATGGTTTACAACATGGAGTATAATAGTGCCTCGCAGCTGTCTCTCTCCCCCTCCTCTGTTCCGACCATGGATGAACTCGTCCGTCTGAATGGGGCCCGTAGCTATCCGTGGTGCTAAAGTTGAGAGTAAGAATCCACCCATTTTTTCGCCATATAGCATTGTGATATATAACGACTTATTGTTGGTAGCTTAGCTGATTGGAGAATATAGAGTTTATTGATAACATTAAGGTCATTTATATTTTAGTTTTTTATTGGTTCACTATATAGTACTGTGAATAGCTCAGATGTGTAGGCCTTGACTTCAACATAGTCATTTCTGTGACCAGTCACTAGCTAATCACTCAGTTATTTCAATGCTAAATTCGCCTAGTTATTTCAATGCTAAATTCTCCTGTTTGATTTGTACTAAGTGCCTCGGTGAATGTGTATGCTCTGACTTCAACGTAGCTATTTCTGTGACCAGTTACAAGCTAATCACTCAGCTATTTCAATGCTAAATTCTATGTTAATTCCTTTGTCAAGGGGTGCCTCTGCGGATGTGTAGCTATTTCAATGCTAAATTCTATGCTAATTCCTTTGTCAAGGGGTGCCTCTGCGGATGTGTATGCTTTAACTTTTAACATAGCTATTTCTGTGACCAGTCACAAGCTAATCACTCAGCCATTTCAATGCTAAATTATATGCTAATTCCTTTGTCAAGGCGCTTTGTTTCCTCTCACACAGCTTAAAGGTCGTGATCTGAACGTGGCTCTTTCACTCCAGCGCTGTCCTACCAGACAGTCTCGTCCCTTCACCTGATGAAGGCCGCTTGTGTTGTGGCCGAAACGTCGTGAGAATATTATTGTGTTATTTTATTTTATCAATTTATTATTTTATTCTCATTCTACGTGACTTTACCGAAAGAACCAAAGAAGATGAATCATTGCAGTCACGAAAGCTTTAAATCGAAATTCAAGGGTCTCCTGTACAATAAGAATGGAATGATTTGTGAAAATATTTCGAATTGCAATCCAATTCAAAGAGGCGCTGTAGTTTATTTGCAGACTTTTTGTCAAAAATTGTGTTCACGAACCCAGGGCAAGTGTTGATGATACATAAGGATTATATTTTATAATCATATGTCATTTCATTATGACTATGCTTGCTTCCCGAGGAAAGCCCCACCAAGTGCCAAAACTTTTCCAGAAGGGTCCTGCCACGTTTTCACAAAAGGGGGCAACGTTGCTATGTATGATACTAATAAAATGAAAGTATTATAATCCGAAACGAGTATTCTGCTGGTATTTTTTGGCATTGGAATGATTGGCCAACACAAGTTACACAATGTTTTTGTTTAGGTATGGGAGGAAACAGGAGAACCCTGAGCAAACCCGTATATAAAGGGGGACAACATAGAAACTTCATGTATGTATGTATGTAAGTTGAATTTATTTAGCACCATATACGTAGCCAAACGGGCTAATCAGAAGGCACCCGCGTGGTGATCCGAACCGAGGGCCATATTGCTGGGGAACAAGCGTTTGCGTTGTGCCACCCTGTGAAACGTTTAATGTGTTGATAATGTTGGGCATTACGTACGCCAGTACACTCTTGCTCGCCCATTTGTTTTGGTTGCATGGATTCCTATTGATATACACACATTTTCTACACTGTCATTTTACTGCTTGAATTTCTCACTTGTCGCTTGCAAAATAAACAAATTCCATCAAATGTCAGCTGTTTATAAATGAATTTTGTTAATTCACGGTTGGTCGCTATATATATACTTCTAAATGTATTTTAAGTCTCTCTCGTGAAGAATGCATACACGTAGACTTGTTCACGTGTGTGTGCGCACGCATGTTTGAATGACAATTAACTAAGGCATTATAGGAAAAAATCAGTTTGGAGTCATCCAAATCACCCTCGCTTTAGAGTACATTCACAAGATCATTGGTACTCGACTGCAACAATCACATTTAAATGAGCTTACGTTACATTATAAAATGAAATAAATCACTATTCAGCCCTGCATTCTCAGCTTCTATTCAGTGAGGTGTCCACCGACCAAATGGAATAAGGCCAACCACATCATAAATCACGTGTGGCGATAACATTAAATAAGTTATAGATCGTTACTATGCCACAAACTGTATACATAGCACTATGCTGTTACACAGCACCACGCAGTATGTGAATTACAGCACTGTACATACAATAACCGCCATTCACCACTAAGTGCCGGTGAGGTCACCACGGCACTTGTGCCATGCTCGGTGCACTTTGAGGCCATGTGAAGTGTGGAAGGCCCGCTTGGCAGGAGGTCACGTAACAGACTCAGCCAGGTGCCACACAGCTTGTGAACTATAGCACTTTACATAAATACAACACAGTTTGTGCGTGTACTATAGAACTATACTCACGGTAATACACTTACATTGCACGTCAGAAAGCTGTTACCATCCTCTCGACGAATGGACAATGAATAATTACCACACAGCTCCAACCATGGACACACAGCAACACCACTGCCTGCTTGGATCAGTCGCTGGCAGCCATTCAGATCACCACCAAGTTACCCCTCAAAGCCGTCCACTGCAGAGGCTGGGCCTTGCCTTCAACCTGCCCTTATCCTGCCACTTCAGTTGGAAGTCTGAATTATCCACCCATTTCATATTCTTTGGGTCTTTCGGTAAATACTCTTTGGTTCTATTGGGTAAAGTCACGTAGGTGAAAATAAAATAACAAAAAATCACGACGTTTCGGCCACAACACAAGTGGCCTTCATCAGGTGAAGGGACGAGACTGTCTGGAGGACAGCGCTGTCACGAAGATAGGTTCAAAGAAAATAACAAAAAACCACGACGCTTCGTCATCCTGATGACGACCGCTTGTGGTGGGATCGAAACGTCATCAGGATGACGACCGCTTGTGGTGGGATCGAAACGTCATCAGGATGACGACCGCTTGTGGTGGGATCGAAACGTCATCAGGATGACGACCGCTTGTGTTGCGATCGAAACGTCGTAGTTTTTGTAATTTTCTTTTAACCTATCTACGTGACTTTACCTAAAGACCCAAAGAATATAAATTCCTGCAGTCACGAAAGCTTTAAGTCTAGATTTATCCACCCATTGTGACAAGCAATAAAGAGACATGAAGACAGACAAGACTCAGAGGAATAGAAACATAGAGGCACAGAGAGATACAAGTACACATTTACACAATGAGGGGCAACAGAAAGACAGGAAGGTTACAAGATAAATGGTGATACACCGACGGGGGCATAAAGAGCGAGAGAGAAAAAGAGGTCAAAAGGGAAATGGTGAGACATGCCACTGACACACAGAGACAGGCATAACCAGGGACACAAAAGCTAGAGGGACATGGAGAAAAACACAGCAACAGAGACAAATGGAAAGATGGAGTGACACAATGAGCGACAAGATAAACAAGATAGACAAATATAGACGTGTGTGGCAGGGGTGGACACAAACAGCACATCAAACAGCACATCGTAGCAAGAGGGGAGAGATGACTTATTGGGGTTCAATGTCAAGTCCTAGGGCTTCCCCTTTGTTGTGACCTCTTGGAACCCAATCAAGTGCCTGTCTAAGTAACTACCCTCGTGTTTCCGAGCACAAACCACCCACCATATTCATCACTTGTCATCTTAAATTGGGTACCCAAAATACTTAATTTTCCTTAACTAGCGTTATAAAATTCCTAGCATCCTCAGGCCTTATACTATATCACAACTGTGCTGAAGCACACTGGAGTTGTTTTAATGACACTCTATGTGTGCTGCATTGTGTTATTTTCTAAACTGGCCTTTAATGTCTTTCAAAAGCCATCCTGCAATAAAAATATAAATAAATGTCCCTTAAAATATATACAAATTTAATCTAAAATGTAATCCTAAACTCATCCTCTGTGTGTGTACTTTCTCCCATAACCACAGTACCGCTGGGATCCAGCGTGTTTCGCTTATGACTGTTAAACCCCTCTCGTTTGTTAGTTGTGCAATTCCACTTAGAGAACCCCCTACTCGTTCTCCGTCATGTTGACGTTCTTGTCTTTGTGCTGTTGCTGTGCTCACTCACCACAGATCTCCCTCGCTAGGTAACTGGACGACAGGCTAAATGGGACCATTCGTGTAATCAATAAAATAAACAAATCGCCAAGTACAGAATAGGGTAAGACTGTAGAATACATATATAAAATGTACTCCGAATACCCAGTAAGCCGTACTGCAGTGCTATTAATAGTACTCCACCAGGACAGCACAAAGTGATGTCCAATAATACACAATGTTGGACTACTGCACACTGTGTAAATGTTTCCAATACTCTACTTCATACAGAGTATTAAAAATACAAGATAACATACACAATATTAGTACTATACAAGCGTTGGAAAGTATACTATACGCTGTCATAGAATAACATGACAATAAATCTGGCATATTATAACGTACAACTAGAGTATTTACCCTATGCTATTAAATGTAAGTGCCGAATGGAACGCATATTCAAATCTATATACTCGCCAATGCACATAATAGTTCCCTAACAGAATTGAATTTACCATCTTCTGGGTTCTTTCGGTAATGCTAATAAAAATACAAATGTAGCTATGTATGAAGTACGATATATTTATACATAATGAAAATATTTTTGGTGGTGTACTATATAATGTAACAAAGTGCATCTTGCAAAATAAAAAGCAGTAATATATTTTTGAGCTGGATGATATGTTCGGTCGTTTATATTTATTTGTTCACAACCTCAGCAAACTGGCTGTAATTTTCCTAAGGTTACATTAAAATGTACTTGATTTTGAAACAGTAAAATGTAATAAATATTGATTGTAACCAACCTAAGCGCGTTAATATGACGAATATGTGTAAAAGTAAAAACTTCAATGAATTTAAATTTTAGTTTTCATTAAATCTCTCCGCTTGATTAACCATCCAATTGATATTCTAAGGAATGAAAGGTTTTGTTATTTTCTTATTTTTTTAGCAATTATTAAGGAGTGATGGTGCAATGGTTTGTACACTGCGTTATGAACCCGGTAACCCGAGTTCACTTTCGGTCACAGTAAACATCAGTGTGGTGACCGATAACACAACTGGCTCCCTTCTGACCATACTTCACCATATAGGGTGATGAATTCTGGTCAAACAACCGCCACGACAAACACGGCATGGAGAGGTCTTCATCCAGCAGTAGACTGGGAAAAGACTGACATTTATTCTTCTTTTTATATATATACTTTTATAGGTACTGCAGTGAAGAAGTCCACGTGGGATTTTAGTCTTTTAGGCAGAATTTAGTTTTTACATTCCATTAATTTCACCTAATTAAAATAACAATCATTGCATTTTCATTTATTACGTACAACTTTTTAACATTTTTATTATTTAAACGAAAATGACAACAACAATGTTAGTGCTAAAGTGTCTTCCCCACAGGAAGCGATGGCACGGTTTTTGGCGCAATCAACACCCCAACCTAGGTTAGAGTCTTGGATTTTTCAGATTATTCTTCAAATGTGGAACACATCCCTAACACATTCCAATATATCATATTCAACCATAAATGTTTAACTATACACAGTAATTTAACGCAAGTTGATATACACACACAGCACCATATCTCAGAACAATACAGTATATCATTTATGCACAGTAATATTAAATATATCACATTATAAATAACTACAATTTATACCGTATGTGGCGCTACATTATATGTACATGGCATTTCAATACCCTCACACAGATTCACAAAATACTGTATAACACTAATTTCATAACGTATACCATGTAACTTCAGGTCTCCCTCGTAAGACTTCTCACGATAGGTTCTTAGCTGGTTATTACGTTTTTGCAAGTCGTAAGCACTGGAGATTACACAAAAGGTGCATTATATTAATCTATATCACTACACACTGGGGCTATATCGACGCAATCTTTTACAGTACAATATCAAATATCTCGACATGTCGATTGTCGCTAAATCAGTTTGCCATAACTTAACAGTTTATTTCACAATGTTCAGTAAAAATAAATGACTTAAAGGTTGCAGTTTACTCGACTTAAGCCTGCCACGAGTCTTTGTTATCATTACAATCTACAACGCACATCCTGTCCAAATAAACGTAATTACAAGAACGAATAAATAAAGACGTGCAATCTCCATGCCATCAATTACTCTGGAAAGCAGTGTGTAAATTATGTATTTAATCCATAATATGGGTTTATTGGGATAGATCGCGTAAATATATAAATGTGACGTTAAATCCGCCACCACCCGACACAGCCAATTAGTGAGGGTTGTTGTTACGTAAACAGAACATGCCAATTCATCACTAGTACAGCACACTGGTGTTGGAGTCAGATTGTAAATGTTGTGGCTTGGCTCTTCAACACACCGGTGTGCTGTACTTGTGATTAATTATGTTCTGTTTACGTGACAACCCTCGCGAGTTGGCTGTGTCGGGTGGTGGCGGGTAAACGACACGTTTATATATTTACGCGATCTAACCGAAAACAACCTGTATTATGGAAATTGGTCGCGAAAGCCTACGTGTTAAGCATGTATTTAATATTGACAGCTATATATGTATGGATTAATGACTATGTTCATTTAATGTCAGGAAAATTTTATTTTTGATAAATCACAACAATTTTGTGTGGCTCTTCCTATTGTACGATGTATTGTGGGTATCGACATATTGCGGTAACCCAACTACAAAGTAATGCGTAAACATAGATGTGAAATGTAATTCATCTAACTGTGCAATTACACGCAAAACGAATTCCAAAATGGTTTACATCGCATTAAAACCAGCTGGGATCAAACTTCCAAACGCCCTCCGTGGCCTGTGAAGTTATAATTCAGAAATCTGTGGTGAGTGCCCCCGGAATTATGCAAGTGACCTGCATTGCCCCCGGAGAGGATGCAGTGGCCTGCATTGCTCCTGCTTCCGCAGATTTCCCCCCCCGTTTCAGATATATACCGCAAATATTAATTTCAGATTGAATCACACGTATACAGTACTTTAATGTATTGACATGTCGAGAACATTCTCGTCGGAGCGTACAATAATTGTAAGAGGTCACGCCGGTTTGGGGAGGCCTTCATTCATCAGTAGATTGAGCATGGTCTTTGACAGCAAAATAATGCGATCCTTCCCAAAAATGCTGCCGGGGTACATTGCATACCTATATCATTCAATCCACATGAGCACCAAATATAAAGTACTGCAAACAAATAAATGCAGACATTAATTATATATTTTAAAGTGTTCGCTACGTAAGTATACATACGTCTCCCTCACGTTACAGTCGTGCTATACTAACGATTGTGTCCAGTATGTACACCGTATACCCAGTTATACTGTATGCATAGCACTGTCACGTATACTGTATGTGTAGTCCTGTAGTGTACTGCACTACTGGACCGTTACAAAGAGCACAGCTGACGCAACACTATGTATAGCGGTACTGTGCCTACACAGTACACATTACGGCAGTACCGCTATTGCAGTCTACATGTTTTTACTGTACAGTACACATTGCAACTGTACTGTAAACGTACAGTGTACACTTGCGCAAGTTGCCCGACATTTATAAATAAAGCGACGGGCCGCAGCGTGCCCGCCTAGCGCAACTTCGGGCGCGTTTAGGCCGCGAGGGCCCGCGCTCGGGGCAAGCGGTCACGCTAGCAGTGGAGCAGCGGCACGATGGCGGGCGAGGAGGAGGAGGAAGAGACGGTGGAAAGAAGACGAGCTGCGCAGTAGCCTAGGCCGAGGCGGTGCCTTGCTTCCCGCCTCACACACTCCTCTGCCCCGCGCTCACACGCGCGGGCTGCGAGGTGGGGTGCAAGGGGAGCGCGATGCGAGAGAGAAGGGGAGAGAGATGCGCGGGGAGGAGAAGCGGAAGCCGCTCAGTCCCTCACCTCAACTTAGTTTCGCGGGCGGACGCAGCCGCCACCGCCGCCATCTTCGGCCTATTCAGCTGTCGGGGCCTCGGGAGAGCAGGGAATTGGGGGCAGGGCTAGGCAGGGCGGAGCCTGCGGAGAGGGCGGAGGGGCCTGTGCGAGGGGCGTGGCCTGTGAGGAGGGGGGGCGGGGTCCGGATTGGCTGCACGAGGCTCCTCACTCAACTCAAGTCAGTTCGAGCGTCATTATCCGCAGGTCTACACTGTTTACAGCAGTGGCTCTTAACCTTAAATGCCATTTCTGGGGGTTGAAGACATGGCCAGATTTTTTTTCGAAGGTAAATAATCGAAACAAAAATTAAGCACGAACACGTAAGTACAACTACTTAAATCCTGACTTAAAGCTTTCGTGACTGCAGGAATAAAAATATCACGACGTTTCGATCGCAACACACTGGTGGACGGGGGTCGCTGGGCGATCACGTGGTCTAAAAGAGCTCTCGGGAGCCTTCGAGAAAGAGCTCGAGAGATCTGGAAGGTGGGCGGGGCGAAGGGCGGAGCCAGCCCCAGCCCAGGGGCATATAACGGGGGCCCCGTGAGGAGCTCGAGGTTCTTCGTGTGCTGGTGTGAAGAAGATCCACGTCGGGGAGAAGCCTCTAGCCACGCGGTCTGGGACCCAGCTCGTGGTCCGGGCCGGGATAGCGAACCGTGTCTAGTTCTGCCGTAGCATGGTGAGATGGGCATTCGAGACCCGAGTATAGATTGTGTGATGTTATGTTAAAATTGTGTAATAAATAATGTTGCTCCCAAGACAACGTCTGCGACTTAGTTGGACTCACTACAAATGTAAGAGAACCACCGCAACGGTGGATGTGCTAGTGAGACATTCAGCCCATTGATTGTGTGGAGCCCAAGGGTAAGCGGGCGGGGCTAGAGATGGTATTTGCATGTAAATGTAAGATCAGAGGGCGCCCTGAGGCTGTGGAGGTAGCCATTGTATTATGAGAGATTAGCATGTCAATGTAAGAGAGCCACCGCAACGGTGGATGTGCTAGTGAGACATTCAGCCTGTTGAAAAAATGAGGCACCGCCACATCGATGGAAAGGAGCATCGGTGGCTGTGCTAGTGAGACATCCAGCCTGTCAATGCAAAGACATCCAACCTGGCAATGCAACTCAGAGAGTCGGAAATAACAGCTAACATAGGCAGGTAGGATGGAAACATCATAGCCAGTTATGACTTAAACTGGTTAATAACGTCCTTCCAATGATTGCTCAGTTGTACCCATCTTCTCGGTCGACATTGTGTCTGTGTTTAAATATCTGGATGGTTTCATGAACGAATCTTTGTTGATAGCCAGTAGGTTTGCAGAGTACCTTCGTCTTGGAAAAATAAATTTCGTGTGTGCCCACAGTGTTAAAACAATGATCAGCCACGGCTGAGGTATTGGTCCTGCTGTGTTTCAGATCTGCCTTATGTTCACGAACACGGTCCGAGACATGTCGCTTAGTTTCCCCAATGTAACTACTGCCGCAGCCACAGCTTAGTTTGCAGACACAGGGATATTGCATGTCAGGGATCACATCCTTCACAGATGGGATCAGATCACGAATTTTATGTACTGTGTTAAATCAAACCTGGATCTTGTGTTTGCTCATGATTTTGGAAATCGTTTTGGTAACCCCTGCTATGTATGGCAAGGTGATGGTTTTGATTGGGTCCTCAGATGGTTCTTTCCCAACGGTTGGGGTGATAGCTTTACGGATTGTGTAGTCCGAATATCCATTCATCTTGAGGGCTTGGTGTACGTGCTCCAGTTCACTGGCTAGGTAGTGATGGTCGGAAATACAACAAGCCCTATGGTGTAGAGTTTTGATGAGTGAATTCTTCTGGGCTGGATGGTGGTGGGAGTCAGGTTTTAGGTAAGCATCCGTATGGGTGGCTTTCCTGTAGACAGAGTGTCCCAATGAGCCATCAGGTCTCTTTTTGATTAAAACATCCAAGAATGGTAACTTGCCATCCTTTTCCACCTCCATGGTGAATTTGATGGCTGGGTGTATGGAATTGATTTGGTTGAGGAATTAGCCCCGTGCTGGTAGGCCATGTGGCCAGATGACGAACGTGTCTTCTACGTATCTCTTCCACAAGGAAGGACGTAGGATGGATGCCTGGATGGCATCTGTCTCAAATTTCTCCCTGAAAATATTGGATACAACTGGAGACAAGGGAGAACCCATTGGGGTACCTTCAAATTGTTTGTAGAATGTTCCGTTCCAGGTGAAGTAAGTGTTGACGAGGCAGTGTCTAACCAGGGCCGGTACATCAGCTTTCAGGCCTCGTTGGACCAAATCTTCAATGATTGCAATGGTGTCAGGCACAGGAATTTTGGTAAACAAAGATACCACATCGAAACTGGCAAGCAAGTCACCTGAAGATAGTGAGATGTCCTTAATTAGAGATACCAAGTGATCTGAGTTAAGTGCCGCTGAGGTGGTCTTGCCAGTGAATGGATCTAAGGTCTCAGAAATCGAGCCAGTTTGTAGGTGGGTGAGTCAATGGTGGAGACGATAGGACGGAGTGATGTGAGTGAGCTGGCAATGCCACACCTTGAGCCAGCAGGGTGAATTCCATGTTCATATGGCGGGGATAGTTCGCTGGGTGCTGGAGTGAGCTGCAATGCCACCCCTTGGGCCAGCAGGGTGAATTTCACGTTCATATGGCAGGGATAGTTTGCTGGGTGATGGAGTGAGCTGCAATGCTACACTTTGAGCCAGCAGGGTGATTTACACGGTTCCATGGTGGGGATAGTTCATGGATGCCGGAGGCCTACAGGTGGGGGGGGGGCTAGAGGGTGATCACGTGTCGTGGAAGAACTCTCGAGAGGGATGGAGAGGGAGCTAGAATGCTCGAGAAGGTGGGCGGGGCCAAGGGCGGAGCGGCCCCGACCCGCAGGGGATATGAGATGGGTCCCTGAGAGGGACCGTAGTCGCTGCATTCTACAAGCTGAAGCTCCACATCTACAAGCTGGAAGCTCTACGTCCTACGAGGCATCAACACGTGGTCGGAGACCCGAGTGAGGGTCTGACCCTTCGTAGCTGCAACTCCTACACATTGAGTCGTTAGCTGGGTGGTCACCACCCTAGGCTGTATCTGGCGAAGGGGCAGTTACCCCTTTGTGTTAGCGGGTTTATGTTACAATAAAAGTGTTGCCTCTAAAGAACAACGTCTGCGACTCAGTTGGACTCACTACACAAGGATGAAAACTTAAAATATATGAATTGCTTCGAACAATCAAACATAGAACTGTTAAGTTAAATAAATAAAGTTATAATAATAAAAAATAAAACAATTCCAAATTGCGATTTCTATTTGAAATCGATTAATCATTCAGCCCTATGCTGCAGGCACCGGAGCGAGCTGCAATGCCATCATCGCCTGGACCAGCGTCGTCTGTGCTCCCGTGCCACGTGGCTGAGAATGGCTGCACCACTTCCGTCCGAGCGCCCTCTGACCCCGACGGTGGAGACGTCACCACGGGGCGACTCGCGTGGCGACTGGAGGGGCTCGGATCGCTCTCGGCTCGCGTCTCCCTCCCCGTATCTCTCCTCGCGTCCCTCCTGAGCGTCTCCCTCCCTTACCCTGCCTATCCTTCCTCTCCTCGCTCTCTCGCGCCCTCCGCTCTCGCCGCTCTTCCGCCTCGCGTAGAGCTCCTCCCGCTGTGAGCGAGGGGCGAGCGGCGGCGATTGAGGTGAGGAGGCCTCCTGCTGCTGTCACTCGCACACGGCGGCGGCGGCGTCGTCTTCATCATCATCAACAGCCATGGTTTCTATCCACTGCTGGATCACGGCATCTATCTCTCCCCTAGGTCGCAACGCCACCCCCTCTGACGAGCTTGGCAATGCAATAATACCGACTCGGCCATAGCAGGCGGTCGCTGTGGTACAGCTGTTCTCAGTATCGCTGCTGTTTTCTGAGACGCGTGAAAATTATTGGTGCATTCGGATAATGGCTAATCGTGATCGAGTAGTAATTAGTCCTAGCCATAGTCAATCACTAATCAGCACTATACAATAGTAACCATTACTCTATTATATCAACAATAGCGTCGCTATATAAGGATACGAGAGTATTGCTATTTCCTCTACTACAGTATAATATCTTAAACTCAAAACAGTCATCATGATCACGACAATAACACCACCACAGACTGAGGGGAGGATGATTACGACAGTATATTAATAACAATACCGGTCACGATCACAATTACACAAGCACAGATCGACTGTGGCGACCATACCATCTGCAGTGCTATTATACTTATACTAATTATAATAGTATTACTGCTGCAAACATTGAGACGCGATGGTTATTACGACAGAACGATAATAATAATGCTGTTCATCATGATACAGGAGAGGCGATGTCAGTAATTACATGAAGTGTCAGCACGAGACTACTGCTGCTGCTACATCTGACGGAAACCAAAGAGGCGATCACTCGCAACCTTGATAACATTGTAATAATAACTACCATTGCAAACTAACAAAAAGACGTGAGGTTGACTACTTCTCTACCACTAATCGTAGCGACGAGATTTTACTACGAAGGTACTCATTGGAGAGGAGGCGAGATGCACGCACCACAACGAGCCTGCGGTGAAACGAGATAAGTCCATTGACGTTACTGATGGACAGAATCCCAGATTGTCAGACGCGGGCGCCGGCCCTCGACGCGCGCGCCGGCCCTCGGCTAATTGATCACGGGAAGTGATCGCCAGGCCGGTGCGATGCAAGCCGTACGCCATCACAGTCATATTGCTCATTGCAGGGCATAACCAAGACGGTAAACATCAGACACCTCGGGGAGCAGGTGGCTTATTTATACTAAGTCCTAGAGGAAGAAACGTATTGATGTAAGCACTTAAAATAATGCATTGACTATTCGAATAATGAATAGTGGATTTCAAGTGGGGGGGGGGGGGGGCTATAAAGTCAACTAATCTGAAATCCGAAAATAATGTTACTTGTTTATTTAAGAAAATCCATACTGAGTCTTAGCACTCATTTTCAGGATGGTCCTACTTTGTCTTTTTTCATTTTAAAATGTTTTCACCAAATTCATGAGTGTTCGTACACGTGGGAGGGAACTGGAGCATCCAGAGATGAGCCACACACATAAACACCACGTCGAGTAAGCGGAGAGACGTACAATTGGTTGGAGATGCCAGACAAAATATTAAATCCAGGAAAACCTTGCCCAACGCGGTTTTATCAGTGTGTGCTTTGGCTAGACGCGGTTTGCCTCGTGAGATATGTTTTCCGGAATACGTGGGGTGATGTTTTGGCCCCTACGCGGTTTGACGCTGCTATTATTCTCATCTCCGCGTCAGTAAATAGTGCCGTGAGGGTGCTGCATCCGTCGCAAGGTGTGAATGAATTGATTGTGAGAACGATGTATTCACCATGTATGTTTTTTGCGTGTGTTTTTTTGCGTGATAATGCAACGTATACTCGACACGCTCACGCACAGCGCAAATTTTCACATATCGCCGCACGCATCCAGCCATCCAGTCGTTGAGGACGTCATACGGACGCCTAGATGAGTGATCGAGGTATCCAGACAGACGCCAAACTAATACAGGAGCTGAACTTTATTGCAACTGCAGGTTAGTGCAGTTGCAAGTTATTGCAGCCCTGCTTGAAAGGTGGGAAGGCGCGCTTAGCGGCATTGCTAGGCGACAGGGCTGTAAAACCAATGGACATATGCGATCGTTTTAACATGAACAAATACAACTTGGCCACCAATCGTTATGGACGAAAAAATAATTTACCTTCATTATGTGGATTATATTTTAAACAATAATTGGTGATTCTGCATTGGCAATGGTGCACAAAGTACAATTACCACAGATACTCAACACATTCGTCAATAACAAAGTCTGGCCTTAAAGAAAAACATGTACAGTGGGCGATGTTTCGGACTATGGCTATCCTTCTGTTGACTTTGCCCAAAATCTCGTCTAATGTACTTTTCTTTTAAGGCCAGAGTGTTACTTGCGAATGCGTTGAGTTTTTTTGTTGGCTGCATTTTGCAGCGAGAAAAGGAAAAGCTCCTGGACCAGATGATATAACTGTGGACGTAATTAATGTTCAGGAGCAGTTTGTGGAACACAATTAGCTGATATATTTTCGAAATGTTTATATTGAAATTATTTGCAGAACAACTCTTTTCTGCAGTGATTTGGGGGACTAATATCACGGACACTTATCCACGGAGCTATCTGCGATTTTACTCTTTTCCGTGGGGTAAAATATCGTGGATAATAGGATGCAATTTCCGCTCGACTCCCCTTCGCCGCAGAAAAGGCACATGAATTAGAAAGCAGCTTCACTACTCATTTTGGGTAAAATTGCGGATGTTGGGAAGAAATATGGGCACGGACCATAAGCGTTTTTGCTGACCCTACAGCTGCCACAGTTAATAGGAGTTGTGGTTAATAAGGCTGTGGATAAGAGGAGTTCTGTACTTCAATCATAAAATGATGCCTTAATGATTCTATCCAAACAGTGCAACGGACTTGAATTCGGATGGAGGTGGAGGTGTGTGTTAGTCCTACTTGCTCGGGTCTCAGAGCACCATCACACTCAGTCCAAATACACACTTTCCTTATCCCCTTTACTGTTACCCAGAATCTCTTTGATATAGCATCGCAATAAACTCACCAAAGTTTTATCACAGGGCACGGGGGCTTCTATCTCACGCCGAACTTTGCCATTCTCTCTCGTCAAGGGACATGAACCTTCACGCAAACTCCGACCATCCTCGCAGCAGCTTTTAGCTTGCCATCAGAAGCACTTCTGTGGCCGTCTAGAACGATATTACGATATTAGGAAGCCACTGTGCACTTTTAAATCTCAATAGAAAACTCATTTCTTTAGAACTGCTTGTGTTTAGTTTGTTGCCCCCCCCCCCACCTCTGATTGGCACGGTTGGGCTACGTACAGTTTGAAAGAAGTTCAACAAACCCACATGGCGCATTGGGGGTCCATGAGTGCCACCTAACTCAGGGACGGCCCCGCGTGGGTTGTGGGTCATGACGTGGCCTCGCCCGCCCTGGCGACAGCCCCGAGGTTGTCACATTGCAGTAGACTGGGAACAGGCGTTTGACTCGGTGGAAATTAGTGCTGCCAAACAGGCGCTTGCAAAATCAATGGCTCACTTAACATTTACAGAAATGTTGCAGCTATTCTGAGATTGCCTGAACAAGTAGAAAAAAAAACATGTTAGAAGTAAGTTGGACTCATGGGACGTGGTTATGGGAAGTGCAATTAGAATATTATTTTCTGAACATTGGATTGGATAAAAAAAGGCATACATTTAATAGGAAAAAATATCAATGATCTCATTTGCTGGTGAAATTGTTATGATTGCAATGCTAGTAAATTCATTCCAGAATTAGATTGAATAATTTATTAAAGAATGCTGCAAGGTTGGCCTCAAGATAAATAATTGCAATGCTGAAGTTACGTATAACAAAATCGATAGACATTTCCTGATATCTTTTCAGATGCTTCTGGAAAAACACCAGAGTACTATGTATGTTGAACTTCTTTTGCACCATATGTAGCCAACCATGCTAATTGGTGTATGCGTTTCGAGGGCAAATGCTGAAGGCAAATTGGTATCAAAGTGATTGAATGAAGACATCGATAAGAGCAGGCGTGAAGGGCTTTTGGAAAATTGAACTGAATAATGAAAGTGGCACGCTAAAGATGCACAGGATGCTGAATGGGCTGACTGCAGTATAATATTAGACTGGTGATGTTAAAGCCATTAAGTAATGACATTCATTCAGTGGCTAAACATGAGCCTCATTGAGAACTAAACACTTATTTTATAGTTTTAATTAACAATCATAGTGAACCAATAAAAATGAATTGACTACTATAATGAGCCAATAATATCTGTGTCCCGCACGTGACGTCACTCCACGTCGGCCAGCCCCCCTCATTAATTCTCATGAACAGGTGACGTCCTCCACATGGACCCCCCCCCCCCCCCGTCATTAATAATCATGAGCGGGTGACATCACTCCACATCGAACAGCCCCCCCACATTAATAATCATGAAGAGGTGATGTCTTCTAAATGGACCCCCCCCCCCTCCATTCATATTAATTAGCGGCTGATGTCACTCCACATGGGGGTGCGAGGCGCCTCCTCCCCCCTCCTCAGCGTCAACTTACAACCCTCACTACAAAGGCAGAACCCTAACGTCACGCGATCTCCGTAACGCTATTGAGACATAGAAAGCGCTTGTGTTGTGGCCGAAAACGTCGTGATTTTTGTTATTTAATTTTTTTACCTACGTGACTTTACCCAATAGAACCAAAGAGTATGGATCCTTGCAGTCACGAAAGCTTTAAATCTAGAAGGGATTATAACCTTTAAATGAAATAAGTCTGTCACCGTGGCCTTGCAAATTGCACACGAATTGATGCAATGAATATCACGTCGCGGTCTGCTTTTCGCTTGCAAGTTTCATATTTACTGAAATACACCCGTCCTTGGACGGGCAAAAGGCGCGTGATTAATGATTGTTCAGTCTTTATTGAGATCAAAATAAGCCAGCATTCTAATAAATACAAATATGTTATGCCATAATTTCCTAATCACATGCCCATTTAAGCGGTACTTAGCACCTCTTTACAGGACTGAGCCAGTGGTCAAAATGCCACATTCCTATGACGACCAATCTATCCATAGGACAAGCACCTTTGATTTATCTACAAAGTGATATTCAATTTAAACGACCCCGGAGGGATGATAGGTCGAGTCAACCCACAAGCACGATCTGAACTCGCAACTTTCTGATTTTGAGCCGTTTGCTCTGCTGCCGAGCCACTGGCTATCGTGTAGACAATGCACCATGCCTTACGGGCCATGTCGCTGACCATGCCAGAGCCTGTGCCCGTACGTGGTTGTCGCTAGTGCGACCACGCCGGCGTGACTGATACTAAACGAAATGGGCCCTGAACACCTGCATGGCCGTGCTAATTGGCACGTGGTGTCCTGTCGGCGTGTGTTGTCAGCCAGGCAGTGACGTCGCCTCGCCACGGTGAAGATGTTCTCCGCGTGGAAAAAGCTTCTGGGCTCGGAGCAGGGAGGAGGGGCGCGCGACCGAGGCACCCCTGCTGGCATCCAGTCCATGGGGCAGGCCTTGCAGCGCAAGTTCGCCAAGGGAGTGCAGTACAACAGTAAGTCAAGGCCCACTCGCCTGCGCTTTGGGAGGGCCCGGGCTCGCCGATCGAGGCTCCCGCGTGCGTGCGTGTGTGAGGGTGTAGCGTGCGGAGCGTGACCGTCTCGTGGCTGGTGATGTGGGCAGGGTGTCTGCTGGTGGCCATCCCTCTTCCCTGCTGCGATACCCCACAGAACCTCATTTGCTTCCCACACTTGGAAGCATAGGAGCCAGTGTGTGCTGCCACTCTGTTAACCGGTGGTGGAAATGTGAATTAAGAAGAGCAGCTCATGACACTTGTTTGTGCTGCAGTAACCCACATTCAGTGCCGTGTCCCCTCTGCAGAAACGTCCTAGTATAGGAATAGCAACTGCCCCGGTATACGTGTGTGGTGTTGAGAAGTGCTGGCATGGTGTACCGTCGTGTACTGGCACATTTCCACCACTGCTACTTTTAATAATGTGTTGAGCAAAGCACCTGAACAGTTCTTGCAGATACCAATATCTGCTCATAATAAAGGTTTTATGGGTTAGATTGCGTAAATATAAATGTGTCATTTACCCACCACCACCACCACCTAACAACCATTTAGAAAGGTTTTGGAATGTAAACAAAACGTGCCAATTAGTTATTAATCTTGATTTGAAGCTTTCGTGATTGCAGGAATCCATACTCTTTGGTTCTTTCTGTAAAGTCACGTAGGTATAAAATAAAATAAATCACGACGTTTCGGGCGCAACACAAGCGTCCGTCATCAGGTAGGAAAGCATGGTCTGCTGCTGAGGCAGACTGTTTTAAAAGTTTTGAAATGGGTGTAGCCCCAGGGTCATAAAGAAGTTGCCGGGGCTATTGATGTTAATGTGAGAATATTAGCATGTAACTGTAAGATAGGAAAGTGGCCTCCTAGACAAGGGCACGGAAGTGGCTATGTTAATGTGAATGCAAAATGGAAGAGTGGTGCAAATCAAAGGCATCAGTGCAACCCAAAGGGTGCAATCCAAAGGACTTGTGAGCATGAGAGTGCAATCCGAAGGCATGAGAGTGCAATTTCTCAGTTTGTACCCATCCTCTCAGTTGAAGTTGTGTCTCTGTTTATATATCTGGATGGCTTCATGCAAACCTACCGGCTACCTTCAAAGATGTGTTCATGAAGTCATCCAGATATATAAACACAGACACAACTTCAACCGAGAGGATGGGTACAAAACTGAACAATCGTTGGAAGGACGTTATTAACCAGGTAAAGTCTTAACTGACTGTGATGTTTCCATCCAACCTGCCTATGTCAGCTGTTATTTCTGACTCTCTGTCTCTCTCTATATGCCTCTCTTTTAGATCTCTCATTCTCACATGCCCTTTGGATTGCACCCTTTGGGTTGCACGGGTTGCACTCATGCCTTTGGATTGCACCACTCTTCGATTTTACATTCACATGAACATAGCCACTTCCGTGTCCTCGTCTAGGAGGCCGCTTTGGATTGCACCACTTTTCGATTTCACATTAACATGCTGATCTCTCACATTAACATAGCCACTTCCGTGCCCTCATCGAGGAGACCGCTCTCCTATCTTTACAGTTAGTTACTAGTTCAGCACACAGGTGTGTTGGAGAGGAAAACGACTTAGAGAGGGGACTTTGGGGAAAAAAATGCATCTGATAATTTGGAAAATATGGTAATAATGGGGGAAGTGCCAATGTAGAAGCAATAAAGTTGTTGACTATACCTGGTGTGGATGAAGTTATTAAAATATAATATCACATGCTCAGTGGATTGTAATACCGACTCACAACTTTTTCTTTGAGACAACTTTTTTCCTTGTATTTTAATATGGAGAATGTGGTAGTTGGCATCTTACTTTTTTTTATAGATTTGTGCTAAAGTTTTCCCCACTGTAAAATGTTTAATCGCTCTCTCATATTTTAAGAGCATTTTTTGTCTTTTCTAAAACTAACATTTCTCCAACGTTACTTACAATGGTTGCTCACCACGTAAATAATTGGCCTATTCATTTTATCAAGAGAGGCAGTTGGTCATATACGAAACTAAACTTTTTATTTTACCATGTATAGCCCACTGAGCAATATCGCTGACAACAAATAATAGATCAATGAAGTGGCTTATCATGCGGACATATGCAGCAGCCAAATACTCTAAATGCAGGTTTCTAAATGTGGAGGGGAAAAATCGGACGACCCGGAGAAAAATCCACGTTGGAACAAGCTGCGTTTGGGCTGCTCGTTGAAATTTCACATTTCTCGGTTGGCCAGTCTCTCTGTAGGACACCCACAGATGTCCAGTAGAGCTGTATAACTCATTGGATTCCTCCAGTTTAAATACATATTCTGATTCTGAGTTTCCACAAAGTTGCACTTGTGTTATCCATACTGGTGGGATAACGGGGCTGAGACTGTGAACCCGCTACCTTCCCGTTGTTGGTCAAGCACTGCCACAGCATCACTGTTGTATAAATCCAGAACATAAATACGATTGAATAATAAGTTAATTTGATATTGCGGCATTCACGAACACTGCATCACAAAATGCCGATCATTGCAGACCACGATTTAACATCAAAAGGAGGAAGGAGAGAACCTATGAAGGCAAGTACCGGTACACGAGGGGGTGGGTGGCCAACACCATGCCCGGCCAACTTTGTCACCCTAGTCGTCGCGATGTTTACACACCGCACCAGGCACTAATTTGAGGCTAAGTCGACCTAGGGGAGGCCCAGGATCGGTTGAGATAATTGTCACTGGTGTTGACCGTCGCCAGGTTCGTGACGCAGCGCGCTGACTACTACACTACCGTTCCCCACAGACACACGCATTCACAGACACAGAAAAAGAGACACACACAAACATGGAGAGACGCAACAACAGAGACATACAAAGGTGTATGTGTTAAAGCACACAAGTCTCTCAACTCATGTACTCTACATGTTTGTGACTAGCGACATGTCCTGTCCCAGCCCACTTCCATCTCTGTGTCTCTGTCATTGTCTTTTTCTCTCCATTTTAGCATCTCCACATCTCTTTGTCTTTACCTGTCTCTTTGTCTCCATGTCTGTGTGTCTGTTCGTATGTTCCTGTCTTTTTGCATGGCTGTCTCTGTGTGTACGCATGTCTCTGCGTTTCTGCGAGTGTATTGGACTTGGTTAACTTTGAAACAGGTGGAAGGAAGCAATGGTGATGTGTGGTGGCATCTGTGGCATTGGCCATGCTATATATGTACGTAGCCAACCGTGCTAACCGGAGGTGTTATTTGTGCACCACTTTCAATACAGCACCACCAGAAAAATGCGATTAACTACTGCCGACTAGAGACGGGTCTGTCGGGTCTATATAACATATCGTGACCTCTTGACCTCGGCTTTGCAGGTTGCCGTGATAAGCAGCTTGCCCAGTGTCCGACACTGTTGCTGTCTGTCTTTGCACAGTGAAAATCATAATCCGTGGCGACCGGAACACGGGCAAGACAACGCTGTGGCACCGTCTCCAGGGCAAGCGCTTCCAGGAGGAGTACATTCCCACGCAGGAGATCCAGGCTGCCAGCATCCAGTGGAACTACAAAGGTTTCTCTCGTAGTCAGACGCGGCTCCCAACACACACACACACATCCTGTTAGGTCTACGTACGCTTAATAAAAATAGCTATTACCTACAAATTAGTTCTGCTGTCAAAGCTTTTTTCATTTGAATGGATGGCATTGTGATTATATGGCCATCGTAATTTTGTGACAGCGTGTGCAGCATAAGTGTTAAAGATCACGCAGCTTTATGGATTATAAATATCAGTGGCGGGCTTTTGCCGAGTGAACTTCGGTTGAAAAAGTTCAAGCCATCATTAGCGTGACATACACATGTGCGGAACGCAATTCTGTGTCAATAATCGTCGTCGTGTCAAGATGAATGTTGTAGAGTATCGCGACGACGACATTGTGGCAAACCCTGTGCTCTCAGAGTAAGGACGGCAGGAGGCATGGCCCTTGTGTGTTCTGCTGAGTCATGCTGCTGATGAGAAATAACAAAAACTCAGCACTTTCACCAATACAAGTAGACCCTTTGACACTTTGTTATGCGCTGCAAAGAACGTTTATTGTTCTCTCATTAGAGCCACAGTGTTCTAGATGAGTCCATTTAGTTTTTGTTATTTGTACTTGTGCACCGCTTTCAATACAGTACCACCAGAAACATGTGATTAACCAACGCTAAGAAGTGACCGGTCTTTTTTGAATTAATCCAACCTATAACATTCTCACCGAGACAGTTAAAGGAAATACATTTAATGCTGGTTAATTTTTTTTTTAAATCACTTCCAACTGTAAGTTTCAGCATAAGCTTGGGTGGAGATATTAAAGTGTCAGCGCCAATGTAAGGGATGATAATCCATACAGGCAGCATCATCCTTGCCTGTAAACATCCGGCAGTTCCCGAGGACTGTTTCAAGCAAGTCCGCTGATGAAACACTGAATGTCGAAATTGGTAGAGAGTATCGAGATGAATTTGTCATCATGTCTTTAGCGTAAACGGGGGGTAGCACTTGTGTCTCACAGCCAGAGGGACCTGGCTTCGATGTCCGACTCGGCCACCTTCCAGTGTGTACGAGTTTGCACATTCTCTCCGTGTCCTGTGTGGGTTTTTTCTGGGTTCTCCAGTTCGGCAATAAAAAAAACCTCAAAAGACAATAAACTAGAATGCACCCAGTATCGGCTAAACACCCCAATGCTGAAAAATTGCCTGCAAATTACAGGTATCCCTCTGTTTACAAAAGGGATGCGTTCTTCAAAAAATCACGCGTAGAACTACATTTAGTTAATCTTTTCCTATTAATTTAGTGTAGTGGTTGATTTCACTCAGACAACTTTTGTCTTTCTTCCAACACCACTTTATTTACAGTTCTCCACATGTCCTCAATGCTCCACAGTTCCCTTGTTGCCACAGCTCGCTCGCCGTGCTTCACTCGACTCGCTCGCCGCCTTTGTCTCTCCAATCTCCACTTCTCCGTCAGCTCCGATGTCTCTGTGCTTCCCCCACTGCTAACTGCTCCGCCTCTGCTCTTCGCTCTCCGCTATCACCATGCTCTCTCCACTGCTAACTGCTTCGTCTCTGCTCTCCGCTATCACTGTGCTCTCTCCACTGCTAACTGCTTGGCCTCTGTTCTTCGCTCTCCGCTATCACCATGCTCTCTCCACTGCTAACTGCTTCGTCTCTGTTCTTCGCTCTCCGCTATCACTGTGCTCTCTCCACTGCTAACTGCTTCGTCTCTGCTCTCCGCTCTCTGCTATCACTGTGCTCTCTCCTCTGCTAACTGCTTCGTCTCTGCTCTCCGCTCTCCGCTATCACTGTGCTCTCTCCACTGCTAACTGCTTCGTCTCTGCTGTCCGCTCTCTGCTATGACCATGCTCTCTCCACTGCTAACTGCTTCGTCTCTCCAGCTGCTCCACGTCTTGCCTCGTCCAGCCCCCAACTCCAACTCCCCGTTTCTCCTCATGTCCCCCAATTTATCCCCGCTATCATTACACCCCAATTAATTAACCCGCGTCCCAACGACGATCCTCGTGCCCGTGCACCTGTTACCTCGCCAGACTTCAAGACGCCACCTCAGCCCTGACAACAACACCAGCCAATCACAGCTGTCCTTGGCTCCCCCAGCTTAATTGACCCAATCGTTACCTCATCGTCCCAATATGACCCCCTACTGTCCTGCTCCCGCGCAAACTCACCAATTACCCCCATGCGCCTATTTATTCCACTACATCACCCCCCCCCCCCCCCCCCCCATGATGACAAAAATCTAGCCGTCCCGGCTACGACCATACTTCGACTTCCGGGTAGTCGAGCACAACAAGGACATAATAACAACAACCACGCATCACAGAAACATATATGTACAACAGCCGTACGAGCCATAAAAGTCAATAGAAAGTTCTTCATCGGGAGCAAGTTCCAGCAGCCAGTCTTCAACGAGTTCGCGTGGCCAAGCCCCCAGGGGAGGCGAGCACGTGCTCCCTGGAGGCCCTGGGGGAATCTGAAAAAGGCCCAAAAAGGGCACAGCCCTTCCCCCGGAGTTGGGCAACAGGATGCGCAGGAGCGACGCACGGGTGCTCCACTCCCCCCTTCAAGCCCACATCCAGTCAGCACAACCGGCGACTCCAAGGGCGGCAGGCGCAGGAATCCTGTGATGAGAGAAACCAACCCTCCTGAGGCATCACTCGACGAACACTCGCCTCGACTCGTCGGACACAACAGTCACCCGTCCCAGGGAAGTGGAGATGATCAATTCCACCCGGTGGAAGGAACCAAAATACATATTCTACAATCAACCCAAAATCACACAAATACCCATGCACACACAAAATGGCGGCTGCATGCTTGGACGGCAATGCCGCAATCCCCGCGCACCCACATATCTCCGCGGTTCTCCCCGCACTCCCAACCCAGTATACTCCTCTGGGAATCATAACAGACAATGCATTTCGCACCCTCCGACGCCTCTGCGCATCGCCGCCGTTCATCGCACGAATTGGCCGTAGCGGGGGAATTTTAAACCAGTGTTTCTCCAAGACTCGCGTTGCCGCAATCAGCTGCCCCAACCGAGTTGAGAAGACACATCGTTCACCCACTGCACAACATGCACCCTGACAACTGAGGGATACATCTCCAGCCCACTGTTTCAACGCACCTCGGAGTGTCTCGAACTCCGGGCCGCCAGGGCGAGCCTACAGCTCCATCGTATAGCTTCAGACGCACCACGGAGAGCCTCAACCTCCGGGCCGACAGGTCAAACCATCATCCATAGCATGACGGGACCACACTCCCATGTTAGACAATCAACACTTACTGGGCCATCCTGGTCAGGATCTGCACCCCAAGAGATTTGACAGCTAGCACAATACCAAATCAATGGCAGCATGTCGCCATCTCCAATGTCGAACAGGCACGCACAAATTGCGACGATCCCAAATACCCAACGGTCACCACAATACACTTCACATCCCGCATCAGTACCCATTATGTCTGATACTCGCATTGCAGCACACAGCTGTACCAACCGAGTTGAGAGCAAAACAACTATACACAATCCCACGATTCGCGGAATGAGGTAATACAGTACACGCAGCATATACAGTCCGATACAGTCTATACCTTGGCAACAATAACGATCAAAGTTTCTCACAGTCACACATAACCAATCATAAGCGAAGCTCCATATAGTATATACAATAACAATCGCGAATCATTAACACGGCAACCCACAGGATGTTTAAAGTGCCTCGGGACACTCGACACACACGAATTAATCATTAACAGCCCCATCAGATAACACTCCCGATGCCGTAACCACACACGAGCACAGACATTGCGTTCATCCTACATTCACACAGCCAGAAACCCTGTTCAGCAGCCCAGCGAGCAACAAAAACCCACACGCAAAAACAACAACCCGGCGCGCGCAAGATGGGTGAGGTGTGTGTTTAGGGCCGGGTGCGTTGTGTCACGACTCGCCTGAGAGGCTGTGAGGAACTCGAAGCTTGGATGGTGAGCACGGCATCCTTTTGCGACAGGATGCTACCAAGACGGCTGAACATCTCCCTCCACAGGCGTTGAGAATGGCGGGAACGGCGTTTCGGCGGGAACCGCGTCCTGGCCGGCCGCCACGATGGCGGTCGCGCGCGCACGATGCGCACAATTTTCCCGCCCCGGCACCCGCATTAGCGGCGGCGGCATTCTCTCTCCTCCGGCGCTCTCCCTCTCGATGGCGGCGAGGCAGCCGCGTGATGTGTGTCCTGCTGCCCCGCCTGCAGCGCCGCGGGAGGTGCGGCTCCGCCGTCGGCGTTTCCCGGCGGCACGGGAACGGCAGCGGGCTGGCTTAGCCCCGTCGGCAACTGCTTCGTCTCTGCTCTCCGCTCTTCGCTATCACTGTGCTCTCTCCACTGCTAACTGCTTTGTCTCTGCTCTCCGCTCTCCGCTATCACCATGCTCTCTCCACTGCTAACTGCTTCGTCTCTCCAGCTGCTCCACGTCTTGCCTCGTCCAGCCCCCGACTCGAACTCCCGTTTCTCCTCACGTCCCCCAATTTATCCCCGCTATGATTACACCCCAATTAATTAACCCGCGTCCCAACGACGCTCCTCGTGCCCGTGCACCTGTTACCTCGCCAGACTTCAAGACGCCACCTCAGCCCTGACAACAACACCAGCCAATCACAGCCGTCCTTGGCTCCCCCAGCTTAATTGGCCCAATCGTTACCTCATCGTCCCAATATGACCCCCTACTGTCCTGCTCCCGTGCAAACTCACCAATTACCCCCATGCGCCTATTTATTCCACTACATCAGTACCAAAAATGAGGGATGTGTATTGGAGAGTCATTCCAATTCTACCCTTAACCTAAAAATATGTACCTATATCTCGTTTCACAATACAATAATAAAATAACATAAATATTAAAACTATTGAATAGTAATTAACAAAAGTTATTTACTCTTTCAGGGAAAATCTTGATTTGAAGCTGTCGTGACTGCAGAAATCCATACTCTTTGGTTCTTTCGGTAAAGTCACGTAGGTAGAAAAAATAATAGATCACGACGTTTCGATCGCAACACAAGCAATCGTCATCAGGTGGGACAACCACAGCAAGAAAAAACTGCTGAAGTAGGCGAGAGATCTGCGGTGGCACGACGTTATATAGTAGGTCTCGGCAGTAGGGGGGAGAGAGAAGTGGGGGCGGGGAGGCAGGGCAGAAAGTGGACCCCACAGCAGTACCCGGGTCACTGGAGTAGAGATCGCAGAGAGATGCACAGAGAGAGCGAAAGACACACAGAGAGTCGGAAATGACAGCTGACATAGACAGGATGGAAACATCCCAGTCAGTTAAGACTTGACCAGGTTAATAACGTCCTTCCATTGATTGCTCAGTTAGTATCCATCTTCTCGGTTGAAGTTGTGTCTGTGTTTATATATCTGGATGGTTTCATGAACAAATCTCTGATAATAGCCGGTGGGTTTGCAGACTGCAGGAATTCATATTCTATGGTTCTTTTGGTAAAGTCACTTTACCAAAAGAACCATAGAATATCATCTAGTTTGACAACTAATTTCTTTGGAACAGTTTTTTTTTATATTTGGTTTGCTGTCTTTCCCCCTCACCTTCGATTAGGATGGTTGGCTACCTACTGTGCGAAATATGTTCAACACGCATACATTAAATTTTGATTTAAAGCTTTCGTGACTGCAGTGATTCATGTTCTTGGTGCTTTCGGTAAAGTCACGTTGAAGGGAAACAATAAATAATAAAATATATATAAAACAATAAAATTCTCACGACGTTTCGACTGTAACACAAGCAGTCATCATCAGGTGTGAAAACCAACGGCAAGAACATTTGAAAGAAGTGGCGGTTTGTATTTATTTATTTTTAAACGTTAGCACCACGGATAGCGATTTGACAGTTTGTATTCGTGAACACAAAGCAGACCTTAAACACGGTAGGACCAACACCTCGGCCGTGGCAGATCACTGTTATAATTCAGTAGGCTCACATGACATTGACTTCTCCAAGACAGAGGTTCTTTGCAAGCCATCTGGCTACCATGAGAGATTCGTTCATGAGGCTATCCACATAAACAAACACAGAGACAATTTCAACCGAGAAGATGGATTCTGGCTTAGCAGTCATTGGAAGGATTTGATAAACCATTTGGGGTCTTAATTGATTGTTCACGCTTACGGTGGCTTTCAGACAGCATACATTAATTTTTCGTCTCCCCTCTCCTCTTTTCCGAACATAGATGGACTCGTCCATCTAAACAAACTGTCAAATCGCTATCCGTGGTGCTAACGTTTAAAAATAAATAAATACAAACCGCCACTTCTTTCAAATGTTCTTGCCGTTGGTTTTCACACCTAATGATGACTGCTTGTGTTGCGGTCGAAACGTCGTGAGAATTTAATTGTTTTATATATATTTTATTATTTTATTGTTTCCCTTCAACGTGACTTTACCGAAAGAACCAAGAATATGCATACACTATATCAGGGGTGGGTACCTTTTTTCGGCCAAGGGCCATTTGGATATTTATATAACATCATTCGCGGGCCATACAAAATTATCAACTTAAAAATGAGCCTGTTATAGTTGGTCAAACATTTAATTAACTCACCCCTAATGTGATGTCTGGAACTGCTTCTCTTTGGTGAGGCGTGCGATGATGTTAGCCGGTATTGATGATGTTGCTACTCGCAACTGTTTTTCCAGGTTTGCTCCTAGATTTATTGAATTTCGAGTCCCGCCTGCGGTTGCCTTGACAGGGACAGACCAAATTGTTTCGCGGGCCTTACGTTCCCCACCCCTGCACTACATCAATGAGATTATTTCATTTTTTTTCAGTCTGCATGGTGGATGTAAACATTTGTATATATGAGCTTCTTCAGTACGAATGAAATGCTACGGAACATTATGCACCCATGTCCCCATCATTATGTTTAACGCTTCTACTTGCTTCCTTTTGCGCAGCTACGGACGATGTTGTCAAGGTGGAGGTTTGGGATGTCGTTGATAAAGGCAAGTGGCAGACAAAGCAATATGTACTTACCTCTTACCACGTATTTACAACAATACATGAGCATACGATACACCTTGCCTGATTTGTGTCTCCACAATCAAATGTAAAATATTTTTTTATAATAATTGCCATTTATAAGGCGTAATTCATCCAAGGACCTCAGTGCGCCATGCACGAAGTTGGGAAATATAAATAGTGCAGAGTCCACTGGTCATACATGGGAAGTGTAGGCCAAGGCGAAACAGGTGAGTCTTTAGAGAAGACCGAAACAAAGTGTGTGACCTCGCCTGTCAGACCTCAGGTGGCAGGGCGTTCTGTAGTCTTGGCGCAGTGCATGCAAAGGCTCGGTCACCCCAGGTACAGAGTCTGCACATGGAGCAGATGTAAATTAGCGGATCGTAGAGGTCGTGACGGCACGTACATCCCATTAGCCACACAGCCTTCTGAGGGTGAACGTTTTTTTTGAGCAGCATTGGTTTAACTCAAACAAACTCGTAAAAATAATGATGCCTTGCAATAGGTATCTCTTTCGCGTTTGAACATCTTAATACCTTTTATATTGCCAGAAAGGGTAAAGCCTATTCTTATGTTTTCATCATTTCGATTCTGGCAAAAAGGTCCCATAGATAAAACTGTGGTAAGTCTGATCGTAAAGAGAAGGCTATTGGAGGCAGGAGTGCCATCTGTATTACTGTGTAGATCACAGAGCTGGACGCTGACTCGGCAGCTCGAGCCAATAAGTTGTTGGCATTTGAGGCCAGCTGTGTCGAGGTGAATGCTATGAATTCCGTGGCACGACAGGATACGCAATGCAGAAGCCTAGAAGATAGCGTGTCATGTGAGTGTTTTAGATATAGTTATGCACAACCAGTTGTGTTGGGTGGAATTAGTGCTTGATGGATAAGGGCCGATTGCCGAGACAGGCATTGAAGTGATCGTCACGAATCGGGCGATGGTTTCGAGATGTTATCTCCCTCGCCTTTTTGGAGTTTGTGTGTCTCCCCATGGTCTCGTGGTTTTTTCTCCAAGTCCTCCGGTTTTTTCCCTCCACATTTAGAATCAACGTCACACTCGTTTAGAATATTTGGCTGCTATATATTTCCATGCGATAAGCCACTTTGTTGAGCTATCATTTGTGGCCAGGTTGCGTCTGAAAAAGAGCTACATAGCTCAGTGGGCCTTAAATGGTAAAATAAAACATAGTTTATTATTGTTATTTATTAAAATAAAAAAGAGCAGATGGTGGGACACTGGTCAGGGCACATGTTGCATGTCGTTTACGCGTTTCCTGTGCTCCAGCTGCGGGATCTGGCGAGGGTAGAGAGCGTTAGCAGTTAGGTACGGCGGCATCATGGCTTTGGCCATGATGAAAACTCGATACCCTAGACCGGTTTCGACATTCAGTGTCTGATCAGCGGGTTTGCTTGAACCAGTATTCGCGAATTGCCAGATGTTTAAAGGCAAGGACGATGCTGCCTGTATGGAATTTCATCCCTTATGTCGGTGCTGACGCTGAATCTGAAGAACCAGCATTGCGAAGGTGGAATATCTCCTGAATTTTTCATCAGGAGTCTTTAAACAGTGCTGCCTTTGGGGGACTTTGCACAGATGTAGCTGCTGCGGCACAAAGAACCAAACATGAGACCCTTTTGTTGGTTTGAACATTGCGACGTTGCTTTCTTGCCCGCGGGTTTTGAACTTGTCACTGATCTCTGCGCATGTCCATCGTTCTTTTGCCTCCCCTATTGGTTCCGTTTCTTACTCTCGCTTCCGACTGATTGCCTTTTTTTATTTTTTTCTCTTTGTCCACGTCGCCTGCCCTTCTCTTTGTCACGTCGCCTGCCCTTTCCTTGTCGACGGTGCCTGTTCTTCTATTTTTCCATGTCTCCTGCCCTTCTCTTTGCCCACGTCTCCTGCCCATCTCTTTGCCCACATCGCCTGCCCTTCTCCTAGTCCACGTCGCCTGCCCTTCTTGTCCACGTCGCCTGCCCTTCTCCTTGTCCACGTCGCCTGCCCTTCTCTTTGTCTGTCTCCTGCCCTTCTCTTTGTCTATGTTGCATGCCCTTCTCTTTGTTCACGTCGCCTGCCCTTCTCTTTGTCTGTCTCCTGCCCTTCTCTTTGTCTATGTTGCATGCCCTTCTCTTTGTTCACGTCGCCTGCCCTTATCTTTGTCTGTCTCCTGCCCTTCTCTTTGTCTGTCTCCTGCATTTCTTTTTGTCTATGTCTCCTGCCCTTCTCTTTGTCTATGTCTCCTGTCCTTCTCTTTGTCTGTGTCGCCTGCCCTTCTCTTTGTCTATGTTGCCTGCCCTTCTATTTGTTCAAGTAGCCTGCCCCTTGTTTTCTGCTGCCTGTCGCGTCTCACCACTCTACCCCTTTGTTCATCCCTCACTTTGATGCTCAGGACGACGCTTTGTCTTGGGAGGAAGTCTCGGCAAGTCCGAGCTTTTAGTGCGCCTACTTTGTTTTAACGCTGTTGCCTTTGTTGTTTTGGTCAACAAGACTCCACACCTGGTCTCTTGGTTTATCACCGAGTTCAAAAAAATAATCTTTGCAGGGTTGCAAACTTTCCCCTCCCAACCTTCGTGGGCGCTGTATACCCGCGTGTTTCGTCCTTTTTCCGCCCCTCCGATTAGCAGGGTTGGCTACATACAGTGCGAAAGAAGTTCAAAGTGCATGCGTGCATTCGTAATTTAAACCGTACTAATTCAAGTGTGAATTAGTTGCAAGCAAAAACTGGTAATATTGTAATTGAGTTGTTTATTCGCATACACGTGCGAACCCATCTGTGCTTTTACTGTAAACCTGTGCGAGATGCTGTGCTGCTTGGGGGGAGTACCGCGGTGCGTGACGCTGTGTTGGGGTGAGTACCGCGGTGCGTGACGCGGTGTTGGGGTGAGCACCGCGGTGCTTGATGCTGTGTTGGGGTGAGCACCGCGGTGCGTGATGCTGTGTTGGGGTGAGCACCGCGGTGCGTGACGCTGTGTTGTGGTGAGCACCGCAGTGCATGATGCGGTGTTGTCGTGTGAACCGCGGTGCGTGATGCTGTGTTGCGTGCTGTGCGTGGCAGGGAGGAGCAGGAAGAAAGGGGACTCCCTGAAGCTGGAAAACGAGCCCCAGGAGGTAAGGAAGGCTGCACCCCGGTACTTCCGCTCTCACCGCCGTTAACGGGGCGTGTCAATACTGAAATGTGTCTGTGGTGTTTGGTTCAATGTATGTGGTTTGTTGAACTTTTTTCGCACCGTACGTAGCCAACCGTGCTAATCGGAGGTGCGGGATAAGGACAACAAACAGGACACAACGCGTGCGTTGAGCAGCAAGCGCAGGCGTCTCATCGTAGCAGGTGGAAAGAGCAGTCACTTCGGCGGGAGGGTTTTTGTAACAATGCAGACCGCTCAAGGTCGAACACGAAACTGTCAACGTTGAAGTTACACCAGCGATGTCTCGGGGCCTCTATTCGAAGTGGGCTGATTGTTTAACGTCTGCTGCTGTAGTTTCAACAAGAACGAATGAGCGGCCAGCATGGGTGGCTCCACAAGTAACGATAAAACCGCTCTGTCTGTACGGGTGATGAGTGGCATCAGGGAGATGGCTATCCTGCAGGAGCGTCTGTGGCCATGACGACATAATATTTTCACTAGTGAGTCAGGCTCTGAGGGCTTTGGAAGCTTGATGGAATGTGAGTCGAAGTGGTTGAAGCATCGAGAGAAGTTTTATGACCTGCAGTGTGCTGGTTGAATGAGTGGGTGGGTGTGTGAGTGAGTTTGTGAGTGTGTTGTTGTGACCCACAGTGTGGTGTTTGAACAAAGCATTGATGAGATGAAATTGTTCGGTCGACTGAATTCCTCAACACGGGTGGAGGAATCAATGAAAGTCGAAGTTCACGGGAATATCAACCATGGTAGTAGCGATAGAAGAGTGACTTGGAGGTAACTAACTGCCGGCTATCGAGCTCTTGCAGAGAAGGGTCGCTGACGATGCGTGTGTGTTCCTGCAGGATGAGCTCGCGCTGGACGCCGAGTGCATTGATGTTTACAAGAACTGCCACGGCGTCATCATGATGTTTGACATCACCAAGCAGTGGTAAGCGAGCGCGTTTCGTTCCTTCCGTCGTGCCAGCACGGGCCGTCGCTCGCGCTGGTGCGCAACCCCGACAGCGCTGCTGAGGATTCAAACCCCCAAATAGCAGCCAGAGTTGGCACGACCAAATTAAAATGCCTAATACGACAAAAAAAGACAAAGATCCCCCCGTATAGCCTTAACAGACTGTTGGGGCAAGTGCTGTTAGCGTGCACCTATACAGTCCGGCATGGCACACGAGGGGGTGGGTGGCCAACACCACGCCCGGCCGCCTTTGTCTCCCTAGTGGTGATGCTTATACACCGGACCAGGTACTCATTTGAGGATGAGTCGACCAAGGGGAGGGCCGGGACCGGTTCAAATAATCGTCACTGATTGTTGGCCGCAAGCGGGAATCGAACCCGGATTGCCGGGTTCGTAATGCAGCGCGCTAACCGCTACTCTAAGACACACACACACACGCATCTTATTATAGAGCTGTGCTCTGTCCTGGTGAGTACACGACGGAGCTTACGGACAAGAGTTGATATTTTTCTGTCAAATATGTTGCGCGTGTTTTAGCAGTGGAGCACTACTAACCTGACGATAGCGTCGCGGTGCAGACCGTGTCACAGTGAACTGCCTTGGACTGCCTTGCCTGCTGGCAAGCGCACGTGTGCTTCCACATCGGCTGTAGAGGGGTTTAGGAATGAATAGCGAGAAGGTGGTAACAGTTCATCCGCCTCGGGGGACTGGATTGTCAGCATTTGGGGTGTTTGAGTGTCGGCACAACGGGTGACGAAGTGCCGTGGTGTGTGGGTGCGTGGGTGTGTCGTGGTGTGAGTGGGTGCGGGAGTGAGTGCCAAGGTCTCACTCCGAATCAGTCGAGCGGCAAATCTTTTCATCGGTTGCGTAACGCTGTGTGGAAGCTACCTGGTCTGTCGCTCCGCACGAAGCTTCAGGTCTTCTGGGCCACGGTCATTCCCTCCCTTCTCTACGCTTGTGAAACGTGGACCTCCCTAATGGAGCATCTTCGCCGGTTAGAAACATTTAGGCTGGCCTGCCTACGATCCATCCTGGGTTTAACCAGGCTGGATTGTGTGAGGAGCTCACAAATCTTTGAAAGATCTGGGCAAAGTCCTATCGGTGAGCTCCTCCGGCAGGCAAGGCTGCGTTGGCTGGGTCATGTAGTCCGCGTTGGCTGGGTCATGTAGTCCGCATGCAAAGCCACCGCATGCCTAAACAGCTTTTGTTCGGCCGGATAGAGGGGGCTCAACGGGTGCGGCACGGGCTAGAGAAGAGATGGAGTGATGTGGTACAGGAGGACGTGGAGCTGAGTGGACTTGCCGATGACTGGTATCAGCGGTGTCAAGATCGGCCTCTGTGGAGGAGGCTCGTGAAGGACGCTACTGGGCAGTTGGAGGCAGTCGCCCTCAAACAACAACGGAGGGCGGAGGAGCGGCGCTCACAACAACGAACGGAGCGCCGGGTGGCTAAAGCACAGCAAGTTGGCACGGTAGGGGGCACAGGTGGTGCATCAACCGGCCATCTTGGTCATCTCAGTCAGTCGACCCGTGACACCTGGGTCTGCCCCGTGACCTCCTGCCAGCGGTCGTTCGACACTTCACTTGGCCTCAAGGTGCACATGGCCTGGCACAAGCGTCGTGGTGACGTCACCGCCACTTAGTGGCGAATGGCGGTTGTTGTTGTTGTTGAATGTGTTGTGGTGTGAGCGGGTGCGTGGGTCCATAGTCGTGTGGGTGTGTTGTGGTGTGTAGGTGCGTTGGTGTGTGGGTGTGTCGTGGTGTGAATGAGTCCTTGCCGTAGTATGTGTGAGTGAGTGTCGTGTTGTGAGTGCGTGTGTTGTGGGTGTGAGTGAGTGGGCGAGTGAGTGAGTTGTGTGGTGTCTGCGATTGTGGTGGGGTCAGTTAATTCCATGGTCTGAGTGGTGAGATGGTAAGTACCTGGCCTGGTATACAGGAGGTTGTCGGTTCGATCCCGACCCTGACATCTGCTGTATATTTGGAGTTTGCGTGTCTCTCTCTCCACGGTCGTGTGTATTTTTCTCCGAGTCACTGTTTTCCCTCCACATTTAGAATTTAACGTGGCTGCTATACATTTGCACGTGATGATGAGCCACTTCGTTGAGCTATCATTTGTGATAGCCAGGTCGCTTCTGAAAAAGAGCTATACAGCTCAGTAGGCCTTACCTGGTAACAAAAATAGTTTAGTTTAACCATGCGATAAGCTGCTGTTGCACCATTGTGTGGCTCTCTTGGCCCGGTAGCCCCGCCGCTTGGAAAAGACAGAGGCGTCGTGTGCCCATCGTGTGGCCCTCGAGTGGCCCTCAAGTGGCCCGCGTGTGGCCCGCGTGTGGCTCTCATGTGGCCCTCGAGTGCCCTCATGTACCGTCCTTTTCTACTTCCTTGATGATTGCGTCCAGCTCCTGCTTGGTCGGGGTTTAGCCGAGCAGCTTCATCACCTTGAGTTTTATAGTTGAGAGTTTTGTAGTTGTTTTGTGAGCAAGTGGGCGAGTGAACGAGTCGTCATGGTGCGCGTGGCCATGCGACCTCTGTGGTGCGAGTTAATGCCGCGGAGTGAGCGAGTGGGGTTTGGCGAGCGCGTGAGTTGCGTGATGCCGTGGCCGTGGGGCGGTGCAGGACCTACAGCTACGTGGAGCGGGAACTGTGCCGCGTGCCGTTGCACGTGCCGGTGATTGTGCTGGGGAACCACCGCGACATGGGGGAGCACCGTGTCGTGCTGCCCGACGACGTGCGCAGCCTCTTCGAGGGCCTCGACCGGTGAGCGGCCACTGCTTGCTCCTCACCTTGCTCGCCTCGCTCCTCACTTGACACACCTCGCTCGCCTCAGACGGCTTACCGCTCAACTCACCAACCTCACTCACTCGCACGGCTCACCGCTCACCTCGCCCACTCACATGGCTTACCGCTCACCTCGCCCACTCGCACGGCTCACCAGTCACCTCGCTCACTCACACGGCTCACCGCTCGCCTCGTTCACGCACACGGTTCACCGCGCTCACCACACTCACCTCCTCGGTCACCTTGCTCAGCTCGTCACGCACACAGCACACCGCTCACCTCGCTCATCTTGTTTACGCACATGGCTCACCGCCCACCTCGCTCACCTTGCTCACCTCGCTTATGCACGCGGCTCGCCAATTACCTCGCTTGTGCCGCCGCTCTCTCCCTCTTCCCCCCATGTCTTCCCCAGGCCTCCGGGTGCCTCCTACGTAAACTACGGGGAATCATCCATGAAGAACGGCTTTGGGCTCAAGTTCCTGCACAAGTTCTTCAACATCCCCTTCCTGCAGCTGCAGGTTAGGGTCCCAGTTGAGGCATCCTGGCCACCGGCCTGGTTCGTTGTTCCAAGTCGGCATGCCTTTGGCCTGGTTTGCTGTTCCAATTTGGAACACTTTCTTCCTGGTTTACTGTTCCAATCCGGTAGGTCGCTGGCCTGGTTCGCTGTTCTAATCCGGTAAGTCGCTGGCCTGGTTCACTGTTCCAATCCGGTAGGTCGCTGGCCTGGTCCGTTGTTCCAATCCGGTAGGTCGCTGGCCTGGTCCGTTCCAATCCGGTAGGTCACCGGCCTAGTTCACTGTTCCAAACCGGCAGATCGCTGGCCTGGTTCGCTGATGCAATCCGGTAGGTCGCCGGCCTGGTTCACTTTTACAATCCGGTAGGTCGCTGGCCTGGTCCGTTGTTCCAATCCGATAGGTCATCGGCCTAGTTCTCTGTTCCAATCCGGTATGTCGCTGGCCTGGTTCGCTGTTCCAATCCGGTTGGTCGCTGGCCTGGATCACTGTTCCAATCCGGTTGGTTGCTGGCCTAATTCACTGTTCCAATCCAGTAGGTCGCTGGCCTGGTTTGCTGTTCTGATCTGGCAGGCCTTCAGCCTGGTTCGCTGTTCCAATCGTCAGCGCCTTGCTATGAAAACTTACCACGACCCTCCTGGGGAGACAAGTGTAATAAGCCTGCGGGGCAGCCAGGTGCCTTTAAGGTGCAGTACAGCAAGTAGATTACTGAAAGATTGAGTGTTGTCCACTTGCATCTATGGGACCCTTTGCCATTATATACCGGTAACTGCTCAACCCGAGCACCTCCAATTTGCACGGTTGGCTATGTACGATGGGAAAGAAGTTCAACATACGTACAACATACATACAACATACATAATAGCTTTGACATTTACATCGTCTTCATGCTGTTCACATTTTCCATTCTCTGGTCTAATGCAGGTGGTGAGACAAGGCCATAAAGGAGGCTGTCTCTGGTGTAGGCAAATCAGTTTCAAAGACAATGCATACATTATCAGACCATTTTTTTTGTTTGTTTTTCCACAAGTGTGTATGGTTAATATAGACTAGTTGGCCTTGTAATAGGTGTCTATTTTGGTGTTTGAATATCTTAACACCTGTATTCTTGCCAGAAAGGCTAAAGCCTGCTCTTTCATCAGGGTTTTTTTTTATGGGAATTCCAGTTCACCTGCAGAATAATGCTGCAGGAAATGACAATTTGACAAACATGCCCAGGCAAGGTATTTTGCTTGAACCTCTCCCGAGTGAGTAGACAATGATACACGTGAACCCGCAGGGTCTTGCTCTGACTGCAAGGTTGTGTCACGGGGTTGTGTCACACGATGTGTTATTGTTATTCTTATGCTTATTCACCCAGAAAAGCATCACTTTTTGTCTCAAGACTGTTTTTCAGGTGGGTCCTACCAACTTTTCCCAGCAGAGGGCGATGTTGCTGCTGCGTGTAATCCCAATTGAGTAATTTGGAGGTAAACTTTCAGCATTGGTGTGTTTCACCAATTACATTGTATAGTTTATTTAGCTGCAGGAGTAAACCAGAGAACCTCGTGGAAATCCATACAGAACATGGGGAGAACATACCAAAGCTCAAAACTAAACTAAACTATTTTAATTTTACCAGGTAAGGCCCACTGAGCTACATTTCTTTTTTTCAGAAGCGAATTGACCACAAATGATAGCGCAATGAAGTGGCTTATCATGTGGAAATTGATAGCTTCCAAATACTCTTAAACGCACGTTTCTAAATGTTGACGGAAAAACCGGAATACCCGAAGAAAAATCCATGTGACCATGGGGAGAACTTCTCGCCACCGTGGCATACAGAAAGGTCCTCGAGTCAGGAATCGAACCCTGGTGCTTCTTGCTGCGAGTCACAAGTGTTATCCACTCTGCCACCCTGCCGCCCATGAGAACACCATGTTGTCACGGTGTTTTCATGTGTAGTGTATGTGTATTTGTGTTGTGCCACGTGTGTGTCTTTACGTACGTGTCTGTAAGCTTTATATGTTTACGTTCCGGATTGTGTGTATTAATGTTTGTACAGAGTGAGGAGTGGTAGTTTGCCTTACAGGCTCCCTCACTTTACTGAGATCTTTCTATGAGGTTTCCATAGCTGGAATGGACAATCGTCTTGCCTGCGATGTGGCGTTGCACTGCGGTTTACACGCAGCGAGTACAGACATAAATAATTAGGGTACTGTAGTTGTAGCTTCATGAAAACTGCAGAGTGCATCGCTAAAGCGTGCGGCATCTCCAAGCGATCGTCATGGCTACGGACCGCGGTAAGAAAACACTGGGGGCGACATCAGGACAATGCGAGTGATCGCAGCGATGATGCCCAAGGCACAGAGGGCAACGTTAATAATAAATGCGGCCTTGGGTTCTCCGACCGGCTACTGCTAGAGCAGTTACACGGTCCAGGTGCGTCACTGAGCTGTGGCAGACACGGCAGGCTCACGTCTCGCTGCCCCTGCTCTGGAGCCAGCGACTCTGCTCCTGCTGCCGCTGCCACGACCGCCGCCCGTAGAGAAGGCTCGGGTAGCGTCGTGAGTACACGTGGGGGTGGCTCGCACGCTAAGTGGCTCAGGGAGTGTGCACCCTGCGCGTGGCGTATGTGTGGGTGCCCTTTTGAAGTCGTCGGCGCTGTGTTTGGGGGGCACTGGTAGTGGCAGTGCAGCGGTAACAGCAAGAAGGGCCTTGGTTCGATTCTCCACTCTGGCACCTTTGCCGTGCAGGGTTTGTATGTTTATCCACCTGTTCTTCGTGGGTTTCCTCCGTGTTCTTCGTTATCTTCCCACAACTAAAAAAACAAAAAGACTATTACTGGTATTGACCAAACATCCTAATGCTGAAAAATTTCCTGCAAATTACTCTATTAGCACTACACGTAGCAACATCACCCCCAGCTGTGAAACTTGGCAAGACCATCATGAAAAGAGCCTTGAGACTCAGCGAGGCTTTTATAGATAAACAAGCTTCATAAATAATAATTGTACGTGCATGTGTGCCTGTATTCCCAGCGGGAGACGCTGCTGAGGCAGCTGGAGACAAACCAATTGGACATGGATGCCACCATGGAGGAGCTGTCTGTGCACGATCAGTCGGAGGAGCAGAACTACGAAATGTGAGCCAATTGCTGCTGCCACGCACAAAACAAACAACGATCCACTGTGTAGCCTTAACAGACTGTTGGGGCAAGTGCTGTTAGCGAGCACCTATGAAGGCCGGCACGGCACACGAGGGGGTGGGTGGGCAGCTCCAAGCCCGGCCGCCTTTTTCTCCCCAGTTGTGATGTTTATACACCACACCAGGTCCTCATTTGAGGCTGAGTCGACCAAGGGGAGGACCAGGACCGGTTCAGATAATTGTCACTGATGTTGGTCGTGAGTAGGAATCGAACTCGGGTCGCCGGGTTCGTAGTGCGACTTGCTAACTGCTACACCACCGCTCACAATTTATTGCTGGCACACACACACACATAGCTGCACAACAACAACAAACCGCCGTTTGCCACTAAGTGGCGGTGGCATTACCATGGCATTTGTGCCAGGCTATGTGCACTTTGAGGCCACGTGAAGTGTGGAAGGTCTGCTGTTAGGTCGTGAGACAGATCCAGTTGCCATGGATTGATTGACTAAGATGGCTGGGTCAGATGTGCACCACCTTGTGCTCCCCACTGCTTCGGGAAGCCATCCTTTAGCAGTGGATTGACCATGATTGATGATGAGGATGACTGACGACATATTTTGTATGTTGTACTTCTTTCGCACCGTACGTCGCCGACCGTGCTAATCGTGCGGCGCTGTGCCCATCGCAGCTTCTTGGAGCTGCTGGAGGTGAAGGGCAGCGTCCGCGGAGCGCAGAGTCCCGTGCTGCCCAACGGCGGCGGCGGGGGCAGCAGCAGCGAGAGCCCCACGCCGTCGGCGCCCAGCCCCGTGCCCTCGGTCTCCTCCCGGCCCTCTCCAACCCCACCCGCAGCCCCCGCCCCGCCTGCCCAACCCTCCTCTCCTCGGGCCTCCGCCCAACCCGACGTGAGCCACCCACGAGAGCACGGGGGGGGGGGGGCGCGGGGGGGGGGTAATGGGGTGACGGGGAGGGTGACGCCTCGCATGCTGGAACCCCCTTGTCGGTGACGCGACCATTGTCAGAAGACCCGGCGCCGGTGGCTCTGGGCGGCAGAGCGAGCCACTCGCAGCCACATAATCTGTCTCCAGCAGATAAAAGGGGCAACCGCTTCGTGGGAAAGTTTGACAGTGGTTGTCCTATCGATAGAATTATATGTGTGTTGAAATTATTTCACGCCGTACGTAGCCAACCTCACTGTAGATTTGTCCCCACCATAGGAATATCAAACACTGCAGCTCATCATTGTCCCTCGTGTTTACAAGGGAGACTTGTGCTGTTTTACGTTGTTGCTTTTGTAATTACGGTGAACCAGTTTCTGGCAAATTCGTCCTGGTCTATTGAGTTCGCGCCTGGTTAGACAAAATCAACAACAATTAAATCAACAAAATGTGTCTCACGGTGTGCGCCCTTAACCGAAGGGACCACCATGGTCATCCCAATATAGTCTCGGTATTTACAAAAAACGTGTGTTACCTAGTACATTTGTGGCAATTAAATACTACAATGGGATAGAAGCAATACATAAATTCTGCCCTCAGCCACCTGTGTAACTGCCTCGGAATTTCACTCGTCGTCGTTGGTGCAGCAGGGTGTGGCTTCCCACGCCGTGTTTTCCCTGCACCCAGTGCTTGAGGAAATCGTCGGAGTTGCGATGCAGCAACTGCTGCTGTCTGAGCCCTTCTAGCACAGTCGAAAAACTCGTTCTCTCAGTGCTTCGCCCCGCCCCGTTTATGTGTTGAGCGGTGAGCCTTCCTCACCGCCGCACTGCCTTTTATTTGCACGCACGCTGGCACATTGGGACACTGGTCGAGAGAGCGAGCTCGCTGGCATTTGTGCACGGTTCTGCTCCCCCCTCTTAGCCGTGCGGGTCATGCCCCGTCAGGTCAAGTTTCACGACGGATCGTTCCCTCGGCATCGGCTTTACAGTTTTTTGTTCCCAGGCTGTTGCTGTTGAGACGATGGAAGGCTTCTGACTTTGCGAATTCACCCCCCCCCCACCTCACTGCGCTCCTCTAGGCTGCGGGAGCCCCCACTGCTCCTCCTGGGCCCCCCCAGGCTGAGCAGCCCATGGCCGCCCCCCCACAGAGGAGGGGCTTCATGGCGCGATTCTTTGGGTCGTCGACCCCCGATCCTGCAGCCGCAAAACCAGGTTCGTCGAGCGTGGAGTTCCCCCGGGGTGCTGGGGTTACTCCGGGGTCCACGAGCGCAGCTCATGATGCTGCCAACCAGAATTTACATCATCGTTTATATCAGCAGCAGCATCGTCACAAGCAACGGCGGCGTCATCGTCAGCAGTAGCAGTGTCTCTGTTGTTTAGTTAGTTGTCCTTCCCCCGCACCTCCGGTTAACATGTTTGTCTACATACGGTGTGCAAAAAGTTCAACATGCATACATTACAACATTGTCACCAGCAGCATCAGCAGCAATAACAGTATCACCGTCACCATCATAAATTTTGCACATTTGAAAATTGAGAATGAAGCTCGGCTTACACGAATCTCTGTCTCTCTTCTTATTTGACTTCAGGTGCTGTCGAATGAAATGAGGGTTGGAAAACATCCACTATTATTTGTATGTTATACAAAGATGTTTCCTATTTATTATTTGGTTTTGAGTGTATTTTCCCAAGTTTCCTTTCATTAATGTGTCCACATTCATATATTTATTTCCCGTTTGAAGTCGTATTATTCGCCTGCTGAGAGAAAGGGAGGCTTCCATTTCGCTGCCACGCGGTAAAACTGTAGCCGATCAAAAGCAAGGTTTTATTCTCCACTTGTAAGGATTGGAACCGTTAGCTCGTGATCCAGGTGTTCTGCTGTTGCGGTGGTGGCGGTGGTGGTAGGGATGGGATGGTTGTGATGTGATGACACTTGTGCTTGAGGTGGCTTTGCAAAAGATACTGAGATTTTTTATTTGGAGCGACAGATATGGGGCGGAGTCGAATTTTCTGCGTACTTATGTCGTTACATATACAGTGAGGGAAAAAAGTATTTGATACCCTGCTGATTTTGTACGTTTGCCCATTGACAAAGAAATTATCAGTCTATAATTTTAATGGTAGGTTTATTTGAACAGTGAGAGACAGAATAACAACAAAAATATCCAGAAAAACGCATGTCAAAAATGTTATAAAGTGATTTGCATTTTAATGAGGGAAATAAGTATTTGACCCCCTCTCAATCAGAAAGATTTCTGGTTCCCAGGTGTCTTTTATACAGGTAACAAGCTGAGATTAGGAGCACACTCTTAAAGGGAGTGGTCCTAATCTCAGCTTGTTACCTGTATAAAAGACACCTGTCCACAGAAGCAATCAATCAATCAGATTCCAAACTCTCCACCATGGCCGAGACCAAAGAGCTCTCCAAGGATGTCAGGGACAAGATTGTAGACCCACACAAGGCTGGAATGGGCTACAAGACCATTGCCAAGCAGCTTGGTGAGAAGGTGACAACAGTTGGTGCGATTATTCGCAAATGGAAGAAACACAAAAGAATTGTAAATCTCCCTCGGCCTGGGGCTCCATGCAAGATCTCACCTCGTGGAGTTGCAATGATCATGAGAATGGTGAGGAATCAGCCCAGAACTACACGGGAGGATCTTGTCAATGATCTCAAGGCAGCTGGGACCATAGTCACCAATAAAACAATTGGTAACACACTACGCCGTGAAGGACTGAAATCCTGCAGCGCCCGCAAGGTCCCCTTGCTCAAGAAAGCACATATACATGCCGTCTGAAGTTTGCCAATGAACATCTGAATGATTCAGAGGACAACTGGGTGAAAGTGTTGTGGTCAGATGAGACCAAAATGTAGCTCTTTGGCATCAACTCAACTCGCCATGTTTGGAGGAGGAGGAATGCTGCCTATGACCCCAAGAACACCATCCCCACCGTCAAACATGGAGGTGGAAACATTATGCTTTGGGGATGTTTTTTTGCTAAGGGGACATGATAACTTCACCGCATCAAAGGGACGATGGACAGGGCCATGTACCGTCAAATCTTGGGTGAGAACCTCCTTCCCTCAGCCAGGGCATTGAAAATGGGTCGTGGATGGGTATTCCAGCATGACAATGACCCAAAACACACGGCCAAGGCAACAAAGGAGTGGCTCAAGAAAAAGCACATTAAGGTACTGGAGTGGCCTAGCCAGTCTCCAGACCTTAATCCCATAGAAAATCTGTGGAGGGAGCTGAAGGTTCGAGTTGCCAAACGTCAGCCTCAAAACCTTAATGACTTGGAGAAGATCTGCAAAGAGGAGTGGGACAAAATCCCTCCTGAGATGTGTGCAAACCTGGTGGCCAACTACAAGAAACGTCTGACCTCTGTGATTGCCAACAAGGGTTTTGCCACCAAGTACTAAGTCATGTTTTGCAGAGGGGTCAAGTACTTATTTCCCTCATTAAAATGCAAATCAATTTATAACATTTTTGAAATGCGTTTTTCTGGATTTTTTTGTTGTTATTCTGTCTCTCACTGTTCAAATAAACCTACCATTAAAATTATAGACTGATGATTTCTTTGTTAGTGGGCAAATGTACAAAATCAGCAGGGGATCAAATACTTTTTTCCCTCACTGTATTCTCCACAATGACGCTAAAGCTTATTCTATATTACCTACGGTATTGTACAGTTTTGCATCGAACCAGGACTCATATCTAACAGGGAGGTTCCTTGCCTGAAAACACATGGAATTTCCCTGGCATTGGTTCAAGAAAATCTGACGACTGCCAATGAGACGCTGAATGTTGAATGCGGTCCAGTGTTTTTCTTGTAATGTACTGAAGTTGCTGGAATTATGCACTCCCAGAAGCCTGGTATTCCTGATGGGATGTGTAAACTTTTATCTTTTTATTTGGAAGGACATAGATGGGAAGGAGCCGCGTTGCCCCCTTGTTTACGCTGTCTCTGTGTTTGGCTGCTGCTGTGGCTACTGCGGTGGTGGTGGTTGCGGTGGTGGTTGCGGTTGTGGTGACTGCGGTGGTGGTTGCGATGGTGGTTGCGGTGGTGTTGGTTGCGGTGGTGGTCGTTGTGGTGGTGGTGGTAGAGGTGGAGGTGGACACGGCCGCGAGTCGCCCCGCCGTGCAGAGCGTGGACGAGTTCGCCCCCGAGGGAACGCTCGACCGCAGCTTCCTGGAGGACGTCCTGGACAGGGGTCCCGCTCGGCCTCCAGTCCGCGCCGCCGAGGACAGCGACAGGTACGAGACCCCAAACTCCTGGACCCCCGAGACCCCGGGCCCAGAGACCCCGGACCCCCGAGACCCCGGGCCCCGGGAGTTCATGTGAGCCACCTCCCATGGCGTAGCGGGATGAGAACCGCATCAATTATGGACTAAATGTCCGGTTGTGGCTAATGAATAACGAGCTTGTGTTTTGCCACAATCATCTGAATCCATTAGGCAGACAGCCCTAAGAACCTAATTTTTTTTTCAATTGGTCATGAAGCATAGCCGTGTCTTTGTTTGCTTGTTGTGCAGTACCTACGATTGTCTCCGCACTTTTGTTCTACGCCGCGAGCCCTGCTTTGCTATGTGCCGCAAGCGTGACGATGCGCCGTGGTGTGCCGTGTGGTGCCGTTCAATGCCGTGTGGTGCCTTGTGTGCCCGTGTGTGCTGCCCTGCGGACGCAGTAATGGCGAGGGAGGAAACCCCATGGTCGCCTCCTTCCAGGACGAGTTGGACCCCGAGGACGAGGCCCCCGTGAGCCGCGCGGCAGTCTCCCTGAAGCCTCCCCGCGCCCCCGAGCCGCTCTCCAGCGACGAGGATGGCGCCCCTCCTGCCGCCGTCACCGTCATGGCCGACTGGGACATCTCATCAGAGGAGGAAACACGGTCGGGTCGTCCGCAGATTACTGATAACGTTTCTTTCTGAAGTGCCACAGTATGACGACTTCCATGCACGAGACGTCCACGTCACAGAATAATCGCCATGCTTCATATAGTCGGTGCCGAACATCTGCCAGTTCGCCAGCATCAGTTTGAGCAAGCTTGACTACTGACACAAAATGCTGAAACTGGTATATAATTCGCTTGTGGTGAATAAATGCTGCTGAAATTACGCATTCCCAGAAGGCTGTGCAGCCGATGGGATGTGTAACTTTTATTTTTTATGCGGAGGGGCAGATATGCGTAAGAGGCATGTGTCCTATTTTCTGTATATCGGCGAGCGTGTGCGGTGTACGTGCACACAAGGGGGAGCTACTCGGTTGTAATCAGGGTGGCCACCAACTGCTGCTCCCTCTCCCTTTTGCGTGGTCCAAGTAAAAATTGCAAGTTGTGTATTCTCTCCCCCTGATCTGCATGGGTTTCCTTCGGGTTCTCTGGTTTCTTCCAATAGCTAAAAAAAAGCCATACACCGTAACCGGTATTGGCAAAAAATATTCCAATGTGTGATCTCCACTGCAAATGACTCAGTGGGGATCACACACACAGCAGCAACATCGCCCCCTACTGTGAAACATGGCAGGACCCTCCCGATAGAGACGAGACTTAGTGAGGTTGGTGTTAGCTGTGGCTGGGAATCTAACTGGAGTTGCCAGATTCGTTGTGCAGTGTGCCCAACCAGCCTCTCCACTCCACTGTTCTCATGCCGCGCTGTGGTCTAAATTCTAATCGGAGGGCACTTCAGGGCTCAGGTCACTCCTACCTAAGGTGAGAAGATACATACAATATACAGATGGAAGAGCCTCGGGTATCTGTGCAACAACCACCTGAAGGAGCTTCCCGAGCGCAATTCGTCCGCAGAGTCGGAACGTCTGACCGTGTCAGTTATCTGCACAGGCATTTAGCCGTCTGCGAGGAGCCGCGACATAAACTCTAAATGGCCTGTAGGGGGCTCCCGACTCCCTCCCCAGCGGTGCTGTGGGGCCACTGGGACGGTTGAGGGGATTGTGGGGGAGTGGGGGGCGGCAAGAGAAAGGCCTCGGTAATTTCGGTATTGGAGCACGGGACAAAACGGAAGAATCATTCCGGAGAGATAAATTTTGAAGCCATAATTGGTGTTTGACGTAGAGGCTTTGTGTGATACGTGACTTGGGTCGTGTTGTCTGACTACAGGCCTGCCAAGCCTCCGCACAAGGCGCACGGCAAGGGCCACGGTGCCAAGGCAGGCGGCAACGCGCCACCCTCGGCCGCCGCCACCGCCCTGGGCGCGGCGGCAGAGAGGGGGCACGCCGCCGGCAGCCCGACCATGGGAGGGCTGCCTTCCTCGGAAAAGGCCTCGGGCAAGACCGGGGGCCCGGTGTGGGTGGACAAGGCCCCCGGGGAGGAGGGCGAAGAGGAGAGCGAGACGGAAGGGCCCATTGCTCAGCAGATGCTCTCCTTTGTCCTGGATGATCCCGACTTTGAGTCAGACGAGCCGGAGAAGAGCAAGGTGAGCGTCGCACTGTGGGTGGCCTCCTCGCCACACCTCGGACTGCGTAGCGTTTGACAGGTGCCCATGGGATACATAGGAGAGAGATGCCCCACGGTGCCGTTATTGACGTTTCGCATCGGCACCTGAATGAGGGTCCAGCATCGCCGCCTCGTGTGAGAGTGGTGATGTATGACGGCGGTTGCGAGACTTGAGGGCAGGGTATGCGAGTCACGCAAAGATGGAGTCACTTTGGAATTATGGGATTCGAATACCATTCCTGCAAGAATGGCAGAGCACTCATCACCGGTAACCAGGCTGCGATGGACTCGCTGTACTTGAAGCCCGGGTTGAACCCAGCTTTGCTGCATCGCAGGTCCAAGCTGATGACTGCTACAAAGAGTATTTGGCTGCCGATATAAATTTTGCACTTGGTAAGCCACTTCGTTGAGCTACCATTTGTGTCCAGCTCGCTTCTGAAAAAGTTCCATATAGCTCATTCGGGCCTTACCTGGTAAAATAAAATAGTTTAGTTTTAGACTCCCGCGGTTCCGGCTCGGTTCTCCAGCATGGATGTTCCGAGCCTCCTGGCCACACGGCTGCTTCCTCATGTGGATTCGTAACCGGGAGAACTCCAGTTATCTGAGACACCCACCTCTACATGGCAACATGGTGGTGCCTTTAGGGGACTGCAGCATGTAGCCTCTGACCTATCGGGTGAAATGTAGGATGCATCCCTCCCTACTCGTATGTTTCCCTTAGGTTTGGAATACATTTAAAATGTAAAGAGAAAAGGTCAAAACATCTCAAGCGGAGCCCTCGTGAGAGTGGATTGGAGACTGCTTAGCCGTCTCGGATAACTCAAGATCTCCCGGATTACGAATCCATGTGAGGAAGCAGCCGAGTGGCCCAGGAGGCTCGGAATATCCGTAGATGATTCCTGCAGGAATTGTGATTTTTGTGTGGGCCCATTCCCTGTAAATATCTTCGTTCGAATGCATTGTCTTCCAACAGAGATTGTGGCATTTAGGACAGGCATCACCGCTAAAATAAATGTGGATTTATGTATGATCCAGCACTCAAATACAGGGTGTTCTAAAGAGATGGACCCGATTTTAAATAGCTATATCTCTGCAACCACGAACCGCCCATGAATGAAACTCTTACCACTTGGAAGGGCGGGGCATAGAGTTTCAAATGATCACCGCTCGATGCCTCTCCCAGCGCACAAACAGCCCCTAGCCTCAGTCATTCACAAGATGGTAACCCCGCAACACAAGGGGCGTTTTGCGTTCTGCAGTTCAGCAAGACTGAATCTGTAATTGCGGTGCAGCGTGCGTTTCAACAGCGTTTTGGCATTGATCCGCCAATGTCAAAGAGCATTCGTCGTTGGTACCGACAATTTGAGGAAGCAGGCTGCTGATGTAAGGGGAAGAGCACAGGGCGACCACGCACCTCAGAGGAAAACGTGAGAAGAGAGGCGTTTGGGAAGAATTCAACTATAGTCTCGATGTTGTCCGTACAGCAGGTGGAGGGCACATAGAGCATTTATAAAATGGTTAGTAAAACTTAATAACTCAATAAACCATTTGTAACTTTTTGTGTAATTGTAACATGTTGCCATTGTGAAATATACTGCTTTGAAATTGGGTCCATTTTTTTCAAACACCCTCTGTTTTACTCCAGTCACTTGCTCACTGGTGGTCGGTCACCTCCCCATCACTCTTCTATCACTACTACCATCGTTGCTGTTCCTGTGAACGTCACTCATTGATTCCTCCACCCATGTTGAGGACTTGGTCTGCCAGATGCTTTCGTCTACATCCACACTGTTCAACCACCCACAACAATTCACTCGCTCACTAACTCATCCACTTACCCACTCACCCAACCACTTGCCCAACCACCCAACCACTGCTTCTTCCCTCCTCCCATCACTTTTCCCAAGCGATCGCAATAACCTTGCTCAATTCAATTAACATCTCTCATCTGTCACAACTTCGATGATAGTCACTGTTTGTTGCTGGCCATGTGACGTTTTGGGTCTTTGGACCTGTGCTCCGCAACTGTGTTGAAAATCAAATTGTCCAATGGAATGCCCATAAACTTCAGTGGCAATTCCAGTATCTCCATTGAAATTAATCGGGAGTCTGGGCAATTCCAACAGCTGCCTCCAGATGTCAGGCTTAGAGGGATTCCTGATTCCGTACACTCTAATGATTCTACGATTGCAACAATCTCACGATTCACATGAGAAATCTCATTCGATTCCCGACGTGGGCTCGCGATTGCAAGCTCGGGTTTCCCCGCTCATCGCCCCCACACGGTCGCGTTCACTCCTCTGCCCAGGAGCTCTTCCCAGTCCGGGAGGACGTGTCGGACCTCTCCGATGATGATGCGGCGGCTCCTACCGCTGTCGCCGCTGCCGCCGCTTCTGCGGTGCCGCGTCGTGCTGCGGGGAGTCTGCCTGCTGCGCCTCCCGTCGGGAAGCTCTCCCTGGATTTCGTTCCGCCGGCCCCGTTTACTCTGCTGAGCGATGACGGTAAACCGCCATTTGACTTTGTAGGAACCAACGCAGATCCACGCAGAGCATAACGCCGGTTTTACACCCAGGATGCTTTCCTGAAAACCAGAACGTAAATCGAAAATACTTAAATCAAAGCATTTTTGGTGAATCGTAACATGGTTACAGTACCAACTACAAGTACTACTACTAGTAGGTACTACTACTAGAGATGGCATGGTAGATCGTAATGTGGTACAGAACTTTCTAGTACTACTAGTAGTAGGTACTCTACTAGAGATGGGTTGGTGGATCGTAACGTGGTACAGTACCTAAACAAATGATACCCAGTAACCCATTGTGAATAAATTATGTAAAACCATCGGTGTGGAACGTAAGTGTATATTATTGATTTAAGATATATTATCTTGTCTATTATACGATTCCTATTATTAGTTGTTTATCATATGAAAAAAAGTTTACACTTGTATAAAAAATATTCACAAAAAATACGGTACGTGGGGAATAAAAATATCTATAGTGTACACGTGAAAGGGACTATAGCCAGTCAGGGACGCTAATGCTTGGGTGCCATCTTGACGCCTCAATGTGTAGCCAAGGTACATACAAATGTGGGGGCGCAGTTGGCTACGTACGGTCCGAAATAACATCAACATACGTATAAGTACGTAAATCTCGAGCACGCTATGGCGAGGTACACGGTACTTTAAACGGGATTGGGTATCAATAAGTTGAGTACGCTTTTGCGAAAGTACGTAAAGCAGGAGGGTGTATATCTGGGTGTTACTGTGTTCAAATTGTCCTCTCAGAAGCATGTGTTGAGATGAAGCAATTTCCATGAGGAACCCTCACAGAAAGAAGTGCATCACCCTGTGTTAGAGAATGGCCTTTTTGAAGATGATATCACAGAAATACCTTGCTGACCTCTTCATTCACCTCTCGGCCATACCCAGGGTGGGTGGGGTGGCACAGCGGTAGCGTGCGAGGTTCACCGTTCAAATCCGGCAGGCCGCCTTGGTTAATACATCTCATTTGCAAGGGTGTCCAGGGTATTGATTTACACATACATAGCAAACACGTGACGACACATGTCCCAACTTTTAAAATCTGTAATTGAAACGGTTTGCATCAATAAAATGAACATCGCAGCCAGTCAAACACGTGATTAAATACAGAAGTAATTCAATGGCGCACACCGCTGGATCATATAGAAAGCACTGTAGCTGGAACGGTTGCAGATGCAGTGGAAGTGGATTTTAATTAGACATTTAAATAAGGTGAGATTGGCGGCATCATATCCGGATGTGTTCGGGAAATCGTTCTATCTGAAGCCGCTCTGTGTCTGAGCCTGCTTGGGTTTATTCTTTGGGGACAGTTCCAATTTTTATGAGATTATTCGGACCGATTTATCGGTGACTGGGCTTAATTGTTTACTGGACTGAAAACATCAATCTGAACTATTATTACAAACTAAACAACTCTGTTATTTTACCAGGTAAGGCCCACTGAGCTCTCTAGCTCTTTTTCAGAAGCGACCTGACTACAAATGATAGCTCAACTAAGTGGCTTATCATGTGGAAATTTATAGCACCCAAATACTCTAAATGCATGTTTCTAAATATGGAGGAACTAACCGGAGGACTCGGGAGAAAAATCCACGCGACCACGGGGAGAACATGCAAACTCCAAATATAGAGCAGGCGTCAGGATCTGGGATTGAAGCCACTACCTCCTGCATACCAGGCAAGGAGGTAGTTAATATCTCGTCACCGCAGCGCCCCAATCACTTGACTTGAGAGGTTAACTCGGAGTGAATGCCCCATTTCAAACCCGCAGAGCCAACAGTGCCGGCTCAGTGCCGAGACAGCCCTCTGCACCACGCAGCCACTGCCTCCGTCCACTGCCCAAAGGCCCAGGGAGACCGTTCTGTCGGTCTCTTCAGTCTGTCAGTCTGGCGGTCTGCCGCCCAAAGGTGGAATGTTAAAGAGGGTTCCTTCTCAGAAATGTATCTAAATACTGAACGAATTTGCTCACCATGGTGAACGTGTTTGCAGCAACATTTCCAGACGTGTAAACAGCTGTAAAATCACAATGAGCCTTTAAAATGTACTCCTGCTTTGTGCTGTGACCCGGACATCGTTTTCTCACAGTTAACCCTGCTTTGTGCCGTGACCCGGACATCGTTTTCTCACAGTTAACCCTGCCTTGTGCTGTGACCCCATCACGGCTTCTCACAGTTAACCCTGCCTTGTGCTGTGACCTTGTCATGGCTTCTCACAGATAACCCTGCCTTGTGCTGTGACCCACAGATAAACCTGGCAGTGATTTGTCCAAAGAGAAAAAGAAGAAGAAAAAGAAAGAAAAGGAGAAGGTGAGTGGACGATGACAACTCCCACGTCCAGTCAACAATTCCAACGACTGCCGCATAGCAAACAATAAATGCGCAGACCATCGCCTTCCCACATCTGCATCTCCACGTCCAACAGTCGCACAGCCCATCGGCCGCACGGCCTTCTGGCAGTGACTTTTTTTCTCTCGACACCATTAGTTTAATACAACCTGCATCTGGATGACCACTTTCGGCATTCAGTGTCTCACCGGCAGCCAGGCTTGCTTGAACCAATGCTGGTGAACTGCCAAGTGTTTTATAGGTAAGGACCTGCCCTGCGAGATGTGGTCCTCGTACGACGTAGAGCTTAACAACGCACAACACAATGACCCCCCCGTGTCATCGTGGAGTGTATATGTAACGTAATTTTGTGCAATGTATATCAGAATATTTGTGATTCACATTTCACAACGTACGGTCGATATTCAGTTGGAACACAACCGGGTAGCTATATTTTTTTATTGCATTGCGACAATATTTAATGAAAGTATACAAAGTAATTTTACGCTGTTGCAGAAGACAAAATGTGTATCATTAAGTGCCCTCCATCACCTGACACAGCCAAACAAATTAATTTGTCGCAAGTTGTCCAACGCACTCAAATTGTTGATTGTTTCAGATCACGAGTAAACAGAAGGACAATTCTCGCAAATAAATCGAACGGTTAGATGGGATGTCTCACTTGAAACCACGTCATGTGTCATCAGGACAAGGTCCAGAAAGTGGAAGCAGGGTCTTCTTATAGCCACAGGTTTGGTTAGATCAGCTTGCAGCCCTGCAGATTGGACGTATAGCTGACCACACACAAGCTAAATTAAGACTAAACTATTTTTTATTTATCAAGTAAGGCCCACTGAGCTACATAGCTCTTTTTCAGAAGCGACCTGGCCACAAATGATAGCTCAACTTTGCGGCTTATAATATGGAAATTTATAGCAGTTAAATACTCTAAACGCATGTTTCTAAATGTGGAGGGAAAACCGGGAGGACCCTGAGAAAAATGCACACGACCACGGGGAGAGCATGCAAAATCCAAATATATAGGCGTCAGGGTCGGGCTTGAATCCATGATCTCCTGTATACCAGGCGGGGGAATTGACATCTCGCCACCACGGCGCCCTAATGATCTCTGCATGATCCTTAACCCTGCCTCCAAAGCGATTCCTGTTTTGGTTATGTTGGGATTTGCATTGGCGTTTATAGCATTTGTAATGAAGCCTCTCACCACCATGAAAAATTGTGAATTAGATTGCGATCAGAAGGTTCATTCTTGACTCATGAACCCAGTTAATAACCACCAGAAAACTGAATAAAACAATCACGCATTCAGCTGCTCAGTCAGGCATTCGCCCTGGAGTCTAAAGGAGTCACATAACCTCTGCATTAACCCGCGTAACCTCAGCCTTTTATATTTTTGGCCATTGCTGCTCCAGTAGTCTGCTGTGTTGTGCACCGAGATCTATGGGGCCCACACAGCCTATAGGATCAAGCAGATTGCCTCGCATACAACGCGCTCGTCCCAACGGGCACTGTGTCCCCCCCCCCGCCATGTGCGCCAGGAGGAGGAGCGGCCGGACAAGTCGAGGAGCAAACACAAGAAGCACAAGGAGAAGGAGCGTGACAAGGAGGAGGTTGGGGGAGGAGGAGGTGGCGATGAAAAGGAGAAGAGGAGGAAGAAAAAGAAGAAGGGTGCGGGTGCCAGTGGCGGTGGTGCTGGTGGTGGTGTCGGTGGGAGCGACCTGAACGCGCTCGAAGCTTTCCTGGGGGGCGACCCGGCCACGGGGGGCGACCCGGCCGCAGGTGGCGGGGACTACGAGGAACTGTAGGGACTGTGCCACGTGCGCCCCCCCCCCCCGCCGCGCTCATCCGGAGGAACCACCCCGCGTGCCGTCCGGCCACGCTGGGCCACGCTGGGCGCCCCAATCACGGCAGCAGCACCACTGCCCCCTGTCGGACTTTCGTGATGGCGTTACGGGGGTGTGTTGAGGGGGGGTGGGGGCGGTGTGGGGGGGGGTGCCGTTGCAAAATGGCACGAGTTATCGGTCCCTCTGGAGCTGATCATATTCCTCGGCAAGGGCCTGGTTTTTAAATGCACCACGGCAGAATCAGAATCTCTATCCTGGAGAAATTCGATGGGCTATGAAGCTTCTTTTTTTCACAGACGTCCAGACAAAGCGTGACGCCGTCTGGAGCGCAGGTATCACGGACGCACGATTGCAGACGGGCGCAGGGCCGGCATGCAGCCACGCCGTGAACCCTTGGCCCTGGATCCCCACCACGGGACAACCCATTTGGGAACGTCTTGAGTGTTATTTTATTGATGATGAGCAGCATCTCCACGCTGCCGGTGCATCGCAACACTGGGAGTTTGCTGCTGCTGTCTGCACTCCCCATTGGTGTGTGTGCACATTGCACGGAACACAAATCATCACAGGTTCCATTGAAGAGCCAGGGTTTGGCCTGGGCCCCATGCGTTAGATGCTATGTCCACGATGTGTACCGTCTTATTTAGCAATAGCTAGTGGAAACGGAAACATTTTGTCTGACGCTTTAATGGCATTAGTTTGAAGTCTTCACTTCGTTCTGGAGATCCAAACTGAGATATCACATCAAGCTGGTAACAAGATAATCACTCGAAGGTGATTCTTACTACAATGTACAGAGTTATGTTTGAATAATGAGAGACGGCTGCTAGAGCTGGTTTTATTTTAAACGTTGGATTTGCTTGCATCTTGAGTTCCATTCCGTTTGTGTAAAAAAAAAATAGGCAATGCAATTTTTGTGTAATTAGTCCTGTAAAAATGTAACACAAAATAGCACAGAAATACACTGCACAGTCTGAAAATGTATAAACAAATGCCGACATGCATACATACTCATGAACGACAACTACCAGACTCCCTGGTAACAGTTCTCAAGGTGTGATTCTCAACTATATTTTAATGCAACTGGTAAAGTTATAGCACACACATACTTTGCATAATTATTTGTTTTGATAGAGTGCCCTCTGTTACATCGGGGCATCTTGAAGCGCTGTATACGCGAAAAGCAGCTTGTGTGTGCGTACGTACGTTGAACTTCTTTCGCACTATCGCAAGTAGCCAACCGTGCTGAAGAATAACAAACTAAACACATGAAAGCTCGCATCACATCTCATCTCAGATAATTAAAATGTGGCAGCTTGTCCCTGTGTGATACTAGATGCGAAAAAGTTGTTCAAGTTCAAGGTGGCTCGTCTTTTAAGTGAGCATCTGCCAGTGGGGGGGGGGGGTGCGATGATCGATGATTGCCACGTGTGTAGTCCCAACTGAGTAATTGTGGGGTAAAATGTTTCGAATTCAGCAGATTTAGGGCACCGCGTCAGTGGCGCACAACGGCCGGTCTCGTGACTGATGGCGTGGGATCTTTTAGGGTCCACTGGGAAGCAGACGGAGCGCAGTCTACGACCAACTCATCCGCGGTATTAACCAAGGTGGCCTGCCGGTCTCGAAACCACAAACCTCTTCAACGAGTGGCAAACGTCCTGTCGCTGAGCGGTGTAACTGGCTGTATACAGCATGAATAGATGCAGGCTGACGAAAGCTGCCTGGGGAGAATTATTGAACAGGATCCTTGAGCATTGAGCGCAATGTTCTCCAGTGGGACACTATCAATTGTAAATAAACGCTTATGATAATTAATTTTCACTGCTTCCCACGGGGTGAAAATGGGGCTCGGGTTTAGGGAGCTTCATGATCGTCTTGACTCAACTGCCTGCCCATAACGACAAGAGGGAGCTGCTACCTTGCAAAAGAATTCCCTTCCGTGCGGGAAGGTTAAACGGGCGTGCTGAGCGCAGAGTGAAGTCCAGTGGTGATTCTGGGTTCTTTGAGAAATGTTTACAGTGAAAGCAAGATATTTTTAATGGGCGTTGGTAACTCGCGAACGTGACGCCTTTCAAGGATCTCGCGAAATTAATTACAGTCTCACCGATTTGGCCACAAAAAATTCATCGGCCAACTCCTCTGGAGTGTCCCATCTGATTGCTGTGATAGTCTGTCGTCCTATCTTACTACAAGAGAATCTACCATCGATTACATGTTTTTAAAGTGGCTACTCAAGTCATCATCATCCGCTCATTAGATTCACAGTGTTCAGACGCTGTTGCGGGTAGGCAGTGTTGAACTTTGATGTTGCTCCCAGCTGAGGCGTAATGAGGTTGAGACACTTTACACAAGCCGTGTGTTTTTTTGCCGGTGCAAGTTGCCTGCTTCCAGAGGAGGGGATCCACTCTCGTTTCCTCGCGGTCGAATTCCAAGAGTGTTTTGTTTGTACCAGGCGAGAGCCACGGTTGGCGAGGTGTTAACTACCTCGCCTGGTATAAAGGAAGTTGTGGATTCGATCCCGACCCTGACGCCTGTATATTTGGAGTTTGCATGTTCTCCCCGTGGTTGCGTGGATTTTTCTCCGGGTCCTCCAGTTTTTCCCTCCACATTTGGAATCAACATGCGTTTATAGAGTATTTGGCTGCTATACATTTACACGTGATAAGCCACTTCGTTGAGCTATCATTTGTGACAGGTCGCTTCTGAAAAAGAGCTACATTGCCCAGTGCGCCTTAACCTGGTAAAAAATAAAAAAAAATGTTTAGTTTCGTTTTAGCCCAAGAGACCAGGAGAGTTCTCGGTTACAAGCGTTCAGTCGAGACTTTATTATTTGGGCGTGCCTCTATCCAGGAAAGCCTCGCTGAGCCTCGTGTGGCTTTTTCCGGGAGGTCCTGGCGAGTTTTTCATAGGAAGCGATGATTGCTTCCGTATAATCCCGAATGGGTCATATTCTGTTAATGTTTTGATTTGCGTGCACGTGTGTGTTTGTGTGTGGTGTTTCGTTATCGTTTGCACTCACTTCGTAAGCCTAATTAACTTGCACATCACAAACATTGGGAAGGTTATTTTAACACATAGGCTTTCGCGGCCGATATTATCCATGATGAAGGTTTTTTGAGTTAGATAAAGTCAAATATCAATGCGGCTTACAAGTGAAGACATCACATTTACCCCTCTATTTAAGACCGAAACAGGAGGATTTCTACAATTCTGGCTGTCGCCTATTAATGCTGGTTGTAATTACCGGCGAAGCGTCGTACTCAAATTGTCAATGTTTGTGGGTTTACTCTCCAACACGCCAGTGTGCTGAAGTAGTAACTAATTGGCACGTTTTGTTTACGTGACAAACTTTACTAATTGGCTGTGCCGGGCAGTGGTGGGTGTAACGCCACATCTACCGTGATCTAACCCAAAAAAAACCTCCGTCGTGGATTGGGGAAGGTTCGCTGCCCTTATTTTTGAATCGTGCAGTCACTTTGCTTGCGTATGGGATGTCTACTGACAATGTACGTACGCATAGGAAACGGGGGGGTGAAGACTCGATAATAATTCGTCTTTGTGGCATGCAAACACGGGCACTTTGCACATAACGGTGCGGGACCTACTTACTGTACTGTTTCGCACGGGCGGCACCTTGTTTCCCTGGTAGCCGGGTTCTCGTGCGCACGCTCGGTGGTTAGGTCTGCACCTCATCCACGATCCTTCCTCCGTGGCGCTGGATCGCAGACGACGACCACCACCGTCACCACGCCTGGCAATATTATAACTCGTAACCTCAACGGTCGCTCTACGTGCACGCTGTTGCTTGACGCACGCGGACGGGGCTTAAAGCAAACATAAGTGTCCGCAACCGCTTTCACGTCCTCAGTCTTTTATGATTTCTAACCAATGCCTTGTCGCAAGCAGGAATCGCGTCGCAAAACCAAACGGTTTGCCTTGTGCTTGCGTGCCGTTTTTATTGGCCGCTCGGATCATTGCAAGTTCACGGAAAGGAAAATGATGAAAGTGAATTTCTGTCGTTCAGAAGCGCCACACGAACTGACGTTGAGTGGTGCTTGCAGTCGCTGTTGGACGTGCTGCGTTGCGCTGCTGGGACTGCGGTGCGCGTTGTCCGCACAGCTCTGCGTTTCACTCGGCTTGTATGTATGTATGTTGAACTTCTTTCGCACCGTACATAGCCAATCGTGCTAATAGGAGGTGCAGGGGAAGAATGAGAAACTAAACATTAAAAGCATTTTTAAAGAAATTAGTTTTCAACATAGATGATATAAAAGTGCAAAGCTCCAATGGCTTCCTAACATGGGAAGGAAGAGCGTTCCAGACGGCCGCAGAAGCGCATCCGCGCGCGATGCGTCGACCGTCCTTGTTCGATGTCTCGCCAAAAGCCGCTGGTGCTGCGAGGATGAGCGGAGTTGGCGTGATGATGGTTTGAGGCTTGCCGCGCGCATCGTGTTCCTGTCCCGAGTCACGTTCCCCTTTTAGCCGTCGCGCTCCCCCCACCCCGATCGATCGCCCGTCGCGTCGCCTCAGGCCCCGAGGGATGAAGGGTCTCGGCTCCGGGTAGCCTCTGTTGCTCCGATGAGATTTTTAGTTTCCTCCGTGCGCGCGGTTGAACAAGCATTCGGGTGAACACTTGAGTTTGAGGAGACGGAGAAATAAGCTCCAAGGAAATAACACACACGGATTTGGCCGACAAGCATCTTAAGATGACGTAGACGTACTGATATGATGTGGATGGATTATAGGGTTGGGGTCACCAGTAACATTAAACGCGATGTACGTTACGATGTGGAAACCACACAAACCGAGTGTAAATATTGATACAAACAATTACGCTGCTGGTTTCCACATGCAAGCGTTTCAATATTCCCACGTTACAGCGGTAATGGGCAATAGCGCGACCTTTAGCAGAGGTTAATATTTACCAGCGTTTCCATTTCACGTGCGTTTTAATTATCTGTGTGGCAGAACAAGGGAGACGATGTATATTTAAATGTAACGTTATCTGTGGAAACATGAGTGTCTTGAAAACATGAAGTCATCGGGGGTTATCTTCATTGTGTCGAAAGCAAAAGCATTAACCCACCATTAGGAGAAGCTAATAACATTGGACAGGGCCGTCTGCTCGGCAATGAGCAGCGACTGATTGTGCGCAACTAATGTTGAGAATGGGAGCTAAGGGATGGGACGATGCAATGAGAGAGCGAGTGATGAAAGGGGAGGGTGCTCCCAAACAGGGTACATCGCAACTGCAAGAGTCACCGGCGGTCACAGGCTCGGGGTTTCAGGCGCGCCGTGTTCTGCACTTGTATGTACGCACGTATGTATGTTGAACTTCTGTCACACCGTAAGTAGCCAACCGTGCTAATCGGAGGTGCGGGGGAAGGACGACAGTAGTGTTTTTTTGGGGTTTGATCGCTTTAATGTAAATGTGTTGTTAAACCTTCCACCAACCGACACAGCCAAATTAGTAAGGGTTGGCACGTAAGTGAAACATGCCAATCTTGATTTGAAGCTTTCGTGACTGCAGGAATCCATACTCTTTGGTTCTTTCGGTAAAGTCACGTAGATATAAAATAAAATAAATCACGACGTTTCGATTGCAACACAAGTAATCATCATCAGGTGGGAAAACCACTTCAGCAAAAAAAATTGTTGCTGTGGTTTTTACACCTGATGATGATTGCGTGTGTTGCAATCGAAACGTATTTTTTTTCATACCTACGTGACTACCGAAAGAACCATAGAGTATGAAACATGCCAATTGGTTACTAGTTCAGAACACGGGCGTATTGGAGAGTAAACCCACAATATTTACAATTCGAGTACTGGTGGTGGCAGATTCAACGACGCATTTATATGTATGCAATCTAGCCTAAAAAAAACCCCATCTGCTTTGGACGGTATTGGTTGCGAAAGCCTACTCCGTGTTAAGGAGGACAAAATAACTAAAACATAAAAAGGCAACTCTAAAAGACACGTGTCGCTCGCGGAGGCGTTGGACTGACTCGCTGGGGGCGTGGCCGCGTCTGCGTCGTCCTTTCGCGCTGACGAGATACGCGTTGCTTCCCCAGCAAGGGGCCCCTCACCCACAGCTCAGCATCGGACGGCGGGGGGTTCCGTTACCCCGGGCGAGCCACCGGGATCTTGGCAGCGGCCCGTCGCCAGCCGTAGCAGCGAACCACCGCCAGGCGCGCTGCTCAGACCATTTACGGGGGGTGAACGACGAATACAATATTGGAATTGCCTTTGACAGAGCAACAATTGAATATAAGACAAACTCCCAAAGAGCTACATCATGGGACCTCCTTTGCCAGTACCAAAATATGAAAATATTGTTTCCCCTTTTTAGGGCTTCCCATTTTTTCTGGCAATAAAACAGGTGTTAAGGTGTTAAACCACCAAACTGAAACCTTTTAGAAGGAATCATGTATGCATTAACCACAATACTTGTGGTCAGAATGCAAACAAAAAACATACTGATAATATATGCATTGTCTTTGAAACCGATTGGTCCACACCAGAGACAGCTTTCTTTTGAGCGTAGTCTCAAATGGTGTTAGACCAGAGGACGACAAACTTTTGGTGTTTCAGTTTGGTGTTTTAACATCTTGACACCTGTTCTGTTCACAGATTAAAAGGGAAAACCTATTCTCATCCCAAAGATCTTTTAAAGTGTGGCGACTTGACTCTTCGCGATGCTGACTGAGGGAGCGTTTGACGACGCACGCGGTTACCGGCGGCTGTAAATAATGCAACTGCTAAAGCCGTTTTTATTAAGGTCCCCATGCCCCTTTTGAGTCATTTTAATTCCCCACTTGGAGCTTTGGGTTTTTTTTTCATTTTTATTCCACTGTTGAACTTTCGATGTCGTGAGCAGTTTCGGCATCACTCGTGTTGTTTCCACCGCAGACAACACTTCTATGCAACTGCAGTTGTAAACGCGATGTCTGAAGTATCTGGGTTCCACGTTCACTCATCCATTCATTAGTTTACGTTGTGAGTATGGAAATTAACGTTGATGTCACCGTTGAAATAAAAAAATGTGTTTAGGGGACCATGGTCGTGCGTTCCGTGTGTTGATTCCTGTGCTCTTCCATTGAGTCCATACTCATCGTGGGCCAGGTGCTGCTGACTTGTGGGTCTGCGCTGCTCTTGTTGGTAACGCTACAGACTTGGTGTTCGCCCTTTGTGCCATCACCTGGCTCACCCTACCCCACCGTCTACCCTCCGCCATTCTCACGCACAGAACGTGGATTATTACAGCGCAGGACCGTGAGAAGTGACGGGGCTCGGGGAGGCCTTAATCCAACAGTGGATTGACCGTGCCTGATGATGACGAATTATGTACATGCTGCTGTGCATTGTACGAATGATCCGAAGCGCGCACGTCTGCTATTTAACCGCACGCAAGTATTTTTCAGATGAACGCTTCGGTATCTTGTGGGGTCCTCCCCACTAGCGCACCTGCAGTGGGGCGCTGTTGTTGCCTTCTTCAGATGGTGCGTGCGTGCCGAGACGATCCAAGAAGAGAACACCTTAACCAAAGTGTGCAACACCCCCACTCCCCTCCCCTGCCCCCCGGCGAGAGTGGTTTGATGAGAAGTTCACTATCGCTTACAAAATAAATAAATACAAAAGAATCACGCGCTGCTTAGGAATTAAAGTTGATTATTTTCCCAGGAAAACTGCCTCCTCGCGTCTCTGTGGGAAGGAGAGGCCCGCGATAGGGTTATTAAGTGCAGGCTAGCGCAGCACTATTTAGTAAATGGTTAATTGCACAAACAGCAGGGGGGGGGAGGCGTCGTCCGGAATGTTTTTCCCCCGCCTCTTGAGTGCCTTGAGGAAGTGTTTTTTTTCCGCAGCACCCGATTGTTCAATTTGTGTCGAGTCTCCCCGCGCTAACGCGCCCGTTTGGGGCACCACCCTGGGGGGGTTGGTGGCTGGGAACCCGAAATGCCCCCCCACACTTTAGGTGACGCGGCGCTCTGCCGCGGGCCAACTGAGGGCCTTCCCCTGGCCGGTCCCTCCGCGTGGACGACTTCACTCGGAACTCAACTCTTGAGAGTGTTGTCGTTTGCTCCGCTTGTTCACCCACGAAACTCCCAGCTGAATCTTGGATGACTTCTTTTTTAGGAGGGTCCTGCCAAGTTAGGGGCGCCGCGGTGGCGAGATGTTAATTGCCTCGCCTAGTATACAGGAGGTCGTGGGTTTGATCCCGACCCTGATGCCTGCTATATATTTGGAGTTCGCGTGTCTCGTGGCTGCGTGGATTTTTCTCTGGGTCCTCCGGTTTTCCCCTCCACATTTATGAACATGCATTTAGAGTATGTGGCTGCTATAAATTTCCACTCGATAAGACACTTTGTTGAGCTATTATTTGTGATCAGGTCGCTTCTGAAAAAACTGTATAACTCAGTGGGCCTTAACTGGTCAAATAAAATAAAAAAAATAGTTTTAAGTTTTAATTTACAGAGTCGGGGCGATGCTGCTGCTGTGTAATTCTAGTTGAGTAATTTGCAGGTAATTGCTCAGCATTGGGATGTTTGGCCAGTGCCCATTACATTGTTTGTGGGTTGTATAGCTATGGTAGAGAACCTGGAGGAAACCACGCAGAACAGGGTGGGTAGGGAGGATCATATAGACTCCACACAGAGAAGCGCCCGAGTCGGGAATCGAACGCAGAGAGCTTGCTGTGAAGCGAGACAGTGGGGTTGTTCTGCACTGCCCTCTGCTGACAACACTGCCCCGCAGGCGCCTCGAGCTCCTGGTTTAGGCAGCGCGTTCTTATTTAATCAGATCATCATTATCCAGGCTGAGTTCTTCTTGGCTTGCGACATCTCGCGAGATCAGGCGCGTGCACGTGGACGAGGAGAAGGTGAGCCCGGAATGTGGAATGGAAGTCGCACCTCCCGTGGGTGACTGGTCACGGGTTTCGTGACCCGCGAAGGAGACGCGCGAGTCACGGGCACGCGCGCGCAGCTGTGTTTGTCGGGCAATTAAAAGGGCGCGCTCGGAGGAGGAGATTGATTTATGGCGGCACCAGCGGCTCGTGGGCAGGACGACCTAGTTCTGTATTGCCCTTCGTGTCCTAATAGAGGTATCGTTATCCAGCAACCTCCCCCTCGTTACAGCAGTGCGCGCCTCCGATGCGTCCCCAGCTCTTAATTGGAGCCCGCGAGTGTAGTCCCGGACTGTTGTCCCCGTGCTCGCCAAGCTGATTTATCTCGCCCTGCTCCAGCAGGCCGCCGTAAATAATTCCACTGGGCGTTCGTGCCACGCGGGGAGTCTAGACGGGCAGGGCCGGGTTGACGAGGTGGCCATGGCTGGGGCGGTTGTGAGGTTGTGAGTGGTGAAGATGAGGGGTGGGGGGGATTGCCGCCAGGCCACCGCTCCCAGCTTTTGTCGACGTTGTATGGACCGTGCCCCGTGACTCTCGTCGACTTGCATTGATTCAACTCCCGTGGCCACGTAGCGCCTTGAGATGGGATATCTCGTTTACACGGGGTGTATCAGCTGGCAAGGGCATTGCGAAGACACAGACATACTCGCACGTAAGACGCCTTTACCTACAGTGCAAACTTTTATGTCAAGATGCCCTCGATTGTCACCATTACTCTCACTCGTGTGGAGTGCAAGCGACTTTAATTCCTCACCGCCAAGTAGCTCACAAAAGCAACATGGCCTCTGCTACTAGACTTTGACTTGTACCATATAATCGAGAAGAACCTGGATCTTGTGTTTGGTCATGATTTTGGAAATATTTTGGTGACCCCTGCTATGTATGGCAAGGTAATGGTTTTGATTGGGTCCTCAGATGGTTCTCTTTTAACGGTTGGGGTGACAGCTTTACAGATTGTGCAGGTCGAATATTCATTCATCTTGAGGGCTTGGTGTACGTGCTCCAGTTCACTGTCTCGGTGGTGATGGTCGGAAATGCAACGAGCCCTAAGGTGTAGAGTTTTTATGAGTAAATTCTTCTGGGCTGGATGGTAGTGGGAGTCAGGCTTTAGATAGGCATCTGTGTGGGTGGCTTTCCTGTAGACAGAGTGGGTGTATGGAATTGATGTGGTTGAGAAATTGGTTCAGTGCTGGCAGGCCATGTGGCCAGATGGCGAACGTGTCATCTACGTATATCTTCCACAAGGAAGGACGTAGGGTGGATGTCTGGATGGCATCTGTCTCAAATTGCTCTATGAAAACATTCGCTACCACTGGCGACAAGGGAGAACTCATTGGGGTACCCTCATTTTGTTTGTAGAATGTACCATTCCAGGTGAAGTAAGTGTTGGTAAGGCAGTGTCTCACCAGGGCCAGTACATCAGCATTATGTCCTTGTTAGACCAAATCTTTAATGATTGCAATGGTGTCAGGCACATGAACTTTGGTAAACAAAGAAACTGCATAGAAACTAAATTTTGATTTAAAGCTTTCGTGACTGCAGTAATTCATATTCTTAGTTTTTTCGGTAAAGTCACGTTGAAGAGAAACAACAAAATAACAAAATATATATAAAACAATAAAAAATTCTCACGACGTTTCGACCATAACTCAAACGGTCATCATCAGGTGTGTCGGTTTGCATAAATGTATTTTTAAAACGGCATATTTATTTATTTCTTTATAAAAAACGTTTGCGTCACGCGCAGCGATTGGCAGTTCTCTCATCAAGACTCTGTATCATAGAGCCCAATGCATATCCGACCAGGAACACATAAGCAGTGAACTCAAGCACGTACACCAAGCTCTTAGGGCTAATGGTTACTCCGACTATACAATCCGCAAAGCTATCACTCAAACCATGAAGAAGAACCCTCTTGAGGAGCCTTTCAAAACCATCACTTTACCCTACATTGCTGGGATCACAAAAAAGATCTCCAAAATCTTGAATAAACACAAGATCCAGGTCCGTTTCAACACATTACATAAAATCCGTGATCTGGTTCCGTCTGTAAAAGATGTGATTCCGGACATACAATACCCTGGTGTCTACAAACTAAGTTGCCTCTGTGGTAGTAGTTACATTGGAGAAACCAAACGCCATATCTCGGACCGCATTCGTGAACATAAAGCAGACCTTAAACACGGTAGGACCAACACCTCGGCCGTAGCAGATCATTGTTCTAATTCAGTAGGCTCACATGCCATTGACTTTTCCAAGACGGAGGTTCTTTGTAAGCCATCTGGCTTCCATGAGAGATTCGTTCATGAGGCTATCCACATATACAAACACAGAGACAATTTCAACCGAGAAGATGGATTCTATCTTAGCAATCATTGGAAAGATTTGATAAATCATTTCAGTTCTTGATTGATTGTTCACGCTTACAGTGGCTTTCAGACAGCATACATTATAAAAAAAAAAAATTCGTCTCCCCCCTCCTCTTTTCAAAAAATAGATGGACTAGTCCTGGGCAAACTGCCAATCGCTGCGCGTGACGCAAACGTTTTTTAAAAATAAATAAATAAATATGCCGTTTTAAAAATAAATTTATGCAAACCGACACACCTGATGATGACCGTTTGAGTTATGGTCGAAACGTCGTGAGAATTTTTTATTGTTTTATATATATTTTGTTATTTTGTTGTTTCTCTTCAACGTGACTTTACCGAAAAAACTAAGAATATGCATAGAAACTGATAAGCAAATCACCTGGAGATAGTGAAATGTCTTTAATTGGTGATACCAAGTGAGGTGAATTAAGTACAGCTGAGGTGGTCTTGCCAGTGAATGGAAGCAAGGTCTCAGACAGAAATCGGGCCAGTTTGTAGGTGGGTGAGTCAATGGTGGAGACGATAGGACGGAGTGGTGTACCTTCTTTATGGATTTTTGGAAAGCCATAAAATATGGGTGGTCTAGCAGCAGAGGGTTTTAGAGAGAGCCACTTGGTTGTTTCGATTAAAGATGTCGAATCAGTGATGATATTGTTGGTTTTCGTAACCAGGCAGTTGGTAGGATCTCTATTGATTTTGGTATAGCTGCCATCATTTCAGTAGGGTCCTGAATTTTGTTACTGTATGTGGTTTTATCCATGATGACAGTGGCATTGGCTACCTTCACAGCCTCAGGGTGCCCTCCGATCTTACATTTACATGCAAAATACCATCTCTAACCCCGCCCACTTACCCTTGGGCTGCACCCATCTCAGGTCTATATAACATGTTTCAGCAGCTCTCTCGCTGTATTTTTTCACCTGAAGATGCTTGCTTGTGTTGCGATTGAAACATCGTGATTTTTATTTATTTATTTTTCGATCTACGTGACTTTACAGAAAGACCGAAAGAGTATGAATTCCTGCAGTTACGACAGCATTAAGTGAAGATTTTACTGCCTCGATGGGGAGGGTTTCCACACAACTATTAGATCTTTTAACGGACTTCGAGACAAGAAGGCTCATCTGATCGAGTCGCTCACTTTTCTGAAGAGATGCCGCGACACCAAGATAATACCGATCGCCTTTACACTCACATCTGCTGCTGTCACTTCTCCTAATGCTAAACGGATTTTGTTCAGTGCCGGCCTAGCCCTGGTCTCAGAGAGAATAAGATTGTTCCGATTTGAACTAGACAATTTAGACAAGACTCTCTTGCAATCACACTTAGCATTGAAAGAAAAAAATGTCTACATCTGATTGGGACCATGTAGATAACATGACAGCCTCTTCAGCCGCCTCAATGTCAACTAAATGCAAAGAGAACCTGACCTCCAATTTCAGCCTCCTGTCTAGGAAGAAGTCAGATCCACACATTAAAAAGTTACACTTTGATAAGATTGTTATCAATCAGAGTAACAGCCCAATTTCCGACAGCCTAAAATCGGTACGAGCTAAAGGGTTGAATTTTGCAGTCACCCCTAAACGCATCCCAGTTGATAATATCATTGCCCAGATCGACGTAGCCCTTAAAGGTTTGGGATACATTCCTGCAGACGTGGCGAGATCGGAAATTGCTGCAATCCTCAAAAACGCTAAGAAACCTATTAGCAACATCAGCAAGGATGATCGCTTTGAGCTTGCTCAACTAAAAAAGAGCTATGACATCGTCATCCTCTCAGCCGACAAGGGCAATGCCACTGTCATCATGGATCAAACCACATACAGTAACAAAATTCAGGACCTACTGAATGATGGCAGCTATACCCAAATAAATAGAGATCCTACCAACTGCCTGGTTACGACAACCAACAAGATCATCACTGATTCGACATCTTTAATCGAACCAACCAAGCGGCTCTCTCTAAAACCCTCTGCTGCTAGACCACTCAGATTTTATGGCTTACCAAAAATCCATAAAGAAACTTGATTTGGAGCTTTCGTGGCTGCAGGAATTACTCTTTGGTTCTTTCGGTAAATGTCACGTAGAAAGCTCCAAATCAAGTTTGAACCACCTCTCTGTGTGGTTCTGTGTTGGCTCTCTCTACTTGTGTGTCTGTCTTTGTTTCTCCGTGTGTGTGTCTTGTCTCTCTCTCAAATTTCACACTTAACTTCTAATTTAACAATCTTTGGAATAATGTAATCAACCAGGCTATGCGTTAATTGTGTGTTGACCGACTCTGTGTTGCATTGCATTACATTTCAAAATTTTACTAAGTTTGTTTGATTAAGTGTGTTTTCTTTCTCTCTGTGTCCTCGTGTTGTCGCTCTAGTATTCCCTGCAGTCACGAAAGCTCCAAATATCTTATTGACATGCTAATTTCTCTACTCTCCCCTCCATCTCTCTGCCCCTCTCTATATTTAAGGCCACGACACAGGCGTTATTTCTCTGTTAGCCTATGTCTGTCTCTCTCTGTGTGTCTCTGTGTTATCTCTCTCTGCTTATGTGGTTGTCTATGTGTCTCCGTGTCTGTGTTTTGTCTCTCTCTCAAATTTAGCAATATTTGGAAGGACGTAATCAACCAGGTAGGGTGTTGACTTATGTTAGCCGACTCTCTGTGTTGTATTGCATTATATTTCTACGTTTACTAGGTTTCCATACTGGTGGTTCTTTCGGTAAAGTCACGTAGGTATAAAATAAAATAAATCACGACGTTTCGGGTGCAACACAAGCGTCCGTCATCAGGTGGGAAAGAATGGTCTGCTGCTGAGGCAGACTGTTTTAAAAGGTTTGAAATGGGTGTAGCCCAAGGGTTATAAAGAAGTGGCCGGGGCTAGTGATGTTAATGTGAGAAATTAGCATGTAACTGTAAGATAGGAGAGTGGCCTCCTCGACGAGGGCACGGAAGTGACTATGTTAATGTGAGAGATTAGCATGATGTTAATGTGATAAATTAGCATGTAACTGTAAGATAGGAGGAGAGCTGCCTCCTCGACGAGGGAGTGCAACTCAACGGGTGTAATCCAAAGGGCCTGTGAGTATGAGAGTGCAATCCAAAAGCCATGTGAGCATGAGAGTGCAATCCAAAGGCATGAGAGTGCAATGCAATGGACATGTGAGCATGAGAGATCTAAGAGAGAGGCATAGAGAGAGAGACACAGAGAGTCGGAAATAACAGCTGACATAGGCAGGTAGGATGGAAACATCACAGTCAGTTAAGACTTTATCTGGTTAATAACGTCCTTCCAATGATTGGTCAGTTTTGACCCATCCTCTCGGTTGAAGTTGTGTCTGTGTTTATATATCTGGATGGCTTCAAGAACAAATCTCTGAAGGTAGCCGGTAGGTTTGCAGAGTACCTCCGTCTTGGGTTGCACTCCCTCGTCGATCAGGCTGCTCTCCTCCTGTCTTACAGTTACATGCTAATTTCTCACATTAACATCATGCCAATCTCTCACATTAACATATCCACTTCCGTGCCCTCGTCGAGGAGGCCGCTCTCCTTCTATCTTACAGTTACATGCTAATTCCTCACATTAACATCACTAGCCCCGGCCACTTCTTTATGACCCTTGGGGCTACACCCATTTCAAACCTTTTAAAAGTCTGCCTCAGCAGCAGACCATGTTTTCCCACCTGATGATGGACGCTTGTGTTGCGCCCGAAACGTCGTGATTTATTTTATTTTATACCTACGTGACTTTACTGAAAGAACCAAAGAGTATGGATTCCTGCAGTCACGAAAGCTTCAAATGGAGATTAAACTGCCTCTACGGGGAGGGTTTTCACACATCTGTTAGAGCTATTAACAGACTGTGAGACAAGAAGGCTCACCTGATCAAATCACCAACCTTTCTCAAGAGATGCCGCGATAACAAGGTAATACCGATCGCATTTACACTCACATCTGCTGCTGTCAATTCTCCGAACACTAAACGGATCTTGTTCAAAGCTAGCCTATTGCTAATCTCAGAGAGAATATTATTGCTCCGATTTGAACTTGATAATTTAGACAAGACTCTCTTACAATCACACTTAAAATTAATAGATAAAATGTCCACACCTGATTGGGACCATGTAGGTAACATGTCAGTCGCTTCTGCTACTTCAATTTCAACCAAATGTAAAGTTAAGTTGATCGTTAAATTCAACCTCCTGTCAAAAAAGAAACCAGAGCCACACGTTAAAAAGTTAGATGTTAACAAGATTGTCATCAATCAGAGTAACATCCCAATTTCCTATAGCCTAAAAACGGAACTAGCTAAAGGGTTGAATTTCGCAGTCACCCCTAAACATATCCCAGTGGATGATATAATCGCCCAGGTCGACGTAGCCCTCAAAGGCTTGGGACACATCCCGGCAGACGTTGCTGGATCTAAAAATCGCTGCTATCCTCAAAAACGCTAAGAAATCCATTAGCAACATCAGCAAGGACGAGCGTTTTGAACTCTCTAAATAAAAAAAAAACAGAGATGATATTGTCATGCTCTCAGCCGACAAGGGCAATGCCACTGTCATCATGGATAAAACCACTTACAAAAACCAAATTCAGGACCTTCTTAATGATGGCAGCTATACCAAAATCAACAAAGATCCCACCAACTGCCTAGCTACAAAAAACAATAATATCATCACTAAATCGACTTCTCTAATCGATCAGACCAAGCAGATCTCCCTAAAACCTTCAGCTGCTAGACCACCCACATTTTATGGCCTTCCAAAAATCCACAAAGTAGGTACCCCACTCCGTCCTATCGTCTCCACTATTAACTCACCCACCTACAAACTGGCCCGGTTTCTGTCTGAGACCCTGCTTCCTTTCACGAGCAAGTCCACCTCAGCTGTACTTAACTCAGCTCACTTGGTTTCTCTAATCAAGAACATCTCACTGTCTCCGGATGATTTGCTTGTCAGTTTCGAGGTAGTCTCTGTGTTCACCAATGTACCTGTACTTGACACCATTGCCATTATTGAAGACTTGGTCCAACAACGACTGCATCCAGATGTACCAATTTTGGTAAGGCACTGTCTTACCAACACATACTTCACCTGGAATGGTACATTCTACAAACAAAATGAGTGTACCCCAATGGGTTCTCCCTTATCGCCGGTGGTAGCGAATGTTTTCATGTAGAAATTTGAAACAGATGCCATCCAGACATCTATCCTATGTCCTTCCTTGTGGAAGAGATACGTAGATGACACGTTCGTCATCTGGCCACATGGCCTGCCAGCAATGAACCAATATCTCAACCACATCAATTCCATACACCCGTCTATCAAATTCACCATGGAAGTGAAAAAAGATGGCAAGCTACCATTCCTGGAAGTATTGATCGAGAAGAGACCTGATGGCTCGTTGGGACACTATCTACAGGAAAGCCACCCACACAGATGCCTTTCTAAAGCCTGACTCCCACCACCATCCAGCCCAGAATAATTCCCTCATAAAACACTACACCATAGTGCATGTTGCATCTCCGACCAGCACCACCTAGCCAGTGAGTTGGAGCACGAACACCAAGCCCTCAGGATGAACGGATACTCTGACCGTACAATCCGCAAAGCTGTCTCCCTAGCCATGCGGTGACAACTTTCTGAGGATCCAACCAAAACCATCACTTTACCTTACATAGCAGGGGTTACCAAAATATTTCCAAAATCTTAAACACAAGATTCAGGTTCGTTTCAACACAGTACACAAAATCAGTGATTTAATCCCATCTGTAAAGGATATGACGCCTGACATGCAATACCCTGGTGTCTACAAACTGATTTGTGGTTGCAGCAGCAGCAGTTAGATTGGGGAAACGAAACGACATGTCTCGGACTGCATTCGTGAACACAAGGCAGATCTGAAACACGGTAGGACCAATACCTCTACCGTTGCTGATCATTGTTGTTTTAACGCTGTGGGCTCACACGAAATTATTTTTCCAAGACGAAGGTACTCTGCAAACCCACCGGCTATTATCAGAGATTTCTTCATGAAGCCATCCACATATATAAACACAGACACAATTTCAACCGAGAAGATGGGTACAAACTGAGCAATCATTGGAAGGACGTTATTAACCAGTTTAAGTCATACCTGGCTCTGATGTTTCCATCCTACCTGCCTATGTCAGCTGTTATTTCCGACACTCTGAGTTGCATTGCCAGGTTGGAGGTATTTGCATTGATAGGCTGGATGTCTCACTAGCACAGTGTTGTATACGGCCCTTTTTCCACAATTAATATCCATAAGAATATTTACCGATATATACATAGATATTTTTGGGGACAAATATTAATTAATAAAACACGTAAGCCAGTCGCAGCAGGAAAACCAGATGTCGATCATAAACAAAGCCATAAATAAAGAAATAATAAACTCGAGGCGAGGATGTTAACAGCTATCTGCGAAGATCTCCAGATGAACAAGTGTTTGATGTGCCCTAAGGAAGGGTCACCCAGAGGCGAACCCCTCAGGAGGGTAGACACGAGGATGCCAACGGGTGAAACCATTTTCCCCTTATTTGCCATTAAAACAACGGTTAAAAAAAAATGCAATAACAAGAATAAGCTAAAATTAGCGGTCCTCACGCTCACTCCAATTAAGACCAGGCCACCAGATACATCAGTGAATCATTACCCAATTATTAAATTCGATATAAAATTATTTTCACCTTTAATATGTTACTGTTAAATCACAAGCTTACAGACGGAAATGCCGAGTCACGTCAAAGGCTTTCGAGAAGGAATGATGCGAACGGGCAAACTTACTAAACGAGTTCAACAATATTCCAAGAGACTCCCGAGCGTTTTTGTCTCTCTCGCAGCGCCGGAGAAGCAGGAATTACACCTTATCACAAGGGGCCATCTGGAGCGAGCCAGCCGGGTTTAATGAGAAAACACTCCCCACCCCACAACCACTGGCGGCAACCAGGCCAGCAGGTTTTAAGTTATAGAAATTGCAATACACAATTCACACATAACATTACTAATAACGTGTTCACCTTAAACGATATTCCATTATAGAACCTTACAGAACCAAGGGATATGCCACAGACAATCAAGAAACGGACCTCTTAAACTCAGGATAAATATTCTTTTTCCTTATAACTCCATCATAACAATGCGAATCTCGGTAACCCGAGAGGTGTCGGAGGACAGAGTTACAAATCACGAGCCTTGGTGAACATAAGACCAAATGGTATTTGAGAAACATTAAACCGAAAGCAGCCAGAGAGAGAGGGACTCCCGACCGCCTTTGTCTCTCCCGCAGAGCGCGAGAAAGGAATTTCACGCCAGAGCAAGGAGATTATTATCGCAAGGGCCATATGCACACACACGCGGGCTTAATAATGGCCCCACCCCACCCCGCAACCACGAGCAGCAAAGCCAGGCGAGCAAGTTTTTAAGTTAAAATAAATCGCAATACATTTATATGATAAGACACACAGAATGACGAAAATTAATAAAAAATAAATAAGAGCCAAGATAACGGGGTGGATCAAACTGGTTGAATATAAAATCGAAATGATATTTGAGCGATGTTAACTCAAGGTATAGAGAGATAGGAAAGATCCCGGCCGCCTTTGTCTCTCCCCGCAGCACGTGATAAGAATATGCATACGCTCGAGAGGAAGCATCTTCACTTGAAAATAAAATCAAATACCCGGAATCATAGATGCAGATGCGAATGGTACGATACCAACTGTGATGATCAATGTTAAACCCTAAAAATCTTAACCATTTCTTTGTGCGTCGGAAACTTGTACAAAAGGGGGGGGGGGGGGGGAACCCGCCCTTCCCTCCGGATGGATAGCGTAGACAGACAGACGCCTTCGAGATGAATCGAAGCATCTATTTCCCTTGATGGTTTATGGCTTGAGGAAGACCCGAACAGAACCATGTTATAAAGGACACACACACAAACATACACACTGACACACGAACCCTCACCACCGACACACAAACAGATCAAAGGTAGCTCCGCCTCGTGAAGAGGAGCTCAGGGGAGAAATTTTGGCATAAAAAGAGAGTGTTCCAGCATTGAATTCAACTCATAAGCCCGCGGGGCCAGCTCAACAGGAGAAGACTCATCTCACCAGAAGACCAGCCACCACCGACGCAGAAGAAGCCTCTACAAAATCGCCAGATTGGCGACACGCTGCCCGCTGTTGGTGACCAGCGCAACTACGAGCGAATCGTGAGCCTGCAATCTACAACCGCGCCGCCGACGGCGCACCAGCGTGCCAGCTGGTCGCAGACGTACTGCGAGCATCATCTACCGACGGAGGGGGCGCCCACGGCAAGCAACTTCACCAACAACCACGCCGCTGCGAGCGGGCGAGCTTCTAGCGCCATCTACCGACGACTATCGCAACTACAACAACGTATCAACTGGTCAACTCGTCAACCGACGTCAACCGAGTCCGAATCAACTACTGAAAGGAGAATCAACTATACGTATAATGCATTGCCCTCACCACACAACAACCAGGCGTCTGCTTGACGCAAATAATTAATTCCGAACTTTGAACCAACTCTCCACAATCCATATCACTCAACACACATGCAAGTCATTAACAAAAGCCTAAACATCAAGTCAGTAAACCATCCGTGACTGTGAGAGCATCGCAACGACCGAGTGAACAATCCGTCGTTTATAAGAGTGTTCGTAATTTTCCTCGTTAATATTTTGTTGGGGCTGTACTTCTAATCGCATAAGTTACCAAATGATCCATCAATACGGATTAATTATTGGCACCTTCAACGGAGCGCCGCTCACGGAGGGTGAATAGCGTGTTCAACCGGTTTCCCTGTCAGGGATCTGGCCACAATGAATTAAAAGATTGGTCCAAGATAAGAATCTCAAAGGGAAACATTGCAGCCATTTTAGTTACGTGGATACGGTCACTTGGGAGTATTTGAGTCTTGATTTAAAGCTTTCGTGACTGCAGTAATTCATATTCTTAGTTTTTTCGGTAAAGTCACGTTGAAGAGAAACAACAAAATAATAAAATATATAAAACAATGAAAAATTCTCACGACGTTTCGACCATAACTCAAACGGTCATCTTCAGGTGTGTTGGTTTGCATACATTTATTTTTAAACGGCGCATTTATTTATTTATAAAAAAACGTTAGCGTCACGCGCAGCGATTTGGCAGTTTACCCAGGACTAGTCCATCTATATTTTGAAAAGAGGAGGGGGGAGACGAAATTTTTTATAATGTATGCTGTCTGAAAGCCACTGTAAGCGTGAACAATCAATTAAGAACTGAAATGGTTTATCAAATCTTTCCAATGATTGCTAAGATAGAATCCATCTTCTCGGTTGAAATTGTCTCTGTGCTTGTATATGTGGATAGCCTCATGAACGAATCTCTCATGGAAGCCAGATGGCTTACAAAGAACCTCTGTCTTGGAAAAGTCAATGGCATGTGAGCCTACTGAATTAGAACAATGATCTGCTACGGCCGAGGTGTTGGTCCTACCGTGTTTAAGGTCTGCTTTGTGTTCACGAATGCGGTCCGACACATGGCGTTTGGTTTATCCAATGTAACTACTACCACAGAGGCAACTTAGTTTGTAGACACCAGGATATTGTATGTCCGGAATCACATCTTTTACAGACGGAACCAGATCACGGATTTTATGTAATGTGTTGAAACGGACCTGGATCTTGTGTTTATTCAAGATTTTGGAGATCTTTTTTGTGATCCCAGCAATGTAGGGTAAAGTGATGGTTTTGAAAGGCTCCTCAAGAGGGTTCTTCTTCATGGTTTGAGTGATAGCTTTGCGGATTGTATAGTCGGAGTAAACATTAGCCCTAAGAGCTTGGTGTACGTGCTTGAGTTCACTGCTTATGTGTTCCTGGTCGGATATGCATTGGGCTCTATGATACAGAGTCTTGATGAGAGAATTATTCTGTGATGGATGGTGGTGGGAATCCGGTTTCAGATAAGCATCCGTATGGGTAGCTTTCCTGTAGACAGAGTGGCTCATTGAACCATCAGGTCTCTTTTTAATTAGGACATCCAAAAAAGGTATCTTGCCATCTATTTCGACTTCCATGGTAAATCTGATGGCTGGGTGTATGGAATTGATGTGGTCGAAGAATTGGTCTAGAGCAGGCCGGCCATGTGGCCAGATGACAAAAGTGTCATCCACGTACCTCTTCCATAAGGTTGGGCACAGAGTGTCAGTCTGGATGGCGTCAGTCTCAAATTTCTCCATGAAAATGTTAGCTATAACTGGAGAAAGGGGGGAGCCCATTGGGGTGCCCTCAGTTTGTTTGTAGAAAGTTCCATTCCAAGTGAAGTATGTATTGGTTAAACAGTGTCTCACCAGGGGGGGTACCTCAGTGTTTAGTCCTTGATGAACCAAGTCTTCAATGATTGCAATGGTGTCAGGTACAGGAACCTTGGTTAATAAGGAAACTACATCAAAACTGACAAGCAGGTCGTCTGGGGACAGGGAAATACCCTTGATTGTCGATACCAGGTGAGTAGAATTTTGTACCGCAGAGGTGGTCTTTCCAGTGAAAGGACGCAGGATTTCAGACAAAAAACGAGCTAGTTTGTAGGTGGGGGAGCTGATAGTAGAGACTATGGGACGAAGAGGTGTATCAACTTTATGTATTTTTGGTAAGCCGTATAATCTTGGTGGCCTGGCAGCAGAAGGTTTCAACGAAAACTGTTTAGATTGATCAATTAATGCGGTTGAATCAGACATTATTTTGTTGGTTTGTGTGACGAGGATTCCCACCACCATCCATCACAGAAGAATTCTCTCATCAAGACTCTGTATCATAGAGCCCAATGCATATCCGACCAGGAACACATAAGCAGTGAACTCAAGCACGTACACCAAGCTCTTAGGGCTAATGGTTACTCCGACTATACAATCCGCAAAGCTATCACTCAAACCATGAAGAAGAACCCTCTTGAGGAGCCTTTCAAAACCATCACTTTACCCTACATTGCTGGGATCACAAAAAAGATCTCCAAAATCTTGAATAAACACAAGATCCAGGTCCGTTTCAACACATTACATAAAATCCGTGATCTGGTTCCGTCTGTAAAAGATGTGATTCCGGACATACAATACCCTGGTGTCTACAAACTAAGTTGCCTCTGTGGTAGTAGTTACATTGGAGAAACCAAACGCCATGTGTCGGACCGCATTCGTGAACACAAAGCAGACCTTAAACACGGTAGGACCAACACCTCGGCCGTAGCAGATCATTGTTCTAATTCAGTAGGCTCACATGCCATTGACTTTTCCAAGACAGAGGTTCTTTGTAAGCCATCTGGCTTCCATGAGAGATTCGTTCATGAGGCTATCCACATATACAAGCACAGAGACAATTTCAACCGAGAAGATGGATTCTATCTTAGCAATCATTGGAAAGATTTGATAAACCATTTCAGTTCTTAATTGATTGTTCACGCTTACAGTGGCTTTCAGACAGCATACATTATAAAAAATTTCGTCTCCCCCCTCCTCTTTTCAAAATATAGATGGACTAGTCCTGGGTAAACTGCCAAATCGCTGCGCGTGACGCTAACGTTTTTTTATAAATAAATAAATGCGCCGTTTAAAAATAAATGTATGCAAACCAACACACCTGAAGATGACCGTTTGAGTTATGGTCGAAACGTCGTGAGAATTTTTCATTGTTTTATATATTTTATTATTTTGTTGTTTCTCTTCAACGTGACTTTACCGAAAAAACTAAGATATAGTATTTGAGTCGTTCGTTTTTAATTGCATAATCTTGCTGAGGTATACATGAATGAACATGACGAATCTGTGAAAGCATATTTGTGCCTTTAGGAATAATAATGGTTTGAGTGTCTTTTCATATGAACAGCGTTGCATAATAATCACTCGTCCTACTGTTAACAACAAGAATTTGCATTAAGGGTCGCGTATGATCAATGACCGAGTGCCGTGTTGTGTAACAATTCAAGTATACGAATTTGCATATGATAGAGTTAAGGTTTTGTGAGAATAATTGCATGTTTTAATCTCTCTCAACAACCGATTAATTGCGTTACGCGTTGGGAATTAACCAGAGGTGCCGTTATCGAAGTGAAACAACGCAATCGTGATAGTTACCGTGTTAATGCTGTGTTGAGATTCCGAGATTGAGGGTTCTCATATTATCCAAAAATTAAAGTTTAGCTAGAAAATACAATTGATTAAAGCAGAAGGGTTGTGTGTGATTCTTTCCGTGATTCTGCATAAGAATTGTTCTGCGATTGAGATCTGAATCTTGGGGGACCTATCATAAGCACACTAACACACATAATCAATAAACGTTAAATCGAGAATAATCGTATCCTTATTGATAATACGGAGTTAAACAACGGAGCCGAGTTGACTCCCTCATTCATGCTCACAACACCTGCATAACTGCATACGATTAATTGAATTGTTCCAATTGATAACCCAACCCTCGTCACCGAGGCTGGGCCCGATTATCATAACGACCTGCATTATCATAACCACACCCACTCGTATAAATTAATACTATTATCTCTCGAATTAGCATAATTACACAAATTAACATAATTTCAAATAAATTATGCGAATTTCACATTTCATTTAATTTTCATTATTTTCATCAAATTTTCATAACCCACATATACAACAACAGTCACTGATGCTCATTTCCCTCGATGTGGCGGTGGCTCTCGTTTCTTCACAATACAATGGCTACCTTCACAGCCTCAGGGCGCCCTCCGATCTTACATTTACATGCAAATACCATCTCTAACCCCGCCGACTTACCCTTGGACTGCACCCATCTCAAGTCTATATAACATCCTGTTTCAACAGCTCTCTCACTGTATTTTTTCATCTGAAGATGATTGCTTGTGTTGCGATCGAAACGTCGTGATTTTGTAAAAAAAAAAATTTCTATCTACGTGACTTTACCGAAAGACCCAAAGAGTATGCATACCTGCAGTCACGAAAGCTTTAAGTGAAGATTTAAAAAAAATATTTGACCAGTTAAGGCCCACTGAACAAAGTAGCTCTTTTTCAGAAGCCACCTGGCTATCACAAATGATAGCACAACGAAGTGACTTATCATCACGTGGAAATTTATATCAGCCAAATACTCTAAACGCGTGATTTTGATTCTAAACGTGGAGGGAAAAACCAGAGGACCCGGAGAACAATCGACGCGACCATGGGGATAGAGAGACGTAAACTGTAAATACTGTATATAGGCGTCAGGGTTGGGATCAAACCCACGACCTGTACACCAGGCGAGGTAGTTAACGTCTCATAGCCACCGTCACGCCCTCTCTCAACAGCGGCACCGCGCGAGGGCTTCTGCTGCCACTTCGCTCCGTCGATCGGTCTCTCCGAGGCACCTACCACAGCTGTAGGAATGGACGTGCCAAGCGGTACATGTCGCATTGGTGCGGTGGGCACACGCGCGGCATCACAGCTGCCCGCTCGGCTGAGCCGTGCGTATTCCTCCCGAGCGTCGCGATCAAAACTCGCATCGCGGGCTGCTCCAGAGCAGGGCACCGAGCCGCGACCACCACGGTAAGTCAAACGCAACGACCGTCCTTGTGGAGAGACACGAGTAACACAATATGTAGATACGCAGGAGAATAACGCCTCCCGCGTGTTTGCACCAATAGACCAGGTTTACGTAAGTCGGGGATGCGTTCATGGACAAGGGGGGAGACGAATGTCGAAATAACGTCAATCAAAGCGATTTATTTTACAGGGTACGGTGGAGGCGAAGGCTGTCAGCGGCGTTCGTGCGGGCTTGAGGTGACGCAATTCGGTTGAGTGGTATTAAGCACGTGACGACATGTTTGTAATACGACGTAAAGGGGGGGGGGGGGGGGAGATGGAAATCAGGGTATTGCTGTATGTACAGGGTGGCCCAAAAGTCTGGACACATTGGATACATTTTTTGTCAATCAAATCACAAACGGTTATTTCATTTATTTTCACACGTTTTAAAGGACTTCCATGAACATCAACGCATGATGCATGAATGATCTTTGTAAACGAACGAAGGACTTTTCTTTTGCTCAAAGGATGCATTCAGGCTTCTTGGTCGATTTTTGCGATCGACGGAATGAGGCGACCTCACGGGAAGAATAAAAATATTTGTGTTCATGGCAGTGCTCACATACATTCAACAACTATGTGTGTGTCTCTACTTTTGGGTCTACCCTGTATATACAGTATCCCCTTACTCTGCTGATGAGGCACTGAATGACGAAACCGGTTAGCAGTTTTTTTTGTATTGAATAAATGCTGCTGGGAATGATTCGCTCTGAGGTCGCGTAGCTGATGAGCCGCGTGGCGTTAAAACCTGTGTATATGTCTATACATATTTATTTTTACGTTGAGGGGCAGGCATGACAAGCAGGCGGATCGCCTTCTGAGTCGATTTAGAAGTTCCGAAGGAAGTGCCTGTGTCGCCGTGTAACACGATCTGCAAAACGACTCCACGAGCGCCCTGGCTGCCACGCAACGCGCAGGTGTCTGGCCACCAATTAAAGTGGGGCTCCTTAATAAGCTCCATCACTCTTCCGGAAATGGACGGACTAGCTCGCAAATTAATTATGCAAATTAGCGCGTGCCGGGCTGTGTGTGTGTGAGCCAGGGCTCTCGCTGTTAGCGAACGGCGAAGTCCTTGTCTTGCGTGGCACGGCGCCTCGCGGGAACCCTACCCGCTCCAGCTGCCCCGTGGCTTCTGAGGACTGTCCTTGAGCTGCCTCTCAGCTCCCCTTGAGCTAACATTGAACTTCCCCTGAGCTGCCCTCGAGCTGCTCCTGAGCTGCCTCTCAGCTGCCATCGAGCTTCTCATGAGCTGCCTCTCAGCTGCCATCGAGTTTCCCATGAGCTGCCTCTCAGCTGCCATCGAGCTGCACCTGAGCTTCCCTCGAGCTGTCTGAGCTGTCCATAAGCTGCCCCTGAGCTGCCTCTCAGCTGCCATCGAGTCGCCCATAAGCTGCCTTCGACCTGCCCCTGAGCTGCCCTCGAGCTTCCCCTGAGCTGCCCTCGAGCTTCCCCTGAGCTGCCCTTGAGTTGCCCTTGAGCACCTGGCGCGTGCACGCGTGCGCCCGTGCGTGTCTGTGACCCCACGCTTGCCCGTCTCGTGCGCTGCATCTGCTGCCCTCAGTCCCCGTGGCCACGTGCTCCGCCCCGCACCCCTGCAGGGAGAGCGCCATCATTGCGGCGTTAATCACACCACCAGGGAGAATATAACTCAACAATCGCGGAGCGGCCCGCCCAGAGATACTTCGACGCGACGCAGCCGTTCGATTGACGCAATCGCTTAACGCTGCCTCTTGCGCTGCGTTGCGTCCGTCGAGGCCCGGGTTTATTGACGTTTTGGCGTTTGAGTCATTTGGTCCTTGTTCTGCTGCGTGTCATATTTAAGCAATTACAGCTGCGAGTCGTGGCGCTATCGGGCTACCCTCAACAGCCGTCGGTGCACAACCATTCAGGATTATTGATTGCCGTCTCTGCAAGTAATGACGACGCGGTTACCTGCAGTTTTAATGCTGCAACTTTCATATATTAAGTTGATTTAAATGTACTGTGTATTGGACTTCTTTTGCATCGTACGTAGCAAACCGTGCTAATTGGAGTTGCGGGGGAAGGACAACACGTTTAAGTTTCAAGTTTTCAAGTTTCAAGTTTCATTTATTAGGTATATCCCTGTGAGCCATGCGGCTCTTAAGTCGGGTGCAACCGCAACAAACAAAATTTGAACACAGAACATCTTAAAGCGACAACGCATAACAGAAACATCCAGGAATAAACCAGCAAATATTCTACACAAAAAAACGTATTAATACGCTGTGTGAAAAAATCTAAGTGGTGCAAGCCAACAACAACCATAAGACAATTTAGATTAACCGTATGTTTTCGAATCACCAAAATAAAGCTATAAAAACAAAGTAACAACAGTAATCATAGGAACTGTGATTTTAAATTTAACAATAAACGATATACATAACACGTACGACAAAAAACTGCAGCCATAGCTGGCAGCACGACACTCCCAGTGTATGATGTGTGAGTGAGTCAGCAGCAGCGTGAGTGAGTGTATGATGTGCGAGTCAGCGTATGATGAGTGAGTCAGTAGTAGCTTGAATGAATGTATGATATGTGAGTTAGCGCACGATGAGTTAGTCAGCGCATGATGAGTGAGTCAGTGTATGATGTGTGAGCAAGTCAGCGGCAGTGTGAGTGTATGATGTGCGAGTGAGCCAGCACACGATGAGTGAACCTGTATATTATGAGTGAATGGGTCAGTGGTTGTGCGAGTGTATGATGTGTGAGTGAGTAAGCGCATGATGAGCGAGTCAGTGCATGCTGTGTGAGTGAGTCAGTGTATGATGTGTGAGTGAGTCAGTGCATGGTGTGAGTGAGTCAGTGCATGGTGGGAGTGAGTCAGTGTATGATGTGTGAGAAAGTCAGTGTCGGCTCCCTCTGCTCGCGCCATCGGTCACCCCCCGGCTCCGTCGCCCCCCCCCCCAGCTCCGTCGGCCCCCCCCAGCTCCGTCGGCTCCCCCCGGCTCCGTCGCCCCCTCCGGCTCCGTCGGCCCCCCCCTGGCTCCGTCACCCCTCCCCGGCCCCCCTGGCTCCGTCGGCCCCCTCGGCTCCATCGGCTCCCTCCGTGGGCTCCCTCGGCCCCCTAACAAACGGCCCCGCCAGCCGCTGCTAGGAGCGCGGCGCGGGAGCACCCAAGGAGCGCGCCTCAGGCGGCCATCTTGCCAAAATGACGTCACGCACCTGGGGGGGGGGGGGGGGTCAGACATTTGTGACGAGGGAGAGCCGACACTGACTTTCTCACACATCATACGCTGACTCACTCACACCATGCACTGACTCACACATCATGCACTGACTCGCTCATCATGCGCTTACTCACACATCATACACTCGCACAACCACTGACCCATTCACTCATCATACTACTCGGGCTTGCCAGGTGTTGTAGACGTGGTGCTTGAATTAACGCCTCGTATGTATATCGAACTTCTTTCGCACTGTACATAGACAACTGTGCTAATTGGAGTTGCGAGAGGACAACAAGCTCAACACAAAAAGCAGTTCTAAAGAAATTAGTTTTCAATCTACATTTAAAAGTGCATAGCTCCAGTGGTTTCCTAATATGGGAAAGAAGAGCGTTCCAGACGGACACAGAAGCGCATCTGAAAGCGCGCGGTACGGTGACCGTCCTTGATGGCGTGATGGTTTATGCACCTTAACTTAACTTTACCACTGAATTCTGGACAAACCATACATATCCCGTGTGTCTGTGTGTACTGCACGTTTTATCCCTCAGAATTCCCCACCTCAGGAATGCAGGGCAGGTGATTCCCTGAGTTGGTGGTAGGGTCCAGAATGCATCGCGAAGTGGATTGCGCACTTCGTGTTCAATTTGCTGGCCTTACCCTGCACCTCCGATTAGTGCGGTTAGCTATGACACGTAAATGAGCGTATTTAGTGTTAAATACCTTGTGATTATTGAAGGAGTTGTCTGTTACTCAATAGCTACTCCTATTACATAACTATTCTAATGCCAATTTTAAATCTGGCCTTCAGAAAACGTTTATAAAATTGAGTATCATCAGGCCCCATGGTGTAAAGTGAAGTTTGCTAAAAAATGTTTTATCATCCACTCGGTCTCTCTGGCCAACTCCATGTATGTGCTATGAAGAAGGACCGTGACCCAAAACGTCACCTCTTATGTTTGGAAAAAGGGGCGGTTGGGCGCACACTTGAAAATGTTTGAGGGAACCGCTGGCCTACAACCATCGACTGTTGAGCTGAAACAACAGGGGGGCTTGGCTCCGCTTGGCATGGGGGACAACCGGAGCTTGGCCTCGCTCACGAAGAGGCGGCCAGGCGCGCTGGCGGTGCCATGGCTGTGCACGAAACCCGGGATGGGGCCCCAGCGCGCGATGATCCTGCGGTACCCACGACTCACTGGACGCACCCACGACTCATCGGACGTGCCCGCGGAGCTCTTTGGTATCCTTTGCCGTTTATCCAGATGGCGTTGCTCGCTTGACGATGTTCCCATGGGGAATTAGTAGGAGGAGGATAACGCTGGAATGTAATCAGCAAGCCTCAATCCAAGAGGTAAATGCAATGAAACGAGGTCTCCTGGCCTCCCGATTAAATAATACAGCGTCGCACCCCTGTGCAGCACTGTGAGTCATACTCGCTGCGCAAACGACGTGCATTATTGTGAACAAAGCAAACAGGCGCATAATTCGCCCCCTTCAAACATCTGCCCCCTCCGCATCGAGAACAAAGAGTGTTGTTTACACATCCCATTGGCCACATGGTGATGTGCGGAATTTCATCAGCATTGGTTAAATACAAGCAAACTCTTCTTTAACCGTTTTTTTTAACATTCAATGTCTCATCAGCGGAGTCAGTCTTGCTTGTGTAGTGACATTGGGGATGTCACTGTATGGTGCTGGCCCAGAAGGGTCATGGCGTGCGATGTTCCTACGTCACGGACAGCACTGGGTGGGTTGCTGTGTGATTTCGGCTTTACTATACCACGGCGTGCAATGTACCGTCATCGCGTACACCCTGTAGATGTGTGTAGTACCAGCCCTAGCGGGGCTTGGTGAGTGCTGGGATAGCGCGGGAACTGCGAATAGCATGTAGTGCGGGCTCCCACAAGGGGGAGCGGGAGAGTGTCAGCCCAGGGACCGGGTTGCCCCGGGCCATGGCACTCTGGTTGACCCCGTAGACACGTGACCTGGAGTGTCCACAGAGAGTGCCCCAGATGGGGGAGATAGGGTGTGATCACGTGTCCGGGGAGAGCTCTCGAGAGGGATCGAGAGGGAGCTAGAACACTCGAGAAGGTGGGCGGGGCCTGGGCGAAGCCAGCCCTGACCCGGGAGCATATAACGTTGGTCCCTGAGTGGGACCGGGGTCGCTTCGTTGTACAAGCTGGAAGCTCCACGTTCTACACGCTGGAAGCTGTACATGGCATCAACACGTGGCCGGGATCCGAGTGAGGGTCCGACCCTTCGTAGCTGTAACTCCTCCGTATAGTGTAGTTAGCTGGGTGGTCACCACCCTTGGCTGTATCTGGTAAAGGGGCAATTACCCCTTTGTGTATAACGTGTTGCTATAATAAATGTGTTGCCTCTAAAGGATACCGTCTGCGACTCAGTTGGACTCATTACAACTGGTGTTGGAAGTGGCCAACACTAGCGTGTTGGTCTACTGTTGTCCAATGTGGCCAACACTAGCGTGTTGGCCACATTGGACAACAGTAGACGAAACCTACATGTCGCAGACCACGTACCAGGACGTCGGACAGCGAGGACGAGAACCTCATGCCATGGAGCAGAGCGCCGTCCGAGCGCTCAACGCTTCGCCGTTGGCGAGGCAACCCTCCGGGAGGTACACGGTCGCCTCGCGGAGCTCCTCCATGCTGCGGCTTCGTTCCTCACGGAGATCAGTACCGCGGTCTCGCCGGTGAAGGAGGGAGTGGTGATGCCGCTCAGGGATGACGACTCCGCCTAATTCCGCAGCAGGTGGGAAACTCAGCAGCGCAGCCCGTGCTTTCGGCCGCTATTTTGTTGCTGGCGCGGAGCGCGCAGCCCGCCAAGATTGAAGACGTGCCGTCGGTGCCAATGGACATCCCGGCTCTCCGATGACAGCTTCACAAACGCCGACTTGGCGGGATGGTCGGAGGTGGAGGCGCTGTGTGCATTGCCTGCCGCCCTCGACGACGACGCCCTTGCGGCGTTCCTTGCCATCCCGCCACTGGAGAGGTCCACCCTCACGCAGGCTTTCGACCAGATGGTGTCCACCTACGAGCCTCTGGCGAACACGTGCCACAAATTCGCCACGCCGTGGAAGGGGGAGACCGAGTCGGCCCTCGCCTTCCGTAGCATGCTTTTAGCGCTGGCGAAAGCCGCCTTCCCCAAAATGGACCACGATGGGATCGACGCGTTGGTCCTCGAGAGACTGCTGGCCTTGGCAAAATCCCTCCACATGATTCTTCCAGCCGAAAATAATGACGTCTTGTCTCTCAAGGTCACCAAGTGCATCCAAGCCCAGCAACTTCTATAATGGGACAGGGCACTGGTGACATGTGCCATGTCCCGCATGGAGCCGGGGCTACCTGATGGAGGGGAGCCCCTTTCGGCATGCGTGTTGACTTGGGGTGAAGGCGACCGGCATAATGATGGCGCGCGACGGACGGACGAGCAGCGACGGCCAAGGTCGTCGTCTCATTCCGGACGCAGCCGTGTCACCTGCTACAATTGCAGCCTGCCGGGGCACGTGTCATTGGGCTGCCGCGTACCATGACGGCGCCTCCCAGCATCGCCGCTATCCTACGCTTCCCTACACCCTAAGGCGAGTCTCGACGCACTCCACACTCGACCCCTAGCCTCACCTCACCCATCTAGGCGTTTCGGTTTACGTCTTGGTCGCGCTTCGGTACGGGGGAGTCCTACGCGTGATGCCGTTGCATTGCTGGGTTCGTGTCAATTGCAAAACCTCTCCACGCATTAACGGCTAAGGGTCATAAATTTCATTGGGGGGAGGAGGAGGAGGCTGCATTTCGTGCCATCCGCAATGGATTGGTAAACGCCCCTCCCCTGCGTTATCCGGATTTTTCATTGCCGTTCATCCTGGATACAGACGCTAGCAATACCGGAATTGGAGCCATCTTGTCACGGCGTTACTTGCCGTGAATTATTGGCCATTGTGGTTTTCATGCAGCAATACGATATACGATTTGAGGTGCGCTCCGATCATGCAGCGCTCCAATATGAGCTACGTGTGGAGCAATCGTCAGGCCAATTATCATGCTGGCTGGAGATCCTGCAGGACTTCTTGTTCCATGTTATGTATCGCAAGGGTTCTCGCCATATGAACGCCGATGCCCTGTCGCGATTGCCAACGGCTGGAGGTTGTGCATGTTTTTCGGGTTCCGGGTGCTGTAAACCGACCGATGTGACCTCGCCCCCTCGGCAGATGCCACGACAGGCGGGACGGGCGCCGGTCCGGGCGCACGAGATGCGGTCATCGGCCTGGATTACGTGGAATGGGGACGCCTTCAGGCGGAAGACGCTTCGCTACTCAAATTGCGGCGTCGTGTGAGGGAAGCTGATGGGGGCACGGATCGACACGGCGTCGCCTCAGTCATTCTGCAAGACGGCTTACTCATGCATTGGGATGGGGGGCTGCGTCGTTATACCATTGTAGTCCCCACTGCCCTGCGTGGCGAGATTGTTTGGGCTGTGCATGAGCGTCTCTTGCACCTGGGCGTGCAGAAGACCCTGGCCACGCTCAAACTGTTTTTTATTGGCTGGCCATGTCTGCGGATGTGGACAATTTGCTCAAAGGGTGCATGCAATGTTCTCGGTGGAAGCCGTCGGTGAAACCCTGCCGCCTCCCCTTGCAATCCAGGTATCGTGTGTCAACGAACTTGTTGTGCTAGACATCCTCGGCCCGTTCCCCACTACCACTCGGGGAACAAATATCTGCTTGTGGGGGTCGAGTATTTTTCACGGTGGCCTGTCGCTTGGCCGCTAACAAATCAATCGGCTGAGACTATTATGGAGGCATTCCTCAATGGTTATGTTATGGACAAGGGTGCTCCTGAACGCCTTTTGACTGACCAGGGCAATAATTTTTATTCGAAATTGTTGCATGAGGTCTGCGCTTTGCTGGGAACAAATAAGGTGTGCACGGCACCGTACCACCCACAGAAGGATGGCATGGTCGAATGGCTACATAGGACTCTGACCTTGATGTCGAGCCACCAGGTCAATGAGTCCCAACTCGATTTTGATTTACATATCCCTGCGGTCCTCGCCGCTTACAGGATGGCCCCGCATGCGTCCACTGGCTACTTACCATTTTTTTAATGTATGGAGGGAGTACGACCCCCCCATCGATGTGCAGTTGCAGGCCACGCCGAAAATGCATAAATCCAAGATTTTTGACTCCGTTCGTTTCACTCTTCAGAAGCTTTCCGAGGCACGGGAAGCTTCTAGGGTTAAATCCGAGTCGCGACAATTGGCCAAGGAACGATTTAAGGGAGTGCATGGTTCTCCGTATGAATGGACACCTGGAGACAAGGCCTGATTGCACTGTCCACAGGTGGGTACATCGCCTAAGTTACTTCAACCCTGGCGGGGGCCAGTCAATGTCATTCGGGTTGTTCGACCACAGTGTATTCAGATCAACTTGGGTCGGCGGAGTTGGTTCGTGCATCCATCTCACTTGAAATCGTTTATTGTGCTACACGGATTAGTTTCATCTCCACATCGCAGGGGTCGAGTGTCGAATGTGTCCGACGAGCCGGGGTGTTTGCCCGCTGAGGTTGGTCCTCAGAGGAGCGATTTTGTTCCTCCCCCAGGTGCTGCGCGACTGACGTCTCCCAAATGGCCGCGCATGCCGTCTCCGCAGGCTTCGAGCACGGAGGACCCGTCGGCCCGGCCTACTGCTCTTCGTGAGGAGCCGGGTTCGGCGGAACAATTGTACATTCCCCCCGGGACCTCCAGGGTGAGCAAGCCCACCTCCCCTGGGGCCCCAGCATCACGGACTCGCTCAAAAACTTGTTTTTCATTATCCCCTTGCACACATGCTCCCACGCTGTCAGTTGCTTTTCACACTCGTTGAGTCGTGGTGGTCATTGGCTGATCCTGGCTGTCATTGAGCTCACGAGCGTCATTACACGGTGAAAGTGAGAGGTGTGGTGGTGGAGGGGATCCCGTGGTTCATTTGTGCATAGTGTAATTTTGTACAGGTGGGTTTGGATATTTATTGCTGTTTTTTTTGCATTTTAAGAATTCGTTCATTGGAGGGGGAGTTGGCAGCCGGGACGGCTGGATGCTATGAAGGGGGGGGGGGGGGGGTGATGTAGTGACATCGGGGATGTCACTGTATGGTGCCGGCCCGGAAGAGTCATGGCGCGCGATGTTCCTACGTCGCGGACAGCACTGAGTGGGTTGCTGTATGATGCCGGCGCTACTATAGCACGGCGTGCGATGCACCATCATTGTGTACTCCCCGTAAATGGGTGTAGTACCAGCCCTAGAGCGGGGCTTGGTGAGCGCTGGGATAGCGCGGGCACCGCGCATAGTGTGTAGTGCGGGCTCCCCCAAGGGAGAGTGGGAGAGTGTCAGCCCAGGGTCCGGGTTGCCCTGGGCCATGGCACTCTAGTTGATCCCATAGACATGTGACCCAGAGTGTCCACAGAGAGGGCCCCAGGTGGGGAGGCTAGGGGATGATCACGTGTTTGGGGAGAGCACTCGAGAGGGATTGAGAGTGAGCTAGAACGCTCGAGAAGGCGGGTGGGGCCTGTGCGGAGACATCCCCAACCCGGGAGTATATAAGGTGGGTCCTTGAGAGGGACCAGGGTCACTTCGTTCTACAAGCTGGAAGCTCGACGTTCTACAAGCTGGAAGCTGTACATGGCATCAACACGTGGCAGGGACCCGAGTGAGGGTCCGACCCTTCGTAGCTGTAACTCCTCCGTATAGTGTAGTTAGCTGGGTGGTCACCACCCTAGGCTGTATCTGGTAAAGGGGCAATTACCTCTTTCTGTATTACGTGTTGCTATTATAAACGTGTTACCTCTAAAGAATAACATTTGCGTCTCAGTTGGACTCACTACACTTGAACCAATGCTGGCGAACTTGGATCCAGAGGGTTGTATGTATGCAATATGTTGCACTGTATATAGCCAACCACGCACAATCGGGTTGGATGGCTGAGCAATGTTGTTGAGTGTCCCTGAGCAATTGTGTGGAGTGACACTGAGCGATGTTGTTGAGTGTCTCTGAGCGATGTTGTTGAGTGTCATCGAGCGATGTTGTTGAGTGTCCCTGAGCAATATTGTGGAGTGACACTGAGCAATGTTATTCAGTGTCCCTGAGCGATGTTGTTCAGTGTCCCTGAATGATGTTGACCAGTTACACAACGCTCAATTGAGCATCTCGCATTGTGCTATGTGTCTACATGCTGGTTATTGAACCCTTGTGTATCTGTGTAGTGACATATGACGTCACTACCGTGTTGGGTCAGTACACACATGACGTCACTGCTATGTTGGGTCTTTACACACATGACGTCACTGCTATTTTGGGTCTATCTGCGTGACGTCACTGCCTGTTCGGTATGGAGGCTTCTTGGTTCTTTCCGTTAAGTCATGGAGAAGGGAAATAATAAAATAATAAAAATAAAACATAATAAAATAAAATTCTCACAACGTTTCGGCCACAACACAAGTAGCCATCCTCAGGTGAAGAAACAGAACTGTCGGAAAGACAGCGCTCCAATGAACACTGCTAAGCTTGGCAGCGGATTTTAAGCTGGGTGGGAGGAGCAGAGAGCCTTGACAAAGGAGTTTACATATCAACAGAAGAATTTAGCATTGAAGTAGCTGTGTTAATGTGATAGATTAGCAGGATGTTAAAGTCAGAAATTAGCATGTAACTGGGAGATTAGCATGATGTTAGTGTGAGGGATTAGCATGTAACTGGTCACGGAAGTAGCTATGTTAAAGTCAGAGTTTACATATCAACAGAGGCATTTAGTATGTTGACGCTAAATAACTGCAACTACCCAACTATCATACAATAAACTGATGTGAAAGAACTAAATATAAACTACATCAATATAATCAATGTACTCAAAATGTTCTCCAATAAGCTGAGCTATTAACTTAAAGTAACTGGGTATACACTACACTATATAATGAATACCATATAGTAAACTGATAAAAAACTAAAATATAAACTACATCAATATTGTCAATAAACTCAATATACTCTCCAATCAGCTGAGCTACTAACAATAAGTCATTATACATTACAATTCTACGTCGAAAAAAGTGGCGTTTTCTTTTTTCCTCAACGTTAGCACCACGGAAAGCGACGAGCTTTGTTCAGACGGACGAGTCCATCTATACTCGGAACTGAGGAGGGGGGAGAGAGAGAGAAACAGCCATGATGCGCTGCTCTGTCCTGTGTTGCGTTACAACTATGCTATAAACTAGACTACTATACATTACAATATTATACCTTCCAATCTAAACGACATTGTATAATATTGTATACACAGCCCAATGTAAGCTATACCATTATGCATTATATTGATATGCCTCCAACTAAACTTTTTTTTTTAAATTACACGACTATACACCGTAATATACACTGCCATAGACAAATCCCACCATTGAATTATACAATACATTACTATACACTACCCTATACTTTAGACTATACAAATATTAGACTTGTAATATTACACTATGTATTATTCTACCAACCCTACTGTATACCACACTGCTGTATATTCACTATACAATTACGATACTATATATTGCCTTATGAATTATGTTAACTATTACACTGTTATACTATTTTTTATTATACAATATGCTATAAACCATACCATTGACCGTGGTGTGAAAGGTACTAAGAGGCAGTGCCAGCGAATGGACTGTGGTCTGAAAGTCACCGTAAAATACAATCAATCAAGAACCGAAGTGGTTTATCACGTCTTTCCAATGATTACTAAGCCAGAATCCATCTTCTCGGTTGAAATTGTCTCTGTGTTTGTATATGTGGATGGCCTCATGAACGAATCTCTCATGGTAGCCGGATGGCTTGCAGAGAACCTCCTTCTTGGAGAAGTCAATGTCATGTGAGCCCACTGAATTATAACAGTGATCTGCCACGGCTGAGGTGTTCATCCTACCGTGTTTCAAATCTGCTTCATGTTCACGGATGCGGTCCAAGACATGTCGTTTGGTTTCTCCAATGTAACTGCCACCACAGAGGCAACTTAGTTTGTAGATGCCTGGGTACTGTATGTCTGGAACCACATCTTTTACAGACGGGACCAGATCACGGATTTTATGTACTGTGTTGAATTGGACCTGGATCTTGTGTTTATTCAGGATTTTGGAGAACTTTTTTGTGACCCCCGCAACGTTGGGTAAGGTGATGGTTTTGAATGGCTCCTCAAGAGGATCCTTCTTCAACGTTTCAGTGATGGCTTTGCGGATTGTGTAGTCGGAGTAACCATTAGCCTTGAGAGGTTGGTGTACGTGCTTGAGTTCACTGGCAATGTGTTCCTGCTCCGAGATGCATTGGGCTCTATGGTATAGTGTCTTGATGAGGGAATTCTTCTGGGATGGATGGTGGTGGGAATCCGGTTTAAAGTAAGCATCCGTATGGGTAGTTTTCCTGTAGACAGAGTGGCTCATTGAATCATCAGGTCTCCTTTTAATTAGTACATCCAAAAAGGGTAGCTTGCCATCTTTTTCGACTTCCATGGTAAATCTGATGGCTGGGTGTATGGAATTGATGTTGTCGAGGAATGGGTCTAGAGCAGGCCAGCCATGTGGCCAGATGACAAAAGTGTCATCCACGTACCTCTTCCATAAGGTCGGGCATAGAGTGGCAGTCTGGATGGCGTCAGTCTCAAATTTCTCCATGAAAACGTTGGCTACAACCGGAGATAGGGGGGAGCCCATTGGGGTGCCCTCAGTTTGTTTGTAGAAAGTTCCATTCCATGTGAAGTATGTGTTGGTTAAGCAGTGTCTCACCAGGGGGGGTACATCAATATGCAGTCCTCGATGAACCAAGTCTTCAATGATTGTGATGGTGTCAGGTACAGGAACTTTGGTGAACAAGGAAACCACATCAAAACTGACAAGCAGGTCGTCTGGGGACAGGGAAATACCCTTGATTGTCAATACCAGGTGAGTAGAGTTTAGTACCGCAGAGGTGGTTTTTCCAGTAAAAGGCCGCAGGATTTCAGACAAAAAACGAGCCAGTTTGTAGGTGGGGGAGTTGATAGTAGAAACAATGGGACAGAGCAGCGCATCGTGGCTATTTCTCTCTCTCTCCCCCCCTCCTCCGTTCCGAGCATAGATGGACTCGTCCGTCTGAACAAAGTTCGTCGCTTTCCGTGGTGCTAACGTTGAGGAAAAAAGAAACCGCCACTTTTTTCGACGTAGAATTGTAATGTATAATGACTTATTGTTAGTAGCTCAGCTGTTTGGAGAGTATATTGAGTTTATTGACAATATTGATGTAAAATTTCGATTTAAAGCTTTTGTGACTGCAGGTATTCATCTTCTTGGTTCTTTCGGTAAAGTGACATAGAATGGAAATAAAATAATAAAAACAATAACAGAATAAAATTCTCACGACGTTTCGGCCACAACACAAGCAGCCTTCCTCAGGTGAGAAACAGGACTGTCTGGAAGACAGCACTTGAGTGAACACTGCCAAGCTTGGCAGCGTATTTTAAGCTGTGTGGGACGACAGAGCGCCTTGATAAAGGAGTTTACATATCAACAGTAGCTGTGTTAATGTGTTGATTAGCAGGATGTTAAAGTCAGAAATTAACATGTAACTGGGGGATTAGCATGATGTTGGTGTGAGGGATTAGCACCATGGAGAGCGACGAGCTTTGTTGAGACGGACAAGTCCATCTATGTTCGGAACGGAGGAGGGGGGAGAGGAGTTTACACATCAACATTAGTTGTGTTAATGTGTTGGATTAGCAGGATGTAAAATTCAGAAATTAGCATGTAACTGGGGGATTAGCATGATGTTGGTGTGAGGGATTAGCACCATGGAGAGCGACGAGCTTTGTTCAGACGGACGAGTCCATCTATATTGTTTTATATATATTTTATTATTTTATTGTTTCCCTTCAACGTGACTTTACCGAAAGAGCTAAGAATATGAATTACTGCAGTCACGAAAGCTTTAAATCAAAAAGAGTCCATCTATGTTCGGAACGGAGGAGGGGGGAGAGAAGTTTACATATCAACAGTAGTTGTGTTAATGTGTTGGATTAGCAGGATGTTAAAGTCAGAAATTAGCATGTAACTGGGGGATTAGCATGATGTTGGTGTGAGGAATAACACCACGGAGAGCGACAAGCTTTGTTCAGACAGACGAGTCCATCTATGTTCGGAACGGAGGAGGGGGGAGAGGAGTTTACACATCAACAGTAGTTGTGTTAATGTGTTGGATTAGCAGGATGTAAAAGTCAGAAATTAGCATGTAACTGGGGGATTAGCATGATGTTAGTATGAGGGATTAGCACTACGGAGAGTGACGAGCTTTGTTCAGACGGACGAGTCCATCTATTTTCGGAACGGAGGAAGGGGGGGAGAGGAGGAAACAGCCACGGTGCGCTGCTCTGTCCTGTGTTGCGTTATAACTATGCTATAAACTAGACTACTATACATTACAATATTATACCTTCCAATCTAAACTACATTGTATAATATCGTATACACAGCCTAATGTAAGCTCTAACATTATGCATTATATTGATATGCCTCCAACTAAACTATTTTTTAAATTACACGACTATACACCGTAATATACACTGCCATAGACAAACCCCACCCTTGAATTATACAATGCGTTACTATGCACTACCCTATACTTTAGACTATAAAATATTAGACTTGTAGTATTATATTATGTATTATTCTACTAACCCTACTGTATACCATACTGCTGTATATTCACTATACAATTACGGTACTCTATATTGCCTTATTAATTATGTTAAACATTACACTGTTATACTATTTATTATTATACAAAATGCTATAAACTATACTATTGACCGTCGTGTGAAAGGTACTAAGAGGCAGCGCCAGCGAATGGACTACGGTCTGAAAGTCACCGTAAAATACAATCAATCAAGAACCGAAATAGTTTATAACGTCTTTCCAATGGTTACTAAGCAATAATCCATCTTTTCGGTTGAAATCACACTCATCATTGACGGCAACAATGTCCACATCGGATTGGGAACATGTAGACAATATGACTGCCTCTTCAGCTGCCACTATCTCGACCAAATGTAAGAACAACTTGATTTCCAAATCAACCACCTCTCCAACAAGAAATCGGACCCACACTCCGAAAAGTTAGACGTTAACAACGTCGTTATTAATCGCAGTAACAGTTCTATTTCTGATGGTCTGAAAACCGTTTTAGCTAAAGGAATAAACTTTGCAGTCACACCTAGACACATACCAGTTAATGATATCATTGCGCATGTCGACGTTGCACTCAAGGTCCTGGGTCATGTCGCTGCAACCCTCAAAAACGCTAAGATGCCAGCTATCAACATCAGCAAAGGTGAGCGCTTTGAATGATCTCAATTAAAAAAGAGGGATGACATTGTTATTCTCTCAGCCGACAAGGGCAATGCCACTGTCATCATGAACAAAGAATATAACAACAAAATTCAGGAACTACTCAACAATGGCAGCTACACAAAAATAAGTAGAGACCCCACCAAAAGCCTCGTCACTAAAACCAACAAAATCATTTCTGATTCAACAGCATTAATTGATCAAACCAAACAATTCTCGTTGAAACCTTCTGCGGCCAGGCAAACAAGATTATATGGCCTTCCAAAGATACGTAAAGAAGATACACCCCTTCGTTCTATCGTCTCTACTATCAACTCCCCCACCTACAAACTGGCTCGTTTTTTGTCTGGAATCCTGCGGCCTTTTACTGGAAAAAACATCTCTGCGGTACTAAACTCTACTCACCTGGTATCGACAATCAAGGGTATTTTCGTGTCCCCAGACGACCTGCTTGTCAGTTTTGATGTGGTTTCCTTGTTCACCAACGTTCCTGTACCTGACACCATCGCAATAATTAAAGACATGGTTAATCAAGGACTGCATACTGATGTACCCCCCTGGTGAGACACTGCTTAACCAACACATACTTCACCTGGAATGGAACTTTCTACAAACAAACTGAGGGCACCCCAATGGGCTCCCCCCTATCGCCGGTTGCAGCCAACGTTTTCATGGAAAAATTTGAGACTGACGCCATCCAGACTGCCACTCTACGCCCGACCTTATGGAAGAGGTACGTGGATGACACTTTTGTCATCTGGCCACATGGCCGGCCTGCTCTAGACCAATTCCTCGACCACATCAATTCCATACACCCAGCCATCACATTTACCATGGAAGTCGAAAAAGATGGCAAGCTACCCTTTTTGGATGTCCTAATTAAAAGGAGACCTGATGGTTCAATGAGCCACTCTGTCTACAGGAAAGCTACCCATGCGGATGCTTACTTTAAACCGGATTCCCACCACCATCCATCCCAGAATAATTCCCTCATCAAGACTCTCTACCATAGAGCCCAATGCATTTCCAATCAGGAACACATTGCTAGTGAACTCAAGCACGTACACCAAGCTCGCAAGGCTAATGGTTACTCCGACTACACAATCCGCAAAGCCATCACTCCAACCATGAAGAAGGATCCTCTTGAGGAGCCATTCAAAACCTTACCCTACATTGCGGGGATCACAAAAAAGATCTCCAAAATCCTGAATAAATACAAGATCCAGGTCCGATTCAACAAAGAAACATGACATCCGTGATCTGGCTCCGTCTGTAAAAGATGTGGTTCCAGACATACAGTACCCGGGCGTCTACAAACTAAGTTGCCTCTGTGGTAGCAGCTACATTGGAGAAACCAAACGACATATCTCGGACCGCATCCGTGAACATAAACCAGACTTGAAACACGGTAGGACGAACACCTCAGCCATGGCAGATCACTGTTATAATTCAGTGGGTTCACATGACATTGACTTCTCCAAGACGAAGGTTCTCTGCAAGCCATCCGTCCCTTCACCTGATGAACGCCACTTGTGTTGTGGCCGAAACGTCATGAGAATTTTATTGTGTTATTTTATTTTAATTTATTATTTTATTCTCATTCTACGTGACTTTACCGAAAGAACCAAAGAAGATGAATCCTTGCAGTCACGAAAGCTTTAAATCGAAATTCAACAGCTACTGTTGATATGTAAACTCCTATGTCTTAAAAGACGCTGCCAAGCTTGGCAGTGTTCACTCAAGCGCTGTCTTCCATACAGTCCTGTTTCATCACCTGAGGAAGGCTGCTTGTGTTGTGGCCGAAACGTCGTGATAATTTTATTCTGTTATTATTTTAATTATTTTATTTCCATTCTACGTGACTTTACCGAAAGAACCAAGAAGATGAATATTGATGTAGTTTATATATTAGCTTTTTTTTTAAATCAGTTTACTATATGGTATTCATTATATAGTGTAGTGTATACCCAGTTACTTTATGTTAATAACTCAGCTTATTGGAGAATATATTGAGTACATTAATTATATTGATGTAGTTTATAATTAGTTCTTTCACATCGGTTTATTGTATGATAGTTGGGTAGTTGCAGTTATTTTGCGTCAATATACTAAATGCCTCTGTTGATATGTAAACTCTGACTTTAACATAGCTACTTCCGTGGCCAGTTACATGCTAATCCCTCACACTAACATCATGCTAATCTCCCAGTTACATGATAATTTCTGACTTTAACATCCTGCTAATCTATCACATTAACACAGCTACTTCAATGCTAAATTCTTCTGTTGATATGTAAACTCCTTTGTCAAGGCGCTCTGCTCCTCCCACCCAGCTTAAAATACGCTGCCATGCTTAGCAGTGTTCATTGGAGCGCAGTCTTTCCGACAGTTCTGTTTCTTCACCTAAGGAAGGCTGCTTGTGTTGTGGCCAAAACGTCGTGAGAATTTTATTTTATGTTCTACTTTTATTATTTTATTATTTCCCTTCTCCGTGACTTTACCGAAAGAACCATGAAGATGAATCCCTGCAGTCACGAAGGCTTAAAATCGGTATGGAGGCTGTTGACGAGTGCCCCAGGGGTTGTGTCAGGCCGTGGCACTCTGAGTGACCCCGGCTGGACACGTAACCGGATACAAGAGGGGGCCGGGGGCCCTGGGGGACCCTGGGGGTCACGTGGTCATGGAGGGGAGCTTTCTCGTGGGCTCGAGAAGGGGGGCGTGGTCAGGGTGTGGCCGGCCACGCCAGAGATGCTTATAAGCGGGCTCAGCGCGCAGAGCGGGGCTGTTGGTGCCTGGGATGAAGCCGTCGTATGAAGACTCTGAAGACTACCTGCTGGATCTCCTCTCTGTTTCAAAGAACATTTGACCTCAGGTCTTCGCTCATTTACCAGCTTCACATTCCCTATTGCCATACAGAAACTGGAGGAAGGGCCTTTGCTATTGATGCCCCCAGGGTCTGGAATGCTATTGCCAAGAAACTGCAACTTGAATCACTACCTATGAGATCTTCATTCAAACTGCTCTATGGAGGAGTTGTACACCCCTAGCTGCCACTGCTATTCAGTGGCCTAAAATTAAATAAAATATTTCGCTCCGGATGACCACTGCAAAGTGTTATCTGTATTTTGATTTAGTGTGCTGATCTTAAAGGTGCATTGAAAAATGTGATACTCCGATTGATGCTCCTGTTGTTGTGGAATGACTCATGCAGCCAGCTATGGCTCTAGGGTTTGGTGTTACATGTTATTTATGTAGTTTATAGTAAAAAATTCGGTCACAGTCCCTATGATCACTGTTACATTGCATTTATGGATTTATTTTGGTGATTTCGAAAACGTTTTTTGGTTTGGCCATGTTTTTGTTTGTTGTAGTACGGAGTTAGACTGATGGCCTTAATCTAAGTTGTCTTGTGGTTGTTGTTGTTGTTTGACTTGCATCCCACTGGGATTTTTGCACACAGCGTTGGTGTACGGTGCTTTTTCAGGAATATTTTGATGTTTTTTCCTGTATTTTCTGTTTGCACAGTTATAAAGTCACTTTACCATGTCTTCTTGTTCATGTTTTTGTTTGTTGCGGTTGCACCCGATTCAAGAGCCGAATGGCTCACAGGGTTATACCAAATAAATTAAACTGAAACTGAGACAAGCCTCCAGTCATCGTGGCCAAGCAGAAGCCCTTCTGGCTTGGCCACGCCAAGTAGTACCCGAGTGTTAGTGAGAGCAGGACGGTGGTTACCACCTTATGTGTAGAGTGTGTTGCAGTTGTGTTGCAGTTGTGTTAAATAAATAGTGTTGCCTCCACACGAGTGTAAGCGCCTCTATCGAACCATTACATCTGTAACGACTGTAATAATATCGTTACTATTGGTTATCCAGTCGGGCCTCACTGACTGTCACGATTCTTTTTCAGGAGGGTCGTGCCAAGTGTTCACCATAGGAGACAATGTTACTGATGCTGTGTGTGATCCCGATGGTGTGATTTGCAGGTGGGAAGCAGTAGTGTAGTGACTAATGCGCTGCACTGCGAACCCGGCGACCCCAATTCGATTCCCGCTCACGGCCAACACCAGTGACGATTATCATTCATGCACCTTGGTGAGCCCTGGTGCCACGATGGCAAGATGTTATCTTCTTCGCCTGGTATGGAGGCGGTCGTGGGTTAGATCCCGACCCTGATGCCTGAATATTCGGAGCTTGTGTGTCTCTCTTCCTGTCGTCGTATGGATTTTTCTCTGGGTCCTCCAATTATTCCTTCCACATTTAGAATCAATATGTGTTTTGAGTATTTGACTGCTATAAATTTCCACTTGATGAAACGTCACTTCGTTGAGCTATCATTTGTGGCCAGGTTGCTTCTGAAAAGAGCTACCATTCCTCACCCTTCCGAGTTCTTAGTAAAGATGAAGCCAGAGCAGTGAGCACCGGATCACGGGATCACGGGGTGCTTGCGTTGGTGGCCTCGAGTGGGGAGAAGTCTCGGACTCCACCTTAGGGTCTCGCCAGACTCACAGATCCAATGGTTGCAAGGCGTTAGAAAGCAAACACAAGGAGCCCTGATGCACCGCGATGGACCACGTGGACCAGTAGCCTTGTGGGTTCAGACACGTACATGAGAATGAATTATTTAAATCTCAGACCAGGTCATTAAAATACATAATATATTAGCTCAATATCGCATCCGATGTGATGGAGCTTGTTGCATAAATGTAGTTGTAGTGTCCAAGTAAAGACTGCGTGTCATGGAGGCGTTAATAGGTGGGTGAGAGATAGCCAAGGGGCACTTAGATTGCTTTTGTCTTTTTTTTTAATGGGCTGAGTGGGACTCTGAGCTGGGGCAGTGTGGAGACGGATGGGTTTGGGAAATCGCCAGGAGACCGTTAGGCGCAGGGCATGGGGGTCGGCAATCCAAAATAACAAGAAGAGACATTTCTTTGGAATTCAGTAAAACAACTCAATATTTCAAGAACCGCAATGCACTGTGTGGTGAATATGAAATGGTGGTCCCTTAATAAGTAACCTCACGAAGCCAGTCCTTGAAGAGCAAAATGCGGCTCTAGAGCCGCAGGTTGCCGACCCCTGGACTGTAGGGAGAGTGAATGCCGGGAACAATCCATCTCTAGGAGGAGGAAAGTGATCCGGACACTCCTTTGTCTGGAGCTGCACACTTTGCCTCTTAGCATCATGCCATTGGGGGCCCTCTCTATGGGCCTTGGATTATGGATAGACCCAAGCGAGAGGCTCAGACACACGCACTCAAGGGTGAGTGCAAACATAGAGCTCGCAGCCTGCCCTAGAAAGAGACCACGGGGCCTCGCAGTGGTTGGCAGCATCTGCTTGGGGCAGAACTGACCACAGTGCGGCTGCGTGGGAAGGTCTGGTGCAATACGCGTTTTGGGGACTATCGCACCAGCATCCCCCGTGTAGTTTAGGTTGAGTTGGAGCAACGACGATCACCCGCTTACGAATCGAGAAGCTGGAAGAGCGCACGAGCGCTTCCACCCCCTTTGATCTCGGTGACGGCTCTCGAACGAGACCCCATCGTGACCCGTGGCGCGAACCGTTACAGGGAAGAAACCACGGGACTTGCTGTTGCGAGACTTTGCCAGCAACCGTTGTTCTGTACACCAGCTAATTCTACTTGTGGTTGCCTTTCATGGAACATCTCATTTGTCACGGTATTCTCCCACACGGAGCGTGTGAACATACACCCGGACGTGGTGGCACGTGGAGGTGGGAGTGGTGGCGCGGTGAATGGCGCACTCCGACGTACACCTCGTGACCAGAGTTTAGAATTAGAATTATTCATCATGGAGAAATCCGACGAGCTATGAAGCTCTTTTGTTTCCCACAGATGCCCAGTAAGTTCGATTCCCAAGCGTGGCTGCTCTCAGTGGCCAGTGGAATATCTGAACTCTAACCCCACTAATCACTAACCCACATTGACAATAATGGCGAAGTATAGCCAAACACGGACAAATTCGAGAGTGGGGAGGCCTTCATCCAGCAGTGGATTAAAAACGGATTACAGATCATTTGAATAATAATTCGTGAAAATAACGAATATACTTTATATAAACACAGTTCTGGTGATGAAACCCGACTCTTATGATTGTTTTCGGTAGTTTGATGTATATTTAATTATGGCCTTGTTGGTGTGAAACGGCTCTGAGTGATTCGCCGAGCCTATGCCCCGTGCGAAACCATCAACAACAAACGCCTCGTGCTGTGACAAAATATCTAAGCGAAATACCAAATGTGATTTTTGTTTTTGGTTTACAGGTGAGACATGAATATATACGAATCGCATTACGACCGAGTCAAAGGCACCGCGAAGTCGCTTGCATACGCTATTACCAAACCAATATACAGTGAGGGAAAAAAGTATTTGATCCCCTGCTGATTTTGTACGTTTGCCCACTGACAAAGAAATGATCAGTCTATAATTTTAATGGTAGGTTTATTTGAACAGTGAAAGACAGAATAACAACAACAAAATCCAGAAAAACGCATGTCAAAAATGTTATAAATTGATTTGCATTTTAATGAAGGGAAATAAGTATTTGACCCCCTCTCAATCAGAAAGATTTCTGGCTCCCAGGTGTCTTTTATACAGGTAACGAGCTGAGATTAGGAGCACACTCTTAAAAGGAGTGCTCCTAATCTCAGCTTGTTACCTGTATAAAATGCACCTGTCCACAGAAGCAATCAATTAATCAGATTACAAACTCTCCACCATGGCCAAGTCCCAAAGAGCTCTCCAAGGATGTCAGGGACAAGATTGTAGACCTGCACAAGGCTGGAATGGGCGGCAAGACCATTACCAAGCAGCTTGGTGAGAAGGTGACAACAGTTGGTGCGATTATTCGCAAATGGAAGAAACACAAAATAATTGTCAATCTCCCTCGGCCTGGGGCTCCATGCAAGATCTCACCTCGTGGAGTTGCAATGATCATGAGAATGGTGAGGAATCAGCCCAGAACTACACGAGAGGATCTTGTCAATAATCTCAAGGCAGCTGGGACCATAGTCACCAAGAAAACCATTGGTAACACACTACGCCGTGAACGACTGAAATGCTGCAGCGCCCGCAAGGTCCCCCTGCTCAAGAAAGCACATATACATGCCCGTCTGAAGTTTGCCAATGAACATCTGAATGATTCAGAGGACAACTGGGTTAAAGTGTTGTGGTCAGATGAGACCAAAATGGAGCTGTTTGGCATCAACTCAACTCGCCGTGTTTGGACGAGGAGGAATGCTGCCTATGACCCCAAGAACACCATCCCCACCGTCAAACATGGAGGTGGAAACATTTGGGGATGTTTTTTCTGCTAAGGGGATAGGACAACTTCACCGCATCAAAGGGACGATGGACGGGGCCATGTACCGTCAAATCTTGGGTGAGAACCTCCTTCCCTCAGCCAGGGCATTGAAAATGGGTCGTGGATGGGTATTCCAGCATGACAATGACCCAAAACACACGGCCAAGGCAACAAAGGAGTGGCTCAAGAAGAAGCACATGAAGGTCCTGGAGTGGCCTAGCCAGTCTCCAGACCTTAATCCCATAGAAAATCTGTGGAGGGAGCTGAAGGTTCGAGTTGCCAAACGTCAGCCTCAAAACCTTAATGACTTGGAGAAGATCTGCAAAGAGGAGTGGGACAAAATCCCTCCTGAGATGTGTGCAAATCTGGTGGCCAACTACAAGAAACGTCTGACTTCTGTGATTGCCAACAAGGGTTTGGCCACCAAGTACTAAGTCATGTTTTGCAGAGGGGTCATATATTTATTTCACTCATTAAAATGCAAATCAATTCATAACATTTTTGACATGCGTTTTTCTGGATTTTGTTGTTGTTATTCTGTCTCTCACTGTTCAAATAAACCTACCATTAAAATTATAGACTGATCATTTCTTTACTCTTTGGTTCTATTCGGTAAAGTCACGTAGGTAACAAATAAAACAAAAATCACGACGTTTCGGCCACAACACAAGTGGCCTTCAGGTGAAGGGACCGTGCTGTCACGAAGACAGCGTAGGAATTAAGAAAGTCAAGCCAGGTCGCGTCTTTAAAGCTGTGTGGGAGGAAACCAAACGCCTTGAACAAAGGAATGAGCATAAAGTGCTGATAGAGCATCTAACACGGGGGGGGAGGGGAGTTTACAAACGTTGTTTTGAAGGGAAATAAGCTGCTGTGAATGTTTGGTATATCACTACTTGGATAATATACTGTACCATTGAAATTAGTTTAATGTCTGGTATGATTTAGAACATCTTTCCAATGATTGCTTAATTTGAAACCATCTTCTCGGTTGAAATTGTGTCTGTGTTTGTAAATCTGAATTTCCTCGTGGACAAATCTCTGATGATAACCTGTAGGTTTGCAAAGGACCTTGGTATTGGAGAACACTATATGGTGATCACCCATAGCATTGTAACAGTGGTTAGCCACGGCAGAAGAATTCGTTCTGCCGTGTTTAAAATCTGATTTGTGCTCGCGAATTCAGTCAGAGACATGTTGCTTCGTCTCCCCGATAGCAATCACCACAAGTGCAGCTCAATTTGTAAACCCCGGGGTACTGTAAGTCAGGAATGACATCCTTCACGGATCGGATCAGGTCACGGATTTTGTGTACTGTATTGAACCGGACCAGGATTTTGTGTTTGTTTAGAATTTTGGAGATCTTTTTACTAACGCCTGCTATATATGGTAGTGTGATGGTTTTGACCGGAGTATCAAGTGGTTGTTTCTGTATGGAGGGAGAAACAGCTTGGCGGATGGTACGGTCAGAGTATCCGTTTCTCTTGAGGGCCAGGTGTACGTGTTTTAATTCACTGGTCAGGTGGTGTTGGTCCGAAATGCAATGAGCCCTGTGGTATAACGTTTTGATGAGATCATTCTTTTGAGCTTGGGTGGTGGGATTCAGGCTTCAAGTAGGAATCTGTGTGGGTGGGTTTCCTGTAGACAGAATGCCCCAATGAGCCATCAGGTCTCCTCTCAAACAGAACATCCAAGAATGGTAGCTTGCCATCTTTCTCCACTTCCATGGTGAATTTGATGGCGGGATGTCTGGAATTGATGTGGTGTAGGAAAAGGTTCAAAGCTGGGAGGCCATGTGGCCAAATGAGGAAAGTGTCATCCACATATCTCTTCCACATGGAAGGTCTGAGGGTGGGAGTCTGGATGGCGTCTGATTCAAATTTCTCCATGAAAACATTGGCTATCACTGGTGATAAGGGAGAACCCATGGGGGTACCCTCATTTTTGTTTGTAGAAGGTGCCATTCCAAGTAAAATATGTATTGGTGAGGCAGTGTCTAACCAGCACAGGTGTATCGGGGTCTAGTCCATGTTGTACCAAATTTTCAATTATTTCAATGGTATCAGGTACCGGGACCTTGGTGAACAGGGAGACCACATCGAAGCTGACAAGGATATCGTCAGGGGACAGTACAACGTCTTTGACCATAGAGACCAATTGGGCTGAGTTAAGTATTGCTGAGGAGGTCTTGTCAGTGAAAGGTAGCAAGGTATCTGACAGAAAACGTGCTAGCTTATAGGTAGGGGAGTTGATCGTGGATACGATGGGTCGTAGTGGAGTGCCTTCGTTATGAATCTTAGGGAGACCATAGAATCTAGGGGGTCTAGCAGCAGAAGGTTTTAGGGAGGGACGTTTAGTTGGTTCGATTAGGGAGGTCGAACTTGTGATGATCTTGTTGGTTTTTATAGTTAGGCTATTAGTAGGGTCATTTTAAATTTTTGAGTAACTTCCATCGTTGAGTAGGTTCTGGATTTTGTTGTTGTACGAATCTGTATCCATAATTACATAAGCGTTGCCTTTGTCGGCTGAGAGGATGACTATATCACTTCTGTTTTTTTTAAATTCGCGAGTTCAGAGCGTTCATTTTTGCTGATGTTGCTCATAGTGTTTCTTAGCATTCTTAAAAATAGTGGCTATTTCAGCTCTCGCAACGTCTGCTTGGATGTGTCCTATGCCTTTGAGGGCTACATCGACTTGAGAGATGATATCATCTACAGGTATATGTTTCGGGGTGACAGCAAAATTTAGCCCTCTAGTCAGTACTGTTTTCAGATTGTCCGAAATCGGGGTGTTACTCTGATTAATGACGATTTTGCTAACGTCTAGTTTTGATTTAAAGCTTTCGTGACTGCAGTAATTAATAATCTTAGCTCTTTCGGTAAAGTCACGTTGAAGGGAAACAATAAAATAATAAAATATATAAAACAATAAAAATTCTCACGACGTTTCGACCATAACACAAACGGTCGTCATCAGGTGTGTCGGTTTGCATTAATTAATTTATTTTTAAACGGTGTATTTATTTATAAAAAAACGTCAGCGCCACGCGCAGCGATTTGGCAGTTTATTTAGAAGGACTAGTCCATCTATATTCTGAAAAGAGGAGGGGGGAGACGAAAAATTAATGTATGCTGTCTGAAAGCCACTGTAAGCGTGAACAATCAATTAAGACCTGAAATGGTTAATCAAATCTTTCCAATGATTGCTAAACCAGAATCCATCTTCTCGGTTGAAATTGTCTCTGTGCTTGTATATGTGGATAGCCTCATAAACGAATCTCTCATGGTAGCCAGATGGCTTAAAAAGAACCTCTGTCTTGGAAAAGTCAATGTCATGTGAGCCTACTGAATTATAACAATGATCTGCCACGGCCGAGGTGTTGGTCCTACCGTGTTTAAGGTCTGCTTTGTGTTCACAAATGCGGTCCGAGCCATGGCGTTTGGTTTCTCCAATGTAACTACTACCACAGAGGCAACTTAGTTTGTCGACACCAGGGTACTGCATGTCCGGAATCACATCTTTTACAAATGGAACCATATAACGGATTTCATGTAATGTGTTGAAACGGACCTGGATATTGTGTTTATTCAAGATTTTGGAGATCTTTTTTGTGATCCCCGCAATGTAGGGTAAAGTGATGGTTTTGAAAGGCTCCTCAAGAGGGTTCTTCTTCATGGTTTGAGTGATAGCTTTGCAGATTGTATAGTCCGAGTAACCATTAGCCTTAAGAGCTTGGTGTACGTGCTTGACTTCACTGCCTATGTGTTCCTGGTCGGATATGCATTGGGCTCTATGGTACAGAGTCTTGATGAGAGAATTCTTCTGTGATGGATGGTGGTGGGAATCCGGTTTCAGATAAGCATCTGTATGGGTAGCTTTCCTGTAGACAGAGTGGCTCATTGAACCATCAGGTCTCTTTTTTATTAGGACATCGAAAAAAGGTAGCTTGTCATCTTTTTAGACTTCCATGGTAAATCTGATGGCTGGGTGTATGGAATTGATGTAGTCGAAGAATTGGTCTAGAGCAGGCCGGCCATGTGGCCAGATGACAAAAGTGTCATCCACGTACCTCTTCCATAAGGTTGGGCGCAGAGTGGCAGTCTGGATGGAGTCAGTCTCAAATTTCTCCATGAAAATGTTAGCTATAACCGGAGATGGGGGGAAGCCCATTGGGGTGCCCTCAGTTTGTTTGTAGAAAGTTCCATTGCAATTGAAGTATGTATTGGTTAAACAGTGCCTCACCAGGGGGGGGGGGGGGGGGGGTACCTCAGTGTTTAGTCCTTGATGAACCAAGTCTTCAATGATTGTGATGGTGTCAGGTACAGGAACCTTGGTGAATAAGGAAACTACATCTAAACAGTTTTCGTTGAAACCTTCTGCTGCCAGGCCACCAAGATTATACGCATTACCAAAAATACATAAAGTAGATACACCCCTTCGTCCCATCGTCTCTACTGTCAACTCCCCCACCTACAACCTGGCTCGTTTTGTGTCTGAAATCCTGCGTCCTTTCACTGGAAAGACCACCTCTGCGGTACAAAATTCTACTCACCTGGTATCGACAATCAAGGGTATTTCCCTGTCCCCAGACGACCTGCTTGTCAGTTTTGATGTAGTTTCCTTATTCACCAAGGTTCCTGTACCTGACACCATCGTAATCATTGAAGACTTGGTTCATCAAGGACTAAACACTGAGGTACCCCCCCTGGTGAGACACTGTTTAACCAATACATACTTCACTTGGAATGGCACTTTCTACAAACAAACTGAGATGGACTAGTCCTTCTAAATAAACTGCCAAATCGCTGCGCGTGGCGCTGACGTTTTTTTTATAAATAAATACACCGTTTAAAAATAAATTAATTAATGCAAAGCGACACACCTGATGATGACCGTTTGTGTTATGGTCGAAACGTCGTAAGAATTTTTATTGTTTTATATATATGTTATTATTTTATTGTTTGCCTTCAACGTGACTTTACCGAAAGAGCTAAGAATATGAATTACTGCAGTCACGAAAGCTTTAAATCAAAATTCAACCGCCTCTACGGGGAGGGTTTCCACATAACTTTAAGATCCTTCAACAAACTCCGGGATAAGAAGGCTCAGCTGATCGAGTCTCTCACCTTTCTGAAGAGATGCCGCAACTCTGGGGTAATACCAATCGCATTTACACTGACCTCTGCTGCTGTAACTTCTTCTAATGCGAAACGAATTATTTTCAAAACTAGCTTAGCTCTTATCTCAGAAAAAATCAGACTTATACACACCGAACTAGATCAGTTAGACAAGACACTCTACAAATCACACTTATCATTGACGGCAACAATGTCCACATTGGATAGGGAACATTTAGACAATATGACTGCCTCTTCAGCTGCAACCTTGGCGACCAAATGTAAGGACAACCTGGTTTCCAAATTTAACCTCCTCTTCAACAAAAGACCGGACCCACACACCAAAAAGTTAGACGTTAACAAAGTCGTAATTAATCGCAGTAACAGTTCTATTTCCGATGGTCTGAAATCCGTTTTAGCTAAAGGTCTAAACTTTGCAGTCACACCTAAACACATACCAGTTAATGATATAATTGCCCAAGTAGACGTTGCTCTCAGGGGCCTGGGTCACATCGCTGCAGACGTAGCAAGATCTGAAATCGCTGCAACCCTCAAAAACGCTAAGATGCCAGCTAGCAACCTCAGCAAAGATGAGCGTTTAGAATTATATAAATTAAAAAAGAGGGATGATATTGTAGTCCTCTCAGCTGACAAGGGCAATGCTACTGTCATCATGGACAAAATAGAATACAACAACAAAATTAAATAATTACTCGACGATGGTAGTTATACAAAAATAAAAAGAGATCCCACCAACAGCCTCGTCACACAAACCAACAAAAAAAATGTCTGATTCAACCGCATTAATTGATCAATCTAAACAGTTTTCGTTGAAACCTTCTGCTGCCAGGCCACCAAGATTATACGGATTACCAAAAATACATAAAGTAGATACACCCCTTCGTCCCATCGTCTCTACTATCAACTCCCCGACCTACAAACTGGCTCGTTTTGTGTCTGAAATCCTGCGTTCTTTCACTGGAAAAAACATCTCTGCGGTACAAAATTCTACTCACCTGGTATCGACAATCAAGGGTATTTCCCTGTCCCCAGACGACCTGCTTGTCAGTTTTGATGTAGTTTCCTTATTCACCAAGGTTCCTGTACCTGACACCATCACAATCATTGAAGACTTGGTTCATCAAGGACTAAACACTGAGGTCCCCCCCCTGGTGAGACACAGTTAAAACCAATACATACTTCACTTGGAATGGAACTTTCTACAAACAAACTGAGGGCACCCCAATGGGCTCCCCCCTATCTCCGGTTATAGCTAACATTTTCATGGAGAAATTTGAGACTGACGCCATCCAGACTGCCACTCTGTGCCCAACCTTATGAAAGAGGTACGTGGATGACACTTTTGTCATCTGGCCACATGGCCGGCCTGCTCTAGACCAATTCTTCGACCACATCAATTCCATACACCCAGCCATCAGATTTACCATGGAAGTCGAAAAAGATGGCAAGCTACCTTTTTTGGATATCCTAATAAAAAAGAGACCTGATGGTTCAATGAGCCACTCTGTCTACAAGAAAGCTACCCATACGGATGCTTATCTGAAACCGGATTCCCACCACCATCCATCACAGAAGAATTCTCTCATCAAGACTCTGTACCATAGAGCCCAATGCATATCCGACCAGGAACACATAGGCAGTGAACTCAAGCACGTACATCAAGTTCTTAAGGCTAATGGTTACTCCGACTATACAATCCACAAAGCTATCACTCAAACCATGAAGAAGGACCCTCTTGAGGAGCCTTTCAAAACCATCACTTTACCCTACATTGCGGGGATCACAAAAAAGATCTCCAAAATCTTGAATAAACACAAGATCCAGGTCCGTTTCAACACATTACATAAAATCGTGATCTGGTTCCGTCTGTAAAAGATGTGATTCCGGACATACAGTACCCTGGTGTCTACAAACTAAGTTGCCTCTGTGGTAGTAGTTACATTGGAGAAACCAAACTCCATGTCTCGGACCGCATTCGTGAAAACAAAGCAGACCTTAAACACGGTAGGACCAACACCTCGGCCGTGGCAGATCATTGTTATAATTCAGTAGGCTCACATGACATTGACTTTTCCAAGACAGAGGTTCTTTGTAAGCCATCTGGCTACCATGAGAGATTCGTTCATGAGGCTATCCACATATACAAGCACAAAGACAATTTCAACCGAGAAGATGGATTCTGGCTTAGCAAACATTGGAAAGATTTGATTAACCATTTCAGGTCTTAATTAATTGTTCACGCTTACAGTGGCTTTCAGACAGCATACATTAATTTTTCGTCTCCCCCCTCCTCTTTTCAGAATATAGATGGACTAGTCCTTCTAAATAAACTGCCAAATCGCTGCGCGTGGCGCTGACGTTTTTTTAAAATAAATAAATGCACCGTTTAGAAATAAATTAATTAATGCAAACCGACACACCTGATGACGACCGTTTGTGCTATGGTCGAAACGTCGTGAGAATTTTTATTGTTTTATATATATTTTCTTATTTTATTGTTTCCCTTCAACGTGACTTTACCGAAAGAGCTAAGAATATAAAAAAAACGTCTAGTTTTGTTATGTGGGACTGGGTTCTTCTTCGATAAGTGGTTGAATTTAGAAATCAGGACTCTCCTACAAGCTCATTTAACGTTAACACAAAAAATGCCACCTTCTGATTGGAACCACGAAGACAACATGACTGCTTCTTCTGCCGAATCACTTTCAGTCAAATGCAAAGCTAACCTGATTTCTAAATTCAACCACCTATCGAAGAAGAACCCAGTCTCACATATAAAAAACTAGACGTTAACAAAATCGTCATTAATCAGAGTAACACCCCGATTTCGGACAATCAGAAAACAGTACTGGCTAGAGGGCTAAATTTTGCTGTCACCCCGAAACATATTCCTGTAGATGATATCATCTCTCAAGTCGATGTAGCCCTCAAAGGCATAGGACACATCCAAGCAGACGTTGCGAGAGCTGAAATAGCCACTATTCTTAAGAATGCTAAGAAACCCATTAGCAACATCAGCAAAAATGAACGCTCTGAACTCGCGAATTTAAAAAACAGAAGTAATATAGTCATCCTCTCAGCCGACAAAGGCAACGCTTATGTAATTATGGATAAAGATTCGTACAACAAAATCCAGAACCTACTCAACGATGGAAGTTACTCAAAAATTTAAAATGACCCTACTAATAGCCTAACTATAAAAACCAACAAGATCATCACAAGTTCGACCTCCCTAATTAACCAACTAAACGTCCCTCCCTAAAACGTTCTGTTGCTAGACCCCCTAGATTCTATGGTCTCCCCAAGATTCATAAAGAAGGCACTCCACTACGACCCATCGTATCCACGATCAACTCCCCTACCTATAAGCTAGCACGTTTTCTGTCAGATACCTGCTATATCGGGGAGACGAAGCGACATGTCTCTGACCGAATTCGCGAGCACAAATCAGATTTTAAACACGGCAGAAAGAATTCTTCTGCCGTGGCTGACCACTGTTACAATGCTATGGGTGATCACGATATAGTGTTCTCCGATACCAAGGTCCTTTGCAAACCTATAGGTTATCATCAGAGATTTGTCCACGAGGAAATTCAGATTTACAAACACAGACACAATTTCAACCGAGAAGATGGTTTCAAATTAAGCAATCATTGGAAAGATGTTCTAAATCATACCAAACATTAAACTAATTTTCAATGGTACAGTATATTTATCCAAGTAGTGATATACCAAACTTTCACAGCAGCTAATTTCCCTTCAAAACAACGTTTGTAAACTCCCCTCCCCCCGTGTTAGGTGCTCTATCAGCACTTTATGCTAATTCCTTTGTTCAAAGCGTTTGGTTTCCTCCTACACAGCTTAAAGGACGCAACCTGGCTGGACTTTCTTAATTCCTATGCTGTCTTCGTGACAGCACGGTCCCTTCACCCCTTTGAAGGCCACTTGTGTTGTGGCCGAAACGTCGTGATTTTTGTTGTTTTATTTTTTACCTACGTGACTTTACCGATTAGAACCAAAGAGTATGGATCCTTGCAGTCACGAAAGCTTCAAATCTAGAATTGATCATTTCTTTGTCAGTGGGCAAACGTACAAAATCAGCAGGGGATCAAATACTTTTTTTCCCTCACTATAGCCCTTCATACGTCCGTAAAATTAATGCCCATTAAACTGCAGTTACCGTGCTTAAATTGCAGAAAATATCATCCAAGTTTTTTCCCCCTTCCTCATAATTGCGTTCTGATGATTTTGTCCTTTCGGTGCGAGCGGCCCCATTAGTGACTCGCGAGATGTTTATGACCAATGTTGCCTCTACCATGCAGCAATGAGTCACCGGCCCCATCAGCTGATGCACAATGGACGGCGGTGCAGTGGTTAACACTTGCGCCTCGCGTCAAGGAAGACCTGGGTTCGATTCCTGACTTTGGGCGCCTCTCTGCGTGGGGGTTGTGTGTTTTTCCTATGTTCTGCATGGGTTTTCTCTGGGTCAGTGGCGTAGTAACGACGTTATCAACTCAGGGAGTGCGGCAATCGGTCAGGTGGGGCCCCAAACATTTGATTTGTCCCGCACGGTCGCACCCAGGCTATTATATAACGCGGCGCCTCCTGCCTAATCACATCGTCGTTACGCTCATGGTCTCGAACATTTTACGCTGTAGGGGCGCTCAGTCTATCACAAAATGCAGCCACTACAGCTCCGTAGTAGTGGCGGTTGCTCCAGGTTCTCCGGTTTCCTCCTCTCACTCTGCTCAAACAAAACGTGCAGCGTAATTGTTGGCCAAACATTCCAATTCTGGACCCACCTGAAGGAGCTTCGGGACTGTGCGGCTTCACGGTGGCGGCCCTGCTGCTGCACGTGGCTCTCTGTCATCCAGCGCTGTGGAAGGCGGCAGCGATGGGGTCGGTGGATCACCGCACCGATACTGTGAAACTCCCTTCCCGTGGGCGTCGAGGTGCCATTGAGCGTCTGTACGCAACCCACTCATGTTTCTAAATGTGGAAGGGGAAAGACAACGGAGGACCCGGAGAAAAATCCACGTGACCACGGACAGGGAGAGACGCGCAAACTCCAAATATACAGCAGGTGTTAGGGCCAAGATCACACCCACGACCTCCTGTATTCCAGGCGAATTAGTTAACATTTCGCCACCGTGGCGCTGTGGCTACAATGAAAGCACACTGCGATGGGAATTAGCCAATCAAATTAATGGGGCGTGTCACATAATGACTCAATTCATGGATCGATTGGCAATGGATCTACATAGCGATTAACCCGCAAATTACGATGAACCCAGTATTTTTTTATGTTTGTTTCCTTTGGATCGACTAAGCTGAATTGGTACAAAACTAATCTCGATTCACGATCCACAATTACCATATATGAACAAAGATACGCCCCTTCAACCAAAGCCACGCCCACTTTCTTCCATATATTGGGGGTGGAGGGGGCACATCTCTGGTCGGTGATTTTGTCGGGTGTACGATTGTATCGCTCGATCACAGCGCCCCTCATCTCAGGGATGGTCCTGCACGGCGCTGGAGACCGCGGTGCCCGAGCGGGTTGGCAATGCACTACCATGGGGCTGCGTCGTGGGTAGCAGGGGGCGGTGGCATTGCCCTTCACGAGTCTCCTCTGCCCCCCTATCATCTCGTACAGCGTTTGGACACCAAGCGAGCTGCTGTTTTTTCTTTTTCCACTGACAGATGGCGCGCCATGATTGTGAAGGAGTTCCACTGCAGCCATGAGCGTGGGCACCTCGCTGAAAGGCCAGGACGTATTTTGTTTTTTCAAAGAAAGAGTGAAGAACTTTGATGGCTTTAGATGTATGTGTGTTGAACTTCCTTCGCACCGTACGTAGCCAACCATGCTAATCGGTGTTGGGGGAAGGACAACAAACTTAACACAAAAAGCAATTCTAAAGAGATTAGTTTGTCACTCGATTTAAAAGTGCATAGCTCTAGTGGCTTGGTTTAACACTTAGGCTTCCTTATATCGGAAGGCAGAGTGTTCCAGATGGCCGCAGAAGCGCATCTCAAAGCGCGCGATGCGGTGACCATCATTGTTCGATGACTCGCCACTCTTTGACTCAGTGGTGGTTAGACCGCGGCAAGGTAAGGTAAAAGATAAAAACAACGAGCCTACCTTTTACCCTTACTCCATACATATTACCCAATTACAGGGTAATTACTGGAGTACTACACATGAAAAAGGTTTATAACAGGTAAATGCTAGGTAGAGCGCTTTACTCCTTGTCCCAGTCGTCTTGGTCGATGACGATCTCATCAACAATCTAATCAAGTTCGTCATTGCCATCGTCTTCGGACGAACGACAGGCAATAGGATCCTGCGCCGCTCCTTACCCAGTTAGACGGGACCTTCAGACACCCGGCCGCGATCCACGAGCGCAAGCACATGAACTGGATGAAGAGCAACGACGACAGCAACTTGCAAACGCATTTGAACTCCTGCCCGGCTCCGCTATTCGCGCGTTCGCAGGGAGTTGACGTCGCTGGCGCTCCCAAGTAGTCGCAGGCCATCTTGTAGTGGGCAGGAAGCAGCTTTTTGCGGAGAGACTACCACTGCATCACGTCAATGAAGGCACTGGCAGTCGTGACGCCCATGCTCAGAAAACGATCGCTGTCGTCGATGGAGCTGCCGTTGCTGAATAAAGTTCTGAACAGCGACCCCTCCTCCATATGGGCAGTGACTGCCGTCCGCGGGATCGCAAGCACGTCCGAGTAGCGATGCTGCAGGACAGAGCGGATCGTGGCCTTCAGTGTAGCCAGCTTGTCTTGGTCTGTCGTTTTCGGCAGCTGTGGATTCAAGTAGGATGCCACAATGGCGGGTTCCTGAACCAGGATGTCGCGGTACCGCACCAGCTCGGCCTTCATCCCCGTCGCAGTCAAGAACTCATCGATCATTCTAAGAGCGGCTTCACCGCGATCGCAATGACGGATCAGGTGCTCCATCGTCACCGGCACGAGATCCAATGTCGACTTGCGGTCCGCCGCCAACGAGGTCATGACCTGGCGTGGCATTCGCAGGAATGCTGTCACTCGCTCGATGTTTGCCCACTGCAGTGTAATTTACCCGCGCCGTCCTTTGCCGAGTATGTGCTACTGTTTCATGCTAATTTGTGTCCCATTGTCTCTCAGTCCAAGCCCCGCCGTCTCTGTCTATTTAAGGCCTCGACACAGAGATGCTGCTTCACTGTGTGCGTGTCTCTCCTCATGTGTCTCTGTGCTAACTCGTTCTGCTTGATGTCTTCTATATATGTGTATGCGGTCTGTATTATATCACTCTCTTAAATTTCACACTTAACTTGCAATTTAAAAATCTTTGAAATAGCGTAATCAACCAGACCATGCGTTGATTGTGTTTTGACCGACCGTCTGTGTTGCTTTATATGGTTTCCAAATTTTGCTAAACCCTGTTTGATTTAGTGTGCTCCTCCGTCTATATATCTACGGTTATGTGTTTCCTCTCTCTCTTAAATTTAGCTCTTTTGTACCTGATGATGATTGCTTGTGTTGCAATCGAAACGTCGTACGCTATAATGTAATTTTTATTATTATTTCTTATTTCTACGTGACTTTACCGAAAAAACCAAAGAGTAATTCCTGCAGTCACGAAAGCGTCAAATCAAGTTTTTGTTTATTTAAGCAGACCATGAGCCCACATTGCCGGCTGGATCACATTGGGGCCCATTTTGGGGCTGGTTCCAAAAAAAGACAAATTGGATGGGGGGGGGGGGGTGAGGAAGAATATCGATGGGGACTTATTGCTACCTGAGAGCGTAAGCGTACACACTAGGGGTAATGCATATTTGAATTAGAATTGTGTTTTTTATTCTGATCACATTTGCAATTTCCCCACATCTTATCTTAACGGAATTGATATTTAGATAGAATTAATAATGGTACAACGTGTGGATGTAATGGGTGGAGATCAGGTGAATGAATTAGATGAGAGGAAGCAATGGGGGCGAATCTGTGATGATGCGGGAATTCGGTGAAAGCGAAATTGATGACAGTCAATGATGATGCTTGGATTGATTGATTGGGGAATGAGTGAAAGCCATATCATGAGATTATGCAGAAGGAAAACTAACGCTGGCGGTTATGAGGAGGAGATTAAGGGGTCGTGGGGTGAACTTGGCAACAATGAGTGGACCGACCCACCGGGTATTTTGCCCTACAGACTGCTGCCCCAATGGCCGGGCCGGACCAGGATGGGGACACGGTCTCTCTGCAGAGCGACCAAATCGAATTTCTGGGAAAGTGTCCAAGCTGCTCGCTTGCTCCTTGAGGTGCCCTTGGCTGGAGATGCGGAGCCCCCCCCCCCCCTCCATATACCCCCCTGCCCCCGTGGGGGCGCCCCCCTCCACCCCGTGGGGGCACCCCCCCTCCGCCTCGTGTACCCCCCCCCGTGGGGGCGCGGCATCCCCGTGGGGGCGAGGCCCCCCAACAGCGAGTTGGCGGTCTGAGTGTGGCGGCCCCCATTGTGTATCCTGTACTCGTTTAACTTCTTCCGCACCGTACGCACACAACCGTGCTAATCAGAGGTGCGGTAGGAAGGAAAACAAACTAAACACAAAAAAACAGTTATAAAGAAATGGGTTTTCAATCTAGATGATTTAAAAGTGCATTGCTCCAGTGGTTTCCTAATATTGGAAGGAAGAGCGTTCCAGACGGCCGCAGAAGTGCATCTAAAAGCGCGCAACGCGGTGACCATCTTTGTTCGATTGTTAGCCAAAAGCCGCTGCTGCTTCTGCGAGGATCACGAGAGTTTGCGTGATGGTTTATGCTCCTTGACGAGATCAGCAAGGTATTGTGGTTCATTTGTGGCAAACACTTTGTGTGCAATGAGTGCGACCTTATAATGCATTCGTTCGGCAACCAATGCAGCTCAGCCAGCACTGGATGGACACGATCGGACCTTGCAGTGCCAGTCACGACAGCAACACAGAATGCATCCGTCCCCCTGCCACACACACACGAGTGGCCCTGTCTGCGATGCGCAGCGAGTGTCTCGCACAGCAGGACTGCGAGCTGGGACGTTCCGAGCTGTGTGCCTGCGCTTTCTCGCCACACGGCCCATATGTTCTCCCTGACAGACGAACGCCCAGCTACTGGGGTAGTCCATTACCGCAAATTAGCTTGGTTCGGGATGGTTGCCTTCAGAAATGAGCTGCGGTCACCGCAGACCCCGCGGCTGCCGATGGGCCCGGCTCGCACGCCGCAGCCGCGTTGTCCGTATATCTGTTCCCGTAAGTTCTTTCAGAAGTGGGATTTATTCTTCCATCCTTAATAATCACAATAAAAAATACCACCTGACAATCTTCTGTGCGGCGCTAGCTTCACTCGCGATCCTTTGACTCGCGTCCTCGCCAGTTCATGGTCATCGGTCCGAGACAACCCTTTGTACAGAAGAGGAAACGTCTCTCTTATTTATATCGAGTCGTGTGTGTGTGCACCGCTTCTTATCGCTTCTGTTACGTGGTTACTTTTGCACCGATTTATATTCGCTTCATTATGTGTGCTGCTGTTATGCTCCATGACGAGATAAGCGAGGTATTGTGGTTCATTTGTGGCAAGCAATGATGACCAGCAACTCAAAACGTAAGTTTGCCATTTCGGCGACCCATGTTCAGGCTTGCGAATAAGACTCCGTCAGGTCTGAGCCCTCTGCCTGGTTGAACTCAATCACCTTGACTATCTTCACGAAGAGATAATTTTTTTACACATGTCCCCGATGGAAACACTCAAAACAATCCCCCCTGTAAGTGTAATTTGGACGGTCATTTAAGTTGTTATATTTTGTTGCAATGCCACGTGTGGCCAAACCGTAAGTGAATCTTGGTTTGCATAAATAAAGATGTTCATATGTTTGAACGTGAACACTTGCTGGGAATTCTTCATAACACGGTCATTAATTACCACTGTAATGAAAAATAAGGATATATTTTACCCTTTCATTTGCATGGAAATGTTTGCATGCTTTGCCACAAGTACGTGTGGTTAATGCATACGTGATGTCATGCAAAATATATCTATTTAACATCTTAACGCCTCCTGTTTTTTGCCAGAAAGGGTAAATCCTTTTGTTTTATTTATTTATATATATTTTTATATTGGCAAAAATGCCCCATAGTTAATTACCACTGTGTATACAACAATAACAACAACAGCAGCAGTTTCCTGGCTTGTCGACTCTCCCCATGACCTTGGCTGATGAGCGATGCAGTCTGCAGATAATCCACGGCTTGCGATGTTGGCGTCGCTTCAACGCGATTTAATAACACAGGAGCGCAGCGTTTGCATGTACAAGGGCTCCTCACTCAGCCTCATCCAGACCACCAACTCAAAAGAACTGAAAGTGTGGCCAGGTCGTTGAGACCACATACACGGGTTCGGAGAGAATGTGGCCGCCCCAACAAGCAGCGTTGAAACGGACAACTGTGGAGACCGGGTTTTGTCCTCATTAGGACTCATCATCCATAACAAAGCTGTTTTGTTCATTTGTTTAGATCGCGTAAATACAAATGAGTCGTTAAACCCGCCACCACCCGACACAGCCAATCAGTAAAGTTCATGACGTAAAACAACACGCGACAATAAGTTACGAGTTCAGCACTCGCCGGTGTGTTGGAGAGGAATACCACCGCAACATTGCAATTCAAGTACCGTGACGTGTCGCTGGTGATGACAGCCAGCTGCAGTCAGGAGATTTGCCGGAAAGGACTCATCAGTAGAATTTTAGTCACCCATGGTTCAGCCACTCTTAACCCCCCCCTCTCACCACGGTGCCGAGTGGTCGCTACGCGCTTTGCAGCTCGTGTTGCAGCAATGCGGCGGGGTGACCCGCGCGGACTCTCACCGAGTTCCCCGGAGTGGAGCGAAGTGATTCCGATGCGACGGCCAGGCCGCTTGCCGTCAATTGGACAACCGCGCCTGGGTTGATATCGGCCTCGGCTCTCTCCCCTCTCTCACTGCAGAGGCTGCGAATGGGACGCGGCAGGGTGTGGTGGGGCTGGCGCTTGCAAGTGAGTGCGGGGCAGTGCTCGTGGATTGAAAGGCTTCGTGTGCTTGCGCGTGCGGCTGTGTGAACGCGTGTCTCTGATGTGTGTGTCTGTGGTGTGAAGGTGCGTGTGTCTGTATGTACAGGCGCGCGTGTGTGTCTGTGTGTAAAGGTGTGTGTGTGTAAAGGCGCGCGTGTGTGTGAAGGCGTGTGTGTGTGTTGTCGTGTGTGTAAAAACGTGTGTGTAAAAGCGTGTGTGTAAAGGTGTGTGTGTAAAGGCGTGTGTGTTGGCGTGTGTGTAAAGGCGTGTTTGTGTGGGTTGGCGTGTGTGTAAAGGCGTGTGTGTGTTGGCGTGTGTTTATGTGTAGGCGTGTGTGTAAACGCGCGTGTGTATTGGCGTGTGTATAAAGGCGTGTGTGTGTCGGCATGTGTGTGTGTTGACCTGGTCAAAGCCTATGATACCATCAGTAGGCCTGGGCTCTGGTTTGTTCTTCGTGCTTTCGGAGTCCCTGACCCGCTGCTCACGATCATTAAGGACCTTCATGATAGTGAGCGGGCCCGGGTAAAACTACGTGGTCGGGAGTCGGAGCCATTCCCTGTTCACTTTGGGGTGCAACAAGGATGTCCTCTGGCTCCCACATTATTTAACATCTATTTCGACCACGTAGTTCGTGAAGCCTTCAATAGCCGTACCGGAGGAATTTCCATCTGGTACAGATACAATGGGAGGCTGATCGATGCCCAGGTGCGGTCAAGGGATGGCTCCCTATTGCTCAACCATGTTATGAATGTCGATGATCTGGTAATTGCTGCTCACTCAGAGGAGGAGTTGGAGGCGCTGCTGCAGAACCTGGAGCTTGCCACTAAGAGGTGGGGACTTACCATCAGCTCCACCAAAACTAAGCACCTGCCTGGGTATTTTGTACCATCGGACACTCCATCCCCATAACTCCCAATTGGTGATAGGGCAGTTGTGGGGAGAGTGGAGAGTGTCCCATACCTGGGCAGTGTGCTCATGACCGGCTCCGTTTTGACAGCAGAGGTCTCACTCCGAATCAGTCGAGCGGCATTATATTTTTATCGGTTGCGTAACGCTGTGTGGAAGCTGCCTGGTCTGTCGCTCCGCACGAAGCTTCAGGTGTTCTCGGCCACAGTCATTCCTCTCTTCCCTACGCTTGCGAAACGTGGACCCCCCTAATGGAACATCTTCGCCGGTTAGAAACATTTAGGCTGGCCTGCCTACGATCCATCTTGGTTGTAACCAGGCTGGATTGTCTGAGGAGCTCACATATCCTTGAAATATCTGGAAAAAGTCCCATCAGTGAGCTCTTCCGGCAGGCAAGGCTGCGTTGGCTGGGTCATGTAGCCCGCATGCCCAGCCACCGCATGCCTAAACAGCTCTTGTTTGGCCGGATCGAGGGGGCTAAACGGACGCGGCATGGGCTAGAGAAGAGATGGAGTGATGTGGTATAGGAGGATGTGGAGCTGAGTGGACATGCCGATGACTGGTACCAGCAGTGTCAAGATCGGCCTCTGTGGAGGAGGCTCGTGAAAGACGCTGCTACTGGGCAGTTGGAGGTAGTCGCCCTCTAACAACAACGGAGGGCGGAGGAACGACGGTCACAACAACGAACGGAGCGCCGGGTGGCTAAAGCACAGCAAGTTGGCACGGTAGGGGGCACAGGTGGTGCATCAGCCGGCCATTTCGGTCATCTCAGTCAGTCGACCTGTGGCACCTGGGTCTGCCCCGTGACCTGCCAGCGGGCGTTCGACACTCCACGTGGCCTCAACGTGCACATAGCCTGGCACAAGCGTCGTGGTGACGTCACCGCCACTTAGTGGCGAATGGCTGTTATTGTTGTGTGTGTTGGTTTGTATGTGTAAGCGTGTGTGTAAAGGCGCTTGTGTATAGGCGTGTGTTTAAGGCGTGCGTGTGTTGGCGTCTGTGTATAGTCGTGTGTGTGTAGGCGCGTGTCTGTGTGTTATGGAGACAACCAGACAGCCGTCCCTGTGGCTTCATGTGTCGTCTGCGCCCATCTTCCCCCATGCTTCCTCTTCTCCACATGGGGCGTAATTAACTGCTTGCAAATCTATTATATTAATAGCCTTTCCAAATGCCAATGCAACTCATTAAAGCATCGCAATACTTGTGAGGAATCTGCCTCCAATGATCTAATGGGCCATTATTATCCTGATGGCTTTGCAAATCCCGCGAGCCCCGAATAAACCTCATTAGATGGGCTACAGCGAGTAGTAATAATAATTAGCCGGCTCCTGGTCCGAATCCGCGTTTTAATATCAGTTAATTTAGTTGTATTAATAAAGCCCACATCATTAGCTTTTCCTTAAGCTGTGTTAAACGCCTTCGTGCTGATTTGTGCTTTTCTCGCGCCGAAAGTGCCGCCGCTGCCCTCTGTTCTCTTCTTTAACGCCACGTTAAGTGGATTCCAATTTGTCGCTTTCAATGCCCCGGGGTTCAGATCGTGCACTCGCGGGCCTCTGTACAGACCCCACTCCCTGACTCCCCCGGCCCTGTCAGCCCATGGCCCTCGCAGCACAGAAGCCAAAGACAAAGATCCCCCGTGCAGCTTTTCACATTCTGTTGGGGCAAGTGCTGTTAGCGAGCACCTATAAAGGCCGGCACGGCAGACGACGGGGTGGATGGCCAGCACCACGCCCGGCCGCCTTTGTCTTCCTAGTGGCGATGTTTATGCACCGCACCAGGTACTCATTTGAGGCCGAGTCGACCTAGGTGGAGGCCCAGGACCGATTCAGATATCCGTGACTGGTGTTGAACGCAAGCGGGAATCTAACTCGGGACGCTGGGTTCGTATCTCAGCGCACTAAACTACACTACCGCTCCCAGAACCCAACACACACAGACACGCACACACACGCGCGGACCATCGTCTCCATCACATAACGCTGTTCCCCTCCACACCCGCAGCAACTATAGTATTTTTTATTTAACGACAACATCCCATCAGCCACGCGGAATTACGTCTGGGCGTTGCACAATTGCAGCAGCCATTGCGGTCCAACGCTCGCAACACCCGAGACGTGCCTCAACATTCGGCGTCACATCGGCAGGGTCAGGTTTGGTTTCGTTGCGACGGCCACTTTACACAATCGACAATCATCATACCTGTCAACCCCTTATCAGTGCCTACCTTATTACAGACCGATTGATACCTTATTGCTCATCCCGTGCCATTATAAATCTCAACGTTCATCCAACAAAGTCAGTCCCATCACAAGGGAGAAACAAACGGACCAAAAATGTGCCCGTATTGAAACGGCTGTACGCTGTATGGACCTGAAAACTCAATTTCCCTGCACTAGAATACGGCTAAACCGTATGGGTTGACAGCTATGAAGCATTTATGTTCGTTGAAGCTGGCTCCCTCACAGCAGCAACAGCAGCGAGGGGTGAGGCTCGATGGCCGTACCGAGCCCTCCATGCGGCTCATCCCGGATCACCAGGATTGCAGCACGGGTCACGACCCCCATCTCGAAGCACCACACCCACACGCTATGGCTATTGTATGGTGAAATGGACCCCTGCCATAGGAACGTGGAATGGTCATTGGTGGCTCAACGCCTATGGCGGAGGAGCTCACGACTCTCCACTCTTGGCTGAGCGGAGACTCTCTCACCTTCTGGTGCAAGCGCTGTGCGCTGTCTCCACTGTGTGTCGGGAAGCGTAAGTGTCCACCAGACGGATAGAGCTTTGGAGGAGAATATTTATTTTACTTAAACCAAAAAGAGTAACAATAAATGTGATTGTCCTTTTGGAAGGAATAATTCAGAATTCCCGTATGGTCCAAAGTTAACGCTGTGCACCTGTGCTGTGTGTTGTTAAATCCATTTGTTTCTAGCCTCCGACACTCGTTGTCTTTTTGTGTTGCGATCAGGGTTTCGTCCTTTACGGATCTGAATCGTTCTGCAGGAAATTCCGCGATAGCCGCTCTGCTGCGTGTGGGAGGCGTGAGTTTGCCGTGCAGATCTCATTGAGGCCCTTTTGGGGCTGGGTCCAAGTACAAAATGGGGGGGCTGGTGAGGAAGCATCTTTGGGGGCTGCCGGATATGGATGGGGAATTAATGCCACATGAGAGCGCAAATAAACAATGGAGCGTACATATTAGGGGTAATAATTTTTTTTACTCTATACATATTTTCAATTTCTCCGCACAGACCGGCTCCGCAGCGGCCGACAGAATGGACCGGCTCAACCATCCGCACACGTGAATGTAATGCATATTTGGGGCGGGGGAAGTATGCATGTATGTATGTTGAACTTCTTTCGCGCCGTACGCAGTCAACCGTGCTAATCGGAGGCGCCAGACCTCACAGAGCAGCGGAGGAGAAGGAGTGATCTCCTACTGAAGCAAAAGGTTTACTCGGGGATGTGACAAAAAGCCTCCTCGCATGGTGGAGCAAATGGCGCGTGAAGGGGAGCGGAGCGGTATGAGAGGACGCCAGTGACATGGAGGGTGGGAGCGTGCGGGCACGAGGTTGTACAGCTGGAGGGTGCGTGCGTGTATATGTACGTGTGTGTATGTTAAACTTCTTTCACACCGTACATAGCCAACCGTGCGAATTGGTGGTGCGGGGCAAGGCCAACAAACTTAACCTATAACGCAAAAAGCAGTTATAAAGAAATTAGTTTTCAATCGAGATTGAAAAGTGCATAGCTCCCGTGGTTTCCTAATATCGGAAGGAAGATCATTCAAGACGGCCACAGAAGTGTATCTGAAAGCGTGCGATACAGTGACCGTCTTTGTTCGATGGTTAGCCAAAAGCCACTGCTGCTGCAAGGATGAACAGAGTTCGCGTGAAGATGGTCTGTCTATGCTCCTTCATTTGTGGCAAGCAATGATGACCAACAGTGCCCAGTCCAGCAGCCCTCACAGAATCAGAATCTGTATTTAGCCTGGAAAAATCTGATGAGCTATGAAGCTCTTTTTCACAGATGTCTAGTATGTCCCCTTTATAGCCTTAACAGACTATGAAGGCCAGAACGACCCACCAATGGGTGGGTGGCCAACACCACGCCAAGCCGCCTTTGTCTCCCTAGATGCCATGTTTATACATTGCACCAGGTACTAATTTGAGGCTGAGTCTACTTAGGGGAGGCCTAGGACCTGTTCAGGTAATCGTCACTGGTGTTGGCCGTGAGCAGATAATCGAACTCGCGACTCAGGTTCATAGCATAGAGTAGCGCTAACCGCTACACTACCGCTCCCTACAACCAATGGCGGAGCCAGGATTTTCAGGTAGGGGGGACAACCCCTCCAGCAATGAAAAATGATAGGAGTTGTTAGTAAGTAAGGACTTGTCCCTTGCTTTTTATTTGACGCGTGTGCGGCAATGGCGCAGTCATTGATCAAGGGTCGAATTCGAACCGTGTGTGATCGGCATCGCGCTCACTAAAGGTATGCCCTCAGGGAAGTCGTGTACTGGAAACGCAACTGCGCACAATTCTGAGTCACTTATAACTGCTTTGTTGTTACTTATTGCCAATTATGGACTCATACTATTGTCCTATCATCTCATAGAGTCCCTGGCACAATACGCTACACAGTGGCAGTGGGGGTCGCAAAATGCCGATTTATCTTACCTATAAAAGGCATTTTTTGTCTGTGTGTCACACCTATTACCGTCATGAGGGGAAAAACGGTGGTCCAATCTCCGACCCCCAGGAACAGGTTTGCAGATTTACTGAGCATTTATGTGAGGTCCTGGGGGAGGGGAAAACATCGTGGCACAAAGTGGGGATGACCATGCTGAGGCTGCGGTGCCTCAAATATTGGAATAAGTCACCCCCTGTGAGTGGCTGGCTGAGGTGCCATCTGTTGAGGAAGTACTGAAGGCGATCCGGAGTCTGAGACCAGGAAAGGCACCGGGCAGAGATTATCTCCCAAGCGAAATGCTGAGGGAGGGTGGCATTTGTGCACAGACTGCAAGATATGACACCATAACAACAGTCTGGACCACTGGACGAGTTCCGCAGGATTGGAAGGATGCCCTGGTAGTCCCCCTATTTAAGAAGGGGGACCGCACAGACTGTAACAACTACCGGGGCATCTCACTCCTCAGTGTGCCGGGAAAGGTCCTGGCAAGGATTATTCAACATCGCCTTGCCAGGCACACTGAGGAGAGGCTTGCGGAGCCCCAATGTGGTTTCAGGAAAGGGCAGTCCTGCACAGATGCCATATTTTCTGTCCATCTGCTACAGCATAGGTGTATGGAATTCCATACACCTACATCTCTGCTTTATTGACCAGGTCAAGGCCTATGGTACCATCAGTAGGCCTGGGCTCTGGGTTGTTCTTCGTGCTTTTGGAGTCCCTGACCCTCTGCTCACGATCATTAAGGACCTTCATGATAGTGAGCAGGCCCGGGTAAAACTACGTGGCCGGGAGTCAGAGCCATTCCCTGTACACCTTGGGGTGTGACAGGAATGTCCTCTGGCTCCCACATTATTTAACATCTATTTTGAGCAGGTAGTTCGTGAAGCCTTCAATAGCTGTACCGAGGGAATATCCATTAGGTACAGATAAAATGGGAGGCTGATCGATGCCTGGGTGCGGTCAAGGAATGGCTCCCTATTGCTCAACCATGTTATGAATGCCGATGATCTGGTTATAGCTGCTCATTCATAGGAGGAGTTGGAGACGCTGCTGCTGAGACTGGAGCGTGCCACTAAGAGATGGGGCCTTACCATCAGCCCCACCAAAACTTGACAAAGTACCATCGGACACTCCACCCCCACAACTCCCAATCGGTGATGGGGCAGTTGTGGAGAGAGTGGAGAGTTTCCCATACCTGGGCAGTGTGCTTATGACCAGCTCCAGTTTAACAGCAGAGGTCTCACTCCGAATCAGTCGAGCGGCAATATATTTTCATCGGTTGCGTAGCGCTGTGTGGAAGCTACCTGGTCTGTCACTCCACACTAAGCTTCAGGTCTTCTCGGCCACGGTCATTCCCTCCCTTCTCTACGCTTGCAAAACGTGGACCCCCCCCTAATGGAACATCTTTGCCGGTTAGAAACATTTAGGCTAACCTTCCTACAATCCATCCTGGGTTTAACCAGGCTGGATTGTGAGGAGCTCACAAATCTAGATTTGAAGCTTTCGTGACTGCAATGATCCATACTCTTCGGTTCTATTCGGTAAAGTCACGTAGGTAAAAAATAAAACAACAGAAATCACGACGTTTCGGCCACAACACAAGTGGCCTTCATCAGGTGAAGGGACCGGACTGTCCAGAGGACAGCGTTGGAGTGAAGACAGCCAAGCCCAGGTCGCGTCCTTTAATGTGAAGGGGAGGAAACAAAAAACGCCTTGACAAAGTAATTAGCATAAAATGATGTAGCATTAAATGATGTACTGGACTGGCACGGGGGGGGGGGCGGGGGGGGGGGGTAGTTTACATAATATTGGTGTGAAGGGAAAAAAGCTGCTGTGAAAGTTTGGGATACCACTACTTGAATAAATGTACTGCACAATTGAAAAATAGTTTATTGTTTGGTATGATTTAGAACATCTTTCCAATGATTGCTTAATTTGAAACCATCCTCTCAGTTGAAATTGTGTCTGTGTTTGTAAATCTGAATTGCCTCGTGGACAAATCTCTGATAAAAATCCGTGGGTTTGCAGAGAACCTTGGTATCGGAGAAAACTATATCGTGATCACCCATAGCGTTGTAACAGTGATCAGCTACGGCAGAAGAATTCGTTCTGCTGTTTCAAATCTGATTTGTGCTCGCGAATTCGGTCAAAGACATGTCATTTCGTCTCCCCGATATAGCAATCACCACAGGTGCAGCTCAATTTGTAAACTCCGGGGTACTGTAAGTCAGGAATGACATCCTTCACGTATGGGATCAGGTCACGGATTTTGTGTACTGTATTGAACCGGACCAGGATCTTGTGTTTGTTTAGAATTTTGGAGATCTTTTTAGTAACGCCTGCTATATATGGTAGTGTGATGGTTTTGATTAGAGTATCAAGTGGTTGTTTCTGTATGGAGGGAGAAACAGCTTGGCGGATGGTACGGTCAGAGTATCCATTCGTCTTGAGGGCCAGATGTACATATTTTAATTCACTGGTCAGGTGGTGTTGGTCCGAAATGCAATGAGCCCTGTGGTATAACGTTTTGATGAGAGAATTCTTTTGAGTCGGGTGGTGGTGGGAATCAGGTATCAAGTAGGAATCTGTGTGGGTGGGTTTCCTGTAGACAGAATGTCCCAATGAGCCATCAGGTCTCCTCTCAAACAGAACATCCAAGAATGGCAGCTTGCCATCTTTCTCCACTTCCATGGTGAATTTGATGGCGGGGTGTCTGGAATTGATGTGGTCTAGGAAAAGGTTCAAAGCTGGGAGGCCATGTGGCCAAATGACGAAAGTGTCGTCTACATATCTCTTCCACAGGGAAGGTCTGAGGGTGGAAGTCTGGATGGCGTCTGATTCAAATTTCTCCATGAAAACATTGGCTATCACTGGTGACAAGGGGGAGCCCATGGGGGTACCCTCATTTTGTTTGTAGAAGGTGCCATTCAAAGTAAAGTAGGTATTGGTGAGGTAGTGCCTAACCAGCGCAGGTGTATCGGGGTCTAGTCCATGTTGGACCAAATTTTCAATTATTTCAATGGTATCAGGTACTGGGACCTTGGTGAACAGTGAGACCACATCGAAGCTGACAAGGATATCGTCAGGGGACAGTACAACGTCTTTGACCATAGACACCAATTGGGCTGAGTTAAGTACTGCTGAGGTGGTCTTGCCAGTGAAAGGCAGCAAGGTATCTGACAGATAACGGGCTAGCCTGTAGGTAGGGGAGTTGATCGTGGATACGATGGGTCGTAGTGGGGTGCCTTCTTTATGAATCTTGGGAAGACCATTGAATCTAGGGGGTCTTGCAGCAGAAGGTTTTAGGGAGGGACGTTTTGGTTCGATTAGGGAGGTCGAACTTGTGATGATCTTGTTGGTTTTTATCGTTAAGCTATTAGTAGGGTAATTTATTTTTTATTTTTGAGTAACTTCCATCGTTGAGCAGGTTCTGGATTTTGTTGTTGTATGAATCTTTATCCATAATTACAGTAGCGTTGCCTTTGTCGGCTGAGAGGATGACTATATCACTTCTGTTTTTTTAAATTCGCGAGTTCAGAGCGTTCATTTTTGCTGATGTTGCTAATGGGTTTCTTAGCATTCTTAAGAAGTGGCTATTTCAGCTCTCGCAACGTCTGCTTGGATGTGTCCTACGCCTTTGAGGGCTACATCGACCTGAGAGATGATATCATCTATTGGTATATGTTTTGGGGTGACAGCAAAATTTAGCCCTCTAGCCAGTACTGTTTCTAGATTGTCCAAAATCGGGGTGCTACTCTGATTAATGACGATTTTGTTAACGTCTAGTTTTGTTATATGTGGAACTGGGTTCTTCTTTGATAGGTGGTTGAATTTAGAAATCAGGTTGAAGGGATGTTGCCCACAATGTCACCTATTGTACATTTATTTTAAGGTCGCAGTTTTCCTGTTCATTGTGTCTTTGTGCACCACTGCCAACGCAGCATCACCAGAAATTTTTTTTAACTTTGTTAATTATGGAAATCTCGAAGAAATTTACTTCACACGAATGACAATAATTTTCTTCCATACAGTAACCTTTACTGCTGTTTTCAGTTATACTAACAAAAACAACAAAAAACCCCCAGTGTAATATGTAGTAGTAAGAGTCTTTCGTGACCAATATTATCCATAATAGAGGTTTTTGGGTTAAATAGCGTAAATATAAATGGGTCGTTAACCCGCCACCACCCGACAGTCAATTTGTAAGATTTGTCACGTAAACAAAACGTGGCAATTCGTTACTAGTTCAGCATACCGGTGTGTTGAAGAGTAAACCCATAACATCCACAATTGCCTCCTGAATCGGCGATGACCTCCAACTTACTCCGAGTGCGCGGCGATCGTTCCAACGCCCCCCCCCCCCACACTGCGGAGACGACCCCCCCCCCCGTCTCTCCCTCCCCTACGGGGCGCCGCGCGGCGTCTGGGCCGCGTGGACCCCTGGGGCCCGGCGTCTCCAGCCTCGCCCCCATCGATCGCCCCCCATCCCCCGGTGTCATGTGTCGGTGCCGATAGCCACTGCGGGGAAACTCATCCCCACACACACACAGAACTGTGTCCACCCACCCTCGACTGGCAGTGCGTTCGTTACTCGTGGTCTCACTGCAGGAATTGATGTGCTTTTGCACTTTATTTCTTTTAATTTCTATTTAGTGACTTGTTTAGCGTGCCTTTACTTTGCACTTCTATTGTGTTTTCGTACTGGTTCTTGCTGTAACTTTATGACACGCCCCATACTGGACATCTGTGGAAAAAGAGCTTCATAGCTAATCGGATTCCAGCAGTCTAAATAAAGATTCTGATTCTGACATTTAAATATTGTCACGCTCGTTTATCCAGGAAAGTCTAACCTAGTCTCAAGAGACTCTTTTTCAGGAGGGTCCTGCCAAGATTTCGGAGTAGGCGATGTTACTGCTGCTGCTGTGTGTGATCCAATTGGAGTAATATGCAGCTTTGGCCAATAACCTAGTTATACTATTTTAGCTGTGGAAGGAAGGCAACTGGCAGAAAACCTTTTGCCGAAAAGGGGGGGGGGGGGGGTTGGAGGGGGAGATCATACAAACTCTACACAGGAAGGTGTCTGGGTGAGGAATCAAACCCAGGCTTGTTGCTGTGAGACACGAGTGTTAGCACTGCAGTGCCACCCTGCCACCCAAAAGTCTAGAGCAGTGTCCTTCATTGCAAGACCCGCGGCTCACCGGTGGCCCCTGGTGGCCTTTAGTGCGGCCCCCGACAATACACGAATGTGAAAACACCCCTTGGCAGGCGGTGTGGCGGCCCTCACACTGATGATGTTTTATCGGCAAAAGTGCGCCCCCCCCCCCTTTGAAAACGAGTAGCATTTTGTGGCATTTAAAGTGAACTTTTGTGAATGGCTGTAGAATTTTGTGAATGGTGTAGAATCACAGCAGCTCAGCCGCCTCCTCATCTATTTGATTTCAAAAACGCTGTACATCGCGCACTGATAGGACAAATCTGTCTCAGAGCACTACGGTCACCGGGCTTCCCCGGGTGATGATCACCGGCCACCCACATTTCACCCCTCCATTAACCGATTCTGTATTGATTGGAAATGCCCAAAACAAAAGATTAATTGTTTTGAATTAGGCACTTGGTTTAAGTGTTTATAACTTTTAAATGTTAATTTTACAGTTTATTTTAAAACAAATATTTCTCGTAAAAAAACAGTCCGAAAATGTTTATGGTGGCGCTGTGCCACCTCATTTCATGGCCTGTCCGTGAATTATTGATTTTTGTTCTTCCACGAGAGTTTTGCAAAACTTAATCTGAGCAAATTCATGGCTCTAGTGACGAGTGACTGCTACGTCGTACGTGGTCAGAAAACGCTGTAAGCACAACGCGTTGAATGCACAAACATGGAAGCTGTTCAATTGTCATTCCTCGCAGAGGCAGCTTTTGGCTGGCCACTGAACAAAGGCGATCACCGCATCGTGCGCTTTCAGGTGAGCTTCTGCGGCCATCTGGAACGCTCTTCCTTCCGATATTACCAAGCCACTGGAACTATGCACTTTAAATCATCCAGATTGAAAACTAATTTCTTTATAATTGCTTTTTGTGGTTAGTTTGTTGTCTTTCCCCACACCTCCGATTAGCGCTTTTGGCTACGTACTGTGCGAATATAGTTAAACATACACACGTACAACTCGACGCGTCTAGGGCATCTGTTTCTGCCATCCTCACCACTTGTAGAGCTGCAAGGCCATGTTGAGCCGGAGAGTAATAATTGGCGTCTCGATCCGGGATGGCGGGAATTGATTTGTTGCTGCGATTTTGTAGCGGGTATTGTGTTGAACTTTACGAGACAGGATTACCGCACAGTAATCATAGACCGAGGTTGGCGGAATAACATGTCTTGGGCTTGGTCTCCAGTGGAGACTACGGCAGCCCCCAGCAGCTCCCCTCCATTGCTACCCTAATCGTCGTCTGTGAGCCAGGATCATCGCGAGGTTTCGGCCAATTTACTCTATAAAATTTTTATTTTACCAGGTAAGGCCCACTGAGCTGTATAGCTCTTTTTCAGAAGTGACCTGGCTATCACAAATGATAGCTCAACGAAGTGGCTTGTCATGTGGAAGTGTACAGTAGCCAAATACTCTAAACGCGTGTTTTTAAATGTGGAGGGAAACACCGGAGGACCTGGAGAAAAATCCACGTGACCACGTGGAGAGAGACACGCAAACTCTAAATATACAGCAGGCGTCAGGGTCGGGATCGAAGCCACGACCTCCTGTATACCAGGCGGGGCCTTTAACATCTCGCCACCGTGGCTTATTCCACGCTGGCAGCAATGGTAATCTTGGCTCTAAGACCCCGGTGGATTGTGTTATTTATTTATTTCCTTCCCGCCATTCACATTGGCAGTAAAATTACTAAGACCTTGCGATTTAAAAAAAGATAACCATTTTATTTCCATACTCTTTGGTTCTATTCGGTAAAGTCACGTAGGTAAATAATAAAACAACAAAAATCACGACGTTTCGGCCACAACACAAGTGGCCTTCATCAGGTGAAGGGATCGTGCTGTCACGAAGACAGCGTAGGAATTAAGAAAGTCAAGCCAGGTTGCGTCCTTTAAGCTGTGAGGGAGGAAACCAAACGCTTTGAACAAAGGAATTAGCATAAAGTGCTGATAGACCACCTAACACGGGGGGGGGGGGGGGGGGGAGGGGAGTTTACAAACGTTGTTTTGAAGGGAAATAAGCTGCTGTGAAAGTTTGGTATATCACTACTTGGATAAATATACTGTACCATTGAAAATTAGTTTAATGTTTGGTATGATTTAGAACATCTTTCCAATGATTGCTTAATTTGAAACCATCTTCTCGGTTGAAATTGTGTCTGTGTTTGTAAATCTGAATTTCCTCGTGGACAAATCTCTGATGATAACCTATAGGTTTGCAAAGGACCTTGGAATCGGAGAACACTATATCGTGATCACCAATAGCGTTGTAACAGTGGTCAGCAAACGGCAGAAGAATTCGTTCTGCCGTGTTTCAAATCTGATTTGTGCTCGCGAATTCGGTCAGAGACATGTCGCTTCGTCTCCCCGATATAGCAGTCACCACAAGTGCAGCTCAATTTGTAAACCCCGGGGTACTGTAAGTCAGGAATGACATCCTTCACGGATGGGAGCAGTCTTCTTTGGTTCTTTCGGTAAGGTCACATAGAATGAGAATAAAATAATAAAATAACACAATAAAATTCTCACGACGTTTCGGCCACAACGCAAGCAGCCGTCTTCAGGTCACGGATTTTGTGTACTGTATTGAACCGAACCAGGATCTTGTGTTTGTTTAGAATTTTGGAGATAGTTTTAGTAACGCCTGCTATATATAGTAGTGTGATGGTTTTGACCGGAGTATCAAGTGGTTGTTTCTGCATGGAGGGAGAAACAGCTTGGCGGATGGTACGGTCAGGGTATCCGATTCTCTTGAGGGCCAGGTGTACATGTTTTAATTCACTGGTCAGGTGGTGTTGGTCCGAAATGCAATGAGCTCTGAGGCCACTTGTGTTGTGGCCGAAACGTCGTGTTTTTTGTTTTATTTTTTTACCTATGTGACTTTACCGAATAGAACCAGTCACGAAAGCTTCAAATCTAGAATTTTATTTCCAGTTGGAAGAACGATTTCAAATAATGGGCTGTCATCTAGGAAGGAGCTTTTGCAACGCTGTGCTATCACCACCCACAAGCCATTCTCACAAATTGCACCTGCAAGGGGCATTTTGCAGATGCACACCCAAAATTTGGGCTTAATATTCAACAATGATCAGACGCCGTAAAATGATTTTTAGTTGTTTTTTAAAGTGCCGCTGCTGCAACTCTGAGTGCCAGTCCTGGGCTCGAGACATGCCCTCACTTCCTCTGCCTTGGCAAGCTGAGCAGAATGCAATTCAATACGAACTTTAATTCGTTTCACAAAGAAAAATCTGACCCTAGGTGGGTGCAGCGATCATGGCTGCGGCACGGGGAGTGCGTACTCACGAGACGGCATGGCGAGTCCACCTCGGCACTCCTCCGGGCACAGAGCACACGCATACTGTGCAGCCACACCATGCGTACATAGATGGGTGTACGTATGTAATGAGTGACTTCCGCGACACGTCGTGTAGAGGGTACGCTTCTTTATTTCACAATCGGGCACAGCACAGGCTAATGTTATCTTCTCCTTCTTCCGAGTACACACTTTGGATATTAACGCTGTTACCAACTACACACACGGTTAATCACATGGCGGGGCTCTACTCGTCCACTCAGTGGCTGACGGCGTGCCGGTAAGGGCGGTGGAACTCCACAGGAGATCTGCCACAAGGCCGAACGACGGAGAGAGATGATGGCGAGCAGCGACGCAGTCCGGAGTCAAGACTCCACACACCGACCCCAAGTCCTCCTCCGCCTCCGCTTATATTGCCGCAGGCGCAGGTAGGCTCCGCCTATGGCCACGCCCTCTCATGGAACTTTCTAGCCATTTCTCAGAGCTTCTCGGCCAGCCCCGCCCTTCACCTGTGGCCCAGAAACCTCTCCCTTGGGGATTGGATAATGTTTATAGTGGTGCCTGTACCTGTGCTTCCATTTTCCAATCAGTAGATGTCACTATCTCATTACATCACCCCCCCCCCCCCCCCCCCCGTAATGTAAGAGCACGTATGCGCAGTATAAGATTGACAATAAAGAGATGTAAACAGGACTCGTAGCATGTGCCTTAAAGAGCGGGACAATGCGTGGAACAAATTTCCCGCAATAACGAGGGGACACGGCGAGAAGGGGATATATAAGGGGAACGACGGAGGAAGGGAACAAAATGCAACAACCCTAGACACTCCGACATTCCCGAGCAACTCCAGAGCAAGGATCAACGGAACCGCAAGCATTTGGACCAAGCCCGCGACGCTGGTCCGTCAATGGGGATGGCCTTCTGCTCCCGCTCAGGTGGCGTCCCAACCACCGGATCGTCCGGGGCCGCGGACCGCAGCACAGGAGGCACAGGGAGCAGCAGACTCAGCAGCAACAGGCACATCCTCGATCCCGGCGAGGTCCCAAGCCCCGTCCACGGTTACAGGCCTGGATGCTGTAGAAGGCAGGACACAGTGTTTCCGACACACGCCCTCTGAACGAACCATCCCCGGTCCGTCGGACACATCAGACACCGGCAGGCCAATCGTTGGAGATGCAGAAGCAATACGTGGAGGGACAAACGGCTTCAACCGAGAAGGATGGACGAACCAACGGCGACGGCCCACCTGGATATGCACACATTGTGGCTGTTTCACCTCGACCACTTCCACGGGTCCTTGCCAGGGCTTATGTAACTTAGGAGATATACCAACTAGTACCTGGGGGCAATGCAACCATGCGTTGTCGCCGATGGACCATGGCAACTTGCATTACGTTCATTGTGCACCTGTGTTTTGGCAGCGCTAACTCTGGCCGCCTCTTGAGCCGTAGAAATGCTCTGTAGGGAAATTTTCACATGCTCAGACAATCTGGACTTCCCTTTATCCAATTATGAACCCAATTGGGCATCTATAGGGGGCACATTCTCCCTCCCATACATGAGAAAAAAACGGCGAAAACCCCATGGAAGTATGTGGGGCCATCCTATACGCGGCGAGTACACTCGGCACACGCAAATCTCAATCCATCTGCCCAGCGTTGACCGCCTGACAGAGCATGGAGGTCAAACTTCTATTCAGGCGCTTCACCATCCCATCTGTCTATGGGTGGTATGGCGACATCATAATTTTCCTAGTACTCAAAGCGTAGCAAACCTCACGCACCAATGTAGACGAGAAATTGCACCCCTGGTCAGTGAGCAATTGTTCCAGGGCTCCCTTGTCCATCACGTAACCATACAAAAACGCCTCCGCAATGGAGGCCGCTGACTGGTCAGGCAGCGGCCAAGCCATAGGCCATCGGGAAAAATATTCGAGCCCCACAAAAATAAATGTATTCCCTCTTGGAGTGGCCGGAAAGGGCCCAAGGATATCGAGCGCCACCAATTCGTTAATATGTGAAACCGAAATGGATTGCAGCGGCGGATTTGACTTCCGCTGCGGCGGTTTCCTGCGTGCGCATTCAACACATCCTTGGATCCATCTGGAAACATCGGCTGTCATCCCCGGCCAATAATAGTCATGCTGTAATGTCAAGAGGGATTTCCGGACACCGAGGTGCAACAGCTTATCCTCATGCAACGAGCGAACCAAGTCACCCCGGAGAGCGGTGGGGATGACAACCCACCAGCGATCCAACATATCCTCTCTCCACATCAAAAGGCCGTCATGATCAATCGGGGCCCAACAACTGACGCAATAGTTTCCTGTGCATTTTCCGCGTGACACCGCAAGACCCCTAAGGAATCGTCATTCAGCTGCTCGTGCACCCAAGCAGAGCGTACAAGCTGCAACACGCTATCGACCGGTGCAACCGGCCCAGCGGACTCCGAACCAGCAACTGCAGACATAACAGCAGCCAGCGGCAACACAGAGGGTCTACAATGGCCTGCCCCCGACGAACATGGACAACGAGGCGTTTGAGGCAACCAGGACAAGGCATTTGCGTTCCAATGTCGAGCACCCTTCCGATATATCACGCGGAACGAGAATTCCTATAAGATTTCAAGCCATCCTGAAAGTTGGCCAGAAGGTTGTTCGACCTTCAGGGAATACTGGAGGGCCGCGTGATCCGTACAAACAACGAACTCCCTGCCGTAGAGGTAAGGCCTGTATTATCAGATGAAATAAACAACGGCCAATAATTCCCTCCGAGTGACACAATAACGACGTTCCACGGGGGAGAAGACATGGCTGCCGTACGCGACCACCTTCTCAACCCCGTTTTTAACTTGAGACAAAACGGCACCTATGCCCGTGTCACTAGCGTCATTGTCCAGGATAAATGGCAGGGAGAAATCGGGATACTCGAGGGTGGGCGCGTCAGACAGCCGTTTACGAAGGGATAAATCTGCAGCCTCTTCCTCCGGACCCCACCGGAACCTTTTATTCTTAGCAGTCAAAGCATGCAAGGGTTTGGCGACCATAGCAAATTGTGGCGACCGTAGCAAATTGTGGCATGAACCTACGGTAGTCTGACACAAACCCAATGAAACTGCGCACATCACCCACACACTTGGGGGTCGGCCAATCACACACACAGGTCGTTTTCTCCGGATCCGTGGCGATGCCCTCAGTGCTAACAATGTGACCCAAATAGCGCACTGAGTTTTGTAACAAATGACATTTCACTGGCTTAAATTTCAGATTGGCTGAGCGCATCTTAGCGAAAATGTAAAGCAGACATCGAAGATATTCGTCAAAAGTGCGTCTGAACACGATAACATCGTCCAAATAAATGAGACAAGAGGCCCCTTTGCAGGCTAGTCAAGACGAGTTCCATGAGTCGCTGAAAGGTGGCTGGAGCCGAATTCAAGCCCATCGGAAGGCATTTAAACTGAAAGAGTCCCTGGGGCATGCAGAACGCGCTTTTAGGCTTTGACGAATCATCAAGGGGAAGTTGCCAAAACCCCGAAGGCAATTCGAGAGTAGAGAAAAACCGCACGCCGGACAAGGCATCCGGACTCCTGGTCGCTACCTCCCGGCGATGCATGCGTTGAGCACCCTGTCATCGTAGAAGCCATGATGAGCGACACCAGCTGCACAACCACCGTACGCAACGAGTCTAGTTGCTCTGCCACCTTCCCCCAGCCGTCTTCGGGCTGCCGGTGTGGGGGTGTTGCATTCGTGCCAACCATCCCTGGTGCAGCGACCTCTCCCGCCGTGGTTTTCATAACCGGAACCATGGCTCCCGGGGTCGGCAGGTCTTGGATTCCATTTTCATCATCGTCGGAAGACGCCACCATTGGGTTATGCTTCTTCTGATGTTTAGACATCTTCTGTTAACTTGTTTTCCTTGTTTTTAACCACTTCTGACTCCAATGTAATGAGCGACTCCGCGACACGTCGTGTAGAGGGTACGCTTCTTTATTTCACAATCGGGCACAGCACAGGCTAACGTTATCTTCTACCTCTTCCGAGTACACACTTTGGATATTAACGTTGTTACAGACTACACACACGGTTGATTACACGGCGGGGATCGACCCGTCCACTCCCGGCCTCGCCGCTGGCTGATGGGGTGCCGGTAAGAGCGGTGGAACTCCGCAGGAGATCCGCCACGTGGCCGAATGACAGAGATAGATGATGACGAGCAGCGATGCAGTCTGGACCCAAGATTCCACACACCGACCCCTCCTCCGCCTTCGCTTTCTATTGCCGGAGGCACGGCTAGGCTCCGCTTCCAGCGACCCCCTATCGTGGAACTTTCTAGCCGGTTCTCGGAGTTTCTTGGCAAGCCCGCCCTTCACCTTTGGCCCAGATACCTCTCCCTTGGGGATTGGATAATGTTTATAGTGGTGCCTGTACCATTTTCCAACCAGTAGATGCCATTATCTCATTAAACGTAGACAAAGTTCCCCCCTATAGCCTTAACAGACTGCTGAGGCAAGTGCTGTTAGCGAGCACCCATGAGGGCTGGCTTGGTACACGAGGGGGTGGGTGGCCATCACCACGCCCGATCGCCTTTGTCTCCCCAGTGGCGATGTTTACACACCATACCAGGTAGTCATTTGAGGCTGAGTCGACCTAGGGGAGGCCCAGAACTGGTTTAAATAATCGTCACCGGTGTTGGCCATGAGCGGAAATCGAACCCGGGTTGCAAGGTTCATAGCGCGGAGCGCTAACCGCTGCACCACCGCTTCCCGCAGTGACACAACAACACACTGCTGCGCAGCCTTCGACACCCGCTGAAAATGCCCCGCCGATAATTCGGCAGGGCAATGTCACTTTGTCATTTTAAAGCCGGCGCGATGGTTTTGGTAATCTCTGTGAAAATCCACGGGCGGTCCACGAAGAAGGTCGCACTCATTACACACAAAGTGCTCGGCACGCTTTTTAACTATTACATTTTTTTATTTTATTTTCCCAGGTGATGCCCACTGAGCTATACTATAGCTCTTTTTCAGAAGCGACCTGTGACCTGGCCACACATGATAGCTCAACGAAGTGGCTTATCACGTGGAAATTTATATCAGCGAAATACTCTAAACGCATGTCGTTTTTATATGTGTAAGATCTGAAGAAAAATCCACGCGACTACGGGGAGAGAGAGACATGCAAACTCTAAATATACAACAGGCGTCATGGTCGGGATCGGACATTTAGAGCCCCAAAATACTCTAAATAATCTAAACGCATGTTGCTATACACACCTTGCCCGTGACATTGGAGGCTGCTTTGGTGGTGCGCAAGCCCGTGGTGGAGATTTAATGTTTGTTCACAAACACCACATTTCTTACCGCAATGCGGCCCCCCGGGAATCGTTCCTCGGGTCGAGGGAGGATTGGAAGCGCCTGGTTAGAGGACGCCTCTTGCATCAGGCGAGTGCCGATAACCCTGAGACACCCCCACCCTCCTTCATTACCCACAACCGCAACCATTGCGTTGTCCACGAGAGGAGATCAATCATACGCGTGCCCTGCGACGTCACGATGGAGGCTGCCCCTCTCTTCTCGCAATAAAGACACGCGGCGGCGGCATCACCGCGAGGGGGGCCTTGGGAAGTCCTTGTCGCGTGCGCAAGAGAGCGTTGGTATCGCGAGAATTGCAATTGGAAAATTTACGTGTGTGTATGTATGTATGTGTGTATGTTTAACTTCGTTCGCACCGTAGGTAGACAACCGTTCTAATTGAAGGTGGGGCGAGGGAAGGACATCAAACTAAATACGAATACCGACGCTGACTTCCCAGGGTTCCACGGTGGCGAGATGTTAACTACCTTGCCTGGTATACATGAGGTCATGGGATCGATCCCGACCCTGACGCCTGCTGTATATATGGAGTTTACGTGTCTCTCTCTCTCTCACTCCGTGGTTGCGTAGATTTTTCTCCGGGTCCTCCGGTTTTTTTCCCCTCCACGTTTAGAATCAACAACGTGCGTTCAGAGTATTTGTCCGCTATCAATTTCCACATGATGATACGCCACTTTATTGAGCTATCACTCCTGGCCAGATCGCTTCTTAAAAAAAGAGCTATAGTATAGCTCAATGGGGCCTTGTAAAATATACATATAGTGTAGTTTTAGTTTGATCGAGGTTTTTTTTTCTGCAGACGCAGTGCGGGATGAGTTCCATCTCTGCTGCTGAAATGCACGGCAGATCACGTTCCCAGTTGGAAACTTCTCCACTCGTTCTCCACATCTGCCCCATCACTCACAGGGTGTTAAGGAAGTGATGCATTGAATGATACAAAATACCCAGGCAGGTGCTTAGCTTTTGGTTATGCTGCTGCTAAGACCCCACCTCCTTAGTGACATACTCCAGGCTCAGCAGCAGAACCTCCAATTCCTTCTCATAGTGAGCACTGACCATCACATCATCAGCAGACGTCGCGTGGTTGACCAGTTAGGGAGCCATTCACACGAAGGCACAGGTTCCCCGTATCGCCTGAACAGACTCTTCAGGGCACGTGCTGTTAGCGAGTGCACGACGACAACAGAGGCGGCGGCGGTGACCCCGGGGGTCTCGCACTGGTCGCGGTCACGTCGTGTAATTCCACCGGCATACGCAGTGCGTCAGCATTGCCCGCGGTGCCACGCGCTCGCTCTCTCTCTCTCTCGCATACATGGCGCGAATGCGTGCGATTCTTTTTTCCACTCTTCGTAAAGCCTGAATGCCGCCAATGATGTATGGAGAGAGAGAAAATAAAACCACGAAAAACAGAGCGAAGAGACATGACCAGAAAAACGAGGCTTGCTTCGAGAGCTTGGGACAGACTCATCACCCGCTACGCTCCTGGTTGTTCAAAATGCAAACGCATTCGGGTAACGAGTTCTGGCTAAAAACCTCTACCGAGCGTTACGTTCGGGCTACATTGTAAATGATCTAGGGGTCGGAGCAGAAATGGGTGCCAGCTAAGGTAGCAGATCTCTCGTCGTAACTATTTATACGGCTAATAAATGTGAATTATAATTTGACAACCCCACTCATCTCAAATGGTTATCACATGATTATTTTTTATTGGCCACATCAGTAAATTGTAACTGTTAAAGCTTTGGCATCTTAGGTGTTACCGGGCTCATGGATCAATCGACTTCACTGCCACAAAATGTTCCTGGCTCGACCAACACTCTGAGCAACGAGCTCGGAACGCCACCAGCAATGGTGAACTGTCTGGGCCTGCACTTGAGAGAGTCGGCTCTGTTGCACCCACGGGGTCACCTCTCCAATCGCGTCCAGGCATTTTGAGAAGGGTCGCCTAGGAACGGCTCGGACCTGCTTCTTGCGTGCGTTGTGATTGAGCAGAGAGCGAGGCTCGCCCAGTGAGCTCGCAGCTCCAGGCGAGAACGCGGGTGGTTGACGGTGGCTAGGAGATGTTAACTACCTCGCCAGGTATGCAGGAGGTCGTGGGTTCGATCTCGATCCTGATGACTGCTGTATAGGTAGAATTTGCGTGTTCGCTCTCCCCGTGGTCGCGTGGATTTTCTCCGGGTCCTCCAGTGTTTCCCCTCCACATTTAAAATTTTAGTCACGCGTTTAGAGTATTTGGCTGCTATAAATGTCCACGTGATGATAAGCCACTTCCTTGAGCTATCATTTGTGTCCAGGTGGCTTATAAAACAACATCTACATCGCTCAGTGGGCTTTACCTGGTAAATAAAATAAAATAGTTTAGTTTTAGTTTCATAATAAAGGTTTTTGGGTTAGATCGCGTTATTTATAAATGTGTCGTAACCCTCCACCACCCGACACGGCCAATCAGCAAAAAAAAGTGTCACGTTGACAAAAGACAAATAATTCACTACTTTAGCCCGCCGGTGTGTTGAAGAGTGAATCCACAACATTTATAGTTTGAGTACGACGTTTCGCTGGTAATTACATCCAGCATCATCGGGCAATTCGCATCATCGGGCAATTCGCCCAATGATGCTGGATGTAATTACCAGCGAAACGTCGTACCCAAACTGTAAATGTTGTGGATTCACTCAACACACCGGTGGGCTAAAGTAGTGAATTATTTATCTTTTGTCAATGTGACACTTTTTTTTGCTGATTGGCCATGTCGGGTGGTGGAGGGTTACGACACATTTATAAATAACGCGATCTAACCCAAAAACCTTTATTATGAGTAATATTGGTCGCGAAAGCCTACGTGTTAAACTTAGTTTTAGTTTGATGGTCTCCACTCGATCACAAAAGCGCCACAACGCGATCCATCACGCGAAGTGGAATTCGCAAAATCGTTTGGGGTTTTGGTCTGGCCCGGCTTTCGCAGTTAAACCCCACGCCCGTGAGCTGATGATCGATGTCAAGCGAATCGCTCATCGGCTACGTGGAGAAGAGCGGTGCCATTGCGAGGGAGTTGGTTCCTGGAGCTTGGTGGCGAAGAGCGACGCGGGGACTTGATTTGTACAAATATTGCGCTGGTGCCACATGGTACGTATGTTGAACTTCTTTTGCACCGTACGTAGCCAACCGTAATAATAGGAGGTGCGGGGGACGACGACGACAAACCACCTAAACACAAACGGCAGTTCTAATGAAATGAGTTTGCAATCTAAGAAAACATTTTGTTAAATCTAGGAAACAGGAGCATCTTTCCTCTGCCTTGGCGCACGGCTGCATGGGATGATGACGACGATGCTGATGATTGTCAAGAGAGCGAGAACGTGCAGGAGCGCAGCTGCGTTGAACGGTAGACGATTCGTGACTCGCTCGTTCAAGGCGCACACAACTGTTCATCTGGAGACACTCGTGAATACGGCACCTCGTGAATACGCCACCTTTGTCCGGCAGTCGTGTCTCGTGCTATACTCCAACTGAGTATTCACGACGTCTCTCTCTCTCGTTTCTGTGCTCTATGTCGAAGGGCCATTGCCTTCAAACGTCACCTGTGATGCGTTCTACAGCGTTTCCCCCCTTTCGCACGGGGTGCGATTACGCCCCGTGCAGCGCAGGGAGCCCCGGGAGAGTTCCGACTCACGGCAAGGGATGACGTCACCACGCTCCCCCCCCCGCCCCCCTCCCCCATAGACCAAGGCGACCAACCAGGGCCCCGTCCACCTTACACTCACCACCAAATAAAAAGATCCCCCCCCACCCCCGGTGTAGTCTTAACAAACCGTTGGGGCAAGTGCCATTAAGCGAGTAGCAGCACCTATGACAGCCGGTACTGTGGCACACGACAGCGGTGGGTGAGCAGCGCCACGCCCGGCCGCCTTTGTTTCTCCCGAGAGACGATGTTTACACATCAAGTCAGGTACTCATTTGAGGCTGAGTCGACCGAGGGAGGGCCCAAGACCAGACAATCATTACTGGTGTTGTCTGTGAGCGGGAATCGATCTCGTGTCACCGGGTTCGGTAGGATTAATGTATATGAAGAAGGGCTATTGCCCGAAACGTTGCCTATTATATATTTTTCCCTTTCAAGGCCACACAGTGTTATTGACGAAAGCGTCAGGTCAAGTGTTGTATAGGGTTCGTAGACTCGAGTTAAACGTCACAGCGACGTTCGCCGTCAAACTGCTGCTTTAATCAGAATGCTCGTTTTACCCAGGAGCGCCTCACTGAGGCCCGTGACTCTTTTTCAGGAGGCTCCTGCCAGTCTTCGCAGTCAGGGAGCGATGATTGCCACGCGGAGTCCCAGGTGAGCAATTTTTCAGAACATTTTTCAAATGTGGACCACGACCTATGGCACAACGTGGCCGACCGCCAGAATGTGAAACTGTCGTTGCTGATCTGCGTCTACATCAGCCGTACGGAAGAAGAGTAGAAGAAGAAATAGAAGTAGAAGAAGTAGAAGTAGTAGAAGAAGTAGAAGTAGTAGAAGTAGAAGAAGTAGTATAAGTAGGAGTAGAAGGAGTAGAAGTAGTAGAAGAAGTAGAAGGAGTAGAAGTAGAGGAAGTAGAAGAAGTAGAAGAAGTAGTAGAAGTAGTATAAGTATAAGTAGAAGGAGTAAAAGTAGAAGAAGTAGAAGTGGAAGAAGTAGAAGGAGTAGAAGTAGAAGGAGTAGAAGTAGAAGGAGTAGAAGTATAAGAAGTAGTAGAAGGAGAAGGAGTAGAAGGAGTAGAAGGAGTAGAAGTAGAAGAAGTAGAAGAAGTAGTAGAAGTAGTAGTAGAAGTAGTAGAAGGAGTAGAAGTAGAAGAAGTAGTATAAGAAGTAGTAGAAGGAGAAGAAGTAGAAGAAGTGGCCGACGCTTGCAAAAATAGGTCACGTGGTCGTTAACGTCACTCGCGCGTGAAGGAGACGGCACGTGGTATTTCAATCACTGTTACTTCAACCCGCAGTATTAACCAGGGCGGCCGCTGGACATCGAACCGTGAACTTTTGCCATAGTGAGGGGCACTCGCCTTGTGAGCCGCGGCCTGGGGCTGCGTGAGCCTCCGCGTTGCAGCTCAGCCCGTGCTTCTCGCGGATCGATTTTCGGACATATTAATGTACAGTATGCACGGTGAACCTTTTTCGCAGCGTACGTAACCAACCGTGCTCATCGGAGATGCAGGGGATGGACAACAAACTACTAACTAAAAGCAGTTCTAAAGAAATAAGTTTTCAATCGAGCTCCAGTGGCTTCCTAATATCGCAAAGAAGAGCGTTCCAAACGGCCGCTGGAAGGGCATCTGAACGCGCACGATGCGGTGACCATCTTTGTCCGATGTCTTAGCCAAAAGCCGCTGCTGCGAGGATGACCAGAGTTGGCGCGATGGTTTATAACCCCTTGACGAGATCAGCAAGGTATTGTCGTTCAATTGTGGCGAGCACTTTGTGTGTAATGAGTGCGACCTTTATAATGAATTCGTTCGGCAACCGGAAGCCAATGCAGCTCGGCGAGCACTGTATAGACTTGGTCGGATCTTGCAGTACCGGTCGCGACACGTGCGAGAGAAGTTTGTACACGCTGTAGCTTGGTAATGTTCTTGTGAGACGTCCCGTAGAGCAGTGAGTTGCAATAATCGACCCTTGTCGATACTATGCTACACGCCACCGTCACGACTCAATAGTGGTCGAATGTGTCGCAGAGCCCTGATATTAAAATTGCAGGACCTGACGATGTTTATTATTATCATCACAAACCGAGACCCACCCCCCACATGTCCACAGTTAGAGGTAAGTGACAATAATACCAGCGCGATTACACCATTAATGCATTTGTAATGCGTTTCAATATTCAACGCAAACTCAAACTTCCTAATAAAATTCGTGTCATGGTGATAAACACGCGAACGCACATTCCTAATTGGCCACCGCTCCACGGCGTAAACCAAACAGTCGAGGCTAAATTAGCCGAGATAATTGCATCACACACTTAAGAATCATGGACGTTACGCGGCCCATTAATAGCAAACACCCTTATTGTCTTCATCAATCACGCGCGGAGAGCAGGTACTAATTACGGTAATGAGATCACAGGTAGGCTTGCCGCGGCCATCCTTCACGGCCGTTATTAAATGCGGTAAGCAATACCTGTAATTTATGCCGCGCCTGTTTGGGGCCCGGCAATTAGGAGGAAGGCGCCGCGCGAAGCTCAGCAGAGACATCCACGGAGGAGGCCAGGGGCCAACTGCGGCTCGGGCGGCTCGCAGCCCCCAGCCCACGGCTCGCGGTCCCCAGCCCGCGGCCCCCAGCCCACGGCTCGCAGCGCCCAGCACGCGGCTTGAAGCCCGCAGCAGGATCAGCAGAGAGGGCCTCACAGATCGCGAGAATACAAATATAGGAGAGACTCTGAGCATCGCGTGGAGGTAATAAATAATAATGCGCGCTTAATGCATGTGGGGGAATGTTCGGCTGACCCAAGTTGGCGCGAGGAGTGGGGCTTCGTGGGGATTCCGCGCTTTAGTCGCTGATCAGAAACTTCTCCAAGTTTGTTTGTCGTAAGAATGCAAGTGATAAGGGTTGCCTATAACTGTATGGGTTTGAAAGGTGGCAATGCTACCATTCCCGCACTCACCCACCCACCAACTCACCCACCAACTCGCTCATCCAATCACCCACCAGCTCACCCAACCAATTAGGGTTGTCACCTGTTCAGGAATTGAGATCTGTTTGTCGGGTGCTAGGAAATGCTTTGTCGCGAGGACTGGTGCCGCCATTGTGTTGAACTTTAGTGTGGTTACACTGCAGATGTTTCATAATAGACCGAGGCCGGCTTGGCCTGTGGAAATGTTGGCAGCCCCGAGCCGGCAGACAAGCAACGTCGTCTCTCTCGCATGTCAGGGGCATACAAATAATGAGCGTGGTGAGAGTGCAATTTCTCTTGATTCACATTCCAGCTGTGGTGGGAACAGCACGAGGGCCCCGTTGCCAGCCATCCCCATTTAGTAGCCAAGGCATATTTATCAATTCTATTGTGTTCACTTTTAAGTGTAGCCTACAATTATGGTAATAATAATGCGCAAGATTTACGAGGGTGCTTTGTGCAAGGTTGTGAGTAATAGCACCTTCAAATTTTATTCAAAAAGTTGAAGAGTCCAATAAATAGAGTAATCTAATATCGCATCTCTTCTGGATAAAAAAATATGATGTGAAGGGCGGTGTGGAACGCACGTGTGTGTAACAGGCGTGTGTGTGACGCACGTGTGTGTGTGTGAAAAACCCACGTGAGTGTGTGACGTGTGTGTTTATAGCGCACGTGTGTGTGTGTGAAAAACCCACGTGAGTGTGTGACGTGTGTGTTTATAGCGCACGTGTGTGTGACACTGGACCCACAGCGGTGCGTTTCACGATATTTCATTCTACTGATGTTACTCAAATAGCCACGATTGAGAGCGTTACTCTTCTTCACCTATTTAAACAACTCGTCGCGAGGTTACCAAATAATGCAATTAAAGCCCTCCACGTGCGGTGTGCGATGTGTGGCCAGTTGCGCTGATGTGGTGGGGTTGGCTACTGTCTGGGTTTGAGTCACCCCTCTCGGTAGAGCCACCCCTGTCTGGTCACATGCACGCAATTGATTAGGGCGAGGCAGGGGTGACTCTCCCAGGCAGGGGTGACTCTCCCAGGCAGGGGTGACTCCCAGGCAGGGGTGGCTCTCCCAGGTAGGGGTGGCTCTCCCAGGCAGAGGTGATTCTCGCAGGCAGGGGTGACTCTCGCAGGCAGGGGTGGCTCTCCCAGGCAGGGGTGGCTCTCGCAGGCAGGGGTGGCTCTCCCAGGCAGGGGTGGCTCTCCCAGGCAGGGGTGGCTCTCCCAGGCAGGGGTGACTCTCCCAGGCAGGGGTGACTCTCCCAGGCAGGGGTGACTCTCCCAGGCAGGGGTGACTCTCCCAGGCAGGGGTGACTCTCCCAGGCAGGGGTGACTCTCCACGTGCTGACGGCACGCCCCTCGAAGTCAATGGTAAAACACGGCAGTGCTGATGCCCACATCGTTTCTCATCTCCCACATCCCGAGTCGTGCTGATGCTAACATGTCAAAAGATGCCTCTTGTCACATCGCATCCTGACTGCCAACTCTCTCCTCTAAGCCCGCCCCCTATTACCTCAATACACTCTCCGGCACCTGCTCATTCCCAACGCGACCCCAGATCAAACCACAAGATCCACCCTCCATGGACTCGCCCCTCCCCGCTCGTCCTCCTCGTCCTCACCTCATGTCGCCAATGTTCCCCACTCCAGTAACCAAGGTCTCCTGACAAAGGCCCCAGTCAAGCACCGCTCAATGGGAGGTCACTTCTCCTCCGCTGTCCCTGCGTCTATCACTCCCCTCCCTCTGGACATTCGCGCCGCTAACTCCATCTGCTCTTAGGTCCAAGGCTCGGCAATCTTCGCGCGTTTCCCTCTCTGCGTTTGACCGTCTCTCTCACTCGTACCGACCCCTCGCCCCCCTCACCCTCACCACCGATCATTACCCCCCCTTCCTCCCACCTCCCAGCGTGCCCCCCGCTCCTGAGATACGCGTGCTCGTATTATAAATCCAAAATCAGAATATTTATTTATACTGGAGGAATCCGATGAGCTATAAAGCTCTTTACCACAGATGTCCAGTAGAGCAGCGCCGATGAGAGTGTAATTGGCTAGAAGGCTGCTAATGCAGAGGCTGAGTAACAACTACAGATTCACATTCAGGTGGTCAAGCCCAGATAACCGCGTCAAGAGCAGCGGAGTGTATCATCGCTGTGATGTCTCCTTCGTATTTGTGGATCGGGGCATTGCGTCGTTGTATGGTCTGTTGCGGATGACCATAGTCGTATGTTACGACTGGAGAGTTTTTTTAATTTCCATTTGTGCATCATCAGCTATCCGCATCCGCTGTTGCCATGGTATAAGCAGTGGGTGATGCGGTTTAGGGGTGGACCATGAGCAGCTTCTTGGAAGGAAGATCAAAACCGGGGGTAGTATCGTCTGCGTTGACTCTTTCACAATAACGTGGCGGTGTTTGTGAGTTATTTTGAACTCCATTCAGCGTCGTTGCTGATTGCAGAGCGAAGGGGCCCTGCGCGAATCTCGCGTTTGTTGTTGCAGCCGGGACTCGCTGGCAGAGCGAGAGCCACTCCTGCGCTCGTGTCCAGTTGTTCTTCCCCCCGCGCCTTCGATTAGCGCGGCTACGTATGATGTGAAAGAAGTTCAACACACACGTACATACCCTCACACGGAGACCCATAGACACGCACAGAGACACATAGACTCACACAGAGAAACAGACTCACATAGATACCTATAGACGCATCATACAGAGACCCATAGGTACACACAGAGACCCATAGACTTGCACAGAGACCCATACGCAGAGATCAATAGACTCACACAGATATGCATAGATTAATCACACAGAGAGCCATAGACTAAAAAAGAGACCTGTAGACTCAACCCCCCCCCCCCCCAAGCCATAGATTCATCACACAGAGACCCATAGACTCAAAAAGAGACCCGTAGACTAAACACACAGAGAGCCATAGACTCATCACACAGAGACCCATATGCTCACACAGTTACCCATAGATTCACACAGAGAGCCATAGACTCGCACAGAGGTGCATAGATTAATCACACAGAGAGCCATGGGTTCACAGAGACCCATACGCAGAGACCCATAGACTCACACATATGCATAGACTCATCTCACAGAGAACCATAGGCTTATCACACAGAGAGCCATAGACTCATCACAGAGAGAGCCATAGGCTCACACAGAAACCCATAGACTCACAGAGAGACCCATAGACTCATTATATTATCAGACATCTATAGACTGACACAGAGACCCATAAGAAATATAAATTAAATATAAATAACACCATCATTTAAACAAATAAAACTCAACCTAAGAGAAACACCAACTATAAATGTATGATTTAAAGCTTTCGTGACTGCAGGGATTCATATTCTTGGTTCTTTCGGTAAAGTCACGTAGAAGGGAAACAATAGATATTTTTCTTATTTTATTGTTTCCCTTCTACGTGACTTTACTGAAAGAACCAAGAATATAAATTTGTGGCTCACCCGAATTCCCCACACAACAGAGGGGGTTTGGGGGGTGGGGTGCGTTTTTTTTTCCGAGCGGCGTCTTCTCTGCGCCTTCGCGAGGCCACTCCCCGGCCCCGCCGCCACCACCGCTCAGTTGCACGGGGCCCAGCGTGCGGCCGCTGACGACGCTGAGCGAGTGGCGTATGAGGGGAATGCAAATGAAGAGGCTTTCCAATTCTGCGAATCAGGTGCCGCATCAGTGAGTACCTGGCCCAGGAGCGATCCATCAATCTTCCCGCATTTTGTGATCCATTGAGACGCTGCGTGCCGCTCGTCGTGTGCGGGGGAAGGATGGAAGAGGCGCCCGTGATGATGCCTGATGTGTTTGTATGTATGTGTGCTCAACTTCTTTCGTACCGTACGTAGCCAACCGCGCTAATCGGAGGTGCGTGGTAAGGACAACAAACTAAACACACAAAGCATTTGTAAAGAAATTAGTTTTCAATCGAGATTTAAAAGTCCATAGCTCCAGTGGCTTCCTAATATCTGAAGGAAGAGCGTTCCAGCCGGCTGCAGAAGCGCATCTGAGAGTGCCACGCGATGCGGTGACCGTCTTTGTTCCATGGCCAGCCAAAAGCCGCTGCAACGAATTTGAAGGAAGGGAACATTTTAAGAGCAAATGTAACAACTTAGCTCGAGACCAGTCCCTCCATAAATAATTTATATTATGGGACAGGAAAGGTCCCAGCATCGTTGTTAGAAGGCGCTGGCAGGATTGGTGAAGGGAGGTGAAAAAAAACCCCACAACCATAAGCCATAATATTTATTTTGTTTTGGACTGAATAATGTCCAGGGCACGAATTGTTTGGATCAAGCCCATGGCTGCTGTTTTTACCGGAACCACTTGAGTAAACATTTATTATTATTATTTGATATATAAGTAGCCTCTTACCAAACTTGTTGAAGATTATACTATTGCCCATGATGGCGGCACGCGTACAGGAGCTTGATGCCAACGTGGGGGTCTGCCAGCCGTAACGAGAGGGCTGAGGGCTTCAGGAGAGAGTTCGCGTCGTTTTGCTGTTCTTACTCCATTGAAGGAGTGCAGACTACAGCTGTTCCACCGCATGTTCCACAATGTGTGTTGCATAGTCACAATAGCACGACTGTGGCTCGTCTGTAATGTGTTTCTGGATGACTATATATGCGTCTATGAGTCTGTGACTATCTTAGTGTATCTGTGTGTTTCTATGTATCTCTATGCGTCTGTATGGGTTTACTATATGGTTTATTGTATGGGTTGCATGGTCACAATCGCACTACTTTGGCTTGTATTTAATGTATCTCTGTATCTCTATGAGTATATGTCTATGAGTCTATATGAGTATCTTAGTATATCTGTGTGTGTTTCTACGTATCTCTTTGGATTTACTATATGGTCCATTGTATGGGTTGCATTGTTACAAGTGTACTACTTTGGTTTGCCTTCAATGCATCTCTATGGGTCTCTGAATTTATACGGGTCTATGTGTGTCTCTCTGGGTCTGAAGCACTGCAGACCGCAATGGTTCACTATAAGGCCCCACAGTGTGGGTTGCTGATGTTCATGATGAGCACGTAACTCTCATGCACAACAGGCAGGAGTGGGTTTTGTGCTTCGTCAGTTCTGACCTAACCTTGCAAGGCATGCATTCTCTATTTATGGTGTCTACCAATGATTTCCTGTGATAATGAGCCACGGAAATCCCCGTGCTATCCTCGGTAAGGGCAGTGGCAATTCGACCTTCGGGTGGTGAGTCCAGGGACACTCCACCACTCGCCCGCCATCACAAACTTGTACGGTATGTACGTATGTTGAACTTCTTTCGCGCCGTACCTAGCCAACCAAGCTAATCGGAGACTTGGTGCTTGTATCACAGTGCTACATTTAGAATCAACATCACGCGTTCAGAGTATTTCGCTACTGCTATAAATGTCTACATGATAAGCTACTCCGTTGAGCTATCATTTGTGGTCTGGTCGCTTCTGAAAATGAGCTACATAGCTCAGTGGGCCTTACCTGGAAAAATAAAAAAGTAGCTTAATATTTCGATTTAAAGCTTTCGTGACTGCAAGGATTAATCTTCTTTGGTTCTTTCGGTAAAGTCACGTAGAATGAGAATAAAATAATAAATTAATAAAATAACACAATAAAATTCTCACGACGTTTCGGCCACAACACAAGTGGCCTTCATCAGGTGAAGGAACGAGACTGTCCCTCTACGTGACTTTACCGAAAGAACCAAAGAAGTAGCTTAATAGTTTAGTTTACATTCAGTGCCTACTGGATATCTGTGAAAAAGAGATTCATACCTTATCGGATTCCTCCAGTCTACATAAAGATTCTGATTCTGCCTGATATTGGAAATGTAGCAGTGCCGGTGTGAAACCTCTCATCCTGCAGCCAATTTCTCCTCTGCAGAGACATTACGGCTTGAGTACAGGAACTGTCATAACAACGTGACGATTTAAGTGTTTGTGGTCCGGGGAAGCTGCCAGTATGCCGTACCCATCTTATACCTGCCCATTGCCACCACGGGGTTCATTTATCCATACTATGACCCTCCTTCAGGTGTGGGTGGAACTTAATGACCACCTTAAATATCAGCAAAATAACACCCGAATGGGCACGAAGCAGCAGCAATTCTGGACACTTTCCTATCAAACATTTGGGACAAATATATAATTTCCACCGATGAAATGAACCCCCTCGTTCAGAGCCTCCCAGCCTCTAAGCCGTCACGCTGCCCCTCCACTCCAACAGATCCACATTTGCATTTTTACCAATCATCAGATGCTTGCAACGCCTCATTACTCGATGTGCATTTCAACGGCGGAGAATGGTAGCAATGTACATACATCTAGAAACTAATTCTTTTTTTATTATTTCATCAGGTAAGGCCCACTGAGCCATAGAGCTCTTTTGTCAGAAGCGACCTGGCCACAAATGATAGCTCAAATACGTTTCTTATCATGTGGAAATTTAAAGCATGATAAGCTACTTATGATGAAACAAAAATTATAGCATGTTTCTAAATGTGGAGGGAGAATCGTAGAATTGGAGAACCCGGAGAAAAATCCACGTGACCACGGAGAGAGAGACGTAAACTCCAAATATACAGCAGGCGTAAGGGTCAAGGATCGAATTTTGACCTCCTGTATACCAGGCGAGGTAGTTAACATCTCGCATGGGGGAGAAGGAGAGGGTACTGGACTGCGCTCATGAAGGGCGGGGTAGAATATTCTGCTTGCGTGGTGCCACAGCGACGATCAAAGCCGCCCGTGACGAGAGAACCCACTGAGAGATCCCTCCCAGAGATCCTTCCCAGAGAGCCCACCAAAGGATCCCACCGAGAGATTCCCACCGAGAAATACAACCGCGAGATCCCACTGCGAGATCCCACCGAGGGATCCCACCGAGAGATCCCACCGGCAACGAGAAAAATGGCGTGGGGCCACAAAACGGTAGTGAGTTCCAAACAACAAAGGGAGGGCCGGTGCCGCTTACGCTTTCGCGATCACCGCCACTCGCGCCATGCCCCTAGCGCCCGTGCAAGGGGGGCCTCGCGTCGTTTGCGAGGTCTCCCCCCCCGCCTAGTTGGCCCGTGCCGAGCAGATGGTGCGCTCCCCGCTAATTCACTCGCGAGGCCGAGTGATGAATGGGCTCCTCCGTTGGCTCTTGACGCCGCTCAAATTATCGTCGGCGAGCACCTCCTACGCCGTGGAGGTGCTCGCCAAACGTTCGAGGCGCGTGTGCTGCTTTTAACGTCGCCTACGTGTCCCGACACTGCAACAAACTGATGAGCGCCGTAGTTTAGTATTTGTTTAGCGGGACCTGCCACACGGCATCCCAACGCGCTCTTTCTGGCCCCCCTCGCTGATTGTATACAAGCTAGAAATAATTTATGAAGCCTATATTATTATTAAACACTGCAATTCAATTATGTAAAATTAAATGACCTCGCAGCTTTGGACTCTGGAGCTGTCAGATGATATCAGGGAAACATGTTATTTTATGTTGCCAGGACCATTACAATTATTAAAATAACAATGTGCGTGTAATGAACATCGATAATTGTAATTTACTGCGTAACTTTTTTTTATATGGTAGTATTGTTACTCTCTTCGTTCTGTAGTGATGAATGTCTTTTATGTGATTTTAGTGGTAACTTTATGCTTGAGCTAGAAATGTGAAGCGAGTGGCCGTGCCGCGTGGGAGCCGTTCCCAGCCCTGGTGTGGGCAATGTTGAGTCTATGGGCAGTGTTGAGTCTATGGGCAGTGTTGAGTCTATGGGCAGTGTTGAGTCTATGGGCAGTGTTGAGTCTATGGGGAGTGTGAGTCTATGGGCAGTCCCGAGTCTATAGGCTGTGTTGAGTGTATGGGCAGTGTTGATTATGTGGGCAGTGTTGAGTCTCCGGGCAGTGCTGAGAATACGGGCAGTCTTGGGTCTATGAGCAGTGTGAATCTATGGGCAGTGCTGAGTCTATGGGCAGTGCTGAGTCTATGGGCAGTGCTGAGTCTATGGGCAGTATTGAGTCTATGGGCAGTGTTGAGCATGCCCAGTTTGAGTTTATGGTCAGTGTGAGTATATGGGCAGTGTGAGTCTATGGGCAGTGTTGAGCCTATAGACAGTGTTGAGACTATGGGCAGTGTTGAGTCTATGGGCAGTGTGAGCCTATGGGCAGTGTGAGTCTATGGGCAGTGTGAGTCTATGGGCAGTGTGAGTCTATGGGCATTGTGAATCTATGGGCAGTGTGAGTCTATGGGCAGTGTGAGTCTATGGGCAGTGTGAGTCTATGGGCAGTGTGAGCCTATGGGCAGTGTTGAGCCTATAGACAGTGTGGAGACTATGGGCAGTGTTGAGTCTATGGGCAGTGTGAACCTATGGGCAGTGTGAGTCTATGGGCAGTGTGAGCCTATGGGCAGTGTGAGTCTATGGGCAGTGTGAGTCTATGGGCATTGTTAAGTGTATGGGCAGTGTTAAGTCTGTAATGTTCGATTTCACTCGGACAACTTTTGTCTTTCTTCGAACACTGCTTTATTTACAACTCTCAGCATGTCCTCAATATTTTACAGTATCCGTGTCGCCACGGATCGCCGTGCTTCACTCGACTCGCTCGCCACTTTTGTCTCTGCACTCCCCACGATTACTTCGCTTACTCCGCTGCTAACTTCTTCGTCTCCGCTCTCCGCTATCACCGTCACTATGCTCTCTCCACTGCTAACTGCTTCGTCTCTGTTCAGCTCCGCTATCGCTACGCTCTCTCCACTGCTGGCTGCTTCTCTTCTTCAGCTCCGCTATCGCTACGCTCTCCCCACTGCTGGCTGCTTCTCTTCTTCAGCTCCGCTATCGCTACGCTATCCAAGCTCCGTCTCCATCTCTGTCTCCCAAACTCTATCTCTCCAACTCTGTCTCCAAGCTGTCCACACTTCAATTCCCCACTGTTGACTCCAACTTCAATTTCCCGCTGTTGACTCCAAGCTCTCCAACTTCAACAACCTCCCTTCAATTGCCGACTCCCCAATTTATCCCTGCTCTCATTACTCCCCAATTAATTAGTCCGTGCCCCAACGACGCTCGGCGTCGTTCCCACCTGTTTCTCCCCCAGACCTTTAGGCGCCACTCTAGCCTTGGAAACAGCTCCAGCCAATCACAGCCGTCCTTGGCTCTCCCAGCTTAATTGCCCTAACATAACCTGCACTGTATTTGCCTTCGCTACAGGCTGACCCAACATAACACGTGTGTTATCATGTAATCACGCTGTTTGCACGACGCACCTTCTTACTCCACTACAAGTCTATGGACAGTGAGAGTCTGGGTAGTGTGAGAGTCTGGGTAGTGTGAGCATATGGGCAGTGTGAGCATATGGGCAGTGTGAGTCTATGGTCAGTGGTGAGCCTATGGGCAGTGTGAGTCTGGGTAGTGTTGAGTCTATGAGCAGTGCTGAGTCTATGGGCAGCGTGCGTCTACGGGCATTGCTGAGTCCATGGGCAATGTTGAGTCCATGGGCAGTGCTGAGTCTATACCCAGTGTGAGTTTATGGGTAGTGTGAGTCTATCGGCATTGCTGAGCCTATAGACAGTGTTGAAACTATGGGCAGTGTTGAGTCTATGGGCAATGTTGAGTCGATGGGCAGTGTGAGTCTATGAGCAGTGTGAGTCTATGAGCAGTGCTAAGTCTATGAGCAGTGCTGAGTATATGTGCAGTGCTGAGTCTATGGGCAGTATTGTGTCCATGGCCAGTGTGAATCTATGGGCAGTGTGAGTCTAAGGCAGTGTTGAGTGTATAGACAGTAATAATAGGGTTTTCCCCTTTTTTTCTGGCAACAAAACTGAAACCTTTTTACAATGATTAATGTCTGCATTAACCACAATACCTGCAGTCAAAATGCAAACAAAAAAACATACTATGATAATATATGCATTGTCCTTGAAACTGATTTTGACTGCAGGTATTGTGGTTAATGCAGACATGAATCCTCGTAAAAAGGTTTCAGTTTTGTTGCCAGAAAAAAGGGGAAAAACCCTATTATTATATTTTGTTACTGGCAAAGGAGGTCTAAAAATGTATAGACAGTGTTTAGTCTATGGGCAGTGTTGAGTATATGGGCAGTGGTGAGTCTATGGGCAGTGTTGCGTCTACGGGTAGTGTGAGTCTCTAGGCAATGCTGAGTCTATGGGCAGTGTTGAGTCTATGGAAAGTGTGAGTCTATGGGCAGTGTTGAGTCTATGGGCATTGTTGAGTCTATGGGCATTGTTGAGTCTATGCGCAGCGCTGAGTCTATGAGCAGTGTGAGTCTATGGGCAGTGTTGAGTGTGCAGTGGGTTCGAATTAGGCGCACACACAACTTGGAGGCAACACTATGATAACAGTAACCAACGTAACACTGTACATAAGGTGGTGACCACCTTCCTAATCTCACTGACACTCTGGGAACACTACACAGCGACCAAGGCAGGCAACGAGCTGCCTGGCCACGAACGACGATCAAGAACTTGCGGACCGATGATTTATGTCTTCACTCCGGAGTTGAACAGCCTAGCTGTGCATTCACACCCCGCTTGTAACCGCTGTGGCGTGGCCGGGAGTGTGGTGTATAGGGCTCGAAAGGACACATGATTTCGCAATGCATTGTGGGCCGTCAGCGCCATTTTCAGAGTTTGCTTACATTGCTGAGTTAAATTTGCATTTAAAGCTTTCGTAACTGCAGGGATTTATATTCTTGGTTCTTTCGGTAAAGTCACGTAGAAGGGAAACAATAAAATAATAAAAATATTACAAACAATCAAATTCTCACGACGTTTCGACTGCAACACAAGCAATCATCATCAGGTGTGAAAACCACAAGAAAATTTTTAAAAAGTGGCGGTTATTTTTAACATTAGCACCACAGAGAGAGATTTGACAGTTTGTTCAGATGGATGAGTCCATCTATGTTCGGAAAAGAGGGGGGGGGGGGACGAAAAATAATTGATTGATCACGCTTGATTCCTTGTAAAAGGTTTCAGTTTGGTGGTTTAAAATCTTAACACCTGTTTTGTTGCCAGAAAAAAGGGGAAAACCTAGATTTAAAGCTTTCGTGACTGCTAGGATCCATACTCTTTGGTTCTATTGGGTAAAGTCACGTAGTCTCGTCCCTTCACCTGATGAAGGCCGCTTGTGTTGTGGCCGAAACGTCGTGATTTTTTGTTATTTTATTTTCACCTACGTGACTTTACCCAATAGAACCAAAGAGTAGGGGAAAACCTATTCACATATTTTGGTACCGGCAAAGGAGGTCCCATGATGGGGCAGTGTTGAGTCTATGGGCAGTGCTGATTCTATGAGCAATGTGAGTCTATGCCCAGTGTGAGTCTATGAGCAGTATGAGTCTATGGGCATTGTTGAGTCTGGGCAGTGCTGATTCTATGACCAGTGTGAGTCTATGGGCAGTGTGAGTCTTTGGGCAGTGTTGAGTGTGTAGACAGGTGGCTGTTCTTTAAACGCTGTAGCACTGCTTCCAGTACCTCCAGGTGCTCTTTCCACGTTGCTGTGTGGATGTGTATATCATCAACGTAGTTTACAGCCTGGGGAATGCCTGTCAGCAGCCGTCTCATCATTCGACTGAACACTGCCGGTGCATTTACCACACCGAAGGGCATTTTCGTAAAATGATACAACCCACCATGAGTTGCAAATGTCGTCTTATGCCGATTGTTCTTTGCCACTGGTATTTTGCCAGTACCCTTTTGTCAGGTCAAGCTTTGAAAAGTACCGAGATCCCCCCCAGTTGCGTGAACAACACCTCCATGTTTGGGATAGACTCGGCATCTGCCACCGTGATTCTATTAAAGCGTCGATAATCCACACAGAATCGCACTGTGCCATCCTTCTTTCCCATGCAGACAACAGGGCTGGAATACTGAGAGTCTGACTCCTCAACCACCCCCATATCAAGCATTGCCTTCACTTCATGATCAATTTGATCCTTCACTGCAATTGGCACGGGGAAAGAGTTCTGTCTCACAGCATGTTATCTGTCAGCATGATGCGGAAGGTAGCTAGTTCTGTACTGCCTGGTCTACTTGTTAGTACCATATTATACCTTTGCAAGAGGTTCCACACTTGTTGCTGTTGTTGGGGCCTTAGGTCAGTACCAACACTAACGTACCCCCACCTCTCTTCTGGATCCTGTGGTAATGGTACCAAACCAATTCCTAGTTCCTCGCCTACCTTCCCATCTTCAGCCAAGCAGATGTTACCCCCCATCACTACCTCCAAGTGGGTGATGCCACATCCATTCACCTTCATATCAGGCTGCAAAACAGGGGGCGTTCCTCTCTTAATATATTTCTTTTGGATGTTGGCATGGTACAGGCGTTCAGTCCCGTTGACCTCTACCCTGTAATCTGCCACTCCCACTTTTCCTATTCCCTTATATGGACCTTTCCATCTCAGCAGAAGTTTGTTTTGCTCAGTAGGCAACAACAGTAGAATGAAATCACCTGCTATGACCCGTCTTATATAATCACTTCTGCTTCCCTGCGGCTGTCCTTAATGACACCCTAGCCAATTGGCAGGTTTGCTCCAGCCTCTGCCGGGGCTCAAAAACATGGTGGTAGGTCGTCTTCACCTCTTCCTCAGTCTCGTCTTTTGACCAGTGTTTGAAGTATGCTTAGGGGTCCATGCACCTAACGACCATGTAAGAACTCAAATGGGGCAAACCCCAAGCTTCCTTGTGGTGCTTCTCTGTAGGCAAAAAGTAATGCTGGTAAATATCTGTCCCACATACGAGGCTGCTCTGACGACATACGTCGCAGCATGTTCTTAAACGTCCCATTGCATCTTTCGACCAGCCCATTACATTTTGGTTATAAGGGGTCGTCCACAGTTGTCTGACATACAATAATTTACCGATCTCCTTCTTCAAATCTGTCGTTTATTGTGTTCCTCTATCCGTCAAAATCTCTGTGGGTACCCCAACGCGACCGAAGATTTCGACCATAGCTTCTGCCACTTCAGCTGTCTCAATCGTTTTTAATGCTACAGCCTTGGAGTAATGTGTAGCATAGTCCAAAGTTAAAATGTATCGGTGTCCCCTTTCTGTCACTTGAAGAGGTCCTACTAAATCAACACCCACCCGTTGAAAAGGTGTGTCAATCAATGGTATCTGCCCTAATGGTACCTTACTTACTCTGCCTTTTGCAACTCTCCATTGACAGATATCGCATGATTGACAGTAGCGCTCTGTCTCTGGCCATTCCAGGCCAATACGCGAGTCAGCGTCCGCCTAACGCCCATGTGCCCAGCCATCAAAGAATCATGTGCTAAAGCCATCATTTGATTCCGTAATTTCTGTGGGACAATCAACTGCGTAAACATTTTCCCATTGTCCACCCTTGGACTCTGGAATTTTCTCTGTAAAACAGCATTGATTATCACAAGTTGGCTAGAAGTCCCATTTGCTGTTTCAAGGGCCCGACCGAGCTTAGCTTTTTTCTACAAAGTTGTTAAACTCGGTCCCAAGGTGTGTAGTTCTTTCAGCTCTTGTGATGTCATCTGCTGCCCTCCCATGGCTACCACCTACAAGGGTTTCACCGGGATTTTGGCCTTCTTTGCTTGCTCACGAGTAACCAAAACTTGGGCAATTTCTGCCCCTCTAGTATTCACCCTAGCTTCATGTCGCTGTAGCCAAGTCGTATCAGGGTCTCCCGGCTGCCGTGTCCACGAAACATTCACAATCACTACATGAAACAATGGGTGGTCCATGCATAACACATGTACAACCCCCTTTAAGAATGGAGATTATATTTCCACTCTTGCAAGTGGACATTGACGTGCTGTCCCATCCATCAATAAGCACAAGCTTGTTCTCCCTTCCAAGCAGCATTCCTCCACGTACTTCCGATCCACCACGATCCCACTACAGCCTGTGTCTCTCAAGATAGAGACTGCATGCTTTACTACCCGAACGAATAAACCCTGGTTGCCTCGGGTAGTGCCGACTGTCCGCCCACATTCCTAACACGGGAATTGCAGTTCCATCTTGCAACATGGCGGACTGCCTAGCCCTCACAGATGTCACCTCTGCTTCTCCCACCAAGCCAGTGCGGAGCTTTAGATCTCTGCCCACTGGTCCTGGTTGGTCTCTTTTCTGACAAAATCTCACAATATGCCCTGCTCTCCCACAGAGGTAACATTTCATGGGTTTATAAGAGTCATTGCCTTCCCCCTTTTCCTCATGCATGCTGTGGCTATTTAAGTGACTGCTGCTTCGTGACCGTTCTGTATTAAGGACCACCACCGTTTCATATTCACCAAAGTGCATTGGCGGCTCTTGAAATATTGATTTGAATTTTTTACTGAATTAAAGAACAAATGCTTCTCTTCTTGTTATTTTGGTTGCCAACCCCTGGCATGCACAATAACTTAGCTGCGCTTAGTCCTGACCAATCACGCGACTATATCGTGACCTGTGACGTGAGCTGACCCAGCCGTATCAGCGGCTGTAATCAATGCAGCTTCCGTGCGTTTAAAAAGACTAGTCCAAATATTATTATAATTGTCATTAGGACTGCACAGTAGCTCTCGCAAGGATCGCGCACTGCGCGAGCGGTTCCCCCCCCCCCTTGCTCATGACACTGCGACTATGACAGATGGCACAGCATCCCTTCACAAACGAATGGCACGTGAGGAGCGTACAGGCGCGCCGACATATTATTTTCCCTCTCCATGAACGTGCCTAAAAATGATTAAAACAGAGTTGCTTTTTATGTTTGTTTGCAATCGTCAGTGTTGACGACGGCTTTGCGACGAACCGGTCGGATGCGCCGAATACCTGAAAGGGGGGGGGGGCGAGGTGGGGAGAAGGAGGCGCGCTTTGCGCTTTAAGTCGTTGGGCAACGGTGGAGGAGCCGGCAGCCCTCCAAAAATCTGGTCTCTCCACTGCGCCAAACTCGCAGGCCCGCCCCACCCGCTGGACATCGGTGAAAAAAGAACTTCATAGCTCATCGGATTCTTTCCGTTTAAAATAATAATTCTCATGCTGATTTCCGTACCCGGAGCTCTTCGCTGATCAATGTCTGCTCGGGCTTGGTGAGGAGCGACTCCAATTTTAGCGCATTAGGCTACGTACGGTGCGAATGAAGTTCAACGTTTACATGAGACCATTTTCATCACACCCTTAATTTAAAGCCAATGGATTCTACGATTAAACGATACACTTCACAAGTCAACTTTTGTTGTCCTCACACTCTTAACACATTCCTCTAACTTGCTAACGATGTAACTCATTATATACATTACGTAGGTACAAGGGAGCGCTCGTCGCGTTCCAACGTCGGCCGAGATTGCTGCCCCCCCGCCCCCCCGTTCGCACGCAACCCCCACACGACCGCCCGCCTTTTGCAAAGGGAGCGACCCCTCTAAGCGTGTCTGTGTCGGGGCAGAGCGCAGCGCGTTGCTCGACCTCGGTGACAAAGTGGCCCCGACGGGAGTAATTAGAAGCGGCGGCCGATTACAGGGGACCTCGAGCGGTGCAATCGGCGTGCCCCCCCCCCCCACCCCTGGGCACGCGAATTTTGCCTGCCAGGCTTGGTTGTCAGTGGCCTTATTGGCCATGCGGATCGCAAGATAAGCGGGATACGTCGGTCATTGTGCCCATTCCAAAGCAGCGGATCAAACTCGGTCCGTCCGGGTCAATTCTCACCTCGACATCTTTCGTCGACTCAGTGTATATAATCCCCGTAGAGTTGATAGAATGAGTACCAGTTCGTGGGAAGTATATGCTAAGTCATGCTTATGTGTGTGTATGGGTACACGTGCATGAAGTGACACCCTGGACACTTATGCAGACGAGATTGTTCCACCTCAAGGGAGTTTGCGGGTGAAATACTGTAATAAATTATTTAAACAAAGCCCCGCGACCACCAAGAGAGGTGATGGAGTGACACCCCAATGCTGGCGTGAGCCCAGAGACTGTCTCTGGCTTCAGAGTGGGACAGCGCGAGGGGTTCACACTGCCGTGGTGAGGACCCTGCGATCTCGTCATTGGCCGAGCTTCCGGTGCCATTGGATCCCCTTGCATGTTGCTGAGCACGTGGGCTCAAGTTGAGTGTCGGCAGTAGATGCGGTCGTTGCAGATTTGTGAAACTGAGTCCGGATCAACACGGGTGATGCTCCTTGTCAGTGTGTGGCCGCCGTTCATGTTAGCCAGCGGTGGAGAGGCCAGTAACATTGACAATATTTTGCTCGCTCGCCAACGTTCTTACAGTTTTGCTGAAAAAAAAGTATTTGCCCACGCTGTAACAAACTTAGTAATAATAATGATTTACATTTGTAAGGATTATTTCATCCAAGGATCCCAATGCACCGTGTAGAGAAAGCAAGGAAATAAGACGGAGCCAGCAGCTTAAACGATCAAAACTCTGGGGAAAAGGCCATTGTTATAGAGGTGAGTTTTCAGGGAAAGATTTAAATCGCTCTAACATTTCTGTTTGTCTATTTACCAGAGACCAACGCGCTCCATAGTCTTGGAGCTGCACTGGCAAAAACTCCATTCACCCACAGGAATGGAGCCGTAACCTTGATTTGATTGTGGAGGGTCATGGTTAAAACCTGCAGGACGATCTCGCCCTAAAGAAACTAATTATGTATCATAATAATGGTCGCGGAAGCCCTCGTATGAAAATTAGTCACCCCAATCGCTGTCGCTGGGAAGCAAAAAAAATAATTCCCACAAAATGTTGAATCGGGAGGAAACGTTTGCCTCCAGAGACTCGCTCGACTGCAGCGCTCCGCTCGCACAGCAAGCGTCCGAGCAAGGTGGCTGTGCACCAGCTGCCCTTTGCCGGTTGCAGTTCCCTCTACTGCCGCTCACTGTGTGTGCGGAATCATTGCCAATCTGTCGTGCAAATGCGTTTGATGGTGGGCCACTTGTTTTCAAAACATTTCACAGGGCAGTGATTTCAGGGTATCTCGATTTGTTTCTGGTCACAGACCATGTGGTAATTCACCGCCGTCGCCAAGAAGACGTCGCACCGATATCACAACTCTAAATAAGACCACACGGCTCCGATTAGCATGGTTCGCTCCGATTAGCACAGTCGGCTACTTGCGGTGCGATAGAAGTTCAATATACGTACATACTGTACATACATGTCGATGTACCGAGCGAGCAGCCAGTCCATGACGTGGTGAGATTCTCTGCTGTGCGGTGTAGATTACAGAAACAATATTTGGTGCTCGCATAAATTACTCGAAATAAAACGTGTCAGATTTCATCATCCATACAGTTTTCTTTGGGTTCGATCGCATAAGTATAAATGTGTCATTAACCCGCCACCACCCGACACAGCCAATTAAGTAAGGTTTGTCACATAAACAGAACGTGCCAATTAGTTACTAGTTCAGCACATCCGTGTGTTGGAGAGTAAACCTACAACATTTACAATTTAATTACCATGATGTTTCGCTGGTAATTACAACCAGCATCATCAGGCGATTTTGACAGAATTTGCGAAAGCCTTCATGTCAAAGTGTCAAATTCCGTAGAACGTACGCATCGGGAAATTCTCCTTTGGCTGCGAAACTCGCATTTGAAACGGTACTGAACGTGTGCGGACGTAACATTTCGCCTGAGTGGCTGTGTCGGAATCCCTACACACCACCAGCCCGGGGCCTATGGCTCATTATCGCCATCGTTCATGCAGCCCTGCTCCAGCCTGGGCCAAGTCATCCCACAGATGACCTCTCAACTCATTCGCAGAGCTCCCAAAACGTTTAAACGCGCCAGATGATTCACGCATTGTGTGTTGTGTTTGAACGTACACATAGCCTGCCACACACCCCGTGGTGACGTCACCGCCACTTAGTGGGTAATGGTGGTTGTCTTTGTTGTTTTATACATTTAAATATATTTATGTATACCCACGTCTTTAATATTTACCGCGTAGTAACTGTTTAAAACATTTTTAGGAAAGTGCGAGGCTTTTGGCAAGCAGAGCCGTAATGAGCTCCGGTCGGTGGGTCGGTGGGCGATGTCGGTGCCGGATTGGGCGCCCGTACCTGCCGAGTGATTGATGTGAGTAATAATGGCTGAGTTTGCCAGCGGCCAGCAGAACTGCATGAGCCGAGTCATGCGGCTCGCTGATTAATTTACCGCTAACTATCTGCAGCACAGGCTTTATCCATTACATGTCCGGCTGGGCACGGGCCCTGGAGGGGTGCGGGGTAGGGTGGGGGGGTGCTCGCTGTATATTTCTCTCCTTATCCTGTGCCAATTATTAACCGAACTGGGGGTCTCAAATCAGCAACTCTGGAAGTTTGCAGAGGAATAAATGATTTGTGCGATGTCATTACGCGTTCACTGAGAGGAGACGGCGGATTTTACGTGTCCAGCCTGCAGCAATATTACCCTCGTTATGAGCACGACATAGCGCCCGCTACATATTTAAGAGTTTATAATCATCGCAGTTAAGGGCGACAAATGTGTCGTAAAATATGCAACTTAATTATAAATATGACAAAAGAATAATATGCAATTGTTCACAACCGGGCTGCATGAAATACAGATTCATAGCCCGATCAGAGAAGCATTAAATTACCTGTTTTATGTGCTATGTATAAGGGTTATTGTCCGAAACGTTGCCCACAGCAGTGCGTATATTTTCTTTTTTAGAAGGCCACACCTCCGATTAGCATGGTTGGCTATGTACGGTGCGAAAGAAGTTCAATATTTACACATACAGTGCGAGAAAAAAGTATTTAATCCCCTGCTGATTTTGAACGTTTGCCCACTGACAAAGAAATGATCAGTCTATAATTTTAATGGTAGGTTTATTTGAACAGTGAGAGACAGAATAACAACAAAAAAATCCAGATAAAACGCATGTCAAAATGTTATTAATTGATTTGCATTTTAATGAGGGAAATAAGTATTTGACCCCTCTGCAAAACATGACTTAGTACTTGGTGGCAAAATCCTTGTTGGCAATCACAGAGGTTAGACGTTTCTTGTAGTTGGCCACCAGGTTTGCACACATCTCAGGAGGGATTTTGTCCCACTCCTCTTTGCAGATCTTCTCCAAGTCATTAAGGTTTCGAGGCTGACGTTTGGCAACTAGAACCTTCAGCTCCCTCCACAGATTTTCTATGGGATTAAGGTCTGGAGACTGGCTAGGCCACTCCAGTACCTTAATGTGCCTCTTCTTGAGCCACTCCTTTGTTGCCTTGGCCGTGTGTTTTGGATCATTGTCATGCTGGAATACCCATTTACGACCCATTTTCAATGCCCTGGCTGAGTGAAGGAGGTTCTCACCCAAGATTTGACGGTACATGGCCCTGTCCATCGTCCCTTTGATGCGGTGAAGTTGTCCTGTCCCCTTAGCAAAAAAACACCCCCAAAGCATAATGTTTCCACCCCTATGTTTGACGGTGGGGATTGTGTTCTTGGGGTCATAGGCAGCATTCCTCCTCCTCCTCCAAACACGGCGAGTTGAGTTGATGCCAAAGAGCTCCATTTGGTCTCATCTGACCACAACACTTTCACCCAGTTGTCCTCTGAATCATTCAGATGTTCATTGGCAAACTTCAGACGGGCTTCTGTATGTGCTGTCTTGAGCAGGGGGACCTTGCGGGCGCTGCAGGATTTCAGTCCTTCACAGCGTAGTGTGTTACCAATTGTTTTCTTGGTGACTATGATCCCAGCTGCCTTGAGATAATTGACAAAATCCTCTCGTGTAGTTCTGGGCTGATTCCTCACCGTTCTCATGATCATTGCAACTCTACGAGGTGAGATCTTGCGAGATTAACAGTTCTTTTGTGTTTCTTCCATTTGCGAATAATCGCACCAACTGTTGTCACCTTCTCACCAAGCTGCTCGTCCATGGTCTTGCAGCCCATTCCAGCCTTGTGTAGGTCTACAATCTTGTCTCTGACATCCTTTGAGAGCTATTTGGTCTTGGCCATGGTGGAGAGTTTGGAATCTGATTGATTGATTGCTTCTCTGGACAGGTGTCTTTTATACAGATAACAAGCTGAGATTAGGAGCACTCCCTTTAAGAGTATGCTCCTAATCTCAGCTCGTTACCTGTATAAAAGACACCTGGGAGCCAGAAATCTTTCTGATTGAGAGGGGGTCGAATACTTATTTCCCTCATTAAAATGCAAATCAATTTATAAAATTTTTGACATGCGTTTTTCTGGATTTTCTTGTTATTGTCTCTCACCGTTCAAATAAACCTACCATTAAAATTATAGACTGATCATTTATTTGTCAGTGGGCAAACGTACAAAATCAGCAGGGGATCAAATACTTTTTTCCCTCACTGTACATAGACTTACAGACTCATAAACTCATGACACAGAGACCCATAGACTCCTTCTCCCGCACCGTCGATTAACACGTTTGGCTCCATACGGTGCGAAAGCAGTTCAACGTACAGACAGACAGACAGACGTACGAACCACCAGGGTTGCACTGTCGTGGAGACGCGGCCATGCCAGAAAACAGCGGTCACAGCCCCACACGGGGAAACCGCTCACACCAAAACTACAGCAATGTGTGTGCCGCTCTCTTCCTTGCACGATAACCCAGCCGTTGTCGTCGTTGTTGTTGTGCTGCCTTGAAACCCAGCTTGCATTTGGTGTTGACAAATCGGCAGGACCATTGGAACCTCCTTTGCCAGTAGCAAAATATGATAATTGTTTTTTTACCCTTTTATCTGGCAACAAAACTGACACCTTTTTTACAAGGAGTCATGTTTGCATTGACCACAATACCTGCGGTCGGAATGCAAACAAAAAAGGATAATGTGTGCACTGTCCTTGAAATTGATTCGTCCACACCCGAGACAGCTTTCCTTAGAGCCTTGTCTCACATGGTGTTGGACCAGATGACGCCAAAAGGCGCACAACTCAAAAACAATGCACCATCAGAGTATGAGAGCTCGGGGTAAGCATTAAAAAAGGTGTCAGTTTTGTTGCCAGATAAAAGGGTAAAAAAACAATTATCAAATCGGCAGGAGTTTACGTACTCCACTTTGTATTTCAAAACTTTTGTATATTTCCGCAGGGTAGGCTGTCCCCCCATCACCCCCCTTATCAAGCAGGACTCGTCGTGTACGCCGTGGGGCCTGGCGGATATTCGTCGCGTGCCGTTGTCTTTCTGTCGCCCAACGTCCTGCAGCGACGGCCCTTGTTCTTGTGTGCAGCAAAAGTCTAAAATTTAAAAAAATATTTTAAAGAACGGTATGTTTATTGATTTCCAGCGGCTTGCTCACTTTTTCTCTATTTAGCTCTTCGGGGCCGTCCATAAATGACGTCACGCGATTTTTGACGATTTTTGACCCCCGCCCCTCGTCACACGGCATCACAAAAAGTCAGACCCCCCTCAAATATGACGTCACAACGCTCTGCCCCCCCCCTCCCCTAAAACGATATTTCCATTTTGAAAATAAAAAATGCTGCAAATCACTTTAAACTATTGTCATTGCAGTGCGTAGCGTATTTAATGTGGCGCTGCACTCTGATGTTGTAGGAGTGTTGTTATAACAATTAGTGTTATAGCAATTCTATATTTATTTAAAGTTGCGCATTTTGATGTGACGTCACATTTCTTAAACCCCCCACCCCCCTCGTCACACATCGGCACAAATGCCTGACTCCCCCCCCCCCCCCAGGTGCGTGACATCATTTATGGACGGCCCCTTTCATCGTGTGTGTTGTATTGTTTGCTGTTGTAACCTGCTGGACCCGCCACTACTGGACATCTTGTGAAAAAAAGCTTTGTATTCTTGGGTCTTTCGGTAAAGTCACGTAGATAGGTTCAAAGAAAATAACAAAAAATAACAACTACGACGTTTCAATCGCAACACAAGCGGTCATCTTCCTTGTTATTTTTTGTTATTTTCTTTGAACCTATCTACGTGACTTTACCGAAAGACCCAAGAATATGAATTCCTGCAGCCACGAAAACTTTAAGTCAAGATAATAACTTTGTAGCTCATCGGATTCCTCCAGGAAAAATACAGATTCTGATTAGAAACTGGCTGAGTATCTCGTTGGCCTATCACCTAAATAATGGGAAGAAAGCCTGGGTGGGCAGGGGGAGGAGGGGCCCAGTAGAGCTGTCTGGTAAATGAGGCCGCCATGGCAGTGGCGAGGAGATGTTAACTCCCTCGCCTGTATGGAGGAGGTCGTGACTTCGATCCCCACCCGCATGCCTGCTATGTATTTCGAGTTTGCGTTCAATTTTTTTCCGGGTCCTCCGGTATTAAAATATTGAAATACCATTATTACAATATGTTAGTACCTCTATTTTGTACGCTTCATTGCTTATTTACGCTCGCAGCTGGCATCAAGTCCTCCTATATTCGGCAGCCCCCAAAGATTCTTCCCCACCGGCCCCCCATTTATTTTCTGGACCCAGCCCAAAGTGGGCCAATGAGATCTGCACAGAAAAATCACCCCAATACGTCACATCGCAAATCGAGCCACGAGAAATTACACTATTTTTATATCGCACAACTAAATTTAAATACAGTATATCCAGAATTTGGGCCAGCTCGTTTACAAATGCCTGGGCCGAAGTTTAGTCTCAGACCATCACTGGACACGGCTCTCGGAATGTGGAGATCATCAATTCCGAGCCGCTGTCATTCACGTGCGTGGCGACCGTGCGGCGAACGCTTGGAGGTACGGGCAGGGCAGGCAGGCGGTTAGTGGGGCGAGTGGACTGGGCCCTGCACCAACGGTGTCCCACGGCACCACCCCACGTTCATTCTCCTCCCGAGCCGATGAAGCTCTGTTACGGAGTGCCCTCCACTCTAATCTAAAACTAAACAACTTTTTTTTTTACCAGGTAAGGGCCCACTGAGCTATGTAGCTCTTTTTAGAAGCGACCTAGACATTACACATGATAGCCCAAAGAAGTGGCTTGTCGTGTGGAAATGTATAGCAGCCAACTACTCTAAACGCATGAAGTCGATTCTAAATATGGAGGGGAAAAACCGGAGGACCTGGAGAAAAATCCACGCGACCACGGGGAGAGACACAAACAAACTCCAAATATACAGTAGGCGTCATGGTCGGGACCGAACCCATGACCTCCTGCACACCAGGCGGGGGAGAAATCATCTCGCCACCGCGGCGCCACGACCAGGCCCCTCCATCCATTCACGCGCTCTCCTGCACGGCGCGTGCTCAAAACAACGATGGCTACCTTTCGACACTTCCCCATCCTATGGCAGAGCCTTTGTTCCATACAAGGTCCGTTAGACGAAACGTCGGTGTGAATGCGGTGTTTTTTTTCGGTGCATTCATTAAGTAGCTGTGGGCGTTTGTATTCAAATATGCAACTTAGCTGCAGACAATACGCACCTCCTCGTTACAAACAGGTGATGCATTCCTCTTTGTGGATGTCTTCAAAGTGCAACTTGCTTATGAAATCGATCGCTGGAGCATATTTATATAGATATATTTCTGTGTTTATATATTTATTTTGGGCCATGTACCGGGAGATTTGCATGGGACTGAATAGTGAGTTTCTCCAATGTCCGGTCAGGCCATCACGTGTTGAAGCACTGCAGCTAATATCACGACAGCAATGAATGAATGCCTTCGTGCGTTTGTCTGTCACTCATATCCGGCGAGTCCAATGCAGATGCGAGCTCTGTTCACCCTAGAATGGGGGGTGGTGGGGAGGGGTTGTGCTTCGACTGAGGCGCAGCAGGTCAATCTGTGCCCAGATCGCGCATAATTGAAATAACAGGGAGAGTTAGAGGAAGCCGCGTTAATTGGTCTGTTTTGGCGTTGATCGCCATGGTTCGTGCACTAAAACGTGGAAATAAATTGCCTTGCAAAGAGGCAGCTCTGTGGAAATCCGAGTCGGAAATAAAAGAATAAAGTGAATAAGAAAAAAACGGCGAATAACGATGCATCCTATTAAAACAATTATTTAAGCACGACATGTTTATGTTTACAGGCTGCTGTGATATGTGTTTACATTGAACAAAATGATAACAATATCAACCCCCATTAAGAGATATTGTGAGCTATCTGTAAAACAAAAAAAGGCATCTTCATGCATCAATAACCGGAGTAGAGACGTGAAGCAGTTCACCTGAAATAAGTCCCGGCAACTCCTTATTAACAGCATGATATTAAGATATGATCTATAATATTAACGCTCATAATTGGCACACAAGCATACCATGAATAACCCCCGCGTGTGTGCCTATTGTGGCGTGGATTTGTGGGGTAAAGGCTGCACGTACGTTGAACTTCTTTCTCATCGTACGGAGCCAACCGTGCTAATCGGAGGTGCGGGAAAAGGACAACAAACTGAACACAAAACACGGCTCCAGAGAAATTAGTTTGTCAATCTAGAGCATTTAAAAGTGCACAGCTCAAGTGGCTTCCTAATATCGGAAGGAAGAGCGTACCACACGGCCCCAGAAGATCGAGACTTTAAGCTACCAGTAACCCAAGAAGCCTGCCGATAGTATTACACACACGACCCGAGAATTGGCCTGAGCTGAGATTTCTCACAGCTCCATCCGGAAGTGAACAGACTAAAGTATCGTGAGATAGGGGGGAGAACCTTAGGGGTTGTCAGGGCCATTCGTACACAATGCCTTTGTACGTGAAAAAATCGACCTGTTTATTTCCCCCGCGTGTACACTGTTCCGCGTGGAGATACCGGTCTGTCCGTGCCACCCAGCTCCGCTTGTGGGCCCATTCTGCACCCCGGGTCTTCTCGTCCACGCTGGTTGTGTGCGCGCTCGTGGCTTAGTTGACTGCAGTCACTGGAATATGACAGCTGTAGCATTGCAGGTATCCACGCACGATACGTCTCTGTGCCCTTGCCTGTGGACATTTTCCGATCCCCCCCCCCCCACCTGCCCTGACTGGACATCAGTGAATAAAGAGCTTCACAGCTCATTGACTTTCTCCAGGGTAAATGAAGATTCTGATTATTAACATCCGTAGTTCACAGGCGAACGTGGCCACGCCACCCAAACGATGGGCCGTGGAGTAAAGCACGTTCGTCTGCGCTCCTTCATTAGTGGAACAGAGAAACGACACGAACTCTCTCTCCGAAAGCCCTCTTGTGGCTGGCAGACATCGACGTTGGCACCCATGTCCTGAATAATATTGCTGCTGCCATCACGAGCAAGAATGGAATAGCTCACCCAGCATTGATTCAAGCAAGCCTGACTCTGCTGCTGATGTGGTGGTGAACGTTAAAAGCGGTCCAGTGTTTACTTGTTGTTGAACACGAGTTGCTGTAATTACGTTCTTCCAGATGGTTCGAGTGCCTGCCATTGAGGTTCGTGTGTCTGATAAGATGTGTAAAAAGAGACTTCATATATTATGTGGAGGGACAGATGTGGCAAGGAGGTTTATCGTCTGCCTGCTTATTTCATAATCTAGTTATGAGTGATGTATGTATGTTTAACTTCTTTCGCACGGTAAGGAGGCAACCGTGCTAATCGGACCTTGTAGAATTGCAGCCACTGGACAGTTGTGTTGAGGTCATTACCGAAGGAGCTAAGGATGACTGTTGTTATAAAACGGATTCTGATACCACATATGGGGGGCAGAGGCGCAATGGTTAGCACACTGCACTCATACCCGGTGACCAGAGTTCAATTCCCAGCCACGGATAACATCCATGGCGAGTGATGACCGGACCGGTTCTGGGCAACCCCCGTCTTCACCAAAGCCACACTGACCAGCCGTGGTGAAGTATGGTCAAATAACATACGGCGTGGGGAGGCTTTCATTCAACAGTAGATTGACAGAGGAGGGTTACTCTCCGAGAAGACACTTAACCGAGTCTTGTATTACCGCGGTCAGAGACACAACGCGGTAGTTTCTGTGACTGCTTTTGCCTAACAACTGAAAAAACCCCGCGTGGCCAGTCCTCCAAGAAAGCTGTCAAAATATCCAGGGAGAGAGAAACTGATTTTCTCAACAGTAAGTTACATAAAGCACCGTTTTGCTAGCACTGCTTTCCCTCCCCCCACGCACGCAATTCAACCTATTAATCAAAGTGCCCTCGGTGAGTTATTAGTTAAAGTTTACAAGCTTATAAATAAACATGCTTAATTTATGCTCAACGTATGCCCATTAAAATGTACTGGGGGTAGTGGAGACGCAGTGGTGAGCACATTGGGCGAAGAACTAACAGAAACGAAATTTCCAATCACAGGCACAATGAACGTCAGTGTACTGTATAGCGATACTTGAACTGATCCTGGACCCCGTTCGCCACCACCACCCTTTTAGCAACTTGCACTGATCCGCGTCGTGAAGTATGGCCAAACAAGTCCCATGGCACGCATTGGATTGACAAACAGGCTTCCAATGATTATTTTATTTTGTTATTCATAACCGGCGCAATTGGAAGGTGTTAAGATTTAATCCCAGTCGGGTGACGAGCCAGCCCATCATCCCTCTCCGGTCGATAAAGTAAGTATCACTTTGTGGTGACGTCAGTAGTGGTCCTCTGGGAATGTTTGGCCCCGCCATAGGATTGTGGAATTTCCACCACTGGCTCAGGGCTCTAAACGTAAAATGGGCACTGATTCATGCTCAATATAGCAGAGTATCGCTCTGGCTTGTTTTACTCATCGTATCTTATTATATATTTGTATAGAGAGCGCCTTCGCTCAAGGCGCTTCACGTAGTTTTAGAAAGCTCTAACAACAATAGAGTGATTTAGATGCAAGGGTAGTGCAATTGCCGAAGAATCAGAATATTTATTTCTTCTGGAGGAATCCAATGAGCTATAAATCTCTTTTTTTTACAAATGTTCAGTAGGGGCGGATAAGAACGTTACAACAAACAGTGCAAAAACATGATAGTTGTGCAAAGTGCAAGAAAGGTAAACAAATCACCCAAAAAATATACAAATTAAACTAAACCATCCCCATCCTACCAGACAAAGCCTATTGAGGTATAAACTTTTTTTTCAGAAGCGATCTGGTCACAAATGATAGCTCAACAAAGTGACTTCTCACGTGGACATTTACCTGCAGTAAAATAATCTAAATCAGTGGTTCTTAACCTTTAATGCAGCCTTGCACCCCTTTGGTTCTCAGGCGTTAAATAATTTATAATGTTCATAAATACGTAGGTTTGATCAAATAAAGTAGTTGTACTTATGTGCATGTGCTTAATTTGTGTTTCGATAATTTACCTTTATAACAAAAATCTGGCCATGTCTCGCACCCCCAAAAAGGGCATCTCGCACCCCCAGGGGGTGCATGCACCCTGGGTTAAGAACCACTGATCGAAATAATATTAATGCAACGGAGGGGCACGTGGGGGGGGGGGGGTGTCACGAAAGGGCTATAAAGGAGGGACGGGATGGCGTGGAGGGCCGGGGGAAGGAAGAGAAAGGGAATCTGCGGCACTTTTGGGTCGCATAAACACTGCCCGCTGGAAGCCTTTGGGTGCGGCACTGGCTGCTGTGGGATACGGAGCTCCTCTTGAGACAGGGAGCTCCTCCTGAGACGGGGAGCTCCTCCTGAGACGGGGAGCTCCTCCTGAGATGGAGAGCTCCTCCTGAGATGGGGAGCTCCTGAGACGGGGAGCTCCTCCTGAGATGGGGAGCTCCTCCTGAGACGCGGAGTTCCTCCTGAGACAGGGAGTTCCTTCTGAGACGCGGAACTCCTCCTGAGATGGGGAGCTCCTCCTGAGACGGGGAGCTCCTCCTGAGACGCGGAACTCCTCCTGAGACGCGGAGTTCCTCCTGAGACGCGGAGCTCCTCCTGAGACGGGGAGCTCCTCCTGAGACGGGGAGCTCTTCCTGAGACGCGGAGCTCCTCCTGAGACGCGGAGCTCCTCCTGAGACGCGGAGCTCCTCCTGAGACGCGGAGCTCCTCCTGAGACGGGGAGCTCCTCCTGAGACGCGGAGCTCCTCCTGAGACGCGGAGCTCCTCCTGAGACGCGGAGCTCCTCCTGAGACGCGGAGCTCCTCCTGAGACGGGGAGCTCCTCCTGAGACGCGGAGCTCCTCCTGAGACGCGGAGCTCCTCCTGAGACGCGGAGCTCCTCCTGAGACGGGGAGCTCCTCCTGAGACGCGGAGCTCCTCCTGAGACGCGGAGCTCCTCCTGAGACGCGGAGCTCCTCCTGAGACGGTCGGCCACGTTGCTCTGCCGGGCAAGCATTGAACGTTGTAATTTCGTGAAACTGATTTCATTAATAAAACAAAACATTTGACACCATAAAAATATCGAATGCAGTTTGGTTTTCTCTCTTTGGTGGCGACGCGGTGGTGACACTCGTGGTTCACAGCAAGACGGGTCTGGGGTCGATTTCCGACTCGGGCACCTCTCAGTGTGGAGTGTGTATGTTCTCTCCCCCTGAATAAAAGTTTTCGTGACTGCAGGAATTCATATTCTTGGGTCTTTTGGCAAGTCACGTAGATAGGTTCAAAGAAAATAAGAAAAATTTACCAACAACTACGATGTTTCGATCGCAACACAAGCAATCGTCATCAGGAGAAAAATAGTGGGAAAGCTGTTGAGGCAGGATGTTTTAAAGGTTTGAAATGGGTGTAGCCCAAGGGTCATAAGCGAAGTTGGCGGGGCTAGTGATGTTAAAGTGAGAAATTTGCATGTCAATGTAAGATCCGAGAGCTCCCTCCACGACGACGAATCTGTGGAGGTGGCCATTGTCTTGTGAGAGATTAGCATGTCAATGTACGATCGCAGAGCCACAATCACATCAAGGAAAACAAGCAACAGTGGCTGTGTTAGTGAGACATTTAACCTGTTAATGTAAAGACATTTAACCTGTTAATGTAAAACCAGAAAGTCAAAAATAACTACTAACATCGGAAGGTAGGATGGGAAACATCACCGCCAGTTTTGACTTAAACTGGTTACTCTTTAGTTCTTTCGGGAAAGACACGTAGGTAGAAATAAAATAAAATAAAAAAAATTACCACGTTTCGATCGCAACACAAGCAATCCTCATCAGGTGGGACAACCACAGCAAGAAAATGCTGAAGTAGGCAGGAGAGCTGCCGTGGCAAGAGGTTATATAGGTAAGAAAGGGGGGAGGAGGCAAGGGGGAGAGAGAGGGGCTGGTCACCCCGTGGTCCCCTTATAAAACTCAACGTTTAACCTACTCATAAAACTCAACGTTTAACCTACTCACGCCGGTTTGTGCCCGCCCTCACTGTTGGGCATATTAGCGGAATACACCACGCCGCCGTTGACCCTGGCCACTGACCGAGCAACCAATGTTCCTATCAGCCCCCTCCGCAGGAATGTGTTAATTGAAAAGAGACGAGATGGCTTAATGGCACACTGTCTACAGGAAAGCCACCCATACGTATGCCTACCTAAAACCTGACACCCACCACCATCCATCCCAGAATAATTTCCTCATCAAAACTCTACACCATAGAACTCGATGTATTTGCGACCGACATCACCTAGCCAGTGAACGGGAACACGTATACCCAGCCCTCAACCGTTGGGAAAGAACCATCTGAGGACCCAATCAAAACCATCACCTTGCCAAAGATAAGCAGGGGTCACTAAAAATATTTCCAAAATCATGAGCAAACACAAAATTCAGGTTCGAATTTACACAGTACATAAAATTCGTGATCTGATCCCATCTGTGAAGGATGTGATCCCTGACATGCAATACCTCGGTGTCGACAAACTAAACTGTATCTGCGGCAGTAGTTACATTGGGGAAACTAAGCGACATGTCATGGACCGTGTTCGTGAACATCAGGCAGATCTGAAACACGGTAGGACCAATACCTCGGCCATGGCTGATCATTATTTTGATGCGGTGGGCACACGAAATTGATTTCTCTAAGACGAATTTACTTTGCAAGCCCACTGCCTATCAACAAAAATTCGTTCATGAAGCCATCCATATATAGAGACACAGACACAATTTCAACCGAGAAGATGGGTACAAACTGAGCAATCATTGTCAGGACGTTATTAACCAGTTTAAGTCAGAACTGGCTGTGATGTTTCCATCCTACCTTCCGATGTTAGTAGTTATTTTCGACTCTGGTTTTACATTAACAGGTTTAATGTCTAATCCTAGATTTGAAGCTTTCGTGACTGCAAGGATCCATACTCTTTGGTTCTATTCGGTAAAGTCACGTAGGTAAAAAATAAAACAACAAAAATCACGACGTTTCGACCACAACACAAGCGGCCTTCATCAGGTGAAGGGACCAGACTGTCTCGAGGACAGCGCTGGAGTGAAGCACAGCCAAGCTCAGACCGCGACCTTTAAGCTGTGTGAGAGTAATTAAGGTGCCTTGACAAAGGAATTAGCATAAAAATTTGCATTTAAAAGGCGGACTTAGCATGATGAAAGGTAGGGAGGGGGTCGACCTGTGCAGGCTGGCGAGGGGGCAAGGTAGCGTCCACATGCTGGTGGTGTGGAAAGGGGATTTTAAGAAGCTGCGAAAGTTTGGGGTACCACTATTTCAAAAATATACTGTACCATTGAAGATTAGTTTAATGTTTGGTTCGATTTAGAACGTCTTTCCAATGGTTGCTTAATTTGAAACCATCTTCTCGGTTGAAATTGTTTCTGTGTTTGTAGATCTGCATTGCCTCGTGAACAAATCTCTGATAAAAATCCGTGGGTTTGCAAAGAACCTTGGTATCGAAGAAAATTATATCGTGATCACCCACAGCGCTGTAACAGTGATCAGCTACGGCAGAAGAATTCATTCTTCCGTGTTTCAAATCTGATTTGTGCTCGCGAATTCGGTCAGAGACATGTCGCTTCGTCTCCCCGATATAGCAATCACCGCAGGTACAACTCAATTTGTAAACCCCGGGGTACTGTAAGTCAGGAATGACATCCTTCACGGATGGGATCAGATCACGAATTTTGTGTACTGTATTTAACCGGACCTGGATCTTGTGCTTGTTTAGAATTTTGGAAATCTTTTTGTAACGCCTGCTATATATGGTAGTGTGATGGTTTTGACCAGAGTATCGAGTGGTTGTTTCTGTATGGAGGGAGAAACAGCTTGGCGGATGGTATGGTCAGAGTACCCATTCCTTTTGAGGGCCAGGTGTACATGTTTTAATTCACTGGTCAGGTGGTGTTGGTCCAAAATGCAATGAGTCCTATGGTATAAAGTTTTGATGAGAGAATTCTTCTGAGCTGGGTGGTGGTGGGAATCAGGCTTCAAGTAGGAATCCGTGTGGGTGGGTTTCTTGTAGACAGAATACCCCAACGAGCCATCAGGTCTCCTCTCAAACAGAACATCCAAAAATGGTAGCCTGCCATCCTTCTCCACTTCTATGGTGAATTTCATGGCGGGATGCCTGGAATGGATGTGGTGTAGGAAAAGGTTCAGAGCTGGGAGGCCATGTGGCCAAATGACGAAAGTGTCATCCACATATCTCTTCCACAGGGAAGGTCTGAGGGTGGAAATCTGGATGGCGTCCGATTCAAATTTCTCCATGAAAACATTGGCTATCACTGGTGACAAGGGGGAACCCATGGGAGTACCCTCATTTTGCTTGTAGAAAGAACCATTCCAAGTAAAGTAGGTGTTGGTGAGGCAGTGCCTGACCAGAGTAGGTACTTCGGGGTTTAGTCTATGTTGTACCAATATTTCAATTATATCAATGGTATCAGGTACCGGGACCTTGGTGAACAAGGAGACCACATCGAAGCTGACAAGGATATCGTCAGGGGACAGTACAACGTCCTTGACCATAGAAACCAATTGGGCCTCAGACGTTCCCTGTGGAAGAGATATGTGGATGACACTTTCGTCATTTGGCCACATGGCCTCCCAGCTCTGAACCTTTTCCTACACCACATCAATTCCAGACATCCCGCCATCAAATTCACCATGTAAGTGGAGAAAGATGGCAGGCTACCATTCTTGGATGTTCTGTTTGAGAGGAGACCTGATGGCTCGTTGGGGCATTCTGTCTACAGGAAACCCACCCACACGGATTCCTACTTGAAGCCTGATTCCCACCACCACCCAGCTCAGAAGAATTCTCTCATCAAAACTTTATACCATAGGGCTCATTGCATTTCGGACCAATACCACCTGACCAGTGAATTAAAACATGTACACCTGGCCCTCAAAAGGAATGGATACTCTAACCGTACCATCCGCCAAGCTGTTTCTCCCTCCATACAGAAACAACCACTTGATACTCCAGTCAAAACCATCACACTACCATATATAGCAGGCGTTACTAAAAAGATTTCCAAAATTCTAAACAAACACAAGATCCAGGTCCGGTTCAATACAGTACGTAAAATTCGTGATCTGATCCCATCCGTGAAGGATGTCATTCCTGACTTACAGTACCCCGGGGTTTACAAATTGAGTTGTACCTGCGGTGATTGCTATATCGGGGAGACGAAGCTACATGTCTCTGACCGAATTCGCGAGCACAAATCAGATTTGAAACATGGCAGAACGAATTTTTCTGCCGTAGCTGATCACTGTTACAGCGCTGTGGGTGATCACGATATAATTTTCTCCGATACTAAGGTTCTTTGCAAACCCACGGGTTTTTATCAGAGATTTGTTCACGAGGCAATTCAGATCTACAAACACAGACACAATTTCAACCGAGAAGATGGTTTCAAATTAAGCAACCATTGGAAAGACGTTCTAAATCGAACCAAACATTAAACTAATTTTCAATGGTACAGTATATTTTTCAAATAGTGGTACCCCAAACTTTCGCAGCTTCTTAAAATCCCCTTTTCACACCACCAGCATATGGATGCTACCTTGCCCCCTCGCCAGCCTGCACAGGTCTACCCCCTCCCTACCTTTCATCATGCAAAGTCCGTCTATTAAATGCAATTTTTAATGCTAAATCCTTTGTCAAGGCACCTTAATTACTCTCACACAGCTTAAAGGTCGCGGTCTGAGCTTGGCTGTGTTTCACTCCAGCGGTGTCCTCGAGACAGTCTGGTCCCTTCACCTGATGAAGGCCGCTTGTGTTGTGGCCGAAACGTCGTGATTTTTGTTTTATTTTTTACCTACGTGGCTTTACCGAATAGAACCAAAGAGTATGGATCCTTGCAGTCACGAAAGCTTCAAATCTAGAATTGATAGCCTCTACGGGGAGGGTTTTCACCTATCTGTTAGGGCTTTTAACAGACAACGGGACAAGAAGTCACAGCTCATCGAGATGCTAACCTTCCTCAAAAGATGCCGCGACCACAAGGTAGTACCCATCGCCTTCACACTCACTTCTGCTGCTGTGTCCTCACCGAATTCTAAACAGATTCTGTTTAAGGCCAGCCTCTCTTTAATCTCAGAGAGGATAAGACTACTCCGTTTTGAACTCGATACTTTAGACAGGACTCTCCTACAAGCTCATTTAACGTTAATACAAAAAATGTCACCTTCTGATTGGAACCACGTAGACAACATGACTGCTTCTTCTGCCGATTCACTTTCAATCAAATGCAAAGCTAACCTAATTGCTAAATTCAGCCACCTATCAAAGAAAAACCCAGTTCCACAGATCACAAAACTAGATGTTAACAAAATTGTTATCAATCAGAGTAGCACCCCGATTTTGGACAATCTGAAAACAGTATTGGCTAAAGGACTAAATTTCGCTGTCACCCCAAAACATTTACCGATAGATGATATCATTTCTCAGGTGGATGTAGCCCTCAAAGGTATAGGACACATCCAAGCAGACTTCGCGAGAGCTGAAATAGCTACTATTCTTAAGAATGCTAAGAAACCCGTTAGCAACATCAGCAAAGATGAATGCTCTGAACTCGCGAAATTAAAAGAGAGACATGATATAGTCATCCTCTCAGCCGACAAGGGCAATGCCACTGTAATTATGGATAAAAACTCATACAACAATAAAATTCAGGACCTACTCAATGATGGTAGTTACTCACCAATCAGAAATTACCCTACTAATAGCCTAACTATGAAAACCAACAAGATCATCACAAGTTCGACCTCCCTAATCGAACCAACTAAACGTCCCTCCATAAAACCTTCAGCTGCGAGACCACCTAGATTCTATGGTCTTCCAAAGATTCATGAGGAAGGAACTCCACTACGACCCATCGTATCCATGATCAACTCCCCTACCTATAAGCTGGCACGTTTTCTGTCGGATACCTTGCTACCTTTCACTGGCAAGACCTCCTCAGCAGTACTTAACTCAGCCTAATTGGTTTCTATGGTCAAGGACGTTGTACTGTTCCCTGACGATATCCTTGTCAGCTTCGATGTGGTCTCCTTGTTCACCAAGGTCCCGGTACCTGATACCATTGATATAATTGAAAATTTGGTACAACATGGACTAAACCCCGAGGTACCTACTCTGGTCAGGCACTGCCTCACCAACACCTACTTTACTTGGAATGGTTCCTTCTACAAGCAAAATGAGGGTACTCCCATGGGTTCCCCCTTGTCACCAGTGATAGCCACTGTTTTCATGGACAAATTTGAATCGGACGCCATCCAGACTTCTACCCTCAGACCTTCCCTGTGGAAGAGATATGTAGACGACACTTTCGTCATTTGGCCACATGGCCTCCCAGCTCTGAACCTTTTCCTACACCACATCAATTCCAGACATCCCGCCATCAAATTCACCATGTAAGTGGAGAAAGATGGCAGGCTACCATTCTTGGATGTTCTGTTTGAGAGGAGACCTGATGGCTCGTTGGGGCATTCTGTCTACAGGAAACCCACCCACACGGATTCCTACTTGAAGCCTGATTCCCACCACCACCCAGCTCAGAAGAATTCTCTCATCAAAACTTTATACCATAGGGCTCATTGCTTTTCGGACCAACACCACCTGACCAGTGAATTAAAACATGTACACCTGGCCCTCAAAAGGAATGGATATTCTGACCATACCATCCGCCAAGATGTTTCTCCCTTCATACAGAAACAACCACTTGATACTCCGGTCAAAACCATCACACTACCATATATAGCAGGCGTTACTAAAAAGATTTCCAAAATTCTAAACAAACACAAGATCCAGGTCCGGTTCAATACAGTACACAAAATTCGTGATCTGATCCCATCCGTGAAGGATGTCATTCCTGACTTACAGTACCCCGGGGTTTACAAATTGAGTTGTACCTGCGGTGATTGCTATATCGGGGAGACGAAGCGACATGTCTCTGACCGAATTCGCGAGCACAAATCAGATTTGAAAAACGGCAGAACGAATTCTTCTGCCGTAGCTGATCACTGTTACAACGCTGTGGGTGATCACGATATAATTTTCTGCGATACTAAGGTTCTTTGCAAACCCACGGGTTTTTATCAGAGATTTGTTCACGAGGCAATTCAGATCTACAAAAACAGACACAATTTCAACCGAGAAGATGGTTTCAAATTAAGCAACCATTGGAAAGACGTTCTAAATCGAACCAAACATTAAACTAGTTTTCAATGGTACAGTATATTTTTCAAGTAGTGGTACCCCAAACTTCCGCAGCTTCTTAAAATCCCCTTTTCACACCACTAGCATGTGGACGCTACCTTGCCCCCTCGCCAGCCTGCACAGGTCGACCCCCTCCCTACCTTTCATCATGCTAAGTCCGCCTTTTAAATGCAAATTTGTATGCTAATTCCTTTGTCAAGGCACCTTAATTACTCTCACACAGCTTAAAGGTCGCGGTCTGAGCTTGGCTGTGTTTCACTCCAGCGCTGTCCTCGAGACAGTCTGGTCCCTTCACCTGATGAAGGCCGCTTGTGTTGTGGCCGAAAAGTCGTGATTTTTGTTTTATTTTTTACCTACGTGACTTTACCGAATACAACCAAAGAGTATATGTTTAATGTCTCACTAACACAGGCACCGTTGCTTATTTTCCACGATGTTGCGGTGGCTCTGCGATCTACCATTGACATGCTAATCTCTCACAATACAATGGCCACCTCCACAGCTTTGTCTTACATTGACATGCTAATCTCTCACAATACAATGGCCACGTCCACAGCTTCGTCTTACATTTACATGCTAATCTCTCACAATACAATGGCCACCTCCACAGCTTCGTCGTCGTGGAGGTAGCTCTCGGATCTTGCATTCACATGCAAATTTCCCACTTTAACATCACTAGCCTCGCCCACTTCGCTTATGACCCTTGGGCTACACCCATTTCAAACCTTTAAAACATCCTGCCTCAGCAGCTTTCCCGCTATTTTTTATCCTGATGACGATTGCTTGTTTTGCGATCGAAACGTCTTAGTTTTTTGTTACTTTTTAGTTTTTTTCTTTGAACCTATCTACATGACTTTACAGAAACACCCAAGCATATTCTCTCCTCTTGTTCTGCATGGGTTTCCTCCAGGTTCTCCGGTTTCCTCCTATTGTTAAACAACAAAAATGCAACTAACTAACTACTGGTATTGGCTAAAACATCCCAATGTATTAAACATTTATATACATAAGAAATACTCAACTAGGATTACACACACGGCAACATCGCCCCTCTGCTGCGCAATCTTGGCAGGATCATCAGGACAAAGAGCCTTGGGACTCGGTGAGACTTTGCTGGGAACACAACGACAAGCATTGGTGTTGTCCGATTCAAACCCAGTGAGTTGATCCACTCATTGCCCATGCACAACGGAGGATTCGCGCTCATTCGCTCGTAAACAATATGCTTTACTTTGCAGCTGAGCTTACTGTCTTCCCACTCCCCCAACGGATCTTGAGTCAAATCCGCTCTGTGTCGGGTTGTACGTTTGGGCCGGACGCTTCCCCACTCCCAGAATCCTCGGATGAGAAGCCGGGCAGAGCAGCGGCACAGCTGCGTCGGCGCTGCGCAGATTTCGTTTTGAATGTTACGAGAGGCTAATAAGCTCCGGCTATAATTGGAATGTGTTGCTGGATGGACTTGAGAGCTTTCGGTTCACATCTGCGCTTTAATTTAAACGCCCCAATCCTTTCTTGTGACATCCTTTGCAAGCAGTTTGCAAGCACGTCAGATTGATTAATGACTTGAGAAATGTCGCAATAAAGAAATTATTTGTTCTAATTGAATAGCAGATGCTGCCCACGGCCACGTCCGTTATATATCGTCGGCTTTTAATATTATACACGTGTTTGACATTTTATAATAAGTTCATAAAAAATAAAATGTTTATTAAAACAGAAAATTGTTTTCCAAGTACGTTACTCTGCTAATATGCGCATGTGCAGAGTGAACAGTGCAGTAAACGCGTGCAGAGTAAATGCGTGCAGAGAAAACACGTGCAGAGTGAACTCGTGCAGAGTGATGACGTGCGGAATGAACACCTGCAGAGTGAACACGTGCAGAGGGAAAGCGTGTAGAGTGAACGCGTGCAGAGCGAACACGTGCAGATGGAATGCGTGCAGAGGGAAAGCGTGCAGAGTGAACGCGTGTAGAGTGGACACGTGCAGAAGGAATGCGTGCAGAGGGAAAGGGTGCAGGGTGAACGCGTGCAGTGTGAACGCGTGCAGGGTGAATACGTGCAGGGTGAACACGTGCAGGGTGAACACGTGCAGGGTGAACACGTGCTCACGGCGTATGCTGAGCTGTGCGTAACCAAAACGTGCACCGGAAAGATTTGCCCAATTGCCAAAACATTTATAGATGAACACCGTGGGCGTTGCTGGAGCTCGGTTTATGGGGGAGAACGGACGATTCTCGCTCAGAGCACCCTCCTTGCTCGCTCGCTTGTCTTTGTTTAACGTCGCGTTGAACTTCTTTCACACCGTGCGTAGCAAACACCGCTTCTCGGAAGTGCGGTGTATGTATGTTGAACTTCTTTTGCACCGTGCGTAGCCAACCGCGCTAATCGGAGGTGTGCGAGGACAACAAACTAATACACACAAAGCAGTTCTAAATAAATTAGTTCGTCAATTGAGTTAATTTAAAAGTGCACAGCTCTCAGAGGATTCCTAATATCGGATGGAAGAGCGTTCCAAACGGCCCCAGAAACGCATTTGAAAGTTCCCCGCGATGCGGTGACCATCTTTGTTTGATGGTTATCCAAAAGCCGCCGCTGCTACGGGGATGACCGGAGTTTGCGTGGTAGTCCATGCTCCTTGACGAGCATAAGCCATCACCGCTTCTGATGAGACCCAGGAAGGTTAAAGCCGCTTTGGGGGGTTTACCGCTCATAAGCAAATGCTGCCAGTGGAATGCAGCGCATCCAAAGATGCTCGGCACTCTGCGGGCAAGGCATTGATCGGGAGGGTCCAGTGATCGATGGATTGACAGCTATTTTCATATCAGCGATGGACAAATCAATGGTCTGTTTGTCAGCATCCCGCACGCACGCAGACGCAGGTGTAACCGGCATGTGGAGACGAGAGGTAGAATTCCACGAGGAGTGCCGTGGATGTCGCGGCGCGTGTGCCACACGGAGGGCGGGCGATGAGTGGGTGGCCCTTGGGCTGCCGCCTCTCCGGGTTCAACCCGGGCCGTCCTGACATTGGCATCGGTGTGTCTGTCAGGTGGCAGGAATTGTTTTTTTTTTGTACAGAGATCTTGTACTGGTGTTGTGCTGAAGTTTATTACAGTATACTCAGTCGCGTAACGAGCGTGGGGGTGCCTTGGCCCTCCCCTGGTGGCCAAAGATACGAGTTGGGGCGCCCATTTACGTTCCACCTTTGATTTAAATTTCATTAGTAGCAGTGACGTAATATTGCAAAGACGTACTACGACGGAGCTGGAGTGGCTGCATTTTGCGACGACGGAGCGCCCCTTTCAGCGTTAAATGTTCGAGACCGTGAGCTTAACGATGATGTGATTGGACGAGGTGAGCCACGATATACAGATAGCCTGGGTGCGACCGTGCTAGACACATCAAATATTGGGGGTTCCGACCTGACCGATTGCCGCACCCCCTGAGCTGATAATGTAGCTACGACACCACTGAGGAGACTGCGCGGTGTTGATAGAAACTCGGCTGACTGATATATACGTCTTGGTTTAGTCTGGGGTGGTGGGACGGGTGGAGGGCCCCTCGGTGGCACTGAGAGGCGGTGACCAATGTCGGATGGCGGGAGTCTGTAAACGCATTTTGTAGGTCATGCGTTGCCTGGGATCTGGTAGAAGAAAGGCAGAGAGGGCGCGGTGTGGTGGCCCGCTCTTTGAGTCGGTGGTCTAAAACGAGAACATTGCCGTGGGTTCACTTCCCTTGGGCCTGTTGTTCTGTATGAGGCCGAGCGGCAGCTGTGATACATGCGGACGCTGCACACCGACGTGCGTTGATGAATCTACGCGGTGGCACCCAGGTGCGTCTGAAGGCGACGGCCTCTTTCATGCTCCCTTGACGGTTTTCCCCTGAACCCCTTTTAAACTCCCAGAGAGAGAGAGGGGGGGCGAGGGGGGGTGTTGCTATTTATTGGGGGGGGGGCGGGTTGGAGTTGGGAGGGGGAGACAGCACACGACCTCCGAGGCTACGCCACAGAATCGCTCGGCGCGCAGCTCCTACGACGACTCCGACGACCACGACGACAGCGCCGTGATGGGCACATTGCTCGCAAGCGCGGTAATGCAGGCTGAGAGCGTGACCCACTTTTCCGCTCGCATTTACATCGCGGGCGTTCTGCGGGTTTTAGCGCGAGTCTGCAGCTCACGGACGACTCGCCGCACCCCGTGGCGGCTTTTCAACGAACTCGATGCGGAATGAGAGCCGCCGCGATCAAACTTCGGCGCGCGCGTTCCCGCGGGGGACAGGGGCCTGTGACAGGGGGTTGTGACAGGGGGCTGAAACAGGGGTTTGAGACAGGGGCCCGGGATAGAGGGCTGTGTGGGCCACCAGCGGGACAGCGGGCGCCTCGTAGTCGCGTTTGAGAGAGAGAAAAACGCGTGCGGTTGTTGAAGACGGCGTTTTCACTGCCGTGGCCATTGCACCGCCACCACCCCCCCACCACCGCCACTGCCAACGCCCCCACCGCCACGACCGCCACCACCTCCACCACTGCCACCGCCATCGCTATCACCTCGAGGAGACGCCGCCTCGTCGGGGCGTCCGGCACGCGAGGCGTCGCTGTGCGTAACGCGCCGCTCGCCGCTACGTTGCCGGGGTTCCAGGGTCGGCGGGTGCCGTTGAAGTGAGCGCTCTAATTGCCAATTATGGGTTGCGCTGCACGGCCGTTTGCAGCGCAACGTGCAGCGATGCTTGGGCGCGTGGCCGTTTTGCGCGCAAACACTCGGTGAAGACGCCTGAGCCTCGGTCATTTACAACCAATACCATCATCATGAGCCACGATCAATCCACTGCTGGATGAAGGCCTCTGGAAGCTACCCGCTACCTCTCACGATGTTGGGACGAATCAATCCATCCAGCCCCAGCACACGAAGTGATGTAATCGTTCCGTCTCCCCGGGGTGGATGTGACCCCCCTTGGACGCGTTCCATTCCGTGGCCGCCACTCCGTCATAACTCTTGACCATCGTCCTGCCCAAGCCCACGAACTCTTTCTCACAAGTTAGAATGAAGGCATTCACCTGCGCGTGTTCCCCTACCCGCGCGTGTTGTCTTACCCGTCTCAGTATTCCGTGGTAGAACGCAAACCAGAGCGGCAGAACGTTCCGTGAAGCGATCGCACTGACGGGCGCACGCGTGAGTTTATTACCTGCGAACTTTGCGCAACGCGAGTGGCTGTTGAACACGGTGGTAGAATACAAATGAAAATATCGCCACGCTGCCGATGAAAGACACTGTGTTTCGATGCCCGCCCAGAGTTTGCTGTCGTGGGAACCAATGCTACTGAGTGTGTTCACAATCAGAATCTGAATTTAGACTGCGGCAGGAGGAATCCGATGAGCTGCGAAGCTCTTGCTTGCTGTGGGTGGATCAGCAAGTTACAAAGGCAAAGAATACACAACAACACGATAGGAGTGCAACATAGAGAAAGTGGTAAGCAAGTCACGAAATATAATAAAATAATGCATGCACTAATTACATACGTTCGATTTATCCACATTGGGCAAGGCAGCAAAAATATCAGCAAGACAATCCCAGACCACACCAAGAAAACACCACACAGCAACATTCCCTCAATACAATTGCGCATTAACGTTGAACTATCGACACTACATGGGTAAGGATCAAAGTTGCAAAGCAATTTTGCCAATGTGACTGCTGCATGCAGCACTAATTACTCTGCTTCAGAATATGTTTTTTGACGATTTACGACGCTGAAAGAGCGGGAAACGAGGTTGTTCCAAAACTTTGGTGCTGCTGTGCGGCTAATAGGGAATGTTAAAGAAAATATAAAATATAAAAACAAACGAAGCTGTATCATGGGAACATTTTTTGCCAGTATCAAAGTATAAAAAATAAGAAAGGTACTTTTGGGGTTCTCTGGTCTGACACTGGTGGTGAGACTCGGCCATAAAGAAGGCTGTCTCTGGCGTAGGCCAATCATCTTCAAAGACAACGCATATGTGATCAGAGCATTTGTGTTTGCATGTTCACCACAAGCACTGTGTGTGGTTAATGTAGACTTTATTCCTTGCAACAGGTACCTATTTGGTGTTTGAACATCTGCACACCTACTGTTTTTTTACCAGAAAGGGTAAAACCTACTATTGTTATTTTTATTACTTTGATACTGGCAAAAAAGGTATCCCATAATATTGCTGCTCACACCGAGCTATAAACGCTCTGATACGTCCATTGACTTTGTAGTGTTCACCTCTTAGCGTTCTCTGGTCTAACACAGGTTGAGACTAGGCCCAAAAGAAGGCTGTCTCTGGTGTAGGTCAATCAGTTTCAAAGACAATGCATATATTCTCAGAGCATGTTTGTGTGTATGTTCACCACAAGTACGTGTGGTTAATGCAGATTTGATTCCTTGGAGAGTAAACCCGCAACATTTACAATTCGAGTACGACGTTTCGCCAGTGATTACAACCAGAATCATCATACGACAGCCAGATTTAAGTAGAAATTCTCCTCCTGTTTCAGCTCTAAATAGAGACATAAATGTGATGTTGTCACTTTGAGGTGCGAAGCCCCCAGAGGGAGGAGGCGGGGGGGTAAACTGGTATTTGAACATCTTAAAACGAAGTTGCGTTAGTTTGTGGAGGGACGGATAACGTTAGCGAGCGTGTTCAATGCAGTGCCCTTGTGAGTCGATGGAATAAGTGTGGCCTTCCTGGTTAAATTAGTAGTAATAATAATACAAAAAATAAATAATGCGTGTTGTAATAGGATGAGCCAACGAATGTCAGGAGATGTTGAAATCGGTGTTCAATGCAAATTGACCCCGCGACACGCGACGCAATTATCTGACTCTGGCTCGGCTCCTCGGCGGAAATACTTTGCGCTGATGACGGGATCGAGCGAATTCGACAATCGATGGTGGGGGATCCATACCCCATACCTCCCCCACCAACCGCACCGCCGATAGGTTCGCCAAATAGCATGCGGCCAACATGTAAGAGATGTGGGGCGGTGTTACTGTTAAAAATAACCGCGCCGAATGCGGCCCCTTGGGGTAGTCGCGCCGGGAGGGCCGCTGTCACCGCCGTGGGAACGCAGCAATCGCGTGGCTCTCGCGCTTTGTGGGGGAGTTCTAGGTCGACTCGGCCTCAAATGAGTACCTGGTGCGGTGTTGTTCACTTGGCCACCGTGGAGACAAAGGTTCGGCTGGGCGTGGTGCTGGCCAACACCACCCCCATCGTGTGTCACAGTACCGGCCTTCATAGGTTCTGCTACTCGCTCACAGCACTTGCTCTAAAATGGGACCTTTATTGCCAGTATCAAAAGACAATGCATATATTATCAGAGCATGTTTGTTTGCATGTTCACCACAAGTACATGTGGCCAATGCCCACTTGATTCCTTGCGAAAGGTATCTATTTGGTATTTGAACATCTTAACACCTGTTTTATTGCCAGAAAGGGGAAAACCTGTTCTTATTTTTTCAGCACTTGCCCCAACAGTCTGTTAAGGCTATATTTGCGGGGAACGGTGGTGTAGCAGTTAGCGCACTGCGCTATAACCCTGGCGACCCGAGTTCGATTCCGGCTCACGGCCAACACCGCTGACAATTATATGAATCGGTGCTAGTTCTCCCCTAGGTCGACTCGGCCTCAAATGAGTACCTGGTGCGGTGTGTAAGCATCGCCACTAAGGTGCTGACCAACCCACCCTGGCGTGTGCTGTTGCACCCTTCATAGGCGCTGCTACTCGCTACTAACAACACTTGCCCCAACAGTTTGTTAGAGGCTACACGGGGAGGGGGGTGTGGAGGATCTTTGTTTGCGCAAGGCGGGTGGCGCCCGTGGATTGACGGATGACGCGAGAGGGGGGGGGGGTCTCGGCTCCACACGCCCCCCGCGTCTCGGCGAAGTTCCCCGCGTGTCGCGCTCGAGGACGCGGCTGTCTGCCGGCTTGACCACCTGCATGTGAAATTGTAGTTGTTGCATCCATACGAAAGAAAAAAATCGGTATCGTTCTCGTGAGACCGACCCTGTGCGTGCGCCGTGCCGTGCCATGCTGTGCCAAGCGCCGTGCCATTTCTCTATTGAATGGCAATGCTCCCGAATTGATAATTATCAGTTTGGGATGTTTGTTGACAAATACGAAACCACAGATTTTAGTTACTGCGTCAATGTTCTTCACGCGATCACGGAATCAATACGTACAGGAAGCCAGAAATGCTCAGGGGCTGTAGGATTGTTGGGCATTGCGCGCCTCTCTCTTAGTGGATATTCCACATTTAAACTAACGCAATGCAAGTCATCCTTATTGTTATTACGCTTATTAGGTTGTAATTTAGTTGTGAGCAGTTGCCCGTGTGGGCCTGTGACCGCTGTTTTCTGGCAGGGTGCCCCTCGGTGGTTCGCTCCGCACGTGGCATGGCCACATCTCCACGGCGGTTCAACCCTGGTGGTTTGTACGTACGTCTGTCTGTCTGTACGTTGAACTTCTTTCGCACCATACTTAGCCAACCGCGCTAATCGGAGGTGCGGGGGGAAGGACAACAAACTAACAACACAAAAAGCAGTTTTAAAGAAATGAGTTTGTCAATCTAGATGATTTAAAAGTGCGTTGCTCCCAGTGGCTTCCTAATATGAGAAGGAAGAGCATTCCAGACGGCTGCAGAAGCGCATCTGAAAGTGCTTCTGCGGCAGCCGTACAATTTACAATGTGCGGTGTAATTCTTAAAACACTTCTGTAAAGGATACCAGCAATGGTTCTTGAGAGGTTTTATTTTTATTATTTTCTAACAATTTATAAATAACAATAAACTACAATAGACATCCATATATCTGTGCCTGAATGGGTAGTACACGTGGCAATCCAGGACTTCCCTTGTAACAGCCACACATTTGTGGGGTAAATGGTAAACATATTTAACTGTTTTTACCAGGTAAATCCCACTGAGTTACATAGCTCAACGGAGTGGCTTATCATGTGAACATGTATAACAGTCAATTACTCTTAACCCACGTTGATTTTAATTGTGGAGGGAAAAACCCGGAGAGGACCCAGAGCAAAATTAACACGACCACGGGGAGAGAGAGACATGCAAACTCCAAATATACAGCAGGCGTCAGGGTAGGAATTGAACCCACGACCTCCTGTATACTAGGCAAGGTAGTTAACATCTCGCCATCGTCAGTGGCGGTTCGGTGATGCGCGGCTACAGGCGCCTGCCGTGCAGGTGAGTAGATACGTTAAACCCCCCTGCCCGAATTACGCTCGGCAATGTCGAATGAATACTCTGCCAGCGGCGCGGCGATTATTCCTCGTGACGAGTAAATCTTTAAAGTCGCCACTCTCTCTGTAAGGGCTGCCACACGCGCAGAGGCGACGTGAACATCAACCCCGGGGGTCGCGGTGCGCACCGCCGTCAATGAAGAACGCGAGGGCATAGCCCCAGCAACAGCAGCAGCGGCAGCAGCGGCAGCAGCAGCAGCGATCATCACGACGGAATCTTCATTCGGTTTTACTTCTCACAACAACAACAAATAATTAACTCTCACACCAATTACTGTCGCAACCAGCGGCTAAACAAAAATCGTCCCTAATTTCACCCAAACAATAAAGTAAACCCACCGAATGCCAAAACGACGCAATAATGTGAACCGTTCGTCACGGTGGCCTGCGTTCAATTGCCATTGACAACTCACAGAAGACGTCACCGTCTCTAACAAAGACAAAGATCCCCCATTTAGCCTTAACAGACTGTTGGGGCAAGAACTGTTAGCGAGCACCTAAACACACACACAAACGAACACACGCATAAAGATACAGCAATAACAACCGCCATTCGCCACTAAGTGGCGGTGACATCACGACGTTTGTGTCAGGCTATGTGCACCTTGAGGCCACGTGAAGTGTCGAACGCCCGCTGGCAGGAGGTCACGGGGCAGACCCAGATGCCACAGGTAGACTGACTGAGACGACTGGCTGATGCACCACCTGTGCCCCCTACTGTGCCAACTTGCTGTGCTTCAGCCACCCGGCGATTTGTAAGCTCCTCACACAATCCAGCCTGGTTAGGGGGTCCACGTTTCGCAAGCATATAGAAGGGAGGGAATGACTGTGGCCGAGAAGACCTGAAGCTTCGTGTGGAGCGACAAACCAGGTATCTTCCACACAGCATTACGCAAATGATGAAAAGATAATGCCTCTCAACTGATTCGGAGTGAGACCTCTGCTGTTAAACCGGAGCCGGTCATGAGCACACTGCCCAGGTATGGGAAACTCTCCATTCGCTCCACAACTGCCCTATCACCAATTGGGAGTTGTGGGGGTGGAGTGTCCGATGGTACAAAATACCCAGGCAGATGCCTAGTTTTGGTGGGGCTGATGGTAAGTCCCCACCTCTTAGTGGCAAGCTCCAGGTTCAGCAGCAGCGCCTCCAGCTCCTCCTCTGATTGAGCAGCAATTGTCAGATCATTGACATACATAACATGGTTGAGCAATAGGAAGCCATCCCTTGACCGCACCCGGGCATCGATCAGCCTCCCATTGTATCGGTACCAGATGGAAATTCTTCCAGTACAGCTATTGAAGGCTTCACGAACTACGTGGTCGAAATAGATGTAAAATAATGTGGGAGCCAGAGGAACTCCCTGTCGCACCCCAATGTGTACAGGGAATGGCTCCGACTCCTGGCCACGTAGTTTTACCCGGGCCCGCTCACCATCATGAAGGTCCTTAATGATCATGAGCAGAGGGTAAGGGACTCCGAAAACACGAAGAACAACCCAGAGCCCAGGCCTACTAATGGTATTATAGGCCGTAACAAAGGTAAATAAAGCAGAGATGTAGGTCTTGTTGGAATTCCCTACACCTCTGCTGTAGCAGACGGACAGAAAACATGGGATCTGTGCAGGACCGCCCTTTCTTAAAACTGTATTGGGGCTCCGCAAGTCTCTTCTCAGCGTGCCTAGCAAGGCGATGTTGAATAATCCTTGCCAGGACCTTTCCCGGCACACTGAGGAGTGAGATGCCCCTGTAGTTTTTACAGTCTGTGCGGTCCCCCTTCTTAAAGAGGGGGACCACCTGGGCATACTTCCAGTCCTGCGGAACCCATTCAGTGGTCCAAACTGATTTTATGATGTCATGTAGGGCAGTCTGTGCACAAACGCCACCCTCACTCAGCATTTCACTTGGGAGATGATCTCTGCCCGGTGCCTTTCCTGGTCTCAGACTCTGGATCGCCTTCAGTACTTCCTCAACAGATGGCACCTCAGCCAGCCACTCACAGGGGGTGGCTTCTTCCAATATTTGAGGCACCGCAGCCTCGGCAGAGGCATCCCCACTTTGTCCCACGTTGTTATCCAGGCTGAGGGAAGTCCCCTCCCCCAGGATCTCACAGAAATGTTCAGCCAATCTGCAAACCTGTTCCTGGGGGTCGGAGATTGGATCACCATTCTTTCCCCTAATGATAGTAATAGGTGTGGCGCTGCAGGTTACTTTTTTGATGGAATTAAGGAGCGATTTGTGATCGCGGGCCATTGAGGCAGACTCCGTCTCCTCAGAAACCCGCGACCACCACCCATCCTTGCAGCACCTCATAGCTCTCCAAACTTTCGAGCGAAGGCTGTGGTAAGCCTCTTCATTCTCCAACGTGGGAAGCTGTAGCCGATGAGAGTGGGCCTGTTGCTTTTTCTCAGCCAGCTTGAACACCTCCTCTTTCAGCTAGGGTCTCTGGGGAGGTCTGGACCGTTTACCAAAGGAGCCAGAGCCGGTCCACTGGACCTCCTGAATACCACCACGATCTAGGCGGTATCGGTCCAACTCCCGACAGAGGAGAGGCAGCCTCTCCTCCGCAGTGAGCGTTCGAACATTGCACGTGGCCACACGTAGTGGTTTTTAGTTGTTTCTGGAGGAGCCCCGAGGGTAAGGATTCAGTCTCCTAGCTCCGCCAAATGGGATTTGGCCAGGAGTTGTCATAGACGCCTGTCCCCCTGGGGCCTCCGGCACAAGCTTATTAAATAAATGTTTCTGTCATGGTTTAACGGTAATTAATTGAAGGTGGAGGGGTTACCAGCCCCTCGTACCCGTCCAGAGCCCCCTTTTTGCCGCTGTGGTGGTCACAAACGCCATGAGGGTAAAGGCCAATCAGAATTGGCCCTCCCCCTACAGCACTGTCCACGACAGCGTTGCCCGTCCGGCACCACGAGGAGGTAGGGGGTTGTTTTGTTGGACATACAAACACACACACACAAACACACACGCACTAATTATGCTTCGCTGGCCACAACGTGCTTTAGTTTAATCCTTGTCATCAATCCAGGAGATTCTACCAAAAATCCTTCACACCAAAATGGTTCGGTCGTCGATTGTCCGCGGTGTCCCGAGTCGGGACAGTGGAGCCGTGCCCGGCGCAAGAGGGCTCAGTGCTGGGGTTGGGATAACGGGTCCTGTGCTCGCTAGGGTAACAGGCCCCTGCGCTCATTAGGTTAACGGGCCCTGCGCTAGCTCGGTAACTGGGCCCTCAGCCTTTGCACAGCCACTCAATGGTAGCGTCACTCTGCGTGGCCTATGCACAACGATGGCAGCGGCTCCGGCGGAGTGGGACGTGGAATAGTCAAACGGTACAGGGCACTAACACCAAGACAAGTAGCACGGCAAGCGACCTGGTGGCACGGTAGTGGTGCAGTGGTGACGCTTGTGCCGCACAGCAAGAAGGTTCTGAGTTTGATTCTCGACTTGGGCGCCTTTATGCAGTTTGTATGTTCTCTCCCCGCACTCCCTGTTCTGCGTGGGTTTCCTCCGGGTTCTCTGGTTTCCTTCCCAAAGCTAAAGAAAAAGCATTCAATGTACCTGGTGTTGGCCAAAACATCTCAATGTTGAAACAAATCGTGCACATTAGTAAATGGAGATCACACAGCAGCAACATCTCCATCTACTGTGACTTTGCAGGACCGTCCTGCACAATAGCCCTGAGACTCATGCCTTCCTTTGTAAATACGCGTAATGGTAAGAATCAAGCGGAATTATAACAATAATAATAAACTGTCAGCTCCCACGTCCATATGGCAAGCATGATTTAATACACAGGACAAGCACTGGAGGCTTCTTGCTGATGAAATGTGCATCTGGGTTCCTTATTAATGTAAAGCCCGACACTCTTCCTCCCATGATTGCCAGGGGGCTGGACAGGCCCAGGATCGTCAATGATACCACCTTACACCAGAAGCGGCGTACACACTCTTAGAGGCTCACATTTTTGGGCAATTGTCCACCTTAAGGGTGGAGGGAGGGAAAAGAAATCGCCTGATGTTGAGGTTTTGTGGATCACATTATTGGTGTGAAACTTCCTTCTCATGGCTCTCCAGGAGAAGGCGGTACAACAAAGATATGGACGCCACTTGCGCCGTCTGCGTGGGATACAGCGTTGCCCCCTCGCACTCGTGGGTTGTATCCAGATACTCCAGTTTGTTTTTTGCCACGTCTAAACACTCGTTGATTGGCTGATAACACCTCAATGTATGTTGACCTTCTTTTTCACCGTACGTAGCCAACCGTGCTAATGGAAGGAGAGGGGGAAGAGACGTGCAACATATGACCACCTCAATGTACAGAGGACCGCAGATCTTTGGCAATTGTTGGTGCCGGCTCACCGCCTGGATGCTGCTGCCAACCCCGCTCCTCGTCTGTGGTTCTTCTCCTCGCGCCTTTGAGTCGTCCTCTCTCTCGCTACGAAAGAGCGAGCCTGGCAGCGCAGTGTTACAAGTTGTTTATTAATTTTATGATTGCACTGGTTGCGGCGCCACTGTGGCGAGATGTTAACTACCTCGCCTGGTGTGCAGGAGGTTGTGGGTTCAATCCCGACGCTGACGCCTGAATTTTTGGAGTTTGCATGTCTCTCTCCCCGTGGTCGCGTGGATTTTTCTACGGGTCCTCCGGTTACTCCCTCCACGTTTAGAAACACGCGTTTAGAGTATTTGGCTGCTGATAGAAATGTCCACATGGTAAGCCACTTTATTGAGCTATCATGTGTGGGCAGGTCGCTCCTGAAAAAGAGCTCAGTTGGCCTTACCTGGTAAACATACTTTTAAATCGTTAAATGTTGTAGCCCACAAACAATGACGTGCTGTTTTACGAATTCCTTCAATACAAACCATTGAGCGACAGTGCAGCCACCGCTTGCACCAGGCCTGTCCAACATAGAAGCAGCCTTTATAGCGACGTTCAGGCGCACCCTTGTGGTGCTGCCACTGCGGTGACGCGTTACAAAGAACCACAGTCGTGCCGCGAGTCACCCTGCTGCACAAGTGCCATGGTGACGCCTCGTGACTCCCAATAAAGATCCCCCGTGTAGCCTGAACAGACCGTTGGGGTAAGTGCTGTTAGCGAGCACCTATTTAGGTTGGAACGGCACACGAGGGGGTGGGTGGCCAGCACCATGCCCGGACGCCTTTGTCTCCCCAGTGGCGATGTTTACACACCGCACCAGGTACTCATTTGAGGCTGAGTCGACCTAGGGGAGGAAGTGCAAAACCGGTGCAGGTAATCGCCACTGGTTTTGACGGAGACGGCAATCGAACCCGGGTCGCCGGGTTCATAGAACAGGGCGCTAACCACTGCATGACCGTTCGTTACGACCAATATCCACTGTGGCAGAGGCATCTACAAGAGGAAGAGCTGCTTGCTGATGAGCAGCAGCATGAGTGGTGCCACGTCTTCATCATGCACCTCGTCCGTGTCGTGGCGTGTAGAGCAGACGAGCTTTTAAATCACACGGTCCTTGGCTATAGGAGCTGCCCTGTTTAGTAGGTCATGGGTACTGCAGGGTACAGTAGTCACGTGACTGGATCTGGCACTGTGGTGCAATGGTTCTCACACTGAACTTGCAGTCCATAACACAACCCCCAACCCTTCTTTCCTTGCCGCCTATATCCACCCAGCAGTGTACATGGGTACAACCACGGTGAGTTGATTGACAGGTTTCATATGGTAGGGTAAAGTGTGGGTACATTCACCTCTGCCCACCTCTGCTAACATGTATGTATGTTGAAATTATTTCTCACCATACGCAGCGAACCGTGCTAATCGGAGGTGAAAATAGAAGCCTAGACCAAATTCCCTAAAGGATTCGCTCTGACGGAGATCCGTCCGCCAGCAGTGCAGTGAGGAAGCAGTTGCGGGGCCGCACCTTTACCTGTGCACGGTGCACCCCACACAATCCGTGCCACGCGCTGGGCAATGTTGGGGCCCTCTTTACTTTTGAAGGCCCGCAGCCGCCGCGACTTACTCAGTGGCGAGATGTTAACGACCTGGCCTGGTATACAGAGGAAGCCGTGGGTTCGATCCCGGCCCTGATGACGCCTGCTGTATATTTGGAGTCTGAAGTGTCTCTATCCCCGTGGTCGCGTGGATTTCTCTCGGGGTCCTCCAGTTTTTCCTTCCACATTTATAATCAACATCATTCGCTTCGAGTATTTGGCTGCGACAAATGTCCACACCATGAAGGTTTGTATGTTGAATTTATTTCGCACCGTATGTAACCAACTGTGTTAATCGGAGGTGCGGGGGAAGGACAACAAACGGAACACAAAAAGCAGTTAAAAAAAGAGTTTCGAAATCGTTGAGCTATTATTTGTCGCCAGGTTGCTCCTGGAAAAAGAGCTACAGAGCTCAGCGGGACCTCTTGCGTTTGGTAAAATAAAAATTGCTCCGTTTAATTTACTCGTCCAAAAAGATCTCGTGAATCTCATTAACAACTCAATCACAGCCAAACGCCGAGAAGGAGCCCGCGCATGGCCAATCAATATCGCATAACTGAGACGTCAGACGGATAAAGATGGATAGTGTGAGCTCAACGTATTGGCCTTCGTCATGATTCTACAAAAGCAACAACAATAATAATGCGGTGACCTTTACTGAGACGCGTGCATGTTTATTTTTTAAAGATTGTAGATTAGCGAACGCAGAGGCTTGGGATTGTTATTAGCGAGGTGTGGGGCAAGCCGCTGCACGCGTGCGAGTGAACGGCCCCGGTAACACGCGCACGAGAGTCGGGCTTTGATCGCATGAATGAAGGCCCCCCATTAATGTTTTTGTCGGGTTTAATTTACGGCCCGCGAGGTCGTGTCGCGTCTCCGCTGGAGGACGATTACCGGCCGCTCTCGTCTCGTCGCTGCTGCTCCTCCTCCACCTCCTCACACACGGGGATCGCCAGAACCTCGGGTTAATCCGCGGACATCCACACAAGTCAAACGATAACAGCGGGACGGTGGCGCGGTGATAGCACTCACGACAAGAAAGGGACCTGAGTTCGAGTCCCGATTCGTACGCCTTCCTGTGTCGTGTTCGTGTGTTCTCCCCCTGGTCTGCATTGGTTTTCTCCGGGTTCTTCGGTTTCCTCCCAGATATAAAATACAAAAAACCTACACAATGTATTCTCCAAACATCCGAATGCTGAATAATTACTTAAAATTAAAGTAATTTTGGGTTTGATCGCGTAAATATAAATGTGTCATTAACCCACCACCACCGGACACAGCCCATCAGTAAGGTTTGTCACGTAAACAAAACGTGCCAATTAGTTTCTAGTTCAGCACACCGGTTGTGTGTTGGAGAGTAAACCCACTTCAACATTTACAATCTGAGTACCGTGACGTTTTCATGGTGATTACAATGGCCGGCTTCATCGGTCGCTCTAACCCGAACGAACTTTATCGTGAATACCATTGGTCGCCAAAACCTAATGTGTAAAATTACTTGCATGTTATTCTTGGTTCTTGTGGTAAAGTCACGTAGAAGGGAATCAATAACATAATAAAAACATTATATTTTATTGTTTCCTTTCTACGTGACTTTACCAAAAGAACCAAGAATATGAATCCCCACAGTCATGAAAGCTTTAAATCAAAATTTACTTGCATGTTATTCAATTGGGATGACAGACAGCAGCATCTCCCCCCTACTGTGGTGAAAAACTTGGAGGACCCTCTAAAATAACGAGCCACGAGCCTCAGTGAGGCGCTCCTGGGGAAAGCAGGCACGACAATCGCCATAGTTGGTATCGCGCGTCACGGGATTCGCGTTCGTTCATTGGCCACCCGTTACCGTCTCTGCACTCGATCAAACCGTTATTTCTCACTCGTTAATTTCATTAAACATTTCTTCGTTTGGGAGACCGACCGAATTCGGACATTTGATCTGAGGTCAGAGCAGCTGGAATTGTTAATAAGTCACTCAATGCATTTGTGGGGTTTTGTCGTGTCCCCTTTCAAATATTTTTTGTTATTTCCATGCCGCCATCCGCAGCAGAGGTGACCCAAACAGCGCTTTCGGCAACGAGCGCCGTGAATATTGAACCACGAGGCTCGTCTGCGTCCGACGGACGAGCGCTTAGAGCCAAGGTCCGAATGGGGGGAGCGGATGTCGAGGGCTGCAGCGAGGCCGTGTTTGAAGCCGAACTGCCCTCGGACCGGCTCGCGACGAGCCGGATACCCGGCGATCGACTGCGCTGCTGGGCGCCGGTCGTGATTGATGCGGCCGCGGAAACGAGTTTCATCCCACAACAATTAGCTGCGCGGCCACAGCGGTTCAAAAGCCAACCTCTGTGCAAAGCAATATCGCGAGCAGTTCATCATCCGTCAGGGCCAAAGCGAATTAGAAGAATGCACCATCTGGACGCGATGCATTAATGCCGCAGCCGCCGCAGCCGCTGCTCCAATCCTCGCGATGCGAGCGAGTGAGCGGGCGGTAAACAGCTCCATCACCTCGTGGGCCGGGTGCGCGATGCACACGCAGAGGTGGGGATCGCGTTAATCACCCGGCGCAGAGCGCCCCCCCCATCCCGAAAGCAGGTCATTGCTATTCATGCGGTGTTTTTGCGAGAGCGGAATTGTGTAAACACGCATTAGCCGCAAAAAAAGTGACATGCGCAACATTGGTGATGTTTATTTAATGAATGACCGCATTATATTCATAGCCCCCCCGACAATGAGAGTGCACATTAATGCCCGCCGAACATGACGATGTATTTTCTAATTCACAATTAAACAGCCGTACAACAAGTTGTGGAATAAATAAATAGGTAAGTAAAGAATGAGTTGCGTCCTCTGTTTCCAAATGCTTAAATTACCTCGAGCGTGATGTTTTTTTTTTCTTTCTCTGAAGTGTCTATATTCAACGAGTCCCGTTGCCTGGAGTGCCGTCGGTGGATTGCATTCCCTGCACAGACATCGGCGCTTGCCAAGGCGGCGGCGGCCGGATGGGTGGGTGGTTGGCTAGGTGGGTGGGTGATTGGGTAGATAGGCGCGTATGTGGTCGGGTAGGTGGGCGGGTGAGTGGTTGGGTAGGGAGTCGGGTTGGTGGTCGGGTGGGTGGTTGGGTAGGTGGTTGGGTGGGTGGTTGGGTGGGCGGGTGGGTTGTTGGGCAGGTGGTTGGGTAGGTGGGTGATTGGGTAGGTGGGCGGTTGGGTGGTTGTGTGGTTGGGTGGGCGAGCGGTTCCGTGGTCGAGATTTGAGTGACGGAGGCTCCTTTCCTTGACGCCAGGCGTCTGTCCCATAGACGCGCTGCGATTCTTGTGTCTCTGGTTTGGAAAAGGCCCCCACCAGTAGCGGCTCTCCCCGTGGGGCTCAAGGTGACACGAGCACATGCCTTGCGAATGGGCATTAGTTTGCCAGTAAGATGGGGGGGGGGGGCTATGGTTTGCTGCTGTATGATCCAAAACGAGTTGAAATTAGCGAGGTCATTTGTCGACTTCGCCCAAAAAATGTGGGACCCGAATGCCGGCATACAATGGCCTCCTCGTTTTTGGATGACGTCGGTGAATCTCTCAGGTCCACCGTGAGCGAGCGGCAGTATTATTAATCACTAGCCTTTTGCCCGTCCAAGGACGGGTGTATTGCAGTAAATTTGAAACTTGCAAGCGAAAAGCAGAGCGAGACGTGATATTCATTGCATTAATGCGCGTGCACTTTGTAAGGGCGCGGTGAACAGACCTATTTCATTTTAAGGTGATAATCCCTTGTTCATCATGACGTCCTTTTTACTTTGATGTCTCAACAGCGTTACGGAGATCACGTGACGTGAGGGTTCAGCCTTTGTAGTAAGGGTTGTAAGTTTACGCCGAGGAGGGGGGAGGAGGCGCCTCGCCCCCCCCCCCCCCCCATGTGGAGTGACGTCAGCCGTTAATTAATATGAATGGGGAGGGGTGTCCATTTTGAGGACGTCACCTTATGCTTATTAATGAGGGGGGCTAGTTCGATGTGGAGTGACGTCACCTGCTCATGATTATTGATGAGGGGGGGTCCATGTGGAGGACGTAACCTGTTCATGATTATTAATGAGTGGGCTGGTTCATGTGGAGTGACGTCAGGAGCGTTGCACACAGACATTCTTGGCTCATTATAATAGGTAATAAAAATGGGGGGGGGGGGGGGAAGTGTCCATTTGGAGGACGCCACCTGCTCATGATTATTAATGAGGGGGGCTGTTCGATGTGGAGTGACGTCACTTGTGCATGATTATTAGTGAGGGGGGCGAGTACTCCATATTGAGTGATGTCACCCGCTCATGATTATTAATAAGGGGTGGGGGGGGGGGTCCAGTTGGAGGACGTCACCTTCTCTTGAATATTATTGAGGGGGGCTGGTCGATGTGGAGTAACGTCACGAACGTTAAGGACAGACATTCCTGGGTGATTATATTATCGTCGGTATGGGTGGCAGCTGGGTTAAGTTGAAACCGCGAACCTCTACAACAAACGGCGATGGCGCTATGCCACCGGGCGGCACCGCGGAGACTACGATTGTGGGACTGGGCTCGCTGCATCCCACAGGCTTCGGGTGAAGCCTGGCTCGGCTCCACTCTGTGCAAGAAGAGAGTCCCCTTGGGCACTTGTTGAACAAACTATGAACTATTTATTTTTATTTTACTAGGTCGGGCTTACTGAGCTGTATAGCTCTTTTCAGAAGCGATTTGGCCATCACAAATGATAGCTCAACGAAGTGGCTTATCATCATTGTGGAAATTGATGGCAGCCAAACACTCTAAACACCTCCGATTAGAACGGTTGGCTATGCACGGTGCGACAGAAGTCCAATATACATACATGAACGCACGATGGTTCTAAATGTGTGGAGGGAAAAACCGGAGGACCCAGAGAAAAATCTACATGACCACGGGGAGACAAATATGCACAAACTCCAAATATATAGCAGGTGTCAGTGTCGGGATTGAACCTACCACCTCCTGTATACCAGGCGAGGTAGTTAACATCTCCTAGCCACATTGGCACTCTAATATAGGACGGGACATTCCCTCGAGAGAAAATCAACATAAATCTAGCTGTGCGGGTGAGGTGGTAGCATTGACTACCGCCCTCTGCCACCAGTGGAGCATTGACTACCACCCTCTGCCACCAGTGGAGAGTTCATATCTCTATCGGTCTTAGATCCATCATAAGGTTTTTTTGGCACAGATGTGGCACTACCGTGGTGAGATGTTAACTACCTTGTTTGGTATACAGGAGGTCGTGGATTCGATCCCGACCATGATGCCTGTTGTATAATTGGATTTTGCGTGTTCTTTCCGTGGTGGCGTGGAATTTTCTCCAGGTTTTTCGGTTTTTCCCTCTACATTTAGAAACATGAGTTTAGAGTATTTGGTTGCTATAAATGTCCACATGATAAGCCACTTCGTCGAGCTATCATTTGTGGTAGTCAGGTCACTTCTGAAAAAGAGTGATACAGCTCAGTGGACCTTAATTGGTAAAATAAAATAAATTAAATAAAAAATAGTTTCAGTTTATGTGGAAGCAAATTGTCTTCTTAGTCATTTTTCTATAAATTAATAGGTTCCTTCAGAGCGGCTGAAGACCCCATCAAAGATTTGATTCGTCTGCGTGTGGCGAAGGCTGAAGGTTACGTGCGGGGCACTAGTGGGGCGAGTGGGTTGGGCGCTGCACCACCGTTGTCCACGCGGCACCTCCCCACGTTGACTCTCCTCTCAAACCAGTGAAGCTCTGCTAGGTAGTGGCCTCCACTCAACACCTCGCTTGGACCCCACCCCTCCATTATCATCATCATCATCATCGAGGAGCCAGGCCTGGCCGCGAGTGGCCGAGGCTCGTGCGCGGTGGCCCTGCAGCTGCTGCCGGAAGTGCTACGAATAAAATTTGCGCGGCCCATTTGGTTTTTGGAGGCGATCAGTAGTGCTTGATTCGTGACGTTAATTGACGGCCCGATTCATGGAGAGTGTCGGCGGTTCATGACGACTTCGTCAACGCAAACCCAATTGGGGTAATTGGAGCGGCGTCCCGCCGCGGTGTTCGTTGCGCCTTGCGGTTTTGTAGTCGCGAAACCAAACTCGGGTCTCGAGGGGAACGCCGCCTCCCGTCCACGTGGGCTGAGGAGCCTTTGTCACGTCGCAGCCGATCCACGGCTGAGTTTCCATCCTGTTTGTAAAACAAACAAAGCTACAAATCCACAGCACAATAAGAGCATGACTCTGCGGATTGTCGTTTGAATGTGTTACCCGGCTCCTCTTAAATGCATTGAAATCTGAACCGCACACAATTAAGGAGTAAGAAGTCTGCTGGGTTATTCATCAGATTGTGGTGCCCGCGACGCTACGTGGTTTCGAAGCGTCGTGGACACTGACGGAGAATATACAACAACCCGCGGATTAAAGAACACACACACACAGCTTAAAGACATCATCCAGACATGTCAAAAGTATGTGGGCATAGGCAGGACGCGTTGCTAATGAGATGATCGATCATGATCGAGAACTGTGATGGAGTAGCAGTCAAGGAATAGAACATGCGTCACGACAGGACGTCCGGCGATGGGAGCCACGTGGGATGTGAATTTGAAAGAGCCACGTGCGATGTGAATTTGAAAGACCCATTTGGGATGTTAATTTGAAAGTGCCACGTGGGATGTGAATTCGAAATAGCCACATGGGATGTGAATTCGAAAGAGCCACATGGGGTGTGAATTTGAAAGAGCCACTTGGAATGCGAATATGAAAGAGCCATATGGGACGTAAATTTGAAAGAGCCACGTGGGATGTGAATTCGAAAGAGCCACATGGGGTGTGCATTTTAAAGAGCCACGTGGGGCGTGTATTCGAAAGAGCCACGTGGGATGTGAATTTGGAAGAGCCCACGTGGGACGTGAATTTGAAAGAGCCACGTGGGGTGTGAATTTGAAAGAGCCACGTGGGTGCTGGAGTATTACACACGGCAGGATCATGAGAGGTGGCGGCAGCTTGAGGAGGTTTACATCCAGCAGCAGATTGGCCATGGCTACTGGTGATGTTCTTAGTTTCTCGTGATCACTAAGAGTGTACGCAGCACGATATTGTATACATGTATGTTAAACTTTTTTAGCACTAGACGTAACCAATCGGAGCTACATGGGGAGGACAATAAACTAAACACACAAAGCAGTTCTAAAGAAATTAGTTTTCAGTCGAGATAATCTCAAAGTGCATAGCTCTAGTGGCTTCCTAATAATAATGTCGTGGCCACTGGTGGCTGAAGGGGGTCGCATGAACCCGTTACACACAGTGCTTTCGAATCGGAGGGCGTGTATTGTTGCATAGAACGTGCAGCGTGAACAACAGAATTGGCATGACTCGATGAATGAAGCCATCATTCTATGAATCGATGAATGGATGAATGGATGCATTGTTCCATGAATCTATGAATTGGATGAATGAATGGATGCATCGTTACACGAATCGATGAATGGATGCTTCGTTCCATGAATCGATGAATGGATGCATCGTTCCATGAATCGATGAAGGAATGGATGAATTAATGACTGCATCGTTCCACCTGAAACTGAAGTGGTTTGACGAATGGAACTGTGTCGGGGAGGCTGACTCCCGTCTCCCCGCTCATCTGGGATCCACTGCTCCCCTCTTCCGTGTCCTGAGGAGGGTTGCTGCTCACCGACTCCCCCCTCCCCCCCCCCTTCGCTGCGGCTCCTCGGGGCATGATTTAAAGGACTGGCGCGTAGCCACCAAAATTCAACGCGGCTACCTGCCCGGCGCCGCGCACCAATCGCACGCGCGGGACCCGGGGTCGGGGGTCGGAGGGCAGGGGCATCACTCGTACGCGCGCAGCCGATTTGGAGGAAGTCCCCCCGGAGCAGGTTTAAGGGCTGTGTGAACAACCTCGCAGGTACGTCGCCTGTGCACCTCTCGCACACGCTAACCACGAGCTACACCGTTAATCTCGCGTGCACGCCGCCCGTCTACCTCGCGTACATGTTAACTATGAGCTACACGCAGCAGCGAGCGCACACACGTGGGTAAAATACACGCTCGTGCGCAAACACAGGATACCACAACGAGAAGGCTCACAGTACATGCACTCCTCTCCGCACTCGTAGGGACGACACGACAAGGTTTATTGACTCCTGGCGATTTATTCTCCGCGAATAACGTAGCTAAACTACCCGTGTCAGTGTGGGCCAGCAGGGCAGGTCTTACCTATCTCCTGGGGGTCTAGGACTCAATCTGTCCCGTCTCTCCCTAATCACTTTCCCTAAGGGTATCTCCCTTAATCTCACCTCTCTCCTACGTACTCACGGTTTGACTCCGAGGTATAGGAAGCCGTGGAAAGGCGAGGCTGCACGTAGTCCTCGCTGGGAACGGGGCCTGGCCGCGCTGCGACTCGTCTCACGGACGATCCAGTAGCAGGCACGATGACTCCTCCGATCCTTGACCCCAGAAGAACACGACTGCCTTGCCCCTACCTTCCCTCCCCTTTTTATGGTCCCTACATCAAAGATAACGTGCCGCTAATCCGCTGGCCTTTCGTCCAATCAGGAGCCTCGGATTTGCCGCTCTTTGCTAATCCGATCATTGCTCTCTCCGACGTCCGTATTTTTACTCTTTGAACAAGCTCACACGTCGTGCAAGGGGAGGGCCTCCTGCCTTCCCGCCGCTCGCTACTCCGCCCCACCCCCTACCTGCCTGCTGACCCGTGTGTGTTGTGGGTGTTTCCTATCCGCGGTGGCTCAGCAGCCCCGTCGTGACCACGTGATTACAACTCAAGTCACGGCGCCGCGGTGCGAGTTAGCCTCGGGGGAGGTCGCCCAATTTCCTGGTCGCAGGAAACCGTGAAGCTTGGTCCCATGAGAGGGCTTCTGGGTGAAAACCTGTCGGCTAGGTGACCTCCCCTCGGGGCTTTATGTGGGGGGTGTGTGTGTGTGTTCATGTGGGGGCACTATGTGGGGGTGTGTGTGTGTTCATGTGGAGGCTCTATGTGTGTGTGTTCATGTGGGGGCTCTATGTGGGTGTGTGTGTGTGTTCATGTGGGGGGTCTATGTGGGGAGTGTGTGTGTGTTCATGTGGGGGCTCTATGTGGGGTGTGTGTGTTCATGTGGGGGCTCTATGTGTGTGTGTTCATGTGGGGGCTCTATGTGGGGTGTGTGTGTGTGTGTTCATGTGGGGCCTCTATGTGGGGGTGTGTGTGTGTTCATGTGGGGGCTCTATGTGGGGGTGTGTGTTCATGTGGGGGCTCTATGTGGGTGTGTGTGTTCATGTGGGGCCTCTATGTGGGTGTGTGTGTGTGTTCATGTGGGGGCTCTATGTGGGTGTGTGTGTTCATGTGGGGGCTCTATGTGGGTTTGTGTGTGTTCATGTGGGGGCTCTATGTGGGAGTGTGTGTGTGTTCATGTGGAGGCTCTATGTGGGGGTGTGTGTGTGTTCATGTGGGGGCTCTATGTGGGGGTGTGTGTGTGTTCATGTGGGGGCTCTATGTGGGTGTGTGTGTAGTGTGTGTGTAGTGTGTGTTCATGTGGGGGCTCTATGTGGGAGTGTGTGTGTGTTCATGTGGGGGCTTTATGTGTCTGTGTGTGTGTGTTCATGTGGGGGGTGGTGGGGGAAGAGCAGCGTCGGCCCCGTCGCTCGAAGGTGGCGGCGTCGCGGCCACGGAGTCGTCAGGACGGCCTCGCTGCTGCTGCTGCGGCATCACAGTGGCAGGCACGGCTCCCACGGAGCGGCTTCGCTGCTGTGGCACCACAGCTGTACAGCAGTACCACGAGATGCGTTGTAATGTGCGGGGAAGAGGCGATAGATAAGCAGCGACGTTAAGGTTTGCCAGCTCATCCAACAGAGCAAACCTCAAACGCACCTCGCAGTGAGCCCAGGTCTATCGTGAAAACGTGTGCAGTAGTTCACTGCGATAAAGTGGAACACATCAATATCGGTACGAGATCCCGGCACAAATCGCTTCCTGCCACCCGACACACTGAAGCCCGTCACACCTGGACAAGTGTGGCACCACTAGGGGAGTGGTAGTGCATCGCTAGGAACTCGGCGACCAGAGTTCGCTTCCCGCTCACGGCCAACACCAGTGACGATTATGTGAACCGGTCCTGGGCCTCCCCTATGTCGACTCAGTCTGAAATGTGCCATTGCCGGCCTTCATAGGTGCTCGCTAAGAGCACTTGCCCCAACAATCTGTTAAGGCTATGTGGGGGATCTTTGTCTGTGTTTTGTGGCACACATATGGAGGGGTGATTAGGCTGGATCGTTATAGCGATTTCAGATATTAATTACCTCGCCTGGTATGCAGGAAGTCGTGGGTTCGATCCCAACCTTGACACTTGTACATTTGGAGGTTGCATGTTCTTCCCGTGGTCGCGTGGATTTCCCTCCCAGTCCTCCGGGTTTTCTCTCCATTTAGATCAACGTGCGTTTAGAGTATTTGGCTGCTTATACATTTTAGATTTGAAGTTTTCGTGACTGCAAGAATCCATACTCTTTGGTTCTTTCGGTAAATGCACGTAGGTGAATTTTTTTAAAATAATAATAAAACTAAAATAAAGTAATTATTTTTATTATTATTTTTTTCACCTACGTGACTTTACCGAAAGAACCAAAGAGTATGCTCAGTTCAGTGGGCTTTACCTGGTAAAATAAAAAAAAAGAGTTTAGTTTATAGTTTAAAGTTTTAATGCGTTCACGGCGCCGGTGAATCGTCCCTACGATACTCAAGCAAAATAAATATAAAAACCACGCTGACAAATAGTCACAGCCAATAATAAAACTGATGTTTGCGTTTGATGTAAGAATCTTGTTATTGGACGTGAAAATAGCCCTCTGCGCTGGCGTTGCTATTTTCTCGCCGCGTGTTGTGTAATCCGATTATGTTTTGTACCCGTCACGAATGCGACGCTAATTTGTACCGCGTACTGGTAACGTCGCTGCCGCTCCGTGGCCCAGACGCAGGTTGATTGCGCATATTGAGCGAGCGATCGATGTTTTTTTTAATCTAACGAGGTGAGAGGCAACTGCGCATCGCTCAGGAGGGGCTGAGCATGGGAAATTATCGGGTTAAGCCAGGAGAGAGAGAAAGAAGAGAATGCAAATGCACTACACAGAACAAACGTTTACTACGGATCACCAGTTGTAATCACATCTCCAAGTGAACACATTCTCGATGTGCGCCGCACCGCTTTCGCAATGACGCTCTGCGCTTAGACGAATCACCGTCGTCGTCGGGCGATGCTGCCACTGCGTTGACAGCGGTGCATAAGCACAATTAACAACAACAAACACTCGACACATCCGTCAATAAAAACAGCGTAGCCTTAAAATAAAAATAAATAAATTTGGTGGTGTTTTTGGGCAATGACACTCCGTGCTATGAAGAAGGGCTATTACCCGAAATGACATCGATGATACATTTGAAATGTCATTGTGGACAAAAACACACGCAGATGGAATTGGTTAAACATGGCGATGCAGGACCCTCCTGACAAAAGCGTCTTGAGACTCAATGAGGCTTTCCTGGATCAGCAGACATAACCATGTTTATAAAGCAGCTTCATTGAGCAGCAGCAGCTGCTTACCCCTGGGTACCTCTGCCTATCCCGGGTGTCTCTGAGTACCGCGGGTGTCTCTGCATACCCCGGGTGTCTCTGCCTACCCCGGGTGTCTCTGCCTACCCCGGGTGTCTCTGAGTACCCCTGGTGTATCTGAGTACCCCGGGTGTCTCTGCCTACCCCGGGTGTCTCTGCCTACCCCGGGTGTCTGAGTACCCCGGGTGTCTCTGCTTACCACGGGTGTCTCTGAGTACCCCTGGTGTCTCTGTGTACCCCGGGTTTCTCTGAGTACCCCGGGTGTCTCTGAAAACCCGGGTGTCTCTGCGTACCCCGGGTGTCTCTGCCTACCCCGGGTGTCTCTGAGTACAACGGGTGTCTCTATGTACCCCGGTGTCTCTGAGCACCTCGGGTGTCTCTGAGTACCCCGGCTGTCTCTGCCTACCCCAGGTGTCTCTGCGTACCGCGGGTGTCTCTGAATACCCCGGGTCTCTCTGCCTACCCCGGGTGTCACTAAATACCCCGGGTCTCTCTGCCGACCCCGGGTGTCTCTGCCTACCCCGGGTGTCTCTGAGGACCCCCGTGTCTCTCAGTACCCCGGGTGTCTCTGTGTACCCCGGGTGTCTCTGAGTACCTCGGATGTCTCTGAGTACCCCGGGTTTCTCTGCCTACCCCGGGTGTCTCTGCGTAGCCCGGGTGGCTCTGAATACCCCGGGTCTCTCTACCTACACCGGGTGTCTCTGAATACCCTGGGTCTCTCTGCCTACCCCGGGTGTCTCTGTCTACCCCGGGTGTCTCTGAGTACCCCGGGTGTCTCTCAGTACCCCGGGAGTCTCTGAGTACCCCGGGTGTCTCTGAGTACCCCGGGTGTCTCTGCCTACCCCGGGTGTCTCTGAATACCCCGGGTCTCTCTGCCTACCCAGGGTGTCTCTGCGTACCCCGGTTGTCTCTGATTACCCCGGGTGTCTCTGCGTACCCCGGGTGTCTCTGCCTACCCCGGGTGTCTCTGTGTACCCCGGGTGTCTCTTAGTACCCCTGGTGTATCTGAGTACCCCCGGTGTCTCTGCCTACCCCGGGTGTCTCTGCCTACCCCGGGTGTCTGAGTACCCCGGGTGTCTCTGCTTACCCCGGGTGTCTCTGAGTACCCCTGGTGTCTCTGTGTACCCCGGGTTTCTCTGAGTACCCCGTGTGTCTCAGAAAACACCGGGTATCTCTGCGTACCCCGGGTGTCTCTGCCTACCCGGGGTGTCTCTGAGTACCCCGGGTGTCTCTGTGTACCCCGGGTGTCTCTGAGTACCTCGGGTGTCTCTGAGTACCCCGGGTGTCTCTGCCTACCCTGGGTGTCTCTGCGTACCGCGGGTGTCTCTGAATACCCCGGGTCTCTATGCCTACCCTGGGTGTCTATGAGTAGCCCGGGTGTCTCTCAGTAACCCGGGTGTCTCTGTGTACCCCGGGAGTCTCTGAGTACCTCGGGTGTCTCTGAGTACCCTGGGTGTCTCTGCCTACCCTGGGTGTCTCTGCGTAGCCAAGGTGGCTCTGAATACCCCGGGTGTCTCTGAGTACCCGGGTGTCTCTGTACCCCGAGTGTCTCTGCCTACCCCGGGTGTCTCTGCGTACCCCTGGTGTCTCTGAGTACCCCGGGTGTCTCTGCCTACCCCTGGTGTCTCTGCCTACCCCTGGTGTCTCTGAGTAGCCCGGGTGTCTCTGCCTAACCCGGGTGTCTCTGAGTACCCCTGGTGTCTCTGAATACCCCGGGTGTCTCTGAGTACCCCGGTTGTCTCGGCGTACCCTGGGTGTCTCCGTGTACCCCGGGTGTCTCTGCCTACTCCGGGTGTCTCTGCGTACCCCGGGTGTCTCAGAATACCCCGGGTCTCTCTGCCTACCCCGGGTGTCTCTGAATACCCCGGATCTCTCTGACTACCCGGGTGTCTCTGCCTACCCCGGGTGTCTCTGAGGACCCCGGGTGTCTCTCAGTAACCCGGGTGACTCTGTGTACCCCGGGTGTCTCTGAGTACCTCGGATGTCTCTGAGTACCCCGGGTTTCTCTGCCTACCCCGGGTGTCTCTGCGTAGCCCGGCTGGCTCTGAATACCCCGGGTCTCTCTGCCTACACCGGGTGTCTCTGAATACCCTGGGTCTCTCTGCCTACCCCGGGTGTCTCTGTCTACCCCGGGTGTCTCTGAGTACCCCGGGTGTCTCTCAGTACCCCGGGAGTCTCTGAGTACCCCGGGTGTCTCTGAGTACCCCGGGAGTCTCTGCCTACCCCGGGTGTCTCTGAATACCCCGGGTCTCTCTGCCTACCCAGGGTGTCTCTGCGTTCCCCGGTTGTCTCTGATTACCACGGGTGTCTCTGCGTACCCCGGGTGTCTCTGCCTACCCAGGGTGTCTCTGCATACCCCGGTTGTCTCTGATTACCACGGGTGTCTCTGTGTACCCCGGGTGTCTCTTAGTACCCCTGGTGTATCTGAGTACCCCGGGTGTCTCTGCCTACCCCGGGTGTCTCTGCCTACTCGGGTGTCTGAGTACCCTGGGTGTCTCTGCTTACCCCGGGTGTCTCTGAGTACCCCTGGTGTCTCTGTGTACCCCGGGTTTCTCTGAGTGCCCCGTGTGTCTCAGAAAACACCGGGTGTCTCTGCGTACCCCGGGTGTCTCTGCCTACCCCGGGTGTCTCTGAGTACCCCGGGTGTCTCTGTGTACCCCGGCTGTCTCTGAGTACCTCGGGTGTCTCTGAGTACCCCGGGTGTCTCTGCCTACCCTGGGTCTCTTTGCGTACCGCGGGTGTCTCTGAATACCCCGGGTCTCTATACCTACCCTGGGTGTCTATGAGTACCCCGGGTGTCTCTCAGTAACCCGGGTGTCTCTGTGTACCCCGGGTGTCTCTGAGTACCTCGGGTCTCTCTGAGTACGCCGGGTGTCTCTGCCTACCCTGGGTGTCTCTGCGTAGCCCAGGTGGCTCTGAATACCCCGGGTGTCTCTGAGTACCCGGGTGTCTCTGTACCCCGGGTGTCTCTGCCTACCCCGGGTGTCTCTGAGTACCCCTGGAGTCTCTGCCTACCCCTGGTGTCTCTGAGTAGCCCGGGTGTCTCTGCCTACCCCGGGTGTCTCTGAGTACCCCTGGTGTCTCTGAATACCCCGGGTGTCGCTGAGTACTCCGGTTGTCTCTGCATACCCTGGGTGTCTCCGTGTACCCCGGGTGTCTCTGCCTACTCCGGGTGTCTCTGCGTACCCAGGGTGTCTCAGAATACTCCGGGTCTCTATGCCTACCCCGTGTGTCTCTAAATACCCCGGGTCTCTCTGCCTACCCCGGGTGTCTCTGAATACCCCGGATCTCTCTGACTACCCCGGGTGTCTCTGCCTATCCCGGGTGTCTCAGTGTACCCCTGGTCTCTCTGCCTACCCCGGGTGTCTCTGCATACCCCGGGTCTCTCTGCCTACCCCGGGTGTCTCTCAGTTCCCCGGGTGTCTCTGGGTACCCCTGGTGTCTCTGAATTCCCTGGGTCTCTCTGCCTACCCCGGGTGTCTCTGCCTACCTCGGGTGTCTCTGATTACCCCGGGTGTTTCTCAGTTCCCCGGGTGTCTCTGCGTACCCCGGGTGTCTCTGAGTACCCCGGGTGTCTCTGAGTACCCCGGGTGTCTCTGCCTACCCCGGGTGTCTCTGCGTACCCCGGGTGTCTCTGAATACCCCGGGTGTCTCTCCGTACCCCAGTTGTCTCTGATTACCCCGGGTGTTTCTGCGTACCCAGGGTGTCTCAGTGTACCCAGGGTGTCTCTGCGTACCCCGAGTGTCTCTGAGTACCGCGGGTGTCTCTGTGTACCCCGGGTGTCTCTGAGAACCCCGGGTGTATCTGAGTACCCCGGGTGTCTCTGAATACCCCGGATCTCTCTGCCTACCCCAGGTGTCTGTGAGTACCCCGGGTGTTTCTCAGTACCCCGGGTGTCTCTGCATACCCCGGGTGTCTCTGAGTACCCCGGGTGTCTCTGAGTACCCCGGGTGTCTCTGCCTACCCCGAGTGTCTCTGAGTACCCCTGGTGTCTCTGAGTACCCCGGGTGTCTCTGCCTACCCTGGGTGTCTCTGAGTACCCCGGGTGTTTCTCAGTACCCCAGGTGTCTCTGCATACCCCGGGTGTCTCTGAGTACCCCGGGTTTCTCTGTACCCCGGGTGTCTCTGCCTACCCCGAGTGTCTCTGAGTACCCCTGGTGTCTCTGAGTACCCCTGGTGTCTCTGCCAACCCCGGGTGTCTCTGAGTAGCCCCGGTGTCTCTGCCTACCCCGGGTGTCTCTGACTACCCCTGGTGTCTCTGAATACCCCGGGTGTCTCTGAGTACCCCGGTTGTCTCTGCATACAGTGGGTGTCTCCGTGTACCCCGGGTGCCTCTGCCTACTCCGGGTGTTTCTGCGTACCCCGGGTGTCTCAGAATAACCCGGGTCTCTATGCCTACCCCGTGTGTCTCTAAATAGCCCGGGTCTCTCTGCCTACCCCGGGTGTCTCTGAATACCCCGGATCTCTCTGACTACCCGGGGTCTCTCTGCCTACCCCGGGTGTCTCTGCATACCCCGGGTCTCTCTGCCTACCCCGGGTGTCTCTCAGTTCCCCGGGTGTCTCTGGGTACCCCTGGTGTCTCTGAATTCCCTGGGTCCTCCTGCCTACCCCGGGTGTCTCTGCCTACCTCGGGTGTCTCTGAGTACCCCGGGTGTCTCTCAGTTCCCCGGGTGTCTCTGCGTACCCCGGGTGTCTCTGAGTACCCCGGGTGTCTCTGAGTACCCCGGGTGTCTCTGCCTACCCCGGGTGTCTCTGCGTACCCCGGGTGTCTCTGAATACCCCGGGTGTCTCTCCGTACCCCAGTTGTCTCTGATTACCCCGGGTGTTTCTGCGTACCCAGGGTGTCTCAGTGTACCCAGGGTGTCTCTGCGTACCCCGAGTGTCTCTGAGTACCCCGGGTGTCTCTGTGTACACCGGGTGTCTCTGAGAACCCCGGGTGTATCTGAGTACCCCGGGTTTCTCTGTACCCCGGGTGTCTCTGCCTACCCCGAGTGTCTCTGAGTACCCCTGGTGTCTCTGAGTACCCCTGGTGTCTCTGCCTACCCCGGGTGTCTCTGAGTAGCCCCGGTGTCTCTGCCTACCCCGGGTGTCTCTGACTACCCCTGATGTCTCTGAATACCCCGGGTGTCTCTGAGTACCCCGGTTGTCTCTGCATACAGTGGGTGTCTCCGTGTACCCCGGGTGCCTCTGCCTACTCCGGGTGTCTCTGCGTACCCCGGGTGTCTCAGAATAACCCGGGTCTCTATGCCTACCCCGTGTGTCTCTAAATAGCCCGGGTCTCTCTGCCTACCCCGGGTGTCTCTGAATACCCCGGATCTCTCTGACTACCCGGGGTCTCTCTGTCTACCCCGGGTGTCTCTGCATACCCCGGGTCTCTCTGCCTACCCCGGGTGTCTCTCAGTTTCCCGGGTGTCTCTGGGTACCCCTGGTGTCTCTGAATTCCCTGGGTCCTCCTGCCTACCCCGGGTGTCTCTGCCTACCTCGGGTGTCTCTGAGTACCCCGGGTGTCTCTCAGTTCCCCGGGTGTCTCTGCGTACCCCGGGTGTCTCTGAGTACCCCGGGTGTCTCTGCGTACCCCGGGTGTCTCTGTCTACCCCGGGTGTCTCTGCGTACCCCGGGTGTCTCTGAATACCCCGGGTGTCTCTGCGTACCCCAGTTGTCTCTGATTATCCCGGGTGTTTCTGCGTACCCCGGGTGTCTCTGTGTACCCCGGGTGTCTCTGCGTACCCCGAGTGTCTCTGAGTACCCCGGGTGTCTCTGTGTACCCCGGGTGTCTCTGAGAACCCCGGGTGTATCTGAGTACCCCGGGTGTGTCTGAATACCCCGTATCTCTCTGCCTACCCCAGGTGTCTCTGAGTACCCCGGGTGTTTCTCATTACCCCGGGTGTCTCTGCATACCCCCGGTGTCTCTGAGTACCCCGGGTGTCTCTGTACCCCGGGTGTCTCTGCCTACCCCGAGTGTCTCTGAGTACCCCTGGTGTCTCTGATTACCCCGGGTGTCTCTGCCTACCCCTGGTGTCTCTGAGTACCCCGGGTGTTTCTCAGTACCCCGGGTGTCTCTGCATACCCCGGGTGTCTCTGAGTACCCCGGGTGTCTCTGTACCCCGGGTGTCTCTGCCTACCCCGAGTGTCTCTGAGTACCCCTGGTGTCTCTGAGTACCCCTGGTGTCTCTGCCTACCCCGGGTGTCTCTGATTAGCCCCAGTGTCTCTGCCTACCCCGGGTGTCTCTGACTACCCCTGGTGTCTCTGAATACCCCGGGTGTCTCTGAGTACCCCGGTTGTCTCTGCATACCCTGGGTGTCTCCGTGTACCCCGGGTGCCTCTGCCTACTCAGGGTTTCTCTGCGTACCCCGGGTGTCTCAGAATAACCCGGGTCTCTATGCCTACCCCGTGTGTCTCTAAATAGCCCGGGTCTCTCTGCCTCCCCCGGGTGTCTCTGAATACCCCGGATCTCTCTGACTACCCCGGGTGGCTCTGCCTATCCCGGGTGTCTCAGCGTACCCCTGGTCTCTCTGCCTACCCCGGGTGTCTCTGCCTACCCCGGGTCTCTCTGCCTACCCCGGGTGTCTCTGAATACCCCGGATCTCTCTGAATACCCCGGGTGTCTCTGCGTACCCCAGTTGTCTCTGATTATCCCGGGTGTTTCTGCGTACCCCGGGTGTCTCTGTGTACCCCTGGTGTCTCTGCGTACCCCGAGTGTCTCTGAGTACCCCGGGTGTCTCTGTGTACCCCGGGTGTCTCTGAGAACCCCGGGTGTATCTGAGTACCCCGGGTGTGTCTGAATACCCCGGATCTCTCTGCCTACCCCAGGTGTCTCTGAGTACCCCGGGTGTTTCTCAGTACCCCGGGTGTCTCTGCATTCCCCCGGTGTCTCTGAGTACCCCGGGTGTCTCTGTACCCCGGGTGTCTCTGCCTACCCCGAGTGTCTCTGAGTACCCCTGGTGTCTCTGAGTACCCCGGGTGTCTCTGCCTACCCCGGGTGTCTCTGAGTACCCGGGTGTTTCTCAGTACCCCGGGTGTCTCTGCATACCCCGGGTGTCTCTGAGTACCCCGGGTGTCTCTGTACCCCGGGTGTCTCTGCCTACCCCGAGTGTCTCTGAGTACCCCTGGTGTCTCTGAGTACCCCTGGTGTCTCTGCCTACCCCGGGTGTCTCTGATTAGCCCCAGTGTCTCTGCCTACTCCGGGTGTCTCTGACTACCCCTGGTGTCTCTGAATACCCCGGGTGTCTCTGAGTACCCCGGTTGTCTCTGCATACCCTGGGTGTCTCCGTGTACCCCGGGTGCCTCTGCCTACTCAGGGTTTCTCTGCGTACCCCGGGTGTCTCAGAATAACCCAGGTCTCTATGCCTACCCCGTGTGTCTCTAAATAGCCCGGGTCTCTCTGCCTCCCCCGGGTGTCTCTGAATACCCCGGATCTCTCTGACTACCCCGGGTGGCTCTGCCTATCCCGGGTGTCTCAGCGTACCCCTGGTCTCTCTGCCTACCCCGGGTGTCTCTGCCTACCCCGGGTCTCTCTGCCTACCCCGGGTGTCTCTGAATACCCCGGATCTCTCTGACTACCCCGGGTGTCTCTGCCTATCCCGGGTGTCTCAGTGTACCCCTGGTCTCTCTGCCTACCCCGGGTGTCTCTGCATACCCCGGGTCTCTCTGCCTACCTCGGGTGTCTCTCAGTTCCCCGGGTGTCTCTGGGTACCCCTGGTGTCTCTGAATTCCCTGGGTCTCTCTGCCTACCCCGGGTGTCTCTGCCTACCTCGGGTGTCTCTGAGTACCCCGGGTGTTTCTCAGTTCCCCGGGTGTCTCTGCGTACCCCGGGTGTCTCTGAGTACCCCGGGTGTCTCTGAGTACCCCGGGTGTCTCTGCCTACCCCGGGTGTCTCTGCGTACCCCGGGTGTCTCTGAATACCCCGGGTGTCTCTCCGTAACCCAGTTGTCTCTGATTACCCCGGGTGTTTCTGCGTACCCCGGGTGTCTCAGTGTACCCAGGGTGTCTCTGCGTACCCCGAGTGTCTCTGAGTACCCCGGGTGTCTCTGTGTACCCCGGGTGTCTCTGAGAACCCCGGGTGTATCTGAGTACCCCGGGTGTCTCTGAATACCCCGGATCTCTCTGCCTACCCCAGGTGTCTGTGAGTACGCCGGGTGTTTCTCAGTACCCCGGGTGTCTCTGCATACCCCGGGTGTCTCTAAGTACCCCTGGTGTCTCTGAGTACCCCTGGTGTCTCTGCCTACCCCGGGTGTCTCTGAGTAGCCCCGGTGTCTCTGCCTACCCCGGGTGTCTCTGACTACCCCTGGTGTCTCTGAATACCCCGGGTGTCTCTGAGTACCCCGGTTGTCTCTGCATACAGTGGGTGTCTCCGTGTACCCCGGGTGCCTCTGCCTACTCCGGGTGTCTCTGCGTACCCCGGGTGTCTCAGAATAACCCGGGTCTCTATGCCTACCCCGTGTGTCTCTAAATAGCCCGGGTCTCTCTGCCTACCCCGGGTGTCTCTGAATACCCCGGATCTCTCTGACTACCCGGGGTCTCTCTGCCTACCCCGGGTGTCTCTGCATACCCCGGGTCTCTCTGCCTACCCCGGGTGTCTCTCAGTTCCCCGGGTGTCTCTGGGTACCCCTGGTGTCTCTGAATTCCCTGGGTCCTCCTGCCTACCCCGGGTGTCTCTGCCTACCTCGGGTGTCTCTGAGTACCCCGGGTGTCTCTCAGTTCCCCGGGTGTCTCTGCGTACCCCGGGTGTCTCTGAGTACCCCGGGTGTCTTTGAGTACCCCGGGTGTCTCTGCCTACCCCGGGTGTCTCTGCGTACCCCGGGTGTCTCTGAATACCCCGGGTGTCTCTCCGTACCCAAGTTGTCTCTGATTACCCCGGGTGTTTCTGCGTACCCAGGGTGTCTCAGTGTACCCAGGGTGTCTCTGCATACCCCGAGTGTCTCTGAGTACCCCGGGTGTCTCTGTGTACACCGGGTGTCTCTGAGAACCCCGGGTGTATCTGAGTACCCCGGGTTTCTCTGTACCCCGGGTGTCTCTGCCTACCCCGAGTGTCTCTGAGTACCCCTGGTGTCTCTGAGTACCCCTGGTGTCTCTGCCTACCCCGGGTGTCTCTGAGTAGCCCCGGTGTCTCTGCCTACCCCGGGTGTCTCTGACTACCCCTGGTGTCTCTGAATACCCCGGGTGTCTCTGAGTACCCCGGTTGTCTCTGCATACAGTGGGTGTCTCCGTGTACCCCGGGTGCCTCTGCCTACTCCGGGTGTCTCTGCGTACCCCGGGTGTCTCAGAATAACCCGGGTCTCTATGCCTACCCCGTGTGTCTCTAAATAGCCCGGGTCTCTCTGCCTACCCCGGGTGTCTCTGAATACCCCGGATCTCTCTGACTACCCGGGGTCTCTCTGCCTACCCCGGGTGTCTCTGCCTACCTCGGGTGTCTCTGAGTACCCCGGTTGTCTCTCAGTTCCCCGGGTGTCTCTGCGTACCCCGGGTGTCTCTGAGTACCCCGGGTGTCTCTGCGTACCCCGGGTGTCTCTGTCTACCCCGGGTGTCTCTGCGTACCCCGGGTGTCTCTGAATACTCCGGGTGTCTCTGCGTACCCCAGTTGTCTCTGATTATCCCGGGTGTTTCTGCGTACCCCGGGTGTCTCTGTGTACCCCGGGTGTCTCTGCGTACCCCGAGTGTCTCTGAGTACCCCGGGTGTCTCTGTGTACCCCGGGTGTCTTTGAGAACCCCGGGTGTATCTGAGTACCCCGGGTGTGTCTGAATACCCCGGATCTCTCTGCCTACCCCAGGTGTCTCTGAGTACCCCGGGTGTTTCTCATTACCCCGGGTGTCTCTGCATACCCCCGGTGTCTCTGAGTACCCCGGGTGTCTCTGTACCCCGGGTGTCTCTGCCTACCCCGAGTGTCTCTGAGTACCCCTGGTGTCTCTGAGTACCCCGGGTGTCTCTGCCTACCCCTGGTGTCTCTGAGTACCCCGGGTGTTTCTCAGTACCCCGGGTGTCTCTGCATACCCCGGGTGTCTCTGAGTACCCCGGGTGTCTCTGTACCCCGGGTGTCTCTGCCTACCCCGAGTGTCTCTGAGTACCCCTGGTGTCTCTGAGTACCCCTGGTGTCTCTGCCTACCCCGGGTGTCTCTGATTAGCCCCAGTGTCTCTGCCTACCCCGGGTGTCTCTGACTACCCCTGGTGTCTCTGAATACCCCGGGTGTCTCTGAGTACCCCGGTTGTCTCTGCATACCCTGGGTGTCTCCGTGTACCCCGGGTGCCTCTGCCAACTCAGGGTTTCTCTGCGTACCCCGGGTGTCTCAGAATAACCCGGGTCTCTATGCCTACCCCGTGTGTTTTTAAATAGCCCGGGTCTCTCTGCCTCCCCCGGGTGTCTCTGAATACCCCGGATCTCTCTGACTACCCCGGGTGGCTCTGCCTATCCCGGGTGTCTCAGCGTACCCCTGGTCTCTCTGCCTACCCCGGGTGTCTCTGCCTACCCCGGGTCTCTCTGCCTACCCCGGGTGTCTCTGAATACCCCGGATCTCTCTGAATACCCCGGGTGTCTCTGCGTACCCCAGTTGTCTCTGATTATCCCGGGTGTTTCTGCGTACCCCGGGTGTCTCTGTGTACCCCGGGTGTCTCTGCGTACCCCGAGTGTCTCTGAGTACCCCGGGTGTCTCTGTGTACCCCGGGTGTCTCTGAGAACCCCGGGTGTATCTGAGTACCCCGGGTGTGTCTGAATACCCCGGATCTCTCTGCCTACCCCAGGTGTCTCTGAGTACCCCGGGTGTTTCTCAGTACCCCGGGTGTCTCTGCATACCCCCGGTGTCTCTGAGTACCCCGGGTGTCTCTGTACCCCGGGTGTCTCTGCCTACCCCGAGTGTCTCTGAGTACCCCTGGTGTCTCTGAGTACCCCGGGTGTCTCTGCCTACCCCGGGTGTCTCTGAGTACCCCGGGTGTTTCTCAGTACCCCGGGTGTCTCTGCATACCCCGGGTGTCTCTGAGTACCCCGGGTGTCTCTGTACTCCGGGTGTCTCTGCCTACCCCGAGTGTCTCTGAGTACCCCTGGTGTCTCTGAGTACCCCTGGTGTCTCTGCCTACCCCGGGTGTCTCTGATTAGCCCCAGTGTCTCTGCCTACTCCGGGTGTCTCTGACTACCCCTGGTGTCTCTGAATACCCCGGGTGTCTCTGAGTACCCCGGTTGTCTCTGAATAACCCAGGTCTCTATGCCTACCCCGTGTGTCTCTAAATAGCCCGGGTCTCTCTGCCTCCCCCGGGTGTCTCTGAATACCCCGGATCTCTCTGAATACCCCGGGTGGCTCTGCCTATCCCGGGTGTCTCAGCGTACCCCTGGTCTCTCTGCCTACCCCGGGTGTCTCTGCCTACCCCGGGTCTCTCTGCCTACCCCGGGTGTCTCTGAATACCCCGGATCTCTCTGACTACCCCGGGTGTCTCTGCCTATCCCGGGTGTCTCAGTGTACCCCTGGTCTCTCTGCCTACCCCGGGTGTCTCTGCATACCCCGGGTCTCTCTGCCTACCCCGGGTGTCTCTCAGTTCCCCGGGTGTCTCTGGGTACCCCTGGTGTCTCTGAATTCCCTGGGTCTCTCTGCCTACCCCGGGTGTCTCTGCCTACCTCGGGTGTCTCTGAGTACCCCGGGTGTTTCTCAGTTCCCCGGGTGTCTCTGCATACCCCGGGTGTCTCTGAGTACCCCGGGTGTTTCTGAGTACCCCGGGTGTCTCTGCGTACCCCGGGTGTCTCTGAGAACCCCGGGTGTCTCTGCCTACCCCGGGTGTCTCTGCGTACCCCGGGTGTCTCTGAATACCCCGGGTGTCTCTCCGTACCCCAGTTGTCTCTGATTACCCCGGGTGTTTCTGCATACCCCGGGTGTCTCAGTGTACCCAGGGTGTCTCTGCGTACCCCGAGTGTCTCTGAGTACCCCGGGTGTCTCTGTGTAGCCCGGGTGTCTCTGAGAACCCCGGGTGTATCTGAGTACCCCGGGTGTCTCTGAATACCCCGGATCTCTCTGCCTACCCCAGGTGTCTGTGAGTACGCCGGGTGTTTCTCAGTACCCCGGGTGTCTCTGCATACCCCGGGTGTCTCTGAGTACCCCGGGTGTCTCTGAGTACCCCTGGTGTCTCTGAGTACCCCGGGTGTCTCTGCCTACCCCGGGTGTCTCTGAGTACCCCGGGTGTTTCTCAGTACCCCAGGTGTCTCTGCATACCCCGGGTGTCTCTGAGTACCCCGGGTTTCTCTGTACCCCGGGTGTCTCTGCCTACCCCGAGTGTCTCTGAGTACCCCTGGTGTCTCTGAGTACCCCTGGTGTCTCTGCCTACCCCGGATGTCTCTGAGTAGCCCCGGTGTCTCTGCCTACCCCGGGTGTCTCTGACTACCCCTGGTGTCTCTGAATACCCCGGGTGTCTCTGAGTACCCCGGTTGTTTCTGCATACAGTGGGTGTCTCCGTGTACCCCGGGTGCCTCTGCCTACTCCGGGTGTCTCTGCGTACCCCGGGTGTCTCAGAATAACCCGGGTCTCTATGCCTACCCCGTGTGTCTCTAAGTAGCCCGGGTCTCTCTGCCCAACCCGGGTGTCTCTGAATACCCCGGATCTCTCTGACTACCCGGGGTGTCTCTGCCTATCCCGGGTGTCTCAGTGTACCCCTGGTCTCTCTGCCTACCCCGGGTGTCTCTGCATACCCCGGGTCTCTCTGCCTACCCCGGGTGTCTCTCAGTTCCCCGGGTGTCTCTGGGTACCCCTGGTGTCTCTGAATTCCCTGGGTCTCTCTGCCTACCCCGGATGTCTCTGCCTACCTCGGGTGTCTCTGAGTACCCCGGGTGTCTCTCAGTTCCCCGGGTGTCTCTGCATACCCCGGGTGTCTCTGAGTACCCCGGGTGTCTCTGTCTACCCCGGGTGTCTCTGCGTACCCCGAGTGTCTCTGAATACCCCGGGTGTCTCTGCGTACCCCAGTTGTCTCTGATTATCCCGGGTGTTTCTGCGTACCCCGGGTGTCTCTGTGTACCCCGGGTGTCTCTGCGTACCCCGATTGTCTCTGAGTACCCCGGGTGTCTCTGTGTACCCCGGGTGTCTCTGAGAACCCCGGGTGTATCTGAGTACCCCGGGTGTCTCTGAATACCCCGGATCTCTCTGCCTACCCCAGGTGTCTCTGAGTACCCCGGGTGTTTCTCAGTACCCCGGGTGTCTCTGCATACCCCGGGTGTCTCTGAGTACCCCGGGTGTCTCTGCCTACCCCGGGTGTCTCTGAGTACCCCGGGTGTTTCTCAGTACCCCGGGTGTCTCTGCATACCCCCGGTGTCTCTGAGTACCCCGGATGTCTCTGTACCCCGGGTGTCTCTGCCTACCCCGAGTGTCTCTGAGTACCCCTGGTGTCTCTGAGTACCCCTGGTGTCTCTGCCTACCCCGGATGTCTCTGAGTAGCCCCGGTGTCTCTGCCTACCCCGGGTGTCTCTGACTACCCCTGGTGTCTCTGAATACCCCGGGTGTCTCTGAGTACCCCGGTTGTCTCTGCATACAGTGGGTGTCTCCGTGTACCCCGGGTGCCTCTGCCTACTCCGGGTGTCTCTGCGTACCCCGGGTGTCTCCGAATAACCCGGGTCTCTATGCCTACCCCGTGTGTCTCTAAGTAGCCCGGGTCTCTCTGCCCAACCCGGGTGTCTCTGAATACCCCGGATCTCTCTGACTACCCGGGGTGTCTCTGCCTATCCCGGGTGTCTCAGTGTACCCCTGGTCTCTCTGCCTACCCCGGGTGTCTCTGCATACCCCGGGTCTCTCTGCCTACCCCGGGTGTCTCTCAGTTCCCCGGGTGTCTCTGGGTACCCCTGGTGTCTTTGAATTCCCTGGGTCTCTCTGCCTACCCCGGGTGTCTCTGCCTACCTCGGGTGTCTCTGAGTACCCCGGGTGTCTCTCAGTTCCCCGGGTGTCTCTGCATACCCCGGGTGTCTCTGAGTACCCCGGGTGTCTCTGAGTACCCCGGGTGTCTCTGTCTACCCCGGGTGTCTCTGCGTACCCCGGGTGTCTCTGAATACCCCGGGTGTCTCTGCGTACCCCAGTTGTCTCTGATTATCCCGGGTGTTTCTGCGTACCCCGGGTGTCTCTGTGTACCCCGGGTGTCTCTGCGTACCCCGATTGTCTCTGAGTACCCCGGGTGTCTCTGTGTACCCCGGGTGTCTCTGAGAACCCCGGGTGTATCTGAGTACCCCGGGTGTCTCTGAATACCCCGGATCTCTCTGCCTACCCCAGGTGTCTCTGAGTACCCCGGGTGTTTCTCAGTACCCCGGGTGTCTCTGCATACCCCGGGTGTCTCTGAGTACCCCGGGTGTCTCTGCCTACACCGGGTGTCTCTGAGTACCCCGGGTGTTTCTCAGTACCCCGGGTGTCTCTGCATACCCCCGGTGTCTCTGAGTACCCCGGATGTCTCTGTACCCCGGGTGTCTCTGCCTACCCCGAGTGTCTCTGAGTACCCCTGGTGTCTTTGAGTACCCCTGGTGTCTCTGCCTACCCCGGGTGTCTCTGAGTAGCCCCAGTGTCTCTGCCTACCCCGGGTGTCTCTGACTACCCCTGGTGTCTCTGAATACCCCGGGTGTCTCTGAGTACCCCGGTTGTCTCTGCATACCCTGGGTGTCTCCGTGTACCCCGGGTGCCTCTGCCTACTCAGGGTGTCTCTGCATACCCCGGGTGTCTCAGAATAACCCGGGTCTCTATGCCTACCCCGTGTGTCTCTAAATAGCCCGGGTCTCTCTGCCTCCCCCGGGTGTCTCTGAATACCCCGGATCTCTCTGACTACCCCGGGTGTCTCTGCCTATCCCGGGTGTCTCAGCGTACCCCTGGTCTCTCTGCCTACCCCGGGTGTCTCTGAATACCCCGGGTCTCTTTGCCTACCCCAGGTGTCTCTGAATACCCCGGGTCTCTCTGCCTACCCGGGTGTCTCTCAATTCCCCGGGTGTCTCTGAGTACCCCGAGTGTCTCTGAGTACCCCGGGTGTCTCTGCCTACCCCGGTCCTCTCTGCCGACTCCGGGTGTCTCTGCGTATCCCGGGTGTCTCAGAATAACCCGGGTCTCTATGCCTACCCCGTGTGTCTCTAAATAGTCCGGGTCTCTCTGCCTACCCCGGGTGTCTCTGAATACCCCGGATCTCTCTGACTACCCGGGGTGTCTCTGCCTATCCCGGGTGTCTCAGTGTACCCCTGGTCTCTCTGCCTACCCCGGGTGTCTCTGCATACCCCGGGTCTCTCTGCCTACCCCGGGTGTCTCTCAGTTCCCCAGGTGTCTCTGGGTACCCCTGGTGTCTCTAAATTCCCTGGGTCTCTCTGCCTACCCCGGGTGTCTCTGCCTACCTCGGGTGTCTCTGAGTACCCCGGGTGTCTCTCAGTTCCCCGGGTGTCTCTGCGTACCCCGGGTGTCTCTGAGTACCCCGGGTGTCTCTGAGTACCCCGGGTTTCTCTGCCTACCCCGGGTGTCTCTGCGTACCCCGGGTGTCTCTGAATACCCCGGGTGTCTCTGCGTACCCCAGTTGTCTCTGATTACCCCGGGTGTTTCTGCGTACCCCGGGTGTCTCTGTGTACCCCGGGTGTCTCTGCGTACCCCGAGTGTCTCTGAGTACCCCGGGTGTCTCTGTGTACCCCGGGTGTCTCTGTGAACCCCGGGTGTTTCTCAGTACCCCGGGTGTCTCTGCATACCCCGGGTGTCTCTGAGTACCCCGGGTGTCTCTGTACCCCGGGTGTCTCTGCCTACCCCGAGTGTCTCTGTGTACCCCGGGTGTCTCTGAGTACCCCTGGTGTCTCTGAGTACCCCGGGTGTCTCTGTACCCCGGGTGTCTCTGCCTACCCCGAGTGTCTCTGAGTACCCTGGTGTCTCTGAGTACCCCGGGTGTCTCTGTCTACCCCGGGTGTCTCTGAGTACCCCGGGTGTTTCTCAGTACCCCGGGTGTCTCTGCATACCCCGGGTGTCTCTGAGTACCCCGGGTGTCTCTGTACCCCGGGTGTCTCTGCCTACCCCGAGTGTCTCTGAGTACCCCTGGTGTCTCTGAGTACCCCTGTTGTCTCTGCCTACCCCGGGTGTCTCTGAGTAGCCCCAGTGTCTCTGCCTACCCCGGGTGTCTCTGACTACCCCTGGTGTCTCTGAATACCCCGGGTGTCTCTGAGTACCCCGGTTGTCTCTGCATACCCTGGGTGTCTCCGTGTACCCCGGGTGCCTCTGCCTACTCAGGGTGTCTCTGCGTACCCCGGGTGTCTCAGAATCACCCGGGTCTCTATGCCTACCCCGTGTGTCTCTAAATAGCCCGGGTCTTTCTGCCTACCCCGGGTGTCTCTGAATACCCCGGGTCTCTCTGCCTACCCGGGTGTCTCTCAATTCCCCGGGTGTCTCTGAGTACCCCGAGTGTCTCTGAGTACCCCGGGTGTCTCTGCCTACCCCGGTCCTCTCTGCCTACCCCGGGTGTCTCTGCGTTCCCCAGGTGTCTCTGAGTACACCCGGTGTCTGTGCGTACCCCGGGTGTGTCTGTGTACCCCTGGTATATCTGAGGACCCCGGGTGTATCTGAGTACCCCGGGTGTCTCCGAGTACCCCGGGTGTCTCCGTGTACCACGGGGGTCTCTGCGTACCCCGGGTTTCTCTGTGTACCCCGGGTGTCTCTGCCTACTCCGGGTGTCTTTGCGTACCCCGGGTGTCTCAGAATACCCCGGGTCTCTATGCCTACCTCGTGTGTCTCTAAATACCCCGGGTCTCTCTGCCTTCCCCGGGTTTTTCTGAATACCCCGGATCTCTCTGCCTACACCGGGTGTCTCTGCCTACCCCGGGTGTCTCTGTGTAGCCGGGTGTCTCTGAGAACCCCGGGTGTCTCTGAGTACCCCGAGTGTCTCTGAGTACCCCGGGTGTCTCTGCCTACCCCGGGTTTCTCTGCCTACCCCGGGTATCTCTGAGTACCGCGTGTGTCTCCGAGTACCCCGGTGTCTCCGCGTACTCCCGGTGTCTCCGTGTACCCCGGGTGTCTCTGCGTACCCCGAGTGTCTCTAAGCACCCCGGGTGTCTCTGAGTACCCCGGGTGTCTCTGTGTACCACGGGTGTCTCTGAGTACTTCGGGTGTCTCTGAGTACCCCGGGTGTCTCTGCCTACCCCGGGTGTCTCTGCGTACCCCGGGTGTCTCTGAGAACCCCGGGTGTATCTGAGTACCCCGGGTGTCTCTGAGTACCCCGGGTCTCTCTGCCTACCCCAGGTGTCTCTGAATACCCCGGAACTCTCTGCCTACCCCGGGTGTCTCTGAATACCCTGGGTCTCTCTGCCAACCCCAGGTGTCTCTGCCTACCCCGGGTGTCTCTGAGTACCCCGGGTGTTTCTCAGTACCCCGGGTGTCTCTGCATACCCAGGGTGTCTCTGAGTACCCCGGTTGTCTCTGCGTACCCCGGGTGTCTCTTAGAACCCCGGGTGTATCTGAGTACCCCGGGTGTCTCTGAGTACCCCGGGTCTCTCTGCCTACCCCGGGTGTCTCTGAATACCCCGGATCTCTCTGCCTACCCCGGGTGTCTCTGAATACCCTGGGTCTCTCTGCCTAACCCGGGTGTCTCTGAGTACCCCGGGTGTTTCTCAGTACCCGGGTGTCTCTGCGTACCCCGGGTGTCTCTGAGTACCCCGGGTGTCTCTGTACCCCGAGTTTCTCTGCCTATCCCGGGTGTCTCTGAGTACCCCTGGTGTCTCTGAGTACCCCGGATGTCTCTGCCTACCCCTGGTGTCTCTGCCTACCCCGGGTGTCTCTGAGTAGCCCGGGGGTGTCTCTGCCTACCCCGGGTGTTTCTGACTACCCCTGGTGTCTCTGAATACCCCGGTGTCTCTGAGTACCCCGGGTGGCTCCTTCTACCCCGGGTGTCTCTGCGTACCCCGGGTGTCTCTGAATACCCCGGGTGTCTCTGAGTACCCCGGGTGTCTCTGCCTACCCCGGGTGTCTCTGCGTACCCCAGTTGTCTCTGATTAACCCGGGTGTCTCTGCGTACCCCGGGTGTCTCTGTGTACCCCGGGTGTCTCTGCCTACCCAGAGTGTCTCTGAGTACCCCGGGTGTCTCTGTGTACCCCGGGTGTCTCTGCCTACCCCGGGTGTCTCTGCGTACCCCGGGTGTCTCTGAGTACCCCGGGTCTCTCTGCCTACCCCGGATGTCTCTAAGTACCCCGGGTGTCTCTGTACCCCGAGTTTCTCTGCCTACCCCGGGTGTCTCTGAGTACCCCTGGTGTCTCTGAGTACCCCGGATTTCTCTGCCTACCCCTGGTGTCTCTGCCTACCCCGGGTGTCTCTGAGTAGCCCGGGGGTGTCTCTGCCTACCCCGGGTGTCTCTGACTACTCCTGGTGTCTCTGAATACCCCGGGTGTCTCTGAGTACCCCGGTTGTCTCTGCATACCCTGGGTGTCTCCGTGTACCCAGGGTGTCTCTGCCTACTCCGGGTGTCTTTGCGTACCCCGGGTGTCTCAGAATACCCCGGGTCTCTATGCCTACCTCGTGTGTCTCTAAATACCCCGGGTCTCTCTGCCTTCCCCGGGTTTTTCTGAATACCTCGGATCTCTCTGCCTACACCGGGTGTCTCTGTGTACCCCGGGTGTCTCTGAGAACCCCGGGTGTCTCTGAGTACCCCGAGTGTCTCTGAGTACCCCGGGTGTCTCTGCCTACCCCGGGTTTCTCTGCCTACCCCGGGTGTCTCTGAGTACCGCGTGTGTCTCCGAGTACCCCGGTGTCTCCGCGTACCCCCAGTGTCTCCGTGTACCCCGGGTGTCTCTGCGTACCCCGAGTGTCTCTGAGTACCCCGGGTGTCTCTGAGTACCCCGGGTGTCTCTATGTACCACGGATGTCTCTGAGTACTTCGGGGGTCTCTGAGTACCCCGGGTGTCTCTGCCTACCCCGGGTGTCTCTGCGTACCCCGGGTGTCTCTGAGAACCCCGGGTGTATCTGAGTACCCCGGGTGTCTCTGAGTACCCCGGGTCTCTCTGCCTACCCCAGGTGTCTCTGAATACCCCGGAACTCTCTGCCTACCCCGGGTGTCTCTGAATACCCTGGGTCTCTCTGCCAACCCCAGGTGTCTCTGCCTACCCCGAGTGTCTCTGAGTACCCCTGGTGTCTCTGAGTACCCCGGGTATCTCTGCCTACCCCTTGTGTCTCTGAGTACCCCGGGTGTTTCTCAGTACCCCGGGTGTCTCTGCATACCCCAGGTGTCTCTGAGTACCCCGGGTGTCTCTGTACCCCGGGTGTCTCTGCCTACCCCGAGTGTCTCTGAGTACCCCTGGTGTCTCTGAGTACCCCTGTTGTCTCTGCCTACCCCGGGTGTCTCTGAGTAGCCCCAGTGTCTCTGCCTACCCCGGGTGTCTCTGACTACCCCTGGTGTCTCTGAATACCCCGGGTGTCTCTGATTACCCCGGTTGTCTCTGCATACCCTGGGTGTCTCCGTGTACCCCGGGTGCCTCTGCCTACTCAGGGTGTCTCTGCGTACCCCGGGTGTCTCAGAATCACCCGGGTCTCTATGCCTACCCCGTGTGTCTCTAAATAGCCTGGGTCTTTCTGCCTACCCCGGGTGTCCCTGAATACCCCGGGTCTCTCTGCCTACCCGGGTGTCTCTCAATTCCCCGGGTGTCTCTGAGTACCCCGAGTGTCTCTGAGTACCCCGGGTGTCTCTGCCTACCCCGGTCCTCTCTGCCTACCCCGGGTGTCTCTGCGTTCCCCAGGTGTCTCTGAGTACACCCGGTGTCTGTGCGTACCCCGGGTGTCTCTGTGTACCCCTGGTATATCTGAGGACCCCGGGTGTATCTGAGTACCCCCGGTGTCTCCGAGTACCCCGGGTGTCTCCGTGTACCACGGGGGTCTCTGCGTACCCCGGGTTTCTCTGTGTACCCCGGGTGTCTCTGCCTACTCCGGGTGTCTTTGCGTACCCCGGGTGTCTCAGAATACCCCGGGTCTCTATGCCTACCTCGTGTGTCTCTAAATACCCCGGGTCTCTCTGCCTTCCCCGGGTTTTTCTGAATACCCCGGATCTCTCTGCCTACACCGGGTGTCTCTGCCTACCCCGGGTGTCTCTGTGTACCCCGGGTGTCTCTGAGAACCCCGGGTGTCTCTGAGTACCCCGAGTGTCTCTGAGTACCCCGGGTGTCTCTGCCTACCCCGGGTTTCTCTGCCTACCCCGGGTATCTCTGAGTACCGCGTGTGTCTCCGAGTACCCCGGTGTCTCCGCGTACCCCCGGTGTCTCCGTGTACCCCGGGTGTCTCTGCGTACCCCGAGTGTCTCTGAGTACCCCGGCTGTCTCTGAGTACCCCGGATGTCTCTGTGTACCACGAGTGTCTCTGAGTACTTCGGGTGTCTCTGAGTACCCCGGGTGTCTCTGCCTACCCCGGGTGTCTCTGTGTACCCCGGGTGTCTCTGAGTACCCCGGGTGTATCTGAGTACCTCGGGTGTCTCTGAGTACCCCGGGTCTCTCTGCCTACCCCAGGTGTCTCTGAATACCCCGGAACTCTCTGCCTACCCCGGGTGTCTCTGAATACCCTGGGTCTCTCTGCCAACCCCAGGTGTCTCTGCCTACCCCGGGTGTCTCTGAGTACCCCGGGTGTTTCTCAGTACCCCGGGTGTCTCTGCGTACCCAGGGTGTCTGTGAGTACCCCGGTTGTCTCTGCGTACCCCGGGTGTCTCTTAGAACCCCGGGTGTATTGGAGTACCCCGGGTGTCTCTGAGTACCCCGGGTCTCTCTGCCTACCCCGGGTGTCTCTGAATACCCCGGATCTCTCTGCATACCCCGGGTGTCTCTGAATACCCTGGGTCTCTCTGCCTAACCCGGGTGTCTCTGAGTACCCCGGGTGTTTCTCAGTACCCGGGTGTCTCTGCGTACCCCGGGTGTCTCTGAGTACCCCGGGTGTCTCTGTACCCCGAGTTTCTCTGCCTACCCCGGGTGTCTCTGAGTACCCCTGGTGTCTCGGAGTACCCCGGATGTCTCTGCCTACCCCTGGTGTCTCTGCCTACCCCGGGTGTTTCTGACTACCCCTGGTGTCTCTGAATACCCCGGTGTCTCTGAGTACCCCGGGTGGCTCCTTCTACCCCGGGTGTCTCTGCGTACCCCGGGTGTCTCTGAATACCCCGGGTGTCTCTGAGTACCCCGGGTGTCTCTGCCTACCCCGGGTGTCTCTGCGTACCCCAGTTGTCTCTGATTAACCCGGGTGTCTCTGCGTACCCCGGGTGTCTCTGTGTACCCTGGGTGTCTCTGCCTACCCAGAGTGTCTCTGAGTACCCCGGGTGTCTCTGTGTACCCCGGGTGTCTCTGCCTACCCCGGGTGTCTCTGCGTACCCCGGGTGTCTCTTAGAACCCCGGGTGTATCTGAGTACCCCGGGTGTCTCTGAGTACCCCGGGTCTCTCTGCCTACCCCGGATGTCTCTGAATACCCCGGATCTCTCTGCCTACCCCGGGTGTCTCTGAATACCCTGGGTCTCTCTGCCTAACCCGGGTGTCTCTGAGTACCCCGGGTGTTTCTCAGTACCCGGGTGTCTCTGCGTACCCCGGGTGTCTCTAAGTACCCCGGATTTCTCTGCCTACCCCTGGTGTCTCTGCCTACCCCGGGTGTCTCTGAGTAGCCCGGGGGTGTCTCTGCCTACCCCGGGTGTCTCTGACTACCCCTGGTGTCTCTGAATACCCCGGGTGTCTCTGAGTACCCCGGTTGTCTCTGCATACCCTGGGTGTCTCCGTGTACCCAGGGTGTCTCTGCCTACTCCGGGTGTCTTTGCGTACCCCGGGTGTCTCAGAATACCCCGGGTCTCTATGCCTACCTCGTGTGTCTCTAAATACCCCGGGTCTCTCTGCCTTCCCCGGGTTTTTCTGAATACCTCGGATCTCTCTGCCTACACCGGGTGTCTCTGTGTACCCCGGGTGTCTCTGAGAACCCCGGGTGTCTCTGAGTACCCCGAGTGTCTCTGAGTACCCCGGGTGTCTCTGCCTACCCCGGGTTTCTCTGCCTACCCCGGGTGTCTCTGAGTACCGCGTGTGTCTCCGAGTACCCCGGTGTCTCCGCGTACCCCCGGTGTCTCCGTGTACCCCGGGTGTCTCTGCGTACCCCGAGTGTCTCTGAGTACCCCGGGTGTCTCTGAGTACCCCGGGTGTCTCTGTGTACCACGGGTGTCTCTGAGTACTTCGGGGGTCTCTGAGTACCCCGGGTGTCTCTGCCTACCCCGGGTGTCTCTGCGTACCCCGGGTGTCTCTGAGAACCCCGGGTGTATCTGAGTACCCCGGGTGTCTCTGAGTACCCCGGGTCTCTCTGCCTACCCCAGGTGTCTCTGAATACCCCGGAACTCTCTGCCTACCCCGGGTGTCTCTGAATACCCTGGGTCTCTCTGCCAACTCCAGGTGTCTCTGCCTACCCCGCGTGTCTCTGAGTGCCCCGGGTGTTTCTCAGTACCCCGGGTGTCTCTGCGTACCCAGGGTGTCTCTGAGTACCCCGGGTGTCTCTGTACCCCGGGTGTCTCTGCCTTCCCCGGGTGTCTCTGAGTACCCCTGGTGTCTCTGTGTACCCCGGGTGTCTCTGCCTATCCCGGGTGTCTCTGAGTACCCCGAGTGTCTCTGAGGACCCCGGGTATCTTTCCCTACCCTGGGTCTGTCTGCCTACCCCGGGTGTCTCTGCGTTCCCCAGGTGTCTCTGAGTACCCCAAGTGTCTCTGAGTACCCCGGGTGTCACTGCCTACCCCGGGTTTCTCTGCCTACCCCGGGTGTCTCTGCGTACCCCGGGTGTCTCTGTGTACCCCGGGTGTCTCTGCCTACCCCGGTTGTCTCTGAGAACCCCGGGTGTCTCCGCGTACCCCGGGTGTCTCCGTGTTCCCCGGGTGTCTCTGCGTACTCCAGGTGTCTCTGAGTACCCCGGGTGACTCTGAGTACCCCGGGTGTCTCTGAGTACCCCGGGTGTCTCTGAGTACCCCGGGTGTCTCTGTGTACCCCGGGTGTCTCTGAGTTCCCCGGGTGTCTCTGAGTACCCCGGGTCTCTTTGCCTACCCCGGGTGCCTCTGAATAACCCGGGTCTCTCTGCCTTCCCCAGGTTTTTCTGAATACCCCGGATCTCTCTGCCTACCCCGGGTGTCTCTGCCTACCCCGGGTGTCTCTGCGTACCCCGGGTGTCTCTGAGAACCCCGGGTGTCTCTGAGTACCCCGAGTGTCTCTGAGTACCCCGGGGGTCTCTGCCTACCCCGGGTTTATCTGCCTACCCGGGTGTCTCTGAGTACCCCCGGTGTCTCTGAGTACCCCGGGTGTCTCTGTGTACCCCGGGTGTCTCTGAGTTCCTCAGGTGTCTCTGAGTACCCCGGGTGTCTCTGCCTACCCCGGGTGTCTCTGCGTACCCCGGGTGTCTCTGAGAACCCCGGGTGTATCTAAGTACCCCGGGTGTCTCTGAGTACCCCGGGTTTCTCTGCCTTCCCCGGGTGTCTCTGAATACCCCGGATCTCTCTGCCTACCCCGGGTGTCTCTGAATACCCTGGGTCTCTCTGCCTACCCCAGGTGTCTCTGACTACCCCGGGTGTCTCTGAGTACCCCGGGTATTTCTCAGTACCCTGGGTGTCTCTGCGTACCCCAAGTGTCTCTGTACCCCGGGTGTCTCTGTACCCCGGGTGTCTCTGCCTACCCAGGGTGTCTCTGAGTACCCCTGGTGTCTCTGAGTACCCCGGGTGTCTCTGCCTACCCCTGGTGTCTCTATCTACCCCGGGTTTCTCTGAGTAGCCCGGGTGTCTCTGCCTACCCCGGGTGTCTCTGAGTACCCCTGGTGTCTCTGAATACCCCGGGTGTCTCTGAGTACCCCGGTTGTCTCTGCGTACCCTGGGTGTCTCAGTGTACCCCGGGTGTCTCTGCCTACTCCGGGTGTCTCTGCGTACCCCGGGTGTCTCAGAATACCCCGGGTCTCTATGCCTACCCCATGTGTCTTTAATACCCCGGGTCTCTCTGCCTACCCCGGGTGTCTCTGAATACCACGGATCTCTCTGACTACCCCGGGTGTCTCTGCCTATCCCGGGTGTCTCAGCGTACCCCTGGTCTCTCTGCCTACCCCGGGTGTCTCTGCATACCCCGGGTCTCTCTGCCTACCTCGCGTGTCTCTCAGTTCCCCGGGTGTCTCTGGGTACCCCTGGTGTCTCTGAATTCCCTGGGTCTCTCTGCCTACCCCGGGTGTATCTGCCTACCTCGGAGTGTCTCTGAGTACCCCGGGTGTCTCTCAGTTCCCCGGGTGTCTCTGCGTACCCCGGGTGTCTCTGAGTACCCCGGGTGTCTCTGAGTACCCTGGGTGGCTCCTTCTACCCCGGGTGTCTCTGCGTACCCCGGGTGTCTCTGAATACCCCGGGTGTCTCTGAGTACCCCGGGTGTCTCTGCCTACCCCGGGTGTCTCTGAGTACCCCGAGTGTCTCTGAGGACCCCGGGTATCTTTGCCTACCCTGGGTCTGTCTGCCTACCCCGGGTGTCTCTGCGTTCCCCGGGTGTCTCTGAGTACCCCAAGTGTCTCTGAGTACCCCGAGTGTCACTGCCTAACCCGGGTTTCTCTGCCTACCCCGGGTGTCTCTGCGTACCCCGGGTGTCTCTGCGTTCCCCGGGTGTCTCTGAGTACCCCAAGTGTCTCTGAGTACCCCGAGTGTCACTGCCTAACCCGGGTTTCTCTGCCTACCCGGGTGTCTCTCAATTCCCCGGGTGTCTCTGAGTACCCCGAGTGTCTCTGAGTACCCCGGGTGTCTCTGCCTACCCCGGTCCTCTCTGCCTACCCCGGGTGTCTCTGCGTTCCCCAGGTGTCTCTGAGTACACCCGGTGTCTGTGCGTACCGCGGGTGTCTCTGTGTACCCCTGGTATATCTGAGGACCCCGGGTGTATCTGAGTACCCCCGGTGTCTCCGAGTACCCCGGGTGTCTCCGTGTACCACGGGGGTCTCTGCGTACCCCGGGTTTCTCTGTGTACCCCGGGTGTCTCTGCCTACTCCGGGTGTCTTTGCGTACCCCGGGTGTCTCAGAATACCCCGGGTCTCTATGCCTACCTCGTGTGTCTCTAAATACCCCGGGTCTCTCTGCCTTCCCCGGGTTTTTCTGAATACCCCGGATCTCTCTGCCTACACCGGGTGTCTCTGCCTACCCCGGGTGTCTCTGTGTACCCCGGGTGTCTCTGAGAACCCCGGGTGTCTCTGAGTACCCCGAGTGTCTCTGAGTACCCCGGGTGTCTCTGCCTACCCCGGGTTTCTCTGCCTACCCCGGGTATCTCTGAGTACCACGTGTGTCTCCGAGTACCCCGGTGTCTCCGCGTACCCCCGGTGTCTCCGTGTACCCCGGGTGTCTCTGCGTACCCCGAGTGTCTCTGAGTACCCCGGCTGTCTCTGAGTACCCCGGGTGTCTCTGTGTACCACGAGTGTCTCTGAGTACTTCGGGTGTCTCTGAGTACCCCGGGTGTCTCTGCCTACCCCGGGTGTCTCTGCGTACCCCGGGTGTCTCTGAGTACCCCGGGTGTATCTGAGTACCTCGGGTGTCTCTGAGTACCCCGGGTCTCTCTGCCTACCCCAGGTGTCTCTGAATACCCCGGAACTCTCTGCCTACCCCGGGTGTCTCTGAATACCCTGGGTCTCTCTGCCAACCCCAGGTGTCTCTGCCTACCCCGGGTGTCTCTGAGTACCCCGGGTGTTTCTCAGTACCCCGGGTGTCTCTGCGTACCCAGGGTGTCTGTGAGTACCCCGGTTGTCTCTGCGTACCCCGGGTGTCTCTTAGAACCCCGGGTGTATCTGAGTACCCCGGGTGTCTCTGAGTACCCCGGGTCTCTCTGCCTACCCCGGGTGTCTCTGAATACCCCGGATCTCTCTGCATACCCCGGGTGTCTCTGAATACCCTGGGTCTCTCTGCCTAACCCGGGTGTCTCTGAGTACCCCGGGTGTTTCTCAGTACCCGGGTGTCTCTGCGTACCCCGGGTGTCTCTGAGTACCCCGGGTGTCTCTGTACCCCGAGTTTCTCTGCCTACCCCGGGTGTCTCTGAGTACCCCTGGTGTCTCGGAGTACCCCGGATGTCTCTGCCTACCCCTGGTGTCTCTGCCTACCCCGGGTGTTTCTGACTACCCCTGGTGTCTCTGAATACCCCGGTGTCTCTGAGTACCCCGGGTGGCTCCTTCTACCCCGGGTGTCTCTGCGTACCCCGGGTGTCTCTGAATACCCCGGGTGTCTCTGAGTACCCCGGGTGTCTCTGCCTACCCCGGGTGTCTCTGCATACCCCAGTTGTCTCTGATTAACCCGGGTGTCTCTGCGTACCCCGGGTGTCTCTGTGTACCCTGGGTGTCTCTGCCTACCCAGAGTGTCTCTGAGTACCCCGGGTGTCTCTGTGTACCCCGGGTGTCTCTGCCTACCCCGGGTGTCTCTGCGTACCCCGGGTGTCTCTTAGAACCCCGGGTGTATCTGAGTACCCCGGGTGTCTCTGAGTACCCCGGGTCTCTCTGCCTACCCCGGATGTCTCTGAATACCCCGGATCTCTCTGCCTACCCCGGGTGTCTCTGAATACCCTGGGTCTCTCTGCCTAACCCGGGTGTCTCTGAGTACCCCGGGTGTTTCTCAGTACCCGGGTGTCTCTGCGTACCCCGGGTGTCTCTAAGTACCCCGGATTTCTCTGCCTACCCCGGGTGTCTCTGAGTACCCCTGGTGTCTCTGAGTACCCCGGATTTCTCTGCCTACCCCTGGTGTCTCTGCCTACCCCGGGTGTCTCTGAGTAGCCCGGGGGTGTCTCTGCCTACCCCGGGTGTCTCTGACTACCCCTGGTGTCTCTGAATACCCCGGGTGTCTCTGAGTACCCCGGTTGTCTCTGCATACCCTGGGTGTCTCCGTGTACCCAGGGTGTCTCTGCCTACTCCGGGTGTCTTTGCGTACCCCGGGTGTCTCAGAATACCCCGGGTCTCTATGCCTACCTCGTGTGTCTCTAAATACCCCGGGTCTCTCTGCCTTCCCCGGGTTTTTCTGAATACCTCGGATCTCTCTGCCTACACCGGGTGTCTCTGTGTACCCCGGGTGTCTCTGAGAACCCCGGGTGTCTCTGAGTACCCCGAGTGTCTCGGAGTACCCCGGGTGTCTCTGCCTACCCCGGGTTTCTCTGCCTACCCCGGGTGTCTCTGAGTACCGCGTGTGTCTCCGAGTACCCCGGTGTCTCCGCGTACCCCCGGTGTCTCCGTGTACCCCGGGTGTCTCTGCGTACCCCGAGTGTCTCTGAGTACCCCGGGTGTCTCTGAGTACCCCGGGTGTCTCTGTGTACCACGGGTGTCTCTGAGTACTTCGGGGGTCTCTGAGTACCCCGGGTGTCTCTGCCTACCCCGGGTGTCTCTGCGTACCCCGGGTGTCTCTGAGAACCCCGGGTGTATCTGAGTACCCCGGGTGTCTCTGAGTACCCCGGGTCTCTCTGCCTACCCCAGGTGTCTCTGAATACCCCGGAACTCTCTGCCTACCCCGGGTGTCTCTGAATACCCTGGGTCTCTCTGCCAACCCCAGGTGTCTCTGCCTACCCCGGGTGTCTCTGAGTGCCCCGGGTGTTTCTCAGTACCCCGGGTGTCTCTGCGTACCCAGGGTGTCTCTGAGTACCCCGGGTGTCTCTGTACCCCGGGTGTCTCTGCCTTCCCCGGGTGTCTCTGAGTACCCCTGGTGTCTCTGTGTACCCCGGGTGTCTCTGCCTATCCCGGGTGTCTCTGAGTACCCCGAGTGTCTCTGAGGACCCCGGGTATCTTTCCCTACCCTGGGTCTGTCTGCCTACCCCGGGTGTCTCTGCGTTCCCCAGGTGTCTCTGAGTACCCCAAGTGTCTCTGAGTACCCCGGGTGTCACTGCCTACCCCGGGTTTCTCTGCCTACCCCGGGTGTCTCTGCGTACCCCGGGTGTCTCTGTGTACCCCGGGTGTCTCTGCCTACCCCGGTTGTCTCTGAGAACCCCGGGTGTCTCCGCGTACCCCGGGTGTCTCCGTGTTCCCCGGGTGTCTCTGCGTACTCCAGGTGTCTCTGAGTACCCCGGGTGACTCTGAGTACCCCGGGTGTCTCTGAGTACCCCGGGTGTCTCTGAGTACCCCGGGTGTCTCTGTGTACCCCGGGTGTCTCTGAGTTCCCCGGGTGTCTCTGAGTACCCCGGGTCTCTTTGCCTACCCCGGGTGCCTCTGAATAACCCGGGTCTCTCTGCCTTCCCCAGGTTTTTCTGAATACCCCGGATCTCTCTGCCTACCCCGGGTGTCTCTGCCTACCCCGGGTGTCTCTGCGTACCCCGGGTGTCTCTGAGAACCCCGGGTGTCTCTGAGTACCCCGAGTGTCTCTGAGTACCCCGGGGGTCTCTGCCTACCCCGGGTTTATCTGCCTACCCGGGTGTCTCTGAGTACCCCCGGTGTCTCTGAGTACCCCGGGTGTCTCTGTGTACCCCGGGTGTCTCTGAGTTCCTCAGGTGTCTCTGAGTACCCCGGGTGTCTCTGCCTACCCCGGGTGTCTCTGCGTACCCCGGGTGTCTCTGAGAACCCCGGGTGTATCTAAGTACCCCGGGTGTCTCTGAGTACCCCGGGTTTCTCTGCCTTCCCCGGGTGTCTCTGAATACCCCGGATCTCTCTGCCTACCCCGGGTGTCTCTGAATACCCTGGGTCTCTCTGCCTACCCCAGGTGTCTCTGACTACCCCGGGTGTCTCTGAGTACCCCGGGTATTTCTCAGTACCCTGGGTGTCTCTGCGTACCCCAAGTGTCTCTGTACCCCGGGTGTCTCTGTACCCCGGGTGTCTCTGCCTACCCAGGGTGTCTCTGAGTACCCCTGGTGTCTCTGAGTACCCCGGGTGTCTCTGCCTACCCCTGGTGTCTCTATCTACCCCGGGTTTCTCTGAGTAGCCCGGGTGTCTCTGCCTACCCCGGGTGTCTCTGAGTACCCCTGGTGTCTCTGAATACCCCGGGTGTCTCTGAGTACCCCGGTTGTCTCTGCGTACCCTGGGTGTCTCAGTGTACCCCGGGTGTCTCTGCCTACTCCGGGTGTCTCTGCGTACCCCGGGTGTCTCAGAATACCCCGGGTCTCTATGCCTACCCCATGTGTCTTTAATACCCCGGGTCTCTCTGCCTACCCCGGGTGTCTCTGAATACCACGGATCTCTCTGACTACCCCGGGTGTCTCTGCCTATCCCGGGTGTCTCAGCGTACCCCTGGTCTCTCTGCCTACCCCGGGTGTCTCTGCATACCCCGGGTCTCTCTGCCTACCTCGCGTGTCTCTCAGTTCCCCGGGTGTCTCTGGGTACCCCTGGTGTCTCTGAATTCCCTGGGTCTCTCTGCCTACCCCGGGTGTATCTGCCTACCTCGGAGTGTCTCTGAGTACCCCGGGTGTCTCTCAGTTCCCCGGGTGTCTCTGCGTACCCCGGGTGTCTCTGAGTACCCCGGGTGTCTCTGAGTACCCTGGGTGGCTCCTTCTACCCCGGGTGTCTCTGCGTACCCCGGGTGTCTCTGAATACCCCGGGTGTCTCTGAGTACCCCGGGTGTCTCTGCCTACCCCGGGTGTCTCTGAGTACCCCGAGTGTCTCTGAGGACCCCGGGTATCTTTGCCTACCCTGGGTCTGTCTGCCTACCCCGGGTGTCTCTGCGTTCCCCGGGTGTCTCTGAGTACCCCAAGTGTCTCTGAGTACCCCGAGTGTCACTGCCTAACCCGGGTTTCTCTGCCTACCCCGGGTGTCTCTGCGTACCCCGGGTGTCTCTGAGTACCCCGGGTGTCTCTGCGTACTCCAGGTGTCTCTGAGTACCCCGGGTGACTCTGAGTACCCCGGGTGTCTCTGAGTACCCCGGGTGTCTCTGAGTACCCCGGGTGTCTCTGTGTACCCCGGGTGTCTCTGAGTTCCCCGGGTGTCTCTGAGTACCCCGGGTCTCTTTGCCTACCCCGGGTGCCTCTGAATAACCCGGGTCTCTCTGCCTTCCCCAGGTTTTTCTGAATACCCCGGATATCTCTGCCTACCCCGGGTGTCTCTGCCTACCCCGGGTGTCTCTGCGTACCCCGCGTGTCTCTGAGAACCCCGGGTGTCTCTGAGTACCCCGAGTGTCTCTGAGTACCCAGGGGGTCTCTGCCTACCCCGGGTTTATCTGCCTACCCGGGTGTCTCTGAGTACCCCCGGTGTCTCTGAGTACCCCGGGTGTCTCTCTGTACCCCGGGTGTCTTTGAGTTCCTCAGGTGTCTCTGAGTACCCCGGGTGTCTCTGCCTACCCCGGGTGTCTCTGCGTACCCCGGGTGTCTCTGAGAACCCCGGGTGTATCTAAGTACCCCGGGTGTCTCTGAGTACCCCGGGTCTCTCTGCCTACCCCGGGTGTCTCTGAATACCCCGGATCTCTCTGCCTACCCCGGGTGTCTCTGAATACCCTGGGTCTCTCTGCCTACCCCAGGTGTCTCTGCCTACCCCGGGTGTCTCTGAGTACCCCGGGTGTTTCTCAGTACCCTGGGTGTCTCTGCGTACCCCAAGTGTCTCTGTACCCCGGGTGTCTCTGTACCCCGGGTGTCTCTGCCTACCCCTGGTGTCTCTATCTACCCCGGGTGTCTGTGAGTACCCCTGGTGTCTCTGAATACCCCGGGTGTCTCTGAGTACCCCGGTTGTCTCTGCGTACCCTGGGTGTCTCAGTGTACCCCGGGTGTCTCTGCCTACTCCGGGTGTCTCTGCGTACCCCGGGTGTCTCAGAATACCCCGGGTCTCTATGCCTACCCCATGTGTCTCTAAATACCCCGGGTCTCTCTGCCTACCCCGGGTGTCTCTGAATACCACGGATCTCTCTGACTACCCCGGGTGTCTCTGCCTATCCCGGGTGTCTCAGCGTACCCCTGGTCTCTCTGCCTACACCGGGTGTCTCTGCATACCCCGGGTCTCTCTGCCTACCCCGGGTGTCTCTGAAAACCCCGGGTCTCTCTGCCTACCCCGCGTGTCTCTCAGTTCCCCGGGTGTCTCTGGGTACCCCTGGTGTCTCTGAATTCCCTGGGTCTCTCTGCCTACCCCGGGTGTATCTGCCTACCTTGGAGTGTCTCTGAGTACCCCGGGTGTCTCTCAGTTCCCCGGGTGTCTCTGCGTACCCCGCGTGTCTCTGAGTACCCCGGGTGTCTCTGAGTACCCCGGGTGGCTCCTTCTACCCCGGGTGTCTCTGCGTACCCCGGGTGTCTCTGAATACCCCGGGTGTCTCTGAGTACCCCGGGTGTCTCTGCCTACCCCGGGTGTCTCTGCGTACCCCAGTTGTCTCTGATTGCCCCGGGTGTCTCTGCCTACCCCTGGTGTCTCTGAGTACCCCTGTTGTCTCTGCCTACCCCGGGTGTCTCTGAGTAGCCCCAGTGTCTCTGCCTACCCCGGGTGTCTCTGACTACCCCTGGTGTCTCTGAATACCCCGGGTGTCTCTGAGTACCCCGGTTGTCTCTGCATACCCTGGGTGTCTCCGTGTACCCCGGGTGCCTCTGCCTACTCAGGGTGTCTCTGCGTACCCCGGGTGTCTCAGAATCACCCGGGTCTCTATGCCTACCCCGTGTGTCTCTAAATAGCCCGGGTCTTTCTGCCTACCCCGGGTGTCTCTGAATACCCCGGGTCTCTCTGCCTACCCGGGTGTCTCTCAATTCCCCGGGTGTCTCTGAGTACCCCGAGTGTCTCTGAGTACCCCGGGTGTCTCTGCCTACCCCGGTCCTCTCTGCCTACCCCGGGTGTCTCTGCGTTCCCCAGGTGTCTCTGAGTACACCCGGTGTCTGTGCGTACCCCGGGTGTGTCTGTGTACCCCTGGTATATCTGAGGACCCCGGGTGTATCTGAGTACCCCGGGTGTCTCCGAGTACCCCGGGTGTCTCCGTGTACCACGGGGGTCTCTGCGTACCCCGGGTTTCTCTGTGTACCCCGGGTGTCTCTGCCTACTCCGGGTGTCTTTGCGTACCCCGGGTGTCTCAGAATACCCCGGGTCTCTATGCCTACCTCGTGTGTCTCTAAATACCCCGGGTCTCTCTGCCTTCCCCGGGTTTTTCTGAATACCCCGGATCTCTCTGCCTACACCGGGTGTCTCTGCCTACCCCGGGTGTCTCTGTGTACCCCGGGTGTCTCTGAGAACCCCGGGTGTCTCTGAGTACCCCGAGTGTCTCTGAGTACCCCGGGTGTCTCTGCCTACCCCGGGTTTCTCTGCCTACCCCGGGTATCTCTGAGTACCGCGTGTGTCTCCGAGTACCCCGGTGTCTCCGCGTACTCCCGGTGTCTCCGTGTACCCCGGGTGTCTCTGCGTACCCCGAGTGTCTCTGAGCACCCCGGGTGTCTCTGAGTACCCCGGGTGTCTCTGTGTACCACGGGTGTCTCTGAGTACTTCGGGTGTCTCTGAGTACCCCGGCTGTCTCTGCCTACCCCGGGTGTCTCTGCGTACCCCGGGTGTCTCTGAGAACCCCGGGTGTATCTGAGTACCCCGGGTGTCTCTGAGTACCCCGGGTCTCTCTGCCTACCCCAGGTGTCTCTGAATACCCCGGAACTCTCTGCCTACCCCGGGTGTCTCTGAATACCCTGGGTCTCTCTGCCAACCCCAGGTGTCTCTGCCTACCCCGGGTGTCTCTGAGTACCCCGGGTGTTTCTCAGTACCCCGGGTGTCTCTGCATACCCAGGGTGTCTCTGAGTACCCCGGTTGTCTCTGCGTACCCCGGGTGTCTCTTAGAACCCCGGGTGTATCTGAGTACCCCGGGTGTCTCTGAGTACCCCGGGTCTCTCTGCCTACCCCGGGTGTCTCTGAATACCCCGGATCTCTCTGCCTACCCCGGGTGTCTCTGAATACCCTGGGTCTCTCTGCCTAACCCGGGTGTCTCTGAGTACCCCGGGTGTTTCTCAGTACCCGGGTGTCTCTGCGTACCCCGGGTGTCTCTGAGTACCCCGGGTGTCTCTGTACCCCGAGTTTCTCTGCCTACCCCGGGTGTCTCTGAGTACCCCTGGTGTCTCTGAGTACCCCGGATGTCTCTGCCTACCCCTGGTGTCTCTGCCTACCCCGGGTGTCTCTGAGTAGCCCGGGGGTGTCTCTGCCTACCCCGGGTGTTTCTGACTACCCCTGGTGTCTCTGAATACCCCGGTGTCTCTGAGTACGCCGGGTGGCTCCTTCTACCCCGGGTGTCTCTGCGTACCCCGGGTGTCTCTGAATACCCCGGGTGTCTCTGAGTACCCCGGGTGTCTCTGCCTACCCCGGGTGTCTCTGCGTACCCCAGTTGTCTCTGATTAACCCGGGTGTCTCTGCGTACCCCGGGTGTCTCTGTGTACCCCGGGTGTCTCTGCCTACCCAGAGTGTCTCTGAGTACCCCGGGTGTCTCTGTGTACCCCGGGTGTCTCTGCCTACCCCGGGTGTCTCTGCGTACCCTGGGTGTCTCTTAGAACCCCGGGTGTATCTGAGTACCCCGGGTGTCTCTGAGTACCCCGGGTCTCTCTGCCTACCCCGGATGTCTCTAAGTACCCCGGGTGTCTCTGTACCCCGAGTTTCTCTGCCTACCCCGGGTGTCTCTGAGTACCCCGGATTTCTCTGCCTACCCCTGGTGTCTCTGCCTACCCCGGGTGTCTCTGAGTAGCCCGGGGGTGTCTCTGCCTACCCCGGGTGTCTCTGACTACCCCTGGTGTCTCTGAATACCCCGGGTGTCTCTGAGTACCCCGGTTGTCTCTGCATACCCTGGGTGTCTCCGTGTACCCAGGGTGTCTCTGCCTACTCCGGGTGTCTTTGCGTACCCCGGGTGTCTCAGAATACCCCGGGTCTCTATGCCTACCTCGAGAGTCTCTAAATACCCCGGGTCTCTCTGCCTTCCCCGGGTTTTTCTGAATACCTCGGATCTCTCTGCCTACACCGGGTGTCGCTGTGTACCCCGGGTGTCTCTGAGAACCCCGGGTGTCTCTGAGTACCCCGAGTGTCTCTGAGTACCCCGGGTGTCTCTGCCTACCCCGGGTTTCTCTGCCTACCCCGGGTGTCTCTGAGTACCGCGTGTGTCTCCGAGTACCCCGGTGTCTCCGCGTACCCCCAGTGTCTCTGAGTACCCCGTGTGTCTCTGAGTACCCCGGGTGTCTCTATGTACCACGGATGTCTCTGAGTACTTCGGGGGTCTCTGAGTACCCCGGGTGTCTCTGCCTACCCCGGGTGTCTCTGCGTACCACGGGTGTCTCTGAGAACCCCGGGTGTATCTGAGTACCCCGGGTGTCTCTGAGTACCCCGGGTCTATCTGCCTACCCCAGGTGTCTCTGAATACCCCGGAACTCTCTGCCTACCCCGGGTGTCTCTGAATACCCTGGGTCTCTCTGCCAACCCCAGGTGTCTCTGCCTACCCCGAGTGTCTCTGAGTACCCCTGGTGTCTCTGAGTACCCCGGGTGTGTCTGCCTACCCCGGGTGTCTCTGAGTACCCCGGGTGTTTCTCAGTACCCCGGGTGTCTCTGCCTACCCCGGGTGTCTCTGCCTATCCCGGGTGTCTCAGCGTACCCCTGGTCTCTCTGCCTACACCGGGTGTCTCTGCATACCCCGGGTCTCTCTGCCTACCCCGGGTGTCTCTGAAAACCCCGGGTCTCTCTGCCTACCCCGCGTGTCTCTCAGTTCCCCGGGTGTCTCTGGGTACCCCTGGTGTCTCTGAATTCCCTGGGTCTCTCTGCCTACCCCGGGTGTATCTGCCTACCTTGGAGTGTCTCTGAGTACCCCGGGTGTCTCTCAGTTCCCCGGGTGTCTCTGCGTACCCCGCGTGTCTCTGAGTACCCCGGGTGTCTCTGAGTACCCCGGGTGGCTCCTTCTACCCCGGGTGTCTCTGCGTACCCCGGGTGTCTCTGAATACCCCGGGTGTCTCTGAGTACCCCGGGTGTCTCTGCCTACCCCGGGTGTCTCTGCGTACCCCAGTTGTCTCTGATTGCCCCGGGTGTCTCTGCCTACCCCTGGTGTCTCTGAGTACCCCTGTTGTCTCTGCCTACCCCGGGTGTCTCTGAGTAGCCCCAGTGTCTCTGCCTACCCCGGGTGTCTCTGACTACCCCTGGTGTCTCTGAATACCCCGGGTGTCTCTGAGTACCCCGGTTGTCTCTGCATACCCTGGGTGTCTCCGTGTACCCCGGGTGCCTCTGCCTACTCAGGGTGTCTCTGCGTACCCCGGGTGTCTCAGAATCACCCGGGTCTCTATGCCTACCCCGTGTGTCTCTAAATAGCCCGGGTCTTTCTGCCTACCCCGGGTGTCTCTGAATACCCCGGGTCTCTCTGCCTACCCGGGTGTCTCTCAATTCCCCGGGTGTCTCTGAGTACCCCGAGTGTCTCTGAGTACCCCGGGTGTCTCTGCCTACCCCGGTCCTCTCTGCCTACCCCGGGTGTCTCTGCGTTCCCCAGGTGTCTCTGAGTACACCCGGTGTCTGTGCGTACCCCGGGTGTGTCTGTGTACCCCTGGTATATCTGAGGACCCCGGGTGTATCTGAGTACCCCGGGTGTCTCCGAGTACCCCGGGTGTCTCCGTGTACCACGGGGGTCTCTGCGTACCCCGGGTTTCTCTGTGTACCCCGGGTGTCTCTGCCTACTCCGGGTGTCTTTGCGTACCCCGGGTGTCTCAGAATACCCCGGGTCTCTATGCCTACCTCGTGTGTCTCTAAATACCCCGGGTCTCTCTGCCTTCCCCGGGTTTTTCTGAATACCCCGGATCTCTCTGCCTACACCGGGTGTCTCTGCCTACCCCGGGTGTCTCTGTGTACCCCGGGTGTCTCTGAGAACCCCGGGTGTCTCTGAGTACCCCGAGTGTCTCTGAGTACCCCGGGTGTCTCTGCCTACCCCGGGTTTCTCTGCCTACCCCGGGTATCTCTGAGTACCGCGTGTGTCTCCGAGTACCCCGGTGTCTCCGCGTACTCCCGGTGTCTCCGTGTACCCCGGGTGTCTCTGCGTACCCCGAGTGTCTCTGAGCACCCCGGGTGTCTCTGAGTACCCCGGGTGTCTCTGTGTACCACGGGTGTCTCTGAGTACTTCGGGTGTCTCTGAGTACCCCGGGTGTCTCTGCCTACCCCGGGTGTCTCTGCGTACCCCGGGTGTCTCTGAGAACCCCGGGTGTATCTGAGTACCCCGGGTGTCTCTGAGTACCCCGGGTCTCTCTGCCTACCCCAGGTGTCTCTGAATACCCCGGAACTCTCTGCCTACCCCGGGTGTCTCTGAATACCCTGGGTCTCTCTGCCAACCCCAGGTGTCTCTGCCTACCCCGGGTGTCTCTGAGTACCCCGGGTGTTTCTCAGTACCCCGGGTGTCTCTGCATACCCAGGGTGTCTCTGAGTACCCCGGTTGTCTCTGCGTACCCCGGGTGTCTCTTAGAACCCCGGGTGTATCTGAGTACCCCGGGTGTCTCTGAGTACCCCGGGTCTCTCTGCCTACCCCGGGTGTCTCTGAATACCCCGGATCTCTCTGCCTACCCCGGGTGTCTCTGAATACCCTGGGTCTCTCTGCCTAACCCGGGTGTCTCTGAGTACCCCGGGTGTTTCTCAGTACCCGGGTGTCTCTGCGTACCCCGGGTGTCTCTGAGTACCCCGGGTGTCTCTGTACCCCGAGTTTCTCTGCCTACCCCGGGTGTCTCTGAGTACCCCTGGTGTCTCTGAGTACCCCGGATGTCTCTGCCTACCCCTGGTGTCTCTGCCTACCCCGGTGTCTCTGAGTAGCCCGGGGGTGTCTCTGCCTACCCCGGGTGTTTCTGACTACCCCTGGTGTCTCTGAATACCCCGGTGTCTCTGAGTACGCCGGGTGGCTCCTTCTACCCCGGGTGTCTCTGCGTACCCCGGGTGTCTCTGAATACCCCGGGTGTCTCTGAGTACCCCGGGTGTCTCTGCCTACCCCGGGTGTCTCTGCGTACCCCAGTTGTCTCTGATTAACCCGGGTGTCTCTGCGTACCCCGGGTGTCTCTGTGTACCCCGGGTGTCTCTGCCTACCCAGAGTGTCTCTGAGTACCCCGGGTGTCTCTGTGTACCCCGGGTGTCTCTGCCTACCCCGGGTGTCTCTGCGTACCCTGGGTGTCTCTTAGAACCCCGGGTGTATCTGAGTACCCCGGGTGTCTCTGAGTACCCCGGGTCTCTCTGCCTACCCCGGATGTCTCTAAGTACCCCGGGTGTCTCTGTACCCCGAGTTTCTCTGCCTACCCCGGGTGTCTCTGAGTACCCCGGATTTCTCTGCCTACCCCTGGTGTCGCTGCCTACCCCGGATGTCTCTGAGTAGCCCGGGGGTGTCTCTGCCTACCCCGGGTGTCTCTGACTACCCCTGGTGTCTCTGAATACCCCGGGTGTCTCTGAGTACCCCGGTTGTCTCTGCATACCCTGGGTGTCTCCGTGTACCCAGGGTGTCTCTGCCTACTCCGGGTGTCTTTGCGTACCCCGGGTGTCTCAGAATACCCCGGGTCTCTATGCCTACCTCGAGAGTCTCTAAATACCCCGGGTCTCTCTGCCTTCCCCGGGTTTTTCTGAATACCTCGGATCTCTCTGCCTACACCGGGTGTCTCTGTGTACCCCGGGTGTCTCTGAGAACCCCGGGTGTCTCTGAGTACCCCGAGTGTCTCTGAGTACCCCGGGTGTCTCTGCCTACCCCGGGTTTCTCTGCCTACCCCGGGTGTCTCTGAGTACCGCGTGTGTCTCCGAGTTCCCCCGGTGTCTCCGCGTACCCCCAGTGTCTCTGAGTACCCCGGGTGTCTCTGAGTACCCCGGGTGTCTCTATGTACCACGGATGTCTCTGAGTACTTCGGGGGTCTCTGAGTACCCCGGGTGTCTCTGCCTACCCCGGGTGTCTCTGCGTACCCCGGGTGTCTCTGAGAACCCCGGGTGTATCTGAGTACCCCGGGTGTCTCTGAGTACCCCGGGTCTATCTGCCTACCCCAGGTGTCTCTGAATACCCCGGAACTCTCTGCCTACCCCGGGTGTCTCTGAATACCCTGGGTCTCTCTGCCAACCCCAGGTGTCTCTGCCTACCCCGAGTGTCTCTGAGTACCCCTGGTGTCTCTGAGTACCCCGGGTGTGTCTGCCTACCCCGGGTGTCTCTGAGTACCCCGGGTGTTTCTCAGTACCCCGGGTGTCTCTGCATACCCCAGGTGTCTCTGAGTACCCCGGGTGTCTCTGTACCCCGGGTGTCTCTGCCTACCCCGAGTGTCTCTGAGTACCCCTGGTGTCTCTGAGTACCCCTGTTGTCTCTGCCTACCCCGGGTGTCTCTGAGTAGCCCCAGTGTCTCTGCCTACCCCGGGTGTCTCTGACTACCCCTGGTGTCTCTGAATACCCCGGGTGTCTCTGAGTACCCCGGTTGTCTCTGCATACCCTGGGTGTCTCCGTGTACCCCGGGTGCCTCTGCCTACTCAGGGTGTCTCTGCGTACCCCGGGTGTCTCAGAATCACCCGGGTCTCTCTGCCTACCCCGGGTGTCTCTGAATACCCCGGGTCTCTCTGCCTACCCGGGTGTCTCTCAATTCCCCGGGTGTCTCTGAGTACCCCGAGTGTCTCTGAGTACCCCGGGTGTCTCTGCCTACCCCGGTCCTCTCTGCCTACCCCGGGTGTCTCTGCGTTCCCCAGGTGTCTCTGAGTACACCCGGTGTCTGTGCGTACCCCGGGTGTCTCTGTGTACCCCTGGTATATCTGAGGACCCCGGGTGTATCTGAGTACCCCCGGTGTCTCCGAGTACCCCGGGTGTCTCCGTGTACCACGGGGGTCTCTGCGTACCCCGGGTTTCTCTGTGTACCCCGGGTGTCTCTGCCTACTCCGGGTGTCTTTGCGTACCCCGGGTGTCTCAGAATACCCCGGGTCTCTATGCCTACCTCGTGTGTCTCTAAATACCCCGGGTCTCTCTGCCTTCCCCGGGTTTTTCTGAATACCCCGGATCTCTCTGCCTACACCGGGTGTCTCTGCCTACCCCGGGTGTCTCTGTGTACCCCGGGTGTCTCTGAGAACCCCGGGTGTCTCTGAGTAGCCCCAGTGTCTCTGCCTACCCCGGGTGTCTCTGACTACCCCTGGTGTCTCTGAATACCCCGGGTGTCTCTGAGTACCCCGGTTGTCTCTGCATACCCTGGGTGTCTCCGTGTACCCCGGGTGCCTCTGCCTACTCAGGGTGTCTCTGCGTACCCCGGGTGTCTCAGAATCACCCGGGTCTCTATGCCTACCCCGTGTGTCTCTAAATAGCCCGGGTCTCTCTGCCTACCCCGGGTGTCTCTGAATACCCCGGGTCTCTCTGCCTACCCGGGTGTCTCTCAATTCCCCGGGTGTCTCTGAGTACCCCGAGTGTCTCTGAGTACCCCGGTTGTCTCTGCATACCCTGGGTGTCTCCGTGTACCCCGGGTGCCTCTGCCTACTCAGGGTGTCTCTGCGTACCCCGGGTGTCTCAGAATCACCCGGGTCTCTATGCCTACCCCGTGTGTCTCTAAATAGCCCGGGTCTCTCTGCCTACCCCGGGTGTCTCTGAATACCCCGGGTCTCTCTGCCTACCCGGGTGTCTCTCAATTCCCCGGGTGTCTCTGAGTACCCCGAGTGTCTCTGAGTACCCCGGGTGTCTCTGCCTACCCCGGTCCTCTCTGCCTACCCCGGGTGTCTCTGCGTTCCCCAGGTGTCTCTGAGTACACCCGGTGTCTGTGCGTACCCCGGGTGTCTCTGTGTACCCCTGGTATATCTGAGGACCCCGGGTGTATCTGAGTACCCCCGGTGTCTCCGAGTACCCCGGGTGTCTCCGTGTACCACGGGGGTCTCTGCGTACCCCGGGTTTCTCTGTGTACCCCGGGTGTCTCTGCCTACTCCGGGTGTCTTTGCGTACCCCGGGTGTCTCAGAATACCCCGGGTCTCTATGCCTACCTCGTGTGTCTCTAAATACCCCGGGTCTCTCTGCCTTCCCCGGGTTTTTCTGAATACCCCGGATCTCTCTGCCTACACCGGGTGTCTCTGCCTACCCCGGGTGTCTCTGTGTACCCCGGGTGTCTCTGAGAACCCCGGGTGTCTCTGAGTAGCCCCAGTGTCTCTGCCTACCCCGGGTGTCTCTGACTACCCCTGGTGTCTCTGAATACCCCGGGTGTCTCTGAGTACCCCGGTTGTCTCTGCATACCCTGGGTGTCTCCGTGTACCCCGGGTGCCTCTGCCTACTCAGGGTGTCTCTGCGTACCCCGGGTGTCTCAGAATCACCCGGGTCTCTATGCCTACCCCGTGTGTCTCTAAATAGCCCGGGTCTCTCTTCCTACCCCGGGTGTCTCTGAATACCCCGGGTCTCTCTGCCTACCCGGGTGTCTCTCAATTCCCCGGGTGTCTCTGAGTACCCCGAGTGTCTCTGAGTACCCCGGGTGTCTCTGCCTACCCCGGTCCTCTCTGCCTACCCCGGGTGTCTCTGCGTTCCCCAGGTGTCTCTGAGTACACCCGGTGTCTGTGCGTACCCCGGGTGTCTCTGTGTACCCCTGGTATATCTGAGGACCCCGGGTGTATCTGAGTACCCCCGGTGTCTCCGAGTACCCCGGGTGTCTCCGTGTACCACGGGGGTCTCTGCGTACCCCGGGTTTCTCTGTGTACCCCGGGTGTCTCTGCCTAATCCGGGTGTCTTTGCGTACCCCGGGTGTCTCAGAATAGCCCGGGTCTCTATGCCTACCTCGTGTGTCTCTAAATACCCCGGGTCTCTCTGCCTTCCCCGGGTTTTTCTGAATACCCCGGATCTCTCTGCCTACACCGGGTGTCTCTGCCTACCCCGGGTGTCTCTGTGTACCCCGGGTGTCTCTGAGAACCCCGGGTGTCTCTGAGTACCCCGAGTGTCTCTGAGTACCCCGGGTGTCTCTGCCTACCCCGGGTTTCTCTGCCTACCCCGGGTATCTCTGAGTACCGCGTGTGTCTCCGAGTACCCCGGTGTCTCCGCGTAACCCCGGTGTCTCCGTGTACCCCGGGTGTCTCTGCGTACCCCGAGTGTCTCTGAGTACCCCGGGTGTCTCTGAGTACCCCGGGTGTCTCTGTGTACCACGGGTGTCTCTGAGTACTTCGGGTGTCTCTGAGTACCCCGGGGGTCTCTGCCTACCCCGGGTGTCTCTGCGTACCCCGGGTGTCTCTGAGTACCCCGGGTGTATCTGAGTACCCCGGGTGTCTCTGAGTGCCCCGGGTCTCTCTGCCTACCCCAGGTGTCTCTGAATACCCCGGAACTCTCTGCCTACCCCGGGTGTCTCTGAATACCCTGGGTCTCTCTGCCAACCCCAGGTGTCTCTGCCTACCCCGGGTGTCTCTGAGTACCCCGGGTGTTTCTCAGTACCCCGGGTGTCTCTGCGTACCCAGGGTGTCTGTGAGTACCCCGGTTGTCTCTGCGTACCCCGGGTGTCTCTTAGAACCCCGGGTGTATCTGAGTACCCCGGGTGTCTCTGAGTACCCCGGGTCTCTCTGCCTACCCCGGGTGTCTCTGAATACCCCGGATCTCTCTGCATACCCCGGGTGTCTCTGAATACCCTGGGTCTCTCTGCCTAACCCGGGTGTCTCTGATTACCCCGGGTGTTTCTCAGTACCCGGGTGTCTCTGCGTACCCCGGGTGTCTCTGAGTACCCCGGGTGTCTCTGTACCCCGAGTTTCTCTGCCTACCCCGGGTGTCTCTGAGTACCCCTGGTGTCTCGGAGTACCCCGGATGTCTCTGCCTACCCCTGGTGTCTCTGCCTACCCCGGGTGTCTCTGAGTAGCCCGGGGGTGTCTCTGCCTACCCCGGGTGTTTCTGACTACCCCTGGTGTCTCTGAATACCCCGGTGTCTCTGAGTACCCCGGGTGGCTCCTTCTACCCCGGGTGTCTCTGCGTACCCCGGGTGTCTCTGAATACCCCGGGTGTCTCTGAGTACCCCGGGTGTCTCTGCCTACCCCGGGTGTCTCTGCGTACCCCAGTTGTCTGTGATTAACCCGGGTGTCTCTGCGTACCCCGGGTGTCTCTGTGTACCCCGGGTGTCTCTGCCTACCCAGAGTGTCTCTGAGTACCCCGGGTGTCTCTGTGTACCCCGGGTGTCTCTGCCTACCCCGGGTGTCTCTGCGTACCCCGGGTGTCTCTTAGAACCCCGGGTGTATCTGAGTACCCCGGGTGTCTCTGAGTACCCCGGGTCTCTCTGCCTACCCCGGATGTCTCTGAATACCCCGGATCTCTCTGCCTACCCCGGGTGTCTCTGAATACCCTGGGTCTCTCTGCCTAACCCGGGTGTCTCTGAGTACCCCGGGTGTTTCTCTGTACCCGGGTGTCTCTGCGTACCCCGGGTGTCTCTAAGTACCCCGGGTGTCTCTGTACCCCGAGTTTCTCTGCCTACCCCGGGTGTCTCTGAGTACCCCTGGTGTCTCTGAGTACCCCGGATTTCTCTGCCTACCCCTGGTGTTTCTGCCTACCCCGGGTGTCTCTGAGTAGCCCGTGGGTGTCTCTGCCTACCCCGGGTGTCTCTGACTACCCCTGGTGTCTCTGAATACCCCGGGTGTCTCTGAGTACCCCGGTTGTCTCTGCATACCCTGGGTGTCTCCGTGTACCCAGGGTGTCTCTGCCTACTCCGGGTGTCTTTGCGTACCCCGGGTGTCTCAGAATACCCCGGGTCTCTATGCCTACCTCGTGTGTCTCTAAATACCCCGGGTCTCTCTGCCTTCCCCGGGTTTTTCTGAATACCTCAGATCTCTCTGCCTACACCGGGTGTCTCTGTGTACCCCGGGTGTCTCTGAGAACCCCGGGTGTCTCTGATTACCCCGAGTGTCTCTGAGTACCCCGGGTGTCTCTGCCTACCCCAGGTTTCTCTGCCTACCCCGGGTGTCTCTGAGTACCGCGTGTGTCTCCGAGTACCCCGGTGTCTCCGCGTACCCCCGGTGTCTCCGTGTACCCCGGGTGTCTCTGCGTACCCCGAGTGTCTCTGAGTACCCCGGGTGTCTCTGAGTACCCCGGGTGTCTCTGTGTACCACGGGTGCCTCTGAGTACTTCGGGGGTCTCTGAGTACCCCGGGTGTCTCTGCCTACCCCGGGTGTCTCTGCGTACCCCGGGTGTCTCTGAGAACCCCGGGTGTATCTGAGTACCCCGGGTGTCTCTGAGTACCCCGGGTCTCTCTGCCTACCCCATGTGTCTCTGAATACCCCGGAACTCTCTGCCTACCCCGGGTGTCTCTGAATACCCTGGGTCTCTCTGCCAACCCCAGGTGTCTCTGCCTACCCCGGGTGTCTCTGAGTGCCCCGGGTGTTTCTCAGTACCCCGGGTGTCTCTGCGTACCCAGGGTGTCTCTGAGTACCCCGGGTGTCTCTGTACCCCGGGTGTCTCTGCCTTCCCCGGGTGTCTCTGAGTACCCCTGGTGTCTCTGTGTACCCCGGGTGTCTCTGCCTATCCCGGGTGTCTCTGAGTACCCCGAGTGTCTCTGAGGACCCCGGGTATCTTTCCCTACCCTGGGTCTGTCTGCCTACCCCGGGTGTCTCTGCGTTCCCCAGGTGTCTCTGAGTACCCCAAGTGTCTCTGAGTACCCCGGGTGTCACTGCCTACCCCGGGTTTCTCTGCCTACCCCGGGTGTCTCTGCGTACCCCGGGTGTCTCTGTGTACCCCGGGTGTCTCTGCCTACCCCGGTTGTCTCTGAGAACCCCGGGTGTCTCCGCGTACCCCGGGTGTCTCCGTGTTCCCCGGGTGTCTCTGCGTACTCCAGGTGTCTCTGAGTACCCCGGGTGACTCTGAGTACCCCGGGTGTCTCTGAGTACCCCGGGTGTCTCTGAGTACCCCGGGTGTCTCTGTGTACCCCGGGTGTCTCTGAGTTCCCCGGGTGTCTCTGAGTACCCCGGGTCTCTTTGCCTACCCCGGGTGCCTCTGAATAACCCGGGTCTCTCTGCCTTCCCCAGGTTTTTCTGAATACCCCGGATCTCTCTGCCTACCCCGGGTGTCTCTGCCTACCCCGGGTGTCTCTGCGTACCCCGGGTGTCTCTGAGAACCCCGGGTGTCTCTGAGTACCCCGAGTGTCTCTGAGTACCCCGGGGGTCTCTGCCTACCCCGGGTTTATCTGCCTACCCGGGTGTCTCTGAGTACCCCCGGTGTCTCTGAGTACCCCGGGTGTCTCTGTGTACCCCGGGTGTCTCTGAGTTCCTCAGGTGTCTCTGAGTACCCCGGGTGTCTCTGCCTACCCCGGGTGTCTCTGCGTACCCCGGGTGTCTCTGAGAACCCCGGGTGTATCTAAGTACCCCGGGTGTCTCTGAGTACCCCGGGTCTCTCTGCCTACCCCGGGTGTCTCTGAATACCCCGGATCTCTCTGCCTACCCCGGGTGTCTCTGAATACCCTGGGTCTCTCTGCCTACCCCAGGTGTCTCTGACTACCCCGGGTGTCTCTGAGTACCCCGGGTATTTCTCAGTACCCTGGGTGTCTCTGCGTACCCCAAGTGTCTCTGTACCCCGGGTGTCTCTGTACCCCGGGTGTCTCTGCCTACCCAGGGTGTCTCTGAGTACCCCTGGTGTCTCTGAGTACCCCGGGTGTCTCTGCCTACCCCTGGTGTCTCTATCTACCCCGGGTGTCTCTGAGTAGCCCGGGTGTCTCTGCCTACCCCTGGTGTCTCTGAGTACCCCTGGTGTCTCTGAATACCCCGGGTGTCTCTGAGTACCCCGGTTGTCTCTGCGTACCCTGGGTGTCTCAGTGTACCCCGGGTGTCTCTGCCTACTCCGGGTGTCTCTGCGTACCACGGGTGTCTCAGAATACCCCGGGTCTCTATGCCTACCCCATGTGTCTTTAATACCCCGGGTCTCTCTGCCTACCCCGGGTGTCTCTGAATACCACGGATCTCTCTGACTACCCCGGGTGTCTCTGCCTATCCCGGGTGTCTCAGCGTACCCCTGGTCTCTCTGCCTACCCCGGGTGTCTCTGCATACCCCGGGTCTCTCTGCCTACCCCGGGTGTCTCTGAATACCCCGGGTCTCTCTGCCTACCCCGCGTGTCTCTCAGTTCCCCGGGTGTCTCTGGGTACCCCTGGTGTCTCTGAATTCCCTGGGTCTCTCTGCCTACCCCGGGTGTATCTGCCTACCTCGGAGTGTCTCTGATTACCCCGGGTGTCTCTCAGTTCCCCGGGTGTCTCTGCGTACCCCGGGTGTCTCTGAGTACCCCGGGTGTCTCTGAGTACCCCGGGTGGCTCCTTCTACCCCGGGTGTCTCTGCATACCCCGGGTGTCTCTGAATACCCCGGGTGTCTCTGAGTTCCCCGGGTGTCTCTGCCTACCCCGGGTGTCTCTGAGTACCCCGAGTGTCTCTGAGGATCCCGGGTATCTTTGCCTACCCTGGGTCTGTCTGCCTACCCCGGGTGTCTCTGCGTTCCCCGGGTGTCTCTGAGTACCCCAAGTGTCTCTGAGTACCCCGAGTGTCACTGCCTAACCCGGGTTTCTCTGCCTACCCCGGGTGTCTCTGCGTACCCCGGGTGTCTCTGAGTACCCCGGGTGTCTCTGCGTACTCCAGGTGTCTCTGAGTACCCCGGGTGACTCTGAGTACCCCGGGTGTCTCTGAGTACCCCGGGTGTCTCTGAGTACCCCGGGTGTGTCTGTGTACCCCGGGTGTCTTTGAGTTCCCCGGGTGTCTCTGCGTACCCCGGGTGTCTCTGAATACCCCGGGTGTCTCTGAGTACCCCGGGTGTCTCTGCCTACCCCGGGTGTCTCTGCGTACCCCAGTTGTCTGTGATTAACCCGGGTGTCTCTGCGTACCCCGGGTGTCTCTGTGTACCCCGGGTGTCTCTGCCTACCCAGAGTGTCTCTGAGTACCCCGGGTGTCTCTGTGTACCCCGGGTGTCTCTGCCTACCCCGGGTGTCTCTGCGTACCCCGGGTGTCTCTTAGAACCCCGGGTGTATCTGAGTACCCCGGGTGTCTCTGAGTACCCCGGGTCTCTCTGCCTACCCCGGATGTCTCTGAATACCCCGGATCTCTCTGCCTACCCCGGGTGTCTCTGAATACCCTGGGTCTCTCTGCCTAACCCGGGTGTCTCTGAGTACCCCGGGTGTTTCTCTGTACCCGGGTGTCTCTGCGTACCCCGGGTGTCTCTAAGTACCCCGGGTGTCTCTGTACCCCGAGTTTCTCTGCCTACCCCGGGTGTCTCTGAGTACCCCTGGTGTCTCTGAGTACCCCGGATTTCTCTGCCTACCCCTGGTGTTTCTGCCTACCCCGGGTGTCTCTGAGTAGCCCGTGGGTGTCTCTGCCTACCCCGGGTGTCTCTGACTACCCCTGGTGTCTCTGAATACCCCGGGTGTCTCTGAGTACCCCGGTTGTCTCTGCATACCCTGGGTGTCTCCGTGTACCCAGGGTGTCTCTGCCTACTCCGGGTGTCTTTGCGTACCCCGGGTGTCTCAGAATACCCCGGGTCTCTATGCCTACCTCGTGTGTCTCTAAATACCCCGGGTCTCTCTGCCTTCCCCGGGTTTTTCTGAATACCTCAGATCTCTCTGCCTACACCGGGTGTCTCTGTGTACCCCGGGTGTCTCTGAGAACCCCGGGTGTCTCTGATTACCCCGAGTGTCTCTGAGTACCCCGGGTGTCTCTGCCTACCCCAGGTTTCTCTGCCTACCCCGGGTGTCTCTGAGTACCGCGTGTCTCTCCGAGTACCCCGGTGTCTCCGCGTACCCCCGGTGTCTCCGTGTACCCCGGGTGTCTCTGCGTACCCCGAGTGTCTCTGAGTACCCCGGGTGTCTCTGAGTACCCCGGGTGTCTCTGTGTACCACGGGTGCCTCTGAGTACTTCGGGGGTCTCTGAGTACCCCGGGTGTCTCTGCCTACCCCGGGTGTCTCTGCGTACCCCGGGTGTCTCTGAGAACCCCGGGTGTATCTGAGTACCCCGGGTGTCTCTGAGTACCCCGGGTCTCTCTGCCTACCCCATGTGTCTCTGAATACCCCGGAACTCTCTGCCTACCCCGGGTGTCTCTGAATACCCTGGGTCTCTCTGCCAACCCCAGGTGTCTCTGCCTACCCCGGGTGTCTCTGAGTGCCCCGGGTGTTTCTCAGTACCCCGGGTGTCTCTGCGTACCCAGGGTGTCTCTGAGTACCCCGGGTGTCTCTGTACCCCGGGTGTCTCTGCCTTCCCCGGGTGTCTCTGAGTACCCCTGGTGTCTCTGTGTACCCCGGGTGTCTCTGCCTATCCCGGGTGTCTCTGAGTACCCCGAGTGTCTCTGAGGACCCCGGGTATCTTTCCCTACCCTGGGTCTGTCTGCCTACCCCGGGTGTCTCTGCGTTCCCCAGGTGTCTCTGAGTACCCCAAGTGTCTCTGAGTACCCCGGGTGTCACTGCCTACCCCGGGTTTCTCTGCCTACCCCGGGTGTCTCTGCGTACCCCGGGTGTCTCTGTGTACCCCGGGTGTCTCTGCCTACCCCGGTTGTCTCTGAGAACCCCGGGTGTCTCCGCGTACCCCGGGTGTCTCCGTGTTCCCCGGGTGTCTCTGCGTACTCCAGGTGTCTCTGAGTACCCCGGGTGACTCTGAGTACCCCGGGTGTCTCTGAGTACCCCGGGTGTCTCTGAGTACCCCGGGTGTCTCTGTGTACCCCGGGTGTCTCTGAGTTCCCCGGGTGTCTCTGAGTACCCCGGGTCTCTTTGCCTACCCCGGGTGCCTCTGAATAACCCGGGTCTCTCTGCCTTCCCCAGGTTTTTCTGAATACCCCGGATCTCTCTGCCTACCCCGGGTGTCTCTGCCTACCCCGGGTGTCTCTGCGTACCCCGGGTGTCTCTGAGAACCCCGGGTGTCTCTGAGTACCCCGAGTGTCTCTGAGTACCCCGGGGGTCTCTGCCTACCCCGGGTTTATCTGCCTACCCGGGTGTCTCTGAGTACCCCCGGTGTCTCTGAGTACCCCGGGTGTCTCTGTGTACCCCGGGTGTCTCTGAGTTCCTCAGGTGTCTCTGAGTACCCCGGGTGTCTCTGCCTACCCCGGGTGTCTCTGCGTACCCCGGGTGTCTCTGAGAACCCCGGGTGTATCTAAGTACCCCGGGTGTCTCTGAGTACCCCGGGTCTCTCTGCCTACCCCGGGTGTCTCTGAATACCCCGGATCTCTCTGCCTACCCCGGGTGTCTCTGAATACCCTGGGTCTCTCTGCCTACCCCAGGTGTCTCTGACTACCCCGGGTGTCTCTGAGTACCCCGGGTATTTCTCAGTACCCTGGGTGTCTCTGCGTACCCCAAGTGTCTCTGTACCCCGGGTGTCTCTGTACCCCGGGTGTCTCTGCCTACCCAGGGTGTCTCTGAGTACCCCTGGTGTCTCTGAGTACCCCGGGTGTCTCTGCCTACCCCTGGTGTCTCTATCTACCCCGGGTGTCTCTGAGTAGCCCGGGTGTCTCTGCCTACCCCTGGTGTCTCTGAGTACCCCTGGTGTCTCTGAATACCCCGGGTGTCTCTGAGTACCCCGGTTGTCTCTGCGTACCCTGGGTGTCTCAGTGTACCCCGGGTGTCTCTGCCTACTCCGGGTGTCTCTGCGTACCACGGGTGTCTCAGAATACCCCGGGTCTCTATGCCTACCCCATGTGTCTTTAATACCCCGGGTCTCTCTGCCTACCCCGGGTGTCTCTGAATACCACGGATCTCTCTGACTACCCCGGGTGTCTCTGCCTATCCCGGGTGTCTCAGCGTACCCCTGGTCTCTCTGCCTACCCCGGGTGTCTCTGCATACCCCGGGTCTCTCTGCCTACCCCGGGTGTCTCTGAATACCCCGGGTCTCTCTGCCTACCCCGCGTGTCTCTCAGTTCCCCGGGTGTCTCTGGGTACCCCTGGTGTCTCTGAATTCCCTGGGTCTCTCTGCCTACCCCGGGTGTATCTGCCTACCTCGGAGTGTCTCTGATTACCCCGGGTGTCTCTCAGTTCCCCGGGTGTCTCTGCGTACCCCGGGTGTCTCTGAGTACCCCGGGTGTCTCTGAGTACCCCGGGTGGCTCCTTCTACCCCGGGTGTCTCTGCATACCCCGGGTGTCTCTGAATACCCCGGGTGTCTCTGAGTTCCCCGGGTGTCTCTGCCTACCCCGGGTGTCTCTGAGTACCCCGAGTGTCTCTGAGGATCCCGGGTATCTTTGCCTACCCTGGGTCTGTCTGCCTACCCCGGGTGTCTCTGCGTTCCCCGGGTGTCTCTGAGTACCCCAAGTGTCTCTGAGTACCCCGAGTGTCACTGCCTAACCCGGGTTTCTCTGCCTACCCCGGGTGTCTCTGCGTACCCCGGGTGTCTCTGAGTACCCCGGGTGTCTCTGCGTACTCCAGGTGTCTCTGAGTACCCCGGGTGACTCTGAGTACCCCGGGTGTCTCTGAGTACCCCGGGTGTCTCTGAGTACCCCGGGTGTGTCTGTGTACCCCGGGTGTCTCTGAGTTCCCCGGGTGTCTCTGAGTACCCCGGGTCTCTTTGCCTACCCCGGGTGCCTCTGAATAACCCGGGTCTCTCTGCCTTCCCCAGGTTTTTCTGAATACCCCGGATATCTCTGCCTACCCCGGGTGTCTCTGCCTACCCCGGGTGTCTCTGCGTACCCCGCGTGTCTCTGAGAACCCCGGGTGTCTCTGAGTACCCCGAGTGTCTCTGAGTACCCCGGGGGTCTCTGCCTACCCCGGGTTTATCTGCCTACCCGGGTGTCTCTGAGTACCCCCGGTGTCTCTGAGTACCCCGGGTGTCTCTCTGTACCCCGGGTGTCTTTGAGTTCCTCAGGTGTCTCTGAGTACCCCGGGTGTCTCTGCCTACCCCGGGTGTCTCTGCGTACCCCGGGTGTCTCTGAGAACCCCGGGTGTATCTAAGTACCCCGGGTGTCTCTGAGTACCCCGGGTCTCTCTGCCTACCCCGGGTGTCTCTGAATACCCCGGATCTCTCTGCCTACCCCGGGTGTCTCTGAATACCCTGGGTCTCTCTGCCTACCCCAGGTGTCTCTGCCTACCCCGGGTGTCTCTGAGTACCCCGGGTGTTTCTCAGTACCCTGGGTGTCTCTGCGTACCCCAAGTGTCTCTGTACCCCGGGTGTCTCTGTACCCCGGGTCTCTCTGCCTACCCCTGGTGTCTCTATCTACCCCGGGTGTCTGTGAGTACCCCTGGTGTCTCTGAATACCCCGGGTGTCTATGAGTACCCCGGTTGTCTCTGCGTACCCTGGGTGTCTCAGTGTACCCCGGGTGTCTCTGCCTACTCCGGGTGTCTCTGCGTACCCCGGGTGTCTCAGAATACCCCGGGTCTCTATGCCTACCCCATGTGTCTCTAAATACCCCGGGTCTCTCTGCCTACCCCGGGTGTCTCTGAATACCACGGATCTCTCTGACTACCACGGGTGTCTCTGCCTATCCCGGGTGTCTCAGCGTACCCCTGGTCTCTCTGCCTACACCGGGTGTCTCTGCATACCCCGGGTCTCTCTGCCTACCCCGGGTGTCTCTGAATACCCCGGGTCTCTCTGCCTACCCCGCGTTTCTCTCAGTTCCCCGGGTGTCTCTGGGTACCCCTGGTGTCTCTGAATTCCCTGGGTCTCTCTGCCTACCCCGGGTGTATCTGCCTACCTTGGAGTGTCTCTGAGTACCCCGGGTGTCTCTCAGTTCCCCGGGTGTCTCTGCGTACCCCGCGTGTCTCTGAGTACCCCGGGTGTCTCTGAGTACCCCGGGTGGCTCCTTCTACCCCGGGTGTCTCTGCGTACCCCGGGTGTCTCTGAATACCCCGGGTGTCTCTGAGTACCCCGGGTGTCTCTGCCTACCCCGGGTGTCTCTGCGTACCCCAGTTGTCTCTGATTGCCCCGGGTGTCTCTGCGTACCCCGGGTGTCTCTGTGTACCCCGGGTGTCTCTGCCTACCCAGAGTGTCTCTGAGTACCCCGGGTGTCTCTGAGTACCCCGGGTGACTCTGAGTACCCCGGGTGTCTCTGAGTACCCCGGGTGTCTCTGAGTACCCCGGGTGTCTCTGTGTACCCCGGGTGTCTCTGAGTTCCCCGGGTGTCTCTGAGTACCCCGGGTCTCTTTGCCTACCCCGGGTGCCTCTGCGTACCCCAGTTGTCTCTGATTAACCCGGGTGTCTCTGCGTACCCCGGGTGTCTCTGTGTACCCCGGGTGTCTCTGCCTACCCAGAGTGTCTCTGAGTACCCCGGGTGTCTCTGTGTACCCCGGGTGTCTCTGCCTACCCCGGGTGTCTCTGCGTACCCTGGGTGTCTCTTAGAACCCCGGGTGTATCTGAGTACCCCGGGTGTCTCTGAGTACCCCGGGTCTCTCTGCCTACCCCGGATGTCTCTAAGTACCCCGGGTGTCTCTGTACCCCGAGTTTCTCTGCCTACCCCGGGTGTCTCTGAGTACCCCGGATTTCTCTGCCTACCCCTGGTGTCGCTGCCTACCCCGGATGTCTCTGAGTAGCCCGGGGGTGTCTCTGCCTACCCCGGGTGTCTCTGACTACCCCTGGTGTCTCTGAATACCCCGGGTGTCTCTGAGTACCCCGGTTGTCTCTGCATACCCTGGGTGTCTCCGTGTACCCAGGGTGTCTCTGCCTACTCCGGGTGTCTTTGCGTACCCCGGGTGTCTCAGAATACCCCGGGTCTCTATGCCTACCTCGAGAGTCTCTAAATACCCCGGGTCTCTCTGCCTTCCCCGGGTTTTTCTGAATACCTCGGATCTCTCTGCCTACACCGGGTGTCTCTGTGTACCCCGGGTGTCTCTGAGAACCCCGGGTGTCTCTGAGTACCCCGAGTGTCTCTGAGTACCCCGGGTGTCTCTGCCTACCCCGGGTTTCTCTGCCTACCCCGGGTGTCTCTGAGTACCGCGTGTGTCTCCGAGTTCCCCCGGTGTCTCCGCGTACCCCCAGTGTCTCTGAGTACCCCGGGTGTCTCTGAGTACCCCGGGTGTCTCTATGTACCACGGATGTCTCTGAGTACTTCGGGGGTCTCTGAGTACCCCGGGTGTCTCTGCCTACCCCGGGTGTCTCTGCGTACCCCGGGTGTCTCTGAGAACCCCGGGTGTATCTGAGTACCCCGGGTGTCTCTGAGTACCCCGGGTCTATCTGCCTACCCCAGGTGTCTCTGAATACCCCGGAACTCTCTGCCTACCCCGGGTGTCTCTGAATACCCTGGGTCTCTCTGCCAACCCCAGGTGTCTCTGCCTACCCCGAGTGTCTCTGAGTACCCCTGGTGTCTCTGAGTACCCCGGGTGTGTCTGCCTACCCCGGGTGTCTCTGAGTACCCCGGGTGTTTCTCAGTACCCCGGGTGTCTCTGCATACCCCAGGTGTCTCTGAGTACCCCGGGTGTCTCTGTACCCCGGGTGTCTCTGCCTACCCCGAGTGTCTCTGAGTACCCCTGGTGTCTCTGAGTACCCCTGTTGTCTCTGCCTACCCCGGGTGTCTCTGAGTAGCCCCAGTGTCTCTGCCTACCCCGGGTGTCTCTGACTACCCCTGGTGTCTCTGAATACCCCGGGTGTCTCTGAGTACCCCGGTTGTCTCTGCATACCCTGGGTGTCTCCGTGTACCCCGGGTGCCTCTGCCTACTCAGGGTGTCTCTGCGTACCCCGGGTGTCTCAGAATCACCCGGGTCTCTCTGCCTACCCCGGGTGTCTCTGAATACCCCGGGTCTCTCTGCCTACCCGGGTGTCTCTCAATTCCCCGGGTGTCTCTGAGTACCCCGAGTGTCTCTGAGTACCCCGGGTGTCTCTGCCTACCCCGGTCCTCTCTGCCTACCCCGGGTGTCTCTGCGTTCCCCAGGTGTCTCTGAGTACACCCGGTGTCTGTGCGTACCCCGGGTGTCTCTGTGTACCCCTGGTATATCTGAGGACCCCGGGTGTATCTGAGTACCCCCGGTGTCTCCGAGTACCCCGGGTGTCTCCGTGTACCACGGGGGTCTCTGCGTACCCCGGGTTTCTCTGTGTACCCCGGGTGTCTCTGCCTACTCCGGGTGTCTTTGCGTACCCCGGGTGTCTCAGAATACCCCGGGTCTCTATGCCTACCTCGTGTGTCTCTAAATACCCCGGGTCTCTCTGCCTTCCCCGGGTTTTTCTGAATACCCCGGATCTCTCTGCCTACACCGGGTGTCTCTGCCTACCCCGGGTGTCTCTGTGTACCCCGGGTGTCTCTGAGAACCCCGGGTGTCTCTGAGTAGCCCCAGTGTCTCTGCCTACCCCGGGTGTCTCTGACTACCCCTGGTGTCTCTGAATACCCCGGGTGTCTCTGAGTACCCCGGTTGTCTCTGCATACCCTGGGTGTCTCCGTGTACCCCGGGTGCCTCTGCCTACTCAGGGTGTCTCTGCGTACCCCGGGTGTCTCAGAATCACCCGGGTCTCTATGCCTACCCCGTGTGTCTCTAAATAGCCCGGGTCTCTCTGCCTACCCCGGGTGTCTCTGAATACCCCGGGTCTCTCTGCCTACCCGGGTGTCTCTCAATTCCCCGGGTGTCTCTGAGTACCCCGAGTGTCTCTGAGTACCCCGGTTGTCTCTGCATACCCTGGGTGTCTCCGTGTACCCCGGGTGCCTCTGCCTACTCAGGGTGTCTCTGCGTACCCCGGGTGTCTCAGAATCACCCGGGTCTCTATGCCTACCCCGTGTGTCTCTAAATAGCCCGGGTCTCTCTGCCTACCCCGGGTGTCTCTGAATACCCCGGGTCTCTCTGCCTACCCGGGTGTCTCTCAATTCCCCGGGTGTCTCTGAGTACCCCGAGTGTCTCTGAGTACCCCGGGTGTCTCTGCCTACCCCGGTCCTCTCTGCCTACCCCGGGTGTCTCTGCGTTCCCCAGGTGTCTCTGAGTACACCCGGTGTCTGTGCGTACCCCGGGTGTCTCTGTGTACCCCTGGTATATCTGAGGACCCCGGGTGTATCTGAGTACCCCCGGTGTCTCCGAGTACCCCGGGTGTCTCCGTGTACCACGGGGGTCTCTGCGTACCCCGGGTTTCTCTGTGTACCCCGGGTGTCTCTGCCTACTCCGGGTGTCTTTGCGTACCCCGGGTGTCTCAGAATACCCCGGGTCTCTATGCCTACCTCGTGTGTCTCTAAATACCCCGGGTCTCTCTGCCTTCCCCGGGTTTTTCTGAATACCCCGGATCTCTCTGCCTACACCGGGTGTCTCTGCCTACCCCGGGTGTCTCTGTGTACCCCGGGTGTCTCTGAGAACCCCGGGTGTCTCTGAGTAGCCCCAGTGTCTCTGCCTACCCCGGGTGTCTCTGACTACCCCTGGTGTCTCTGAATACCCCGGGTGTCTCTGAGTACCCCGGTTGTCTCTGCATACCCTGGGTGTCTCCGTGTACCCCGGGTGCCTCTGCCTACTCAGGGTGTCTCTGCGTACCCCGGGTGTCTCAGAATCACCCGGGTCTCTATGCCTACCCCGTGTGTCTCTAAATAGCCCGGGTCTCTCTTCCTACCCCGGGTGTCTCTGAATACCCCGGGTCTCTCTGCCTACCCGGGTGTCTCTCAATTCCCCGGGTGTCTCTGAGTACCCCGAGTGTCTCTGAGTACCCCGGGTGTCTCTGCCTACCCCGGTCCTCTCTGCCTACCCCGGGTGTCTCTGCGTTCCCCAGGTGTCTCTGAGTACACCCGGTGTCTGTGCGTACCCCGGGTGTCTCTGTGTACCCCTGGTATATCTGAGGACCCCGGGTGTATCTGAGTACCCCCGGTGTCTCCGAGTACCCCGGGTGTCTCCGTGTACCACGGGGGTCTCTGCGTACCCCGGGTTTCTCTGTGTACCCCGGGTGTCTCTGCCTAATCCGGGTGTCTTTGCGTACCCCGGGTGTCTCAGAATAGCCCGGGTCTCTATGCCTACCTCGTGTGTCTCTAAATACCCCGGGTCTCTCTGCCTTCCCCGGGTTTTTCTGAATACCCCGGATCTCTCTGCCTACACCGGGTGTCTCTGCCTACCCCGGGTGTCTCTGTGTACCCCGGGTGTCTCTGAGAACCCCGGGTGTCTCTGAGTACCCCGAGTGTCTCTGAGTACCCCGGGTGTCTCTGCCTACCCCGGGTTTCTCTGCCTACCCCGGGTATCTCTGAGTACCGCGTGTGTCTCCGAGTACCCCGGTGTCTCCGCGTAACCCCGGTGTCTCCGTGTACCCCGGGTGTCTCTGCGTACCCCGAGTGTCTCTGAGTACCCCGGGTGTCTCTGAGTACCCCGGGTGTCTCTGTGTACCACGGGTGTCTCTGAGTACTTCGGGTGTCTCTGAGTACCCCGGGGGTCTCTGCCTACCCCGGGTGTCTCTGCGTACCCCGGGTGTCTCTGAGTACCCCGGGTGTATCTGAGTACCCCGGGTGTCTCTGAGTGCCCCGGGTCTCTCTGCCTACCCCAGGTGTCTCTGAATACCCCGGAACTCTCTGCCTACCCCGGGTGTCTCTGAATACCCTGGGTCTCTCTGCCAACCCCAGGTGTCTCTGCCTACCCCGGGTGTCTCTGAGTACCCCGGGTGTTTCTCAGTACCCCGGGTGTCTCTGCGTACCCAGGGTGTCTGTGAGTACCCCGGTTGTCTCTGCGTACCCCGGGTGTCTCTTAGAACCCCGGGTGTATCTGAGTACCCCGGGTGTCTCTGAGTACCCCGGGTCTCTCTGCCTACCCCGGGTGTCTCTGAATACCCCGGATCTCTCTGCATACCCCGGGTGTCTCTGAATACCCTGGGTCTCTCTGCCTAACCCGGGTGTCTCTGATTACCCCGGGTGTTTCTCAGTACCCGGGTGTCTCTGCGTACCCCGGGTGTCTCTGAGTACCCCGGGTGTCTCTGTACCCCGAGTTTCTCTGCCTACCCCGGGTGTCTCTGAGTACCCCTGGTGTCTCGGAGTACCCCGGATGTCTCTGCCTACCCCTGGTGTCTCTGCCTACCCCGGGTGTCTCTGAGTAGCCCGGGGGTGTCTCTGCCTACCCCGGGTGTTTCTGACTACCCCTGGTGTCTCTGAATACCCCGGTGTCTCTGAGTACCCCGGGTGGCTCCTTCTACCCCGGGTGTCTCTGCGTACCCCGGGTGTCTCTGAATACCCCGGGTGTCTCTGAGTACCCCGGGTGTCTCTGCCTACCCCGGGTGTCTCTGCGTACCCCAGTTGTCTGTGATTAACCCGGGTGTCTCTGCGTACCCCGGGTGTCTCTGTGTACCCCGGGTGTCTCTGCCTACCCAGAGTGTCTCTGAGTACCCCGGGTGTCTCTGTGTACCCCGGGTGTCTCTGCCTACCCCGGGTGTCTCTGCGTACCCCGGGTGTCTCTTAGAACCCCGGGTGTATCTGAGTACCCCGGGTGTCTCTGAGTACCCCGGGTCTCTCTGCCTACCCCGGATGTCTCTGAATACCCCGGATCTCTCTGCCTACCCCGGGTGTCTCTGAATACCCTGGGTCTCTCTGCCTAACCCGGGTGTCTCTGAGTACCCCGGGTGTTTCTCTGTACCCGGGTGTCTCTGCGTACCCCGGGTGTCTCTAAGTACCCCGGGTGTCTCTGTACCCCGAGTTTCTCTGCCTACCCCGGGTGTCTCTGAGTACCCCTGGTGTCTCTGAGTACCCCGGATTTCTCTGCCTACCCCTGGTGTTTCTGCCTACCCCGGGTGTCTCTGAGTAGCCCGTGGGTGTCTCTGCCTACCCCGGGTGTCTCTGACTACCCCTGGTGTCTCTGAATACCCCGGGTGTCTCTGAGTACCCCGGTTGTCTCTGCATACCCTGGGTGTCTCCGTGTACCCAGGGTGTCTCTGCCTACTCCGGGTGTCTTTGCGTACCCCGGGTGTCTCAGAATACCCCGGGTCTCTATGCCTACCTCGTGTGTCTCTAAATACCCCGGGTCTCTCTGCCTTCCCCGGGTTTTTCTGAATACCTCAGATCTCTCTGCCTACACCGGGTGTCTCTGTGTACCCCGGGTGTCTCTGAGAACCCCGGGTGTCTCTGATTACCCCGAGTGTCTCTGAGTACCCCGGGTGTCTCTGCCTACCCCAGGTTTCTCTGCCTACCCCGGGTGTCTCTGAGTACCGCGTGTGTCTCCGAGTACCCCGGTGTCTCCGCGTACCCCCGGTGTCTCCGTGTACCCCGGGTGTCTCTGCGTACCCCGAGTGTCTCTGAGTACCCCGGGTGTCTCTGAGTACCCCGGGTGTCTCTGTGTACCACGGGTGCCTCTGAGTACTTCGGGGGTCTCTGAGTACCCCGGGTGTCTCTGCCTACCCCGGGTGTCTCTGCGTACCCCGGGTGTCTCTGAGAACCCCGGGTGTATCTGAGTACCCCGGGTGTCTCTGAGTACCCCGGGTCTCTCTGCCTACCCCATGTGTCTCTGAATACCCCGGAACTCTCTGCCTACCCCGGGTGTCTCTGAGTGCCCCGGGTGTTTCTCAGTACCCCGGGTGTCTCTGCGTACCCAGGGTGTCTCTGAGTACCCCGGGTGTCTCTGTACCCCGGGTGTCTCTGCCTTCCCCGGGTGTCTCTGAGTACCCCTGGTGTCTCTGTGTACCCCGGGTGTCTCTGCCTATCCCGGGTGTCTCTGAGTACCCCGAGTGTCTCTGAGGACCCCGGGTATCTTTCCCTACCCTGGGTCTGTCTGCCTACCCCGGGTGTCTCTGCGTTCCCCAGGTGTCTCTGAGTACCCCAAGTGTCTCTGAGTACCCCGGGTGTCACTGCCTACCCCGGGTTTCTCTGCCTACCCCGGGTGTCTCTGCGTACCCCGGGTGTCTCTGTGTACCCCGGGTGTCTCTGCCTACCCCGGTTGTCTCTGAGAACCCCGGGTGTCTCCGCGTACCCCGGGTGTCTCCGTGTTCCCCGGGTGTCTCTGCGTACTCCAGGTGTCTCTGAGTACCCCGGGTGACTCTGAGTACCCCGGGTGTCTCTGAGTACCCCGGGTGTCTCTGAGTACCCCGGGTGTCTCTGTGTACCCCGGGTGTCTCTGAGTTCCCCGGGTGTCTCTGAGTACCCCGGGTCTCTTTGCCTACCCCGGGTGCCTCTGAATAACCCGGGTCTCTCTGCCTTCCCCAGGTTTTTCTGAATACCCCGGATCTCTCTGCCTACCCCGGGTGTCTCTGCCTACCCCGGGTGTCTCTGCGTACCCCGGGTGTCTCTGAGAACCCCGGGTGTCTCTGAGTACCCCGAGTGTCTCTGAGTACCCCGGGGGTCTCTGCCTACCCCGGGTTTATCTGCCTACCCGGGTGTCTCTGAGTACCCCCGGTGTCTCTGAGTACCCCGGGTGTCTCTGTGTACCCCGGGTGTCTCTGAGTTCCTCAGGTGTCTCTGAGTACCCCGGGTGTCTCTGCCTACCCCGGGTGTCTCTGCGTACCCCGGGTGTCTCTGAGAACCCCGGGTGTATCTAAGTACCCCGGGTGTCTCTGAGTACCCCGGGTCTCTCTGCCTACCCCGGGTGTCTCTGAATACCCCGGATCTCTCTGCCTACCCCGGGTGTCTCTGAATACCCTGGGTCTCTCTGCCTACCCCAGGTGTCTCTGACTACCCCGGGTGTCTCTGAGTACCCCGGGTATTTCTCAGTACCCTGGGTGTCTCTGCGTACCCCAAGTGTCTCTGTACCCCGGGTGTCTCTGTACCCCGGGTGTCTCTGCCTACCCAGGGTGTCTCTGAGTACCCCTGGTGTCTCTGAGTACCCCGGGTGTCTCTGCCTACCCCTGGTGTCTCTATCTACCCCGGGTGTCTCTGAGTAGCCCGGGTGTCTCTGCCTACCCCTGGTGTCTCTGAGTACCCCTGGTGTCTCTGAATACCCCGGGTGTCTCTGAGTACCCCGGTTGTCTCTGCGTACCCTGGGTGTCTCAGTGTACCCCGGGTGTCTCTGCCTACTCCGGGTGTCTCTGCGTACCACGGGTGTCTCAGAATACCCCGGGTCTCTATGCCTACCCCATGTGTCTTTAATACCCCGGGTCTCTCTGCCTACCCCGGGTGTCTCTGAATACCACGGATCTCTCTGACTACCCCGGGTGTCTCTGCCTATCCCGGGTGTCTCAGCGTACCCCTGGTCTCTCTGCCTACCCCGGGTGTCTCTGCATACCCCGGGTCTCTCTGCCTACCCCGGGTGTCTCTGAATACCCCGGGTCTCTCTGCCTACCCCGCGTGTCTCTCAGTTCCCCGGGTGTCTCTGGGTACCCCTGGTGTCTCTGAATTCCCTGGGTCTCTCTGCCTACCCCGGGTGTATCTGCCTACCTCGGAGTGTCTCTGATTACCCCGGGTGTCTCTCAGTTCCCCGGGTGTCTCTGCGTACCCCGGGTGTCTCTGAGTACCCCGGGTGTCTCTGAGTACCCCGGGTGGCTCCTTCTACCCCGGGTGTCTCTGCATACCCCGGGTGTCTCTGAATACCCCGGGTGTCTCTGAGTTCCCCGGGTGTCTCTGCCTACCCCGGGTGTCTCTGAGTACCCCGAGTGTCTCTGAGGATCCCGGGTATCTTTGCCTACCCTGGGTCTGTCTGCCTACCCCGGGTGTCTCTGCGTTCCCCGGGTGTCTCTGAGTACCCCAAGTGTCTCTGAGTACCCCGAGTGTCACTGCCTAACCCGGGTTTCTCTGCCTACCCCGGGTGTCTCTGCGTACCCCGGGTGTCTCTGAGTACCCCGGGTGTCTCTGCGTACTCCAGGTGTCTCTGAGTACCCCGGGTGACTCTGAGTACCCCGGGTGTCTCTGAGTACCCCGGGTGTCTCTGAGTACCCCGGGTGTGTCTGTGTACCCCGGGTGTCTTTGAGTTCCCCGGGTGTCTCTGCGTACCCCGGGTGTCTCTGAATACCCCGGGTGTCTCTGAGTACCCCGGGTGTCTCTGCCTACCCCGGGTGTCTCTGCGTACCCCAGTTGTCTGTGATTAACCCGGGTGTCTCTGCGTACCCCGGGTGTCTCTGTGTACCCCGGGTGTCTCTGCCTACCCAGAGTGTCTCTGAGTACCCCGGGTGTCTCTGTGTACCCCGGGTGTCTCTGCCTACCCCGGGTGTCTCTGCGTACCCCGGGTGTCTCTTAGAACCCCGGGTGTATCTGAGTACCCCGGGTGTCTCTGAGTACCCCGGGTCTCTCTGCCTACCCCGGATGTCTCTGAATACCCCGGATCTCTCTGCCTACCCCGGGTGTCTCTGAATACCCTGGGTCTCTCTGCCTAACCCGGGTGTCTCTGAGTACCCCGGGTGTTTCTCTGTACCCGGGTGTCTCTGCGTACCCCGGGTGTCTCTAAGTACCCCGGGTGTCTCTGTACCCCGAGTTTCTCTGCCTACCCCGGGTGTCTCTGAGTACCCCTGGTGTCTCTGAGTACCCCGGATTTCTCTGCCTACCCCTGGTGTTTCTGCCTACCCCGGGTGTCTCTGAGTAGCCCGTGGGTGTCTCTGCCTACCCCGGGTGTCTCTGACTACCCCTGGTGTCTCTGAATACCCCGGGTGTCTCTGAGTACCCCGGTTGTCTCTGCATACCCTGGGTGTCTCCGTGTACCCAGGGTGTCTCTGCCTACTCCGGGTGTCTTTGCGTACCCCGGGTGTCTCAGAATACCCCGGGTCTCTATGCCTACCTCGTGTGTCTCTAAATACCCCGGGTCTCTCTGCCTTCCCCGGGTTTTTCTGAATACCTCAGATCTCTCTGCCTACACCGGGTGTCTCTGTGTACCCCGGGTGTCTCTGAGAACCCCGGGTGTCTCTGATTACCCCGAGTGTCTCTGAGTACCCCGGGTGTCTCTGCCTACCCCAGGTTTCTCTGCCTACCCCGGGTGTCTCTGAGTACCGCGTGTGTCTCCGAGTACCCCGGTGTCTCCGCGTACCCCCGGTGTCTCCGTGTACCCCGGGTGTCTCTGCGTACCCCGAGTGTCTCTGAGTACCCCGGGTGTCTCTGAGTACCCCGGGTGTCTCTGTGTACCACGGGTGCCTCTGAGTACTTCGGGGGTCTCTGAGTACCCCGGGTGTCTCTGCCTACCCCGGGTGTCTCTGCGTACCCCGGGTGTCTCTGAGAACCCCGGGTGTATCTGAGTACCCCGGGTGTCTCTGAGTACCCCGGGTCTCTCTGCCTACCCCATGTGTCTCTGAATACCCCGGAACTCTCTGCCTACCCCGGGTGTCTCTGAATACCCTGGGTCTCTCTGCCAACCCCAGGTGTCTCTGCCTACCCCGGGTGTCTCTGAGTGCCCCGGGTGTTTCTCAGTACCCCGGGTGTCTCTGCGTACCCAGGGTGTCTCTGAGTACCCCGGGTGTCTCTGTACCCCGGGTGTCTCTGCCTTCCCCGGGTGTCTCTGAGTACCCCTGGTGTCTCTGTGTACCCCGGGTGTCTCTGCCTATCCCGGGTGTCTCTGAGTACCCCGAGTGTCTCTGAGGACCCCGGGTATCTTTCCCTACCCTGGGTCTGTCTGCCTACCCCGGGTGTCTCTGCGTTCCCCAGGTGTCTCTGAGTACCCCAAGTGTCTCTGAGTACCCCGGGTGTCACTGCCTACCCCGGGTTTCTCTGCCTACCCCGGGTGTCTCTGCGTACCCCGGGTGTCTCTGTGTACCCCGGGTGTCTCTGCCTACCCCGGTTGTCTCTGAGAACCCCGGGTGTCTCCGCGTACCCCGGGTGTCTCCGTGTTCCCCGGGTGTCTCTGCGTACTCCAGGTGTCTCTGAGTACCCCGGGTGACTCTGAGTACCCCGGGTGTCTCTGAGTACCCCGGGTGTCTCTGAGTACCCCGGGTGTCTCTGTGTACCCCGGGTGTCTCTGAGTTCCCCGGGTGTCTCTGAGTACCCCGGGTCTCTTTGCCTACCCCGGGTGCCTCTGAATAACCCGGGTCTCTCTGCCTTCCCCAGGTTTTTCTGAATACCCCGGATCTCTCTGCCTACCCCGGGTGTCTCTGCCTACCCCGGGTGTCTCTGCGTACCCCGGGTGTCTCTGAGAACCCCGGGTGTCTCTGAGTACCCCGAGTGTCTCTGAGTACCCCGGGGGTCTCTGCCTACCCCGGGTTTATCTGCCTACCCGGGTGTCTCTGAGTACCCCCGGTGTCTCTGAGTACCCCGGGTGTCTCTGTGTACCCCGGGTGTCTCTGAGTTCCTCAGGTGTCTCTGAGTACCCCGGGTGTCTCTGCCTACCCCGGGTGTCTCTGCGTACCCCGGGTGTCTCTGAGAACCCCGGGTGTATCTAAGTACCCCGGGTGTCTCTGAGTACCCCGGGTCTCTCTGCCTACCCCGGGTGTCTCTGAATACCCCGGATCTCTCTGCCTACCCCGGGTGTCTCTGAATACCCTGGGTCTCTCTGCCTACCCCAGGTGTCTCTGACTACCCCGGGTGTCTCTGAGTACCCCGGGTATTTCTCAGTACCCTGGGTGTCTCTGCGTACCCCAAGTGTCTCTGTACCCCGGGTGTCTCTGTACCCCGGGTGTCTCTGCCTACCCAGGGTGTCTCTGAGTACCCCTGGTGTCTCTGAGTACCCCGGGTGTCTCTGCCTACCCCTGGTGTCTCTATCTACCCCGGGTGTCTCTGAGTAGCCCGGGTGTCTCTGCCTACCCCTGGTGTCTCTGAGTACCCCTGGTGTCTCTGAATACCCCGGGTGTCTCTGAGTACCCCGGTTGTCTCTGCGTACCCTGGGTGTCTCAGTGTACCCCGGGTGTCTCTGCCTACTCCGGGTGTCTCTGCGTACCACGGGTGTCTCAGAATACCCCGGGTCTCTATGCCTACCCCATGTGTCTTTAATACCCCGGGTCTCTCTGCCTACCCCGGGTGTCTCTGAATACCACGGATCTCTCTGACTACCCCGGGTGTCTCTGCCTATCCCGGGTGTCTCAGCGTACCCCTGGTCTCTCTGCCTACCCCGGGTGTCTCTGCATACCCCGGGTCTCTCTGCCTACCCCGGGTGTCTCTGAATACCCCGGGTCTCTCTGCCTACCCCGCGTGTCTCTCAGTTCCCCGGGTGTCTCTGGGTACCCCTGGTGTCTCTGAATTCCCTGGGTCTCTCTGCCTACCCCGGGTGTATCTGCCTACCTCGGAGTGTCTCTGATTACCCCGGGTGTCTCTCAGTTCCCCGGGTGTCTCTGCGTACCCCGGGTGTCTCTGAGTACCCCGGGTGTCTCTGAGTACCCCGGGTGGCTCCTTCTACCCCGGGTGTCTCTGCATACCCCGGGTGTCTCTGAATACCCCGGGTGTCTCTGAGTTCCCCGGGTGTCTCTGCCTACCCCGGGTGTCTCTGAGTACCCCGAGTGTCTCTGAGGATCCCGGGTATCTTTGCCTACCCTGGGTCTGTCTGCCTACCCCGGGTGTCTCTGCGTTCCCCGGGTGTCTCTGAGTACCCCAAGTGTCTCTGAGTACCCCGAGTGTCACTGCCTAACCCGGGTTTCTCTGCCTACCCCGGGTGTCTCTGCGTACCCCGGGTGTCTCTGAGTACCCCGGGTGTCTCTGCGTACTCCAGGTGTCTCTGAGTACCCCGGGTGACTCTGAGTACCCCGGGTGTCTCTGAGTACCCCGGGTGTCTCTGAGTACCCCGGGTGTGTCTGTGTACCCCGGGTGTCTCTGAGTTCCCCGGGTGTCTCTGAGTACCCCGGGTCTCTTTGCCTACCCCGGGTGCCTCTGAATAACCCGGGTCTCTCTGCCTTCCCCAGGTTTTTCTGAATACCCCGGATATCTCTGCCTACCCCGGGTGTCTCTGCCTACCCCGGGTGTCTCTGCGTACCCCGCGTGTCTCTGAGAACCCCGGGTGTCTCTGAGTACCCCGAGTGTCTCTGAGTACCCCGGGGGTCTCTGCCTACCCCGGGTTTATCTGCCTACCCGGGTGTCTCTGAGTACCCCCGGTGTCTCTGAGTACCCCGGGTGTCTCTCTGTACCCCGGGTGTCTTTGAGTTCCTCAGGTGTCTCTGAGTACCCCGGGTGTCTCTGCCTACCCCGGGTGTCTCTGCGTACCCCGGGTGTCTCTGAGAACCCCGGGTGTATCTAAGTACCCCGGGTGTCTCTGAGTACCCCGGGTCTCTCTGCCTACCCCGGGTGTCTCTGAATACCCCGGATCTCTCTGCCTACCCCGGGTGTCTCTGAATACCCTGGGTCTCTCTGCCTACCCCAGGTGTCTCTGCCTACCCCGGGTGTCTCTGAGTACCCCGGGTGTTTCTCAGTACCCTGGGTGTCTCTGCGTACCCCAAGTGTCTCTGTACCCCGGGTGTCTCTGTACCCCGGGTCTCTCTGCCTACCCCTGGTGTCTCTATCTACCCCGGGTGTCTGTGAGTACCCCTGGTGTCTCTGAATACCCCGGGTGTCTATGAGTACCCCGGTTGTCTCTGCGTACCCTGGGTGTCTCAGTGTACCCCGGGTGTCTCTGCCTACTCCGGGTGTCTCTGCGTACCCCGGGTGTCTCAGAATACCCCGGGTCTCTATGCCTACCCCATGTGTCTCTAAATACCCCGGGTCTCTCTGCCTACCCCGGGTGTCTCTGAATACCACGGATCTCTCTGACTACCACGGGTGTCTCTGCCTATCCCGGGTGTCTCAGCGTACCCCTGGTCTCTCTGCCTACACCGGGTGTCTCTGCATACCCCGGGTCTCTCTGCCTACCCCGGGTGTCTCTGAATACCCCGGGTCTCTCTGCCTACCCCGCGTTTCTCTCAGTTCCCCGGGTGTCTCTGGGTACCCCTGGTGTCTCTGAATTCCCTGGGTCTCTCTGCCTACCCCGGGTGTATCTGCCTACCTTGGAGTGTCTCTGAGTACCCCGGGTGTCTCTCAGTTCCCCGGGTGTCTCTGCGTACCCCGCGTGTCTCTGAGTACCCCGGGTGTCTCTGAGTACCCCGGGTGGCTCCTTCTACCCCGGGTGTCTCTGCGTACCCCGGGTGTCTCTGAATACCCCGGGTGTCTCTGAGTACCCCGGGTGTCTCTGCCTACCCCGGGTGTCTCTGCGTACCCCAGTTGTCTCTGATTGCCCCGGGTGTCTCTGCGTACCCCGGGTGTCTCTGTGTACCCCGGGTGTCTCTGCCTACCCAGAGTGTCTCTGAGTACCCCGGGTGTCTCTGAGTACCCCGGGTGACTCTGAGTACCCCGGGTGTCTCTGAGTACCCCGGGTGTCTCTGAGTACCCCGGGTGTCTCTGTGTACCCCGGGTGTCTCTGAGTTCCCCGGGTGTCTCTGAGTACCCCGGGTCTCTTTGCCTACCCCGGGTGCCTCTGAATAACCCGGGTCTCTCTGCCTTCCCCAGGTTTTTCTGAATACCCCGGATCTCTCTGCCTACCCCGGGTGTCTCTGCCTACCCCGGGTGTCTCTGCGTACCCCGGGTGTCTCTGAGAACCCCGGGTGTCTCTGAGTACCCCGAGTGTCTCTGAGTACCCCGGGGGTCTCTGCCTACCCCGGGTTTATCTGCCTACCCGGGTGTCTCTGAGTACCCCCGGTGTCTCTGAGTACCCCGGGTGTCTCTGTGTACCCCGGGTGTCTCTGAGTTCCTCAGGTGTCTCTGAGTAGCCCGGGTGTCTCAGCCTACCCCGGGTGTCTCTGCGTACCCCGGGTGTCTCTGAGAACCCCGGGTGTATCTAAGTACCCCGGGTGTCTCTGAGTACCCCGGGTCTCTCTGCCTACCCCGGGTGTCTCTGAATACCCCGGATCTCTCTGCCTACCCCGGGTGTCTCTGAATACCCTGGGTCTCTCTGCCTACCCCAGGTGTCTCTGACTACCCCGGGTGTCTCTGAGTACCCCGGGTATTTCTCAGTACCCTGGGTGTCTCTGCATACCCCAAGTGTCTCTGTACCCCGGGTGTCTCTGTACCCCGGGTGTCTCTGCCTACCCAGGGTGTCTCTGAGTACCCCTGGTGTCTCTGAGTACCCCGGGTGTCTCTGCCTACCCCTGGTGTCTCTATCTACCCTGGGTGTCTCTGAGTAGCCCGGGTGTGTCTGCCTACCCCGGGTGTCTCTGAGTACCCCTGGTGTCTCTGAATACCCCGGGTGTCTCTGAGTACCCCGGTTGTCTCTGCGTACCCTGGGTGTCTCAGTGTACCCCGGGTGTCTCTGCCTACTCCGGGTGTCTCTGCGTACCCCGGGTGTCTCAGAATACCCCGGGTCTCTATGCCTACCCCATGTGTCTTTAATACCCCGGGTCTCTCTGCCTACCCCGGGTGTCTCTGAATACCACGGATCTCTCTGACTACCCCGGGTGTCTCTGCCTATCCCGGGTGTCTCAGCGTACCCCTGGTCTCTCTGCCTACCCCGGGTGTCTCTGCATACCCCGGGTCTCTCTGCCTACCCCGGGTGTCTCTGAATACCCCGGGTCTCTCTGCCTACCCCGCGTGTCTCTCAGTTCCCCGGGTGTCTCTGGGTACCCCTGGTGTCTCTGAATTCCCTGGGTCTCTCTGCCTACCCCGGGTGTATCTGCCTACCTTGGAGTGTCTCTGAGTACCCCGGGTGTCTCTCAGTTCCCCGGGTGTCTCTGCGTACCCCGCGTGTCTCTGAGTACCCCGGGTGTCTCTGAGTACCCCGGGTGGCTCCTTCTACCCCGGGTGTCTCTGCGTACCCCGGGTGTCTCTGAATACCCCGGGTGTCTCTGAGTACCCCGGGTGTCTCTGCCTACCCCGGGTGTCTCTGCGTACCCCAGTTGTCTCTGATTGCCCCGGGTGTCTCTGCGTACCCCGGGTGTCTCTGTGTACCCCGGGTGTCTCTGCCTACCCAGAGTGTCTCTGAGTACCCCGGGTGTCTCTGAGTACCCCGGGTGACTCTGAGTACCCCGGGTGTCTCTGAGTACCCCGGGTGTCTCTGAGTACCCCGGGTGTCTCTGTGTACCCCGGGTGTCTCTGAGTTCCCCGGGTGTCTCTGAGTACCCCGGGTCTCTTTGCCTACCCCGGGTGCCTCTGAATAACCCGGGTCTCTCTGCCTTCCCCAGGTTTTTCTGAATACCCCGGATCTCTCTGCCTACCCCGGGTGTCTCTGCCTACCCCGGGTGTCTCTGCGTACCCCGGGTGTCTCTGAGAACCCCGGGTGTCTCTGAGTACCCCGAGTGTCTCTGAGTACCCCGGGGGTCTCTGCCTACCCCGGGTTTATCTGCCTACCCGGGTGTCTCTGAGTACCCCCGGTGTCTCTGAGTACCCCGGGTGTCTCTGTGTACCCCGGGTGTCTCTGAGTTCCTCAGGTGTCTCTGAGTAGCCCGGGTGTCTCAGCCTACCCCGGGTGTCTCTGCGTACCCCGGGTGTCTCTGAGAACCCCGGGTGTATCTAAGTACCCCGGGTGTCTCTGAGTACCCCGGGTCTCTCTGCCTACCCCGGGTGTCTCTGAATACCCCGGATCTCTCTGCCTACCCCGGGTGTCTCTGAATACCCTGGGTCTCTCTGCCTACCCCAGGTGTCTCTGACTACCCCGGGTGTCTCTGAGTACCCCGGGTATTTCTCAGTACCCTGGGTGTCTCTGCATACCCCAAGTGTCTCTGTACCCCGGGTGTCTCTGTACCCCGGGTGTCTCTGCCTACCCAGGGTGTCTCTGAGTACCCCTGGTGTCTCTGAGTACCCCGGGTGTCTCTGCCTACCCCTGGTGTCTCTATCTACCCTGGGTGTCTCTGAGTAGCCCGGGTGTGTCTGCCTACCCCGGGTGTCTCTGAGTACCCCTGGTGTCTCTGAATACCCCGGGTGTCTCTGAGTACCCCGGTTGTCTCTGCGTACCCTGGGTGTCTCAGTGTACCCCGGGTGTCTCTGCCTACTCCGGGTGTCTCTGCGTACCCCGGGTGTCTCAGAATACCCCGGGTCTCTATGCCTACCCCATGTGTCTTTAATACCCCGGGTCTCTCTGCCTACCCCGGGTGTCTCTGAATACCACGGATCTCTCTGACTACCCCGGGTGTCTCTGCCTATCCCGGGTGTCTCAGCGTACCCCTGGTCTCTCTGCCTACCCCGGGTGTCTCTGCATACCCCGGGTCTCTCTGCCTACCCCGGGTGTCTCTGAATACCCCGGGTCTCTCTGCCTACCCCGCGTGTCTCTCAGTTCCCCGGGTGTCTCTGGGTACCCCTGGTGTCTCTGAATTCCCTGGGTCTCTCTGCCTACCCCGGGTGTATCTGCCTACCTCGGAGTGTCTCTGAGTACCCCGGGTGTCTCTCAGTTCCCCGGGTGTCTCTGCGTACCCCGGGTGTCTCTGAGTACCCCGGGTGTCTCTGAGTACCCCCGGTGGCTCCTTCTACCCCGGGTGTCTCTGCGTACCCCGAGTGTCTCTGAATACCCCGGGTGTCTCTGAGTACCCCGGGTGTCTCTGCCTACCCCGGGTGTCTCTGAGTACCCCGAGTGTCTCTGAGGACCCCGGGTATCTTTGCCTACCCTGGGTCTGTCTGCCTACCCCGGGTGTCTCTGCGTTCCCCGGGTGTCTCTGAGTACCCCAAGTGTCTCTGAGTACCCCGAGTGTCACTGCCTAACCCGGGTTTCTCTGCCTACCCCGGGTGTCTCTGCGTACCCCGGGTGTCTCTGAGTACCCCGGGTGTCTCTGCGTACTCCAGGTGTCTCTGAGTACCCCGGGTGACTCTGAGTACCCCGGGTGTCTCTGAGTTCCCCGGGTGTCTCTGAGTACCCCGGGTGTCTCTGAGTTCCAGGGGTGTCTCTGAGTACCCCGGGTCTCTTTGCCTACCCCGGGTGCCTCTGAATAACCCGGGTCTCTCTGCCTTCCCCAGGTTTTTTCTGAATACCCCGGATATCTCTGCCTACCCCGGGTGTCTCTGCCTACCCCGGGTGTCTCTGCGTACCCCGCGTGTCTCTGAGAACCCCGGGTGTCTCTGAGTACCCCAAGTGTCTCTGAGTACCCCGGGGGTCTCTGCCTACCCCGGGTTTATCTGCCTACCCGGGTGTCTCTGAGTACCCCCGGTGTCTCTGAGTACCCCGGGTGTCTCTCTGTACCCCGGGTGTCTTTGAGTTCCTCAGGTGTCTCTGAGTACCCCGGGTGTCTCTGCCTACCCCGGGTGTCTCTGCGTACCCCGGGTGTCTCTGAGAACCCCGGGTGTATCTAAGTACCCCGGGTGTCTCTGAGTACCCCGGGTCTCTCTGCCTACGCCGGATGTCTCTGAATACCCCGGATCTCTCTGCCTACCCCGGGTGTCTCTGAATACCCTGGGTCTCTCTGCCTACCCCAGGTGTCTCTGCCTACCCCGGGTGTCTCTGAGTACCCCGGGTGTTTCTCAGTACCCTGGGTGTCTCTGCGTACCCCAAGTGTCTCTGTACCCCGGGTGTCTCTGTACCCCGGGTGTCTCTGCCTACCCCTGGTGTCTCTATCTACCCCGGGTGTCTGTGAGTACCCCTGGTGTCTCTGAATACCCCGGGTGTCTCTGAGTACCCCGGTTGTCTCTGCGTACCCTGGGTGTCTCAGTGTACCCCGGGTGTCTCTGCCTACTCCGGGTGTCTCTGCGTACCCCGGGTGTCTCAGAATACCCCGGGTCTCTATGCCTACCCCATGTGTCTCTAAATACCCCGGGTCTCTCTGCCTACCCCGGGTGTCCCTGAATACCACGGATCTCTCTGACTACCCCGGGTGTCTCTGCCTATCCCGGGTGTCTCAGCGTACCCCTGGTCTCTCTGCCTACACCGGGTGTCTCTGCATACCCCGGGTCTCTCTGCCTACCCCGGGTGTCTCTGAATACCCCGGGTCTCTCTGCCTACCCCGCGTGTCTCTCAGTTCCCCGGGTGTCTCTGGGTACCCCTGGTGTCTCTGAATTCCCTGGGTCTCTCTGCCTACCCCGGGTGTATCTGCCTACCTTGGAGTGTCTCTGAGTACCCCGGGTGTCTCTCAGTTCCCCGGGTGTCTCTGCGTAACCCGCGTGTCTCTGAGTACCCCGGGTGTCTCTGAGTACCCCGGGTGGCTCCTTCTACCCCGGGTGTCTCTGCGTACCCCGGGTGTCTCTGAATACCCCGGGTGTCTCTGAGTACCCCGGGTGTCTCTGCCTACCCCGGGTGTCTCTGCGTACCCCAGTTGTCTCTGATTGCCCCGGGTGTCTCTGCGTACCCCGGGTGTCTCTGTGTACCCCGGGTGTCTCTGCCTACCCAGAGTGTCTCTGAGTACCCCGGGTGTCTCTGAGTACCCCGGGTGTCTCTGAGTACCCCGGGTGTCTCTGTGTACCCCGGGTGTCTCTGCCTACCACGGGTGTCTCTGCGTACCCCGGGTGTCTCTTAGAACCCCGGGTGTATCTGAGTACCCCGGGTGTCTCTGAGTACCCCGGGTCTCTCTGCCTACCCCGGGTGTCTCTGAATACCCCGGATCTCTCTGCCTACCCCGGGTGTCTCTGAATACCCTGGGTCTCTCTGCCTAACCCGGGTGTCTCTGAGTACCCTGGGTGTTTCTCAGTACCCGGGTGTCTCTGCGTACCCCGGGTGTCTCTGAGTACCCCGGGAGTCTCTGTACCCCGAGTTTCTCTGCCTACCCCGGGTGTCTCTGAGTACCCCTGGTGTCTCTGAGTACCCCCGATGTCTCTGCCTACCCCTGGTGTCTCTGCCTACCCCGGGTGTCTCTGAGTAGCCCGGGGGTGTCTCTGCCTACCCCGGGTGTCTCTGACTACCCCTGGTGTCTCTGAATACCCCGGGTGTCTCTGAGTACCCCGGTTGTCTCTGCATACCCTGGGTGTCTCCGTGTACCCCGGGTGTCTCTGCCTACTCCGGGTGTCTTTGCGTACCCCGGGTGTCTCAGAATACCCCGGGTCTCTATGCCTACCTCGTGTGTCTCTAAATACCCCGGGTCTCTCTGCCTACCCCGGGTGTCTCTGAATACCCCGGATCTATCTGACTACCCCGGGTGTCTCTGCCTATCTCGGGTGTCTCAGCGTACCCCTGGTCTCTCTGCCTACCCCGGGTGTCTCTGCATACCCCGGGTCTCTCTGCCTTCCCTGGGTGTCTCTGAATACCCCGGGTCTCTTTGAGTACCCCAGGTGTCTCTGAATACCCCGGGTCTCTCTGCCTACCCCGGGTGTCTCTCAGTTCCCCGGGTGTCTCTGAGTACCCCGAGTGTCTCTGCGTACCCCGGATGTCTCTGCCTACCCCGGTCCTCTCTGCCTACCCTGGGTGTCTCTGCGTTCCCCAGGTGTCTCTGAGTACCCCCGGTGTCTCTGCGTACCCCGGGTGTCTCTGTGTACCCCTGGTATATCTGAGGACCCCGGGTGTCTCTGAGTACCCCGGGTGTCTCCGAACACCCCGGGTGTCTCCGTGTACCACGGGGTTCTCTGCTTACCCCGGGTTTCTCTGTGTACCTCGGGTGTCTCTGCATACCCCGGGTTTCTCTGCCTACCGCGGGTGTCTCTGAGTACCCCGGGTGTCTTTCAGTACCACGGGTGTCTCTGAGTAACCCAGGTGTCTCTGCGTTCCCCGGGTGTCTCTGAGTACCCCGAGTGTCTCTGAGTACCCCGGGTATCTTTGCCTACCCCGGGTCTGTCTGCCTACCCCGGGTGTCTCTGCGTTCCCCGGGTGTCTCTGAGTACTCCAAGTGTCTCTGAGTACCCCGGGTGTCTCTGCGTTCCCCGGGTGTCTCTGAGTACCGCAAGTGTCTCTGAGTACCCCGGGTGTCTCTGCCTACCCCGGGTTTCTCTGCCTACCCCGGGTGTCTCTGCGTACCCCGGGTGTCTCTGTGTACCCCGGGTGTCTCTGCCTACCCCAGTTGTCTCTGAGTACCCCGGGTGTCTCCACGTACTCCGGGTGTCTCCGTGTTCCCCGGGTGTCTCTGCGTACTCCGGGTGTCTCTGAGTACCCCGGCTGACTCTGAGTACCCCGGGTGTCTCTGAGTACCCCGGGTGTCTCTGAGTACCCCGGGTGTCTCTGTGTACCCCGTGTGTCTCTGAGTTCCCCGGGTGTCTCTGAGTACCCCGGGTCTCTTTGCCTACCCCGGGTGTCTCTGCCTACCCCGGGTGTCTCTGCGTACCCCGGGTGTCTCTGAGTACCCCGGGGGTCTCTGCCTACCCCGGGTTTCTCTGCGTACCCCGGGTGTCTCTGAGTACGGTGTGTGTCTCCGAGTACCCCGGTGTCTCCGCGTACCCCGGGTGTCTCCGTGTACCCCGGGTGTCTCTGCGTACCCCGAGTGTCTCTGAGTACCCCGGGTGTCTCTGAGTACCCCGGGTGTCTCTGAGTACCCCGGGTCTCTTTGCCTACCCCGGGTGTCTCTGAATAACCCGGTTCTCTCTGCCTTCCCCGCGTGTTTCTGAATACCCCGGATCTCTCTGCCTACCCCGGGTGTCTCTGCCTACCCCGGGTGTCTCTGCGTACCCCGGGTGTCTCTGAGTACCCCGGTTGTCTCTGCATACCCTGGGTGTCTCCGTGTACCCCGGGTGTCTCTGCCTACTCCGGGTGTCTTTGCGTACCCCGGGTGTCTCAGAATACCCCGGGTCTCTATGCCTACCTCGTGTGTCTCTAAATACCCCGGGTCTCTCTGCCTACCCCGGGTGTCTCTGAATACCCCGGATCTCTCTGACTACCCCGGGTGTCTTTGCCTATCTCGGGTGTCTCAGCGTACCCCTGGTCTCTCTGCCTACCCCGGGTGTCTCTGCATACCCCGGGTCTCTCTGCCTTCCCCGAGTGTCTCTGAATACCCCGGGTCTCTTTGAGTACCCCTGGTGTCTCTGAGTACCCCGGGTGTCTCTGCCTACCCCTGGTGTCTCTGTCTACACCGGGTGTCTCTGAGTAGCCCGGGTGTCTCTGTCTACCCCGGGTGTCTCTGAGTACCCCTGGTGTCTCAGTGTACCCCGGGTGTCTCTGCCTACTCCGGGTGTCTCTGCGTACCCCGGGTGTCTCAGAATACCTTGGGTCTCTATGCCTACCCCATGTGTCTCTAAATACCCCGGGTCTCTCTGCCTACCCCGGGTGTCTCTGCATACCCCGGGTCTCTCTGCCTACCCCGGGTGTCTCTGAATACCCCGGGTCTCTCTGCCTACCCCGCGTGTCTCTCAGTTCCCCGGGTGTCTCTGGGTACCCCTGGTGTCTCTGAATTCCCTGGGTCTCTCTGCCTACCCCGGGTGTATCTGCCTACCTCGGAGTGTCTCTGAGTACCCCGGGTGTCTCTCAGTTCCCCGGGTGTCTCTGCGTACCCCGGGTGTCTCTGAATACCCCGGGTGTCTCTGAGTACCCCGGGTGTCTCTGCCTACCCCGGGTGTCTCTGCGTACCCCAGTTGTCTCTGATTACCCCGGGTGTCTCTGCGTACCCCGGGTGTCTCTGTGTACCCCGGGTGTCTCTGCCTACCCAGAGTGTCTCTGAGTACCCCGGGTGTCTCTGAGTACCCCGGGTGTCTCTGAGTACCCCGGGTGTCTCTGTGTACCCCGGGTGTCTCTGCCTACCCCGGGTGTCTCTTCGTACCCCGGGTGTCTCTTAGAACCCCGGGTGTATCTGAGTACCCCGGGTGTCTCTGAGTACCCCGGGTCTCTCTGCCTACAACGGGTGTCTCTGAATACCCCGGATCTCTCTGCCTACCCCGGGTGTCTCTGAATACCCTGGGTCTCTCTGCCTAACCCGGGTGTCTCTGAGTACCCCGGGTGTTTCTCAGTACCCGGGTGTCTCTGCGTACCCCGGGTGTCTCTGAGTACCCCGGGTGTCTCTTTACCCCGAGTTTCTCTTCCTACCCCGGGTGTCTCTGAGTACCCCTGGTGTCTCTGAGTACCCCGGATGTCTCTGCCTACCCCTGGTGTCTCTGCCTACCCCGGGTGTCTCTGAGTAGCCCGGGGGTGTCTCTGCCTACCCCGGGTGTCTCTGACTACCCCTGGTGTCTCTGAATACCCCGGGTGTCTCTGAGAACCCCGGTTGTCTCTGCATACCCTGGGTGTCTCCGTGTACCCCGGGTGTCTCTGCCTACTCCGGGTGTCTTTGCATACCCCGGGTGTCTCAGAATACCCCGGGTCTCTATGCCTACCTCGTGTGTCTCTAAATACCCCGGGTCTCTCTGCCTACCCCGGGTGTCTCTGAATACCCCGGATCTCTCTGACTACCCCGGGTGTCTCTGCCTATCTCGGGTGTCTCAGCGTACCCCTGGTCTCTCTGCCTACCACGGGTGTGTCTGCATACCCGGGGTCTCTCTGTCTTCCCCGGGTGTCTCTGAATACCCCGGGTCTCTTTGAGTACCCCAGGTGTCTCTGAATACCCCGGGTCTCTCTGCCTACCCCGGGTGTCTCTCAGTTCCCCGGGTGTCTCTGAGTACCCCGAGTGTCTCTGAGTACCCCGGATGTCTCTGCCTACCCCGGTCCTCTCTGCCTACCCTGGGTGTCTCTGCGTTCCCCAGGTGTCTCTGAGTACCCCCGGTGTCTCTGCGTACCCCGGGTGTCTCTGTATACCCCTGGTATATCTGAGGACCCCGGGTGTCTCTGAGTACCCCGGGTGTCTCCGAATACCCCGGGTGTCTCCGTGTACCACGGGGGTCTCTGCTTACCCGGGGTTTCTCTGTGTACCTCGGGTGTCTCTGCATACCCCGGGTTTCTCTGCCTACCACGGGTGTCTCTGAGTACCCCGGGTGTCTTTCAGTACCACGGGTGTCTCTGAGTAACCCAGGTGTCTCTGCGTTCCCCGGGTGTCTCTGAGTACCCCGAGTGTCTCTGAGTACCCCGGGTATCTTTGCCTACCCCGCGTCTGTCTGCCTACCCCGGGTGTCTCTGCGTTCCCCGGGTGTCTCTGAGTACCCCAAGTGTCTCTGAGTACCCCGGGTGTCTTTGCCTACCCCGGGTGTCTCTGAATAACCCGGTTCTCTCTGCCTTCCCCGCGTGTTTCTGAATACCCCAGATCTCTCTGCCTACCCCGGGTGTCTCTGCCTACCCCGGATGTCTCTGCGTACCCCGGGTGTCTCTGAGTACCCCGGTTGTCTCTGCATACCCTGGGTGTCTCCGTGTACCCCGGGTGTCTCTGCCTACTCCGGGTGTCTTTGCGTACCCCGGGTGTCTCAGAATACCCCGGGTCTCTATGCCTACCTCGTGTGTCTCTAAATACCCCGGGTCTCTCTGCCTACCCCGGGTGTCTCTGAATACCCCGGATCTCTCTGACTACCCCGGGTGTCTCTGCCTATCTCGGGTGTCTCAGCGTACCCCTGGTCTCTCTGCCTACCCCGGGTGTCTCTGCATACCCCGGGTCTCTCTGCCTTCCCCGAGTGTCTCTGAATACCCCGGGTCTCTTTGAGTACCCCTGGTGTCTCTGAGTACCCCGGGTGTCTCTGCCTACCCCTGGTGTCTCTGTCTACACCGGGTGTCTCTGAGTAGCCCGGGTGTCTCTGTCTACCCCGGGTGTCTCTGAGTACCCCTGGTGTCTCAGTGTACCCCGGGTGTCTCTGCCTACTCCGGGTGTCTCTGCGTACCCCGGGTGTCTCAGAATACCCTGGGTCTCTATGCCTACCCCATGTGTCTCTAAATACCCCGGGTCTCTCTGCCTACCCCGGGTGTCTCTGCATACCCCGGGTCTCTCTGCCTACCCCGGGTGTCTCTGAATACCCCGGGTCTCTCTGCCTACCCCGCGTGTCTCTCAGTTCCCCGGGTGTCTCTGGGTACCCCTGGTGTCTCTGAATTCCCTGGGTCTCTCTGCCTACCCCGGGTGTATCTGCCTACCTCGGAGTGTCTCTGAGTACCCCGGGTGTCTCTCAGTTCCCCGGGTGTCTCTGCGTACCCCGGGTGTCTCTGAATACCCCGGGTGTCTCTGAGTACCCCGGGTGTCTCTGCCTACCCCGGGTGTCTCTGCGTACCCCAGTTGTCTCTGATTACCCCGGGTGTCTCTGCGTACCCCGGGTGTCTCTGTGTACCCCGGGTGTCTCTGCCTACCCAGAGTGTCTCTGAGTACCCCGGGTGTCTCTGAGTACCCCGGGTGTCTCTGAGTACCCCGGGTGTCTCTGTGTACCCCGGGTGTCTCTGCCTACCCCGGGTGTCTCTTCGTACCCCGGGTGTCTCTTAGAACCCCGGGTGTATCTGAGTACCCCGGGTGTCTCTGAGTACCCCGGGTCTCTCTGCCTACCCCGGGTGTCTCTGAATACCCCGGATCTCTCTGCCTACCCCGGGTGTCTCTGAATACCCTGGGTCTCTCTGCCTAACCCGGGTGTCTCTGAGTACCCCGGGTGTTTCTCAGTACCCGGGTGTCTCTGCGTACCCCGGGTGTCTCTGAGTACCCCGGGTGTCTCTTTACCCCGAGTTTCTCTTCCTACCCCGGGTGTCTCTGAGTACCCCTGGTGTCTCTGAGTACCCCGGATGTCTCTGCCTACCCCTGGTGTCTCTGCCTACCCCGGGTGTCTCTGAGTAGCCCGGGGGTGTCTCTGCCTACCCCGGGTGTCTCTGACTACCCCTGGTGTCTCTGAATACCCCGGGTGTCTCTGAGAACCCCGGTTGTCTCTGCATACCCTGGGTGTCTCCGTGTACCCCGGGTGTCTCTGCCTACTCCGGGTGTCTTTGCATACCCCGGGTGTCTCAGAATACCCCGGGTCTCTATGCCTACCTCGTGTGTCTCTAAATACCCCGGGTCTCTCTGCCTACCCCGGGTGTCTCTGAATACCCCGGATCTCTCTGACTACCCCGGGTGTCTCTGCCTATCTCGGGTGTCTCAGCGTACCCCTGGTCTCTCTGCCTACCACGGGTGTGTCTGCATACCCGGGGTCTCTCTGTCTTCCCCGGGTGTCTCTGAATACCCCGGGTCTCTTTGAGTACCCCAGGTGTCTCTGAATACCCCGGGTCTCTCTGCCTACCCCGGGTGTCTCTCAGTTCCCCGGGTGTCTCTGAGTACCCCGAGTGTCTCTGAGTACCCCGGATGTCTCTGCCTACCCCGGTCCTCTCTGCCTACCCTGGGTGTCTCTGCGTTCCCCAGGTGTCTCTGAGTACCCCCGGTGTCTCTGCGTACCCCGGGTGTCTCTGTATACCCCTGGTATATCTGAGGACCCCGGGTGTCTCTGAGTACCCCGGGTGTCTCCGAATACCCCGGGTGTCTCCGTGTACCACGGGGGTCTCTGCTTACCCGGGGTTTCTCTGTGTACCTCGGGTGTCTCTGCATACCCCGGGTTTCTCTGCCTACCACGGGTGTCTCTGAGTACCCCGGGTGTCTTTCAGTACCACGGGTGTCTCTGAGTAACCCAGGTGTCTCTGCGTTCCCCGGGTGTCTCTGAGTACCCCGAGTGTCTCTGAGTACCCCGGGTATCTTTGCCTACCCCGCGTCTGTCTGCCTACCCCGGGTGTCTCTGCGTTCCCCGGGTGTCTCTGAGTACCCCAAGTGTCTCTGAGTACCCCGGGTGTCTTTGCCTACCCCGGGTGTCTCTGAATAACCCGGTTCTCTCTGCCTTCCCCGCGTGTTTCTGAATACCCCAGATCTCTCTGCCTACCCCGGGTGTCTCTGCCTACCCCGGATGTCTCTGCGTACCCCGGGTGTCTCTGAGTACCCCGGTTGTCTCTGCATACCCTGGGTGTCTCCGTGTACCCCGGGTGTCTCTGCCTACTCCGGGTGTCTTTGCGTACCCCGGGTGTCTCAGAATACCCCGGGTCTCAATGCCTACCTCGTGTGTCTCTAAATACCCCGGGTCTCTCTGCCTACCCCGGGTGTCTCTGAATACCCCGGATCTCTCTGACTACCCCGGGTGTCTCTGCCTATCTCGGGTGTCTCAGCGTACCCCTGGTCTCTCTGCCTACCCCGGGTGTCTCTGCATACCCCGGGTCTCTCTGCCTTCCCCGAGTGTCTCTGAATACCCCGGGTCTCTTTGAGTACCCCTGGTGTCTCTGAGTACCCCGGGTGTCTCTGCCTACCCCTGGTGTCTCTGTCTACACCGGGTGTCTCTGAGTAGCCCGGGTGTCTCTGTCTACCCCGGGTGTCTCTGAGTACCCCTGGTGTCTCAGTGTACCCCGGGTGTCTCTGCCTACTCCGGGTGTCTCTGCGTACCCCGGGTGTCTCAGAATACCCTGGGTCTCTATGCCTACCCCATGTGTCTCTAAATACCCCGGGTCTCTCTGCCTACCCCGGGTGTCTCTGCATACCCCGGGTCTCTCTGCCTACCCCGGGTGTCTCTGAATACCCCGGGTCTCTCTGCCTACCCCGCGTGTCTCTCAGTTCCCCGGGTGTCTCTGGGTACCCCTGGTGTCTCTGAATTCCCTGGGTCTCTCTGCCTACCCCGGGTGTATCTGCCTACCTCGGAGTGTCTCTGAGTACCCCGGGTGTCTCTCAGTTCCCCGGGTGTCTCTGCGTACCCCGGGTGTCTCTGAATACCCCGGGTGTCTCTGAGTACCCCGGGTGTCTCTGCCTACCCCGGGTGTCTCTGCATACCCCAGTTGTCTCTGATTACCCCGGGTGTCTCTGCGTACCCCGGGTGTCTCTGTGTGCCCCGGGTGTCTCTGCCTACCCAGAGTGTCTCTGAGTACCCCGGGTGTCTCTGAGTACCCCGGGTGTCTCTGAGTACCCCGGGTGTCTCTGTGTACCCCGGGTGTCTCTGCCTACCCCGGGTGTCTCTTCGTACCCCGGGTGTCTCTTAGAACCCCGGGTGTATCTGAGTACTCCGGGTGTCTCTGAGAACCCCGGGTCTCTCTGCCTACCCCGGGTGTCTCTGAATACCCCGGATCTCTCTGCCTACCCCGGGTGTCTCTGAATACCCTGGGTCTCTCTGCCTAACCCGGGTGTCTCTGAGTACCCCGGGTGTTTCTCAGTACCCGGGTGTCTCTGCGTACCCCGGGTGTCTCTGAGTACCCCGGGTGTCTCTGAGTACCCCTGGTGTCTCTGAGTACCCCGGATGTCTCTGCCTACCCCTGGTGTCTCTGCCTACCCCGGGTGTCTCTGAGTAGCCCGGGGGTGTCTCTGCCTACCCCGGGTGTCTCTGACTACCCCTGGTGTCTCTGAATACCCCGGGTGTCTCTGAGAACCCCGGTTGTCTCTGCATACCCTGGGTGTCTCCGTGTACCCCGGGTGTCTCTGCCTACTCCGGGTGTCTTTGCATACCCCGGGTGTCTCAGAATACCCCGGGTCTCTATGCCTACCTCGTGTGTCTCTAAATACCCCGGGTCTCTCTGCCTACCCCGGGTGTCTCTGAATACCCCGGATCTCTCTGACTACCCCGGGTGTCTCTGCCTATCTCAGGTGTCTCAGCGTACCCCTGGTCTCTCTGCCTACCACGGGTGTGTCTGCATACCCGGGGTCTCTCTGTCTTCCCCGGGTGTCTCTGAATACCCCGGGTCTCTTTGAGTACCCCAGGTGTCTCTGAATACCCCGGGTCTCTCTGCCTACCCCGGGTGTCTCTCAGTTCCCCGGGTGTCTCTGAGTACCCCGAGTGTCTCTGAGTACCCCGGATGTCTCTGCCTACCCCGGTCCTCTCTGCCTACCCTGGGTGTCTCTGCGTTCCCCAGGTGTCTCTGAGTACCCCCGGTGTCTCTGCGTACCCCGGGTGTATCTGTATACCCCTGGTATATCTGAGGACCCCGGGTGTCTCTGAGTACCCCGGGTGTCTCCGAATACCCCGGGTGTCTCCGTGTACCACGGGGGTCTCTGCTTACCCGGGGTTTCTCTGTGTACCTCGGGTGTCTCTGCATACCCCGGGTTTCTCTGCCTACCACGGGTGTCTCTGAGTACCCCGGGTGTCTTTCAGTACCACGGGTGTCTCTGAGTAACCCAGGTGTCTCTGCGTTCCCCGGGTGTCTCTGAGTACCCCGAGTGTCTCTGAGTACCCCGGGTATCTTTGCCTACCCCGCGTCTGTCTGCCTACCCCGGGTGTCTCTGCGTTCCCCGGGTGTCTCTGAGTACCCCAAGTGTCTCTGAGTACCCCGGGTGTCTCTGCCTACCCTGGGTTTCTCTGCCTACCCCGGGTGTCTCTGCGTACCCCGGGTGTCTCTGTGTACCCCGGGTGTCTCTGCCTACCCCGGTTGTCTCTGAGTACCCTGGGTCTCTCCGCGTACTCCGGGTGTCTCTGAGTACCCCGGGTGACTCTGAATACCGCGGGTGTCTCTGAGTACCCCGGGTGTCTCTGAGTACCCCGGGTGTCTTTGTGTACCCCGGGTGTCTCTGAGTTCCCCGGGTGTCTCTGAGTACCCCGGCTCTCTTTGCCTACCCCGGGTGTCTCTGCCTACCCCGGGTGTCTCTGCGTACCCCGGGTGTCTCTGAGTACCCCGGGGGCCTCTGCCTACCCCGGGTTTCTCTGCGTACCCCGGGTGTCTCTGAGTACCGCGTGTGTCTCCGAGTACCCCGGTGTCTCCGCGTACCCCGGGTGTCTCTGCTTTCCCCGGGTGTCTCTGAGTACCCCAAGTGTCTCTGAGTACCCCGGGTGTCTCTGCCTACCCCGGGCTTCTCTCCCTACCCCGGGTGTCTCTGCGTACCCCGGGTGTCTCTGTGTACCCCGGGTGTCTCTGCCTACCCCGGTTGTCTCTGAGTACCCCGGGTGTCTCTGAGTACCCCGGGTGTCTCTGAGTACCCCGGGTGTCTCTGTGTACCCCGGGTGTCTCTGAGTTCCCCGGGTGTCTCTGAGTACCCCGGGTCTCTTTGCCTACCCCGGGTGTCTCTGCCTACCCCGGGTGTCTCTGCGTACCCCGGGTGTCTCTGAGTACCCCGGGGGTCTCTGCCTACCCCGGGTTTCTCTGCGTACCCCGGGTGTCTCTGAGTACCGCGTGTGTCTCCGAGTACCCCGGTGTCTCCGCGTACCCTGGGTGTCTCCGTGTACCCCGGGTGTCTCTGCGTACCCCGAGTGTCTCTGAGTACCCCGGGTGTCTCTGAGTACCCCGGGTGTCTCTGAGTACCCCGGGTCTCTTTGCCTACCCCGGGTGTCTCTGAATAACCCGGTTCTCTCTGCCTTCCCCGCGTGTTTCTGAATACCCCGGATGTCTCTGCCTACCCCGGGTGCCTCTGCCTACCCCGGGTGTCTCTGCGTACCCCGGGTTTCTCTGAGAACCCCGGGTGTCTCGGAGTACCCCGAGTGTCTCTGAGTATCCCGGTTGTCTCCGAAAACCCCGGGTGTCTCCGTGTACCACGGGGGTCTCTGCTTACCCCGGGTTTCTCTGTGTACCTCGGGTGTCTCTGCATACCCCGGGTTTCTCTGCCTACCGCGGGTGTCTCTGAGTACCACGGGTGTCTCTCAGTGCCACGGGTGTCTCTGAGTAACCCAGGTGTCTCTGCGTTCCCCGGGTGTCTCTGAGTACCCCGAGTGTCTCTGAGTACCCCGGGTGTCTCTGCCTAGTTCGGGTCTGTCTGCCTACCCCGGGTGTCTCTGCGTTCCCCGGGTGTCTCTGAGTACCCCGAGTGTCTCTGAGTACCCCGGGTGTCTCTGCCTACCCCGGGTTTCTCTGCCTAACCCGGGTGTCTCTGCGTACCCCGGGTGTCTCTGCCTACCCCGGGTGCCTCTGAGTAACCCTGGTGTCTCCGCGTACCCCGGGTGTCTCCGTGTTCCCCGGGTGTCTCTGCGTACCCCGGGTGTCTCTGAGTACCCCGGGTGACTCTGAGTACCCCGGGTGTCTCTGAGTACCCCGGGTGTCTCTGAGTACCCCGGGTGTCTCTGAGTACCCCGGGTCTCTTTGCCTACCCCGGGTGTCTCTGAATAACCCGGTTCTCTCTGCCTTCCCCGCGTGTTTCTGAATACGCCCGATCTCTCTGCCTACCCCAGGTGTCTCTGCCTACCCCGGGTGTCTCTGCGTACCCCGGGTTTCTCTGAGAACCCCGGGTGTCTCTGAGTACCCCGAGTGTCTCTGAGTGCCCCGGGTGTCTCTGCCTACCCGGGTTTCTCTGCATACCCCGGGTGTCTCTGAGTTCCGCGTGTGTCTCCGAGTACCCCGGTGTCTCCGCGTACCCCCGGTGTCTCCGTGTACCCCGGGTGTCTCTGCGTACCCCGAGTTTCTTTGAGTACCCCGGGTGTCTCTGAGTACCCCGGGTGTCTCTGAGTACCCCGGGTGTCTCTGTGTACCGCGGGTGTCTCTGAGTACCCCGGGTGTTTCTGCCTACCCCGGGTGTCTCTGAATACCCCGGATTTCTCTGCCTACCCCGGGTGTCTCTGAATACCCTGGGTCTCTCTGCCTACCCCAGGTGTCTCTGCCTATCCCGGGTGTCTCTGAGTACCCCGGGTGTTTCTCAGTACCCCGGGTGTCTCTGCGTACCCCGGGTGTCTCTGAGTACCCTGGGTGTCTCTGTACCCCGGGTGTCTCTCCCTACCCCGGGTGTCTCTGAGTACCCCTGGTGTCTCTGAGTACCCCGGGTGTCTCTGCCTACCCCTGGTGTCTCTGCCTACCCCGGATGTCTCTGAGAAGCCCGGTTGGCTCTGCCTACCCCGGCTGTCTCTGATTACCCCTGGTGTCTCTGAATACCCCGGGTGTCTCTGAGTACCCCGGATGTCTCTGCATACCCTGGGTGTCTCCGTGTACCCCGGGTGTCTCTGCCTACTTCGGGTGTCTCTGCGTACCCCGGGTGTCTCAGAATACCCCGGGTCTCTATGCCTACCCCGTGTGTCTCTAAATACCCCGGGTCTCTCTGCCTACCCCGGGTGTCTCTGAATACCCCGGATCTCTCTGACTACCCCGGGTGTCTCTGCATACCCCGGGTCTCTCTGCCTACCCCGGGTGTCTCTGAATACCCCGGATCTCTCTGACTACCCCGGGTGTCTCTGCCTATCTCAGGTGTCTCAGCGTACCCCTGGTCTCTCTGCCTACCACGGGTGTGTCTGCATACCCGGGGTCTCTCTGTCTTCCCCGGGTGTCTCTGAATACCCCGGGTCTCTTTGAGTACCCCAGGTGTCTCTGAATACCCCGGGTCTCTCTGCCTACCCCGGGTGTCTCTCAGTTCCCCGGGTGTCTCTGAGTACCCCGAGTGTCTCTGAGTACCCCGGATGTCTCTGCCTACCCCGGTCCTCTCTGCCTACCCTGGGTGTCTCTGCGTTCCCCAGGTGTCTCTGAGTACCCCCGGTGTCTCTGCGTACCCCGGGTGTATCTGTATACCCCTGGTATATCTGAGGACCCCGGGTGTCTCTGAGTACCCCGGGTGTCTCCGAATACCCCGGGTGTCTCCGTGTACCACGGGGGTCTCTGCTTACCCGGGGTTTCTCTGTGTACCTCGGGTGTCTCTGCATACCCCGGGTTTCTCTGCCTACCACGGGTGTCTCTGAGTACCCCGGGTGTCTTTCAGTACCACGGGTGTCTCTGAGTAACCCAGGTGTCTCTGCGTTCCCCGGGTGTCTCTGAGTACCCCGAGTGTCTCTGAGTACCCCGGGTATCTTTGCCTACCCCGCGTCTGTCTGCCTACCCCGGGTGTCTCTGCGTTCCCCGGGTGTCTCTGAGTACCCCAAGTGTCTCTGAGTACCCCGGGTGTCTCTGCCTACCCTGGGTTTCTCTGCCTACCCCGGGTGTCTCTGCGTACCCCGGGTGTCTCTGTGTACCCCGGGTGTCTCTGCCTACCCCGGTTGTCTCTGAGTACCCTGGGTCTCTCCGCGTACTCCGGGTGTCTCTGAGTACCCCGGGTGACTCTGAATACCGCGGGTGTCTCTGAGTACCCCGGGTGTCTCTGAGTACCCCGGGTGTCTTTGTGTACCCCGGGTGTCTCTGAGTTCCCCGGGTGTCTCTGAGTACCCCGGCTCTCTTTGCCTACCCCGGGTGTCTCTGCCTACCCCGGGTGTCTCTGCGTACCCCGGGTGTCTCTGAGTACACCGGGGGCCTCTGCCTACCCCGGGTTTCTCTGCGTACCCCGGGTGTCTCTGAGTACCGCGTGTGTCTCCGAGTACCCCGGTGTCTCCGCGTACCCCGGGTGTCTCTGCTTTCCCCGGGTGTCTCTGAGTACCCCAAGTGTCTCTGAGTACCCCGGGTGTCTCTGCCTACCCCGGGCTTCTCTCCCTACCCCGGGTGTCTCTGCGTACCCCGGGTGTCTCTGTGTACCCCGGGTGTCTCTGCCTACCCCGGTTGTCTCTGAGTACCCCGGGTGTCTCTGAGTACCCCGGGTGTCTCTGAGTACCCCGGGTGTCTCTGTGTACCCCGGGTGTCTCTGAGTTCCCCGGGTGTCTCTGAGTACCCCGGGTCTCTTTGCCTACCCCGGGTGTCTCTGCCTACCCCGGGTGTCTCTGCGTACCCCGGGTGTCTCTGAGTACCCCGGGGGTCTCTGCCTACCCCGGGTTTCTCTGCGTACCCCGGGTGTCTCTGAGTACCGCGTGTGTCTCCGAGTACCCCGGTGTCTCCGCGTACCCTGGGTGTCTCCGTGTACCCCGGGTGTCTCTGCGTACCCCGAGTGTCTCTGAGTACCCCGGGTGTCTCTGAGTACCCCGGGTGTCTCTGAGTACCCCGGGTCTCTTTGCCTACCCCGGGTGTCTCTGAATAACCCGGTTCTCTCTGCCTTCCCCGCGTGTTTCTGAATACCCCGGATGTCTCTGCCTACCCCGGGTGCCTCTGCCTACCCCGGGTGTCTCTGCGTACCCCGGGTTTCTCTGAGAACCCCGGGTGTCTCGGAGTACCCCGAGTGTCTCTGAGTATCCCGGTTGTCTCCGAAAACCCCGGGTGTCTCCGTGTACCACGGGGGTCTCTGCTTACCCCGGGTTTCTCTGTGTACCTCGGGTGTCTCTGCATACCCCGGGTTTCTCTGCCTACCGCGGGTGTCTCTGAGTACCACGGGTGTCTCTCAGTGCCACGGGTGTCTCTGAGTAACCCAGGTGTCTCTGCGTTCCCCGGGTGTCTCTGAGTACCCCGAGTGTCTCTGAGTACCCCGGGTGTCTCTGCCTAGTTCGGGTCTGTCTGCCTACCCCGGGTGTCTCTGCGTTCCCCGGGTGTCTCTGAGTACCCCGAGTGTCTCTGAGTACCCCGGGTGTCTCTGCCTACCCCGGGTTTCTCTGCCTAACCCGGGTGTCTCTGCGTACCCCGGGTGTCTCTGCCTACCCCGGGTGCCTCTGAGTAACCCTGGTGTCTCCGCGTACCCCGGGTGTCTCCGTGTTCCCCGGGTGTCTCTGCGTACCCCGGGTGTCTCTGAGTACCCCGGGTGACTCTGAGTACCCCGGGTGTCTCTGAGTACCCCGGGTGTCTCTGAGTACCCCGGGTGTCTCTGAGTACCCCGGGTCTCTTTGCCTACCCCGGGTGTCTCTGAATAACCCGGTTCTCTCTGCCTTCCCCGCGTGTTTCTGAATACGCCCGATCTCTCTGCCTACCCCAGGTGTCTCTGCCTACCCCGGGTGTCTCTGCGTACCCCGGGTTTCTCTGAGAACCCCGGGTGTCTCTGAGTACCCCGAGTGTCTCTGAGTGCCCCGGGTGTCTCTGCCTACCCGGGTTTCTCTGCATACCCCGGGTGTCTCTGAGTTCCGCGTGTGTCTCCGAGTACCCCGGTGTCTCCGCGTACCCCCGGTGTCTCCGTGTACCCCGGGTGTCTCTGCGTACCCCGAGTTTCTTTGAGTACCCCGGGTGTCTCTGAGTACCCCGGGTGTCTCTGAGTACCCCGGGTGTCTCTGTGTACCGCGGGTGTCTCTGAGTACCCCGGGTGTTTCTGCCTACCCCGGGTGTCTCTGAATACCCCGGATTTCTCTGCCTACCCCGGGTGTCTCTGAATACCCTGGGTCTCTCTGCCTACCCCAGGTGTCTCTGCCTATCCCGGGTGTCTCTGAGTACCCCGGGTGTTTCTCAGTACCCCGGGTGTCTCTGCGTACCCCGGGTGTCTCTGAGTACCCTGGGTGTCTCTGTACCCCGGGTGTCTCTCCCTACCCCGGGTGTCTCTGAGTACCCCTGGTGTCTCTGAGTACCCCGGGTGTCTCTGCCTACCCCTGGTGTCTCTGCCTACCCCGGATGTCTCTGAGAAGCCCGGTTGGCTCTGCCTACCCCGGCTGTCTCTGATTACCCCTGGTGTCTCTGAATACCCCGGGTGTCTCTGAGTACCCCGGATGTCTCTGCATACCCTGGGTGTCTCCGTGTACCCCGGGTGTCTCTGCCTACTTCGGGTGTCTCTGCGTACCCCGGGTGTCTCAGAATACCCCGGGTCTCTATGCCTACCCCGTGTGTCTCTAAATACCCCGGGTCTCTCTGCCTACCCCGGGTGTCTCTGAATACCCCGGATCTCTCTGACTACCCCGGGTGTCTCTGCATACCCCGGGTCTCTCTGCCTACCCCGGGTGTCTCTGAATTCCCCGGGTCTCTTTGCCTACCCCTGGTGTCTCTGAATACCCCGGGTCTCTCTGCCTACCCCGGGTGTCTCTCAGTTCCCCGGGTGTCTCTGGGTACCCCTGGTGACTCTGAATTCCCTGGGTCTCTCTGCCTACCCCGGGTGTCTCTGCCTACCTCGGGTGTCTCTGAGTACCCCGGGTGTTTCTCATTTCCCTGGGTGTCTCTGTGTACCCCGGGTGTCTCTGAGTACCCCGGGTGTCTCTGCCTACCCCGGGTGTCTCTGCGTACCCCGAGTGTCTCTGAGTACCCCGGGTGTCTCTGAGTACCCCGGGTGTCTCTGAGTGCCCCTGGTCTCTTTGCCTACCCCGGGTGTCTCTGAATAACCCGGTTCTCTCTGCCTTCCCCGCGTGTTTCTGAATACCCCGGATCTCTCTGCCTACCCCGGGTGTCTCTGCCTACCCCGGGTGTCTCTGCGTACCCCGGGTTTCTCTGAGAACCCCGGGTGTCTCTGAGTACCCCGAGTGTCTCTGAGTATCCCGGGTGTCTCCGAAAACCCCGGGTGTCTCCGTGTACCACGGGGGTCTCTGCTTACCCCGGGTTTCTCTGTGTACCTCGGGTGTCTCTGCATACCCCGGGTTTCTCTGCCTACCGCGGGTGTCTCTGAGTACCCCGGGTGTCTCTGAGTACCCCGGGTCTCTTTGCCTACCCCGGGTGTCTCTGAATAACCCGGTTCTCTCTGCCTTCCCCGCGTGTTTCTGAATACCCCGGATCTCTCTGCCTACCCCGGGTGTCTCTGCCTACCCCGGGTGTCTCTGCGTACCCCGGGTTTCTCTGAGAACCCCGGGTGTCTCTGAGTACCCCGAGTGTCTCTGAGTATCCCGGGTGTCTCCGAAAACCCCGGGTGTCTCCGTGTACCACGGGGGTCTCTGCTTACCCCGGGTTTCTCTGTGTACCTCGGGTGTCTCTGCATACCCCGGGTTTCTCTGCCTACCGCGGGTGTCTCTGAGTACCACGGGTGTCTCTCAGTACCACGGGTGTCTCTGAGTAACCCAGGTGTCTCTGCGTTCCCCGGGTGTCTCTGAGTACCCCGAGTGTCTCTGAGTACCCCTGGTGTCTCTGCCTACCCCGGGTGTCTCTGAGTACCCCGGATGTCTCTGCATACCCTGGGTGTCTCCGTGTACCCCGGGTGTCTCTGCCTACTTCGGGTGTCTCTGCGTACCCCGGGTGTCTCAGAATACCCCGGGTCTCTATGCCTACCCCGTGTGTCTCTAAATACCCCGGGTCTCTCTGCCTACCCCGGGTGTCTCTGAATACCCCGGATCTCTCTGACTACCCCGGGTGTCTCTGCATACCCCGGGTCTCTCTGCCTACCCCGGGTGTCTCTGAATTCCCCGGGTCTCTTTGCCTACCCCTGGTGTCTCTGAATACCCCGGGTCTCTCTGCCTACCCCGGGTGTCTCTCAGTTCCCCGGGTGTCTCTGGGTACCCCTGGTGACTCTGAATTCCCTGGGTCTCTCTGCCTACCCCGGGTGTCTCTGCCTACCTCGGGTGTCTCTGAGTACCCCGGGTGTCTCTCATTTCCCTGGGTGTCTCTGCGTACCCCGGGTGTCTCTGAGTACCCCGGGTGTCTCTGCCTACCCCGGGTGTCTCTGCGTACCCCGAGTGTCTCTGAGTACCCCGGGTGTCTCTGAGTACCCCGGGTGTCTCTGAGTGCCCCTGGTCTCTTTGCCTACCCCGGGTGTCTCTGAATAACCCGGTTCTCTCTGCCTTCCCCGCGTGTTTCTGAATACCCCGGATCTCTCTGCCTACCCCGGGTGTCTCTGCCTACCCCGGGTGTCTCTGCGTACCCCGGGTTTCTCTGAGAACCCCGGGTGTCTCTGAGTACCCCGAGTGTCTCTGAGTATCCCGGGTGTCTCCGAAAACCCCGGGTGTCTCCGTGTACCACGGGGGTCTCTGCTTACCCCGGGTTTCTCTGTGTACCTCGGGTGTCTCTGCATACCCCGGGTTTCTCTGCCTACCGCGGGTGTCTCTGAGTACCCCGGGTGTCTCTGAGTACCCCGGGTCTCTTTGCCTACCCCGGGTGTCTCTGAATAACCCGGTTCTCTCTGCCTTCCCCGCGTGTTTCTGAATACCCCGGATCTCTCTGCCTACCCCGGGTGTCTCTGCCTACCCCGGGTGTCTCTGCGTACCCCGGGTTTCTCTGAGAACCCCGGGTGTCTCTGAGTACCCCGAGTGTCTCTGAGTATCCCGGGTGTCTCCGAAAACCCCGGGTGTCTCCGTGTACCACGGGGGTCTCTGCTTACCCCGGGCTTCTCTGTGTACCTCGGGTGTCTCTGCATACCCCGGGTTTCTCTGCCTACCGCGGGTGTCTCTGAGTACCACGGGTGTCTCTCAGTACCACGGGTGTCTCTGAGTAACCCAGGTGTCTCTGCGTTCCCCGGGTGTCTCTGAGTACCCCGAGTGTCTCTGAGTACCCCTGGTGTCTCTGAATACCCCGGGTCTGTCTGCCTACCCCGGGTGTCTCTGCGTTCCCCGGGTGTCTCTGAGTACCCCGAGTGTCTCTGAGTACCCCGGGTGTCTCTGCTTACCCCGGGTTTCTCTGCCTACCCCGGGTGTCTCTGCGTACCCCGGGTGTCTCTGCCTACCCCGGGTGCCTCTGAGTACCCCGGGTGTCTCCGTGTACCCCGGGTGTCTCCGTGTTCCCCGGGTGTCTCTGCGTACCCCGGGTGTCTCTGAGTACCCCGGGTGACTCTGAGTACCCCGGGTGTCTCTGAGTACCCCGGGTGTCTCTGAGTACTCCGGGTGTCTCTGTGTACCCCGGGTGTCTCTGAGTACCCCGGGTGTCTCTGAGTACCCCGGGTCTCTTTGCCTACCCCGGGTGTCTCTGAATAACCCGGTTCTCTCTGCCTTCCCCGCGTGTTTCTGAATACCCCGGAATTCTCTGCCTACCCCGGGTGTCTCTGCCTACCCCGGATGTCTCTGCGTACCCCGGGTTTCTCTGAGAACCCCGGGTGTCTCTGAGTACCCCGAGTGTCTCTGAGTACCCCGGGTGTCTCTGCCCTCCCCCGGGTTTCTCTGCATACCCCGGGTGTCTCTGAGTCCCGCGTGTGTCTCCGAGTACCCCGGTGTCTCCGCGTACCCCCGGTGTCTCCGTGTACCCCGGGTGTCTCTGCGTACCCCGAGTGTCTTTGAGTACCCCGGGTGTCTCTGAGTACCCCGGGTGTCTCTGAGTACCCCGGGTGTCTCTGTGTACGCCGGGTGTCTCTGAGTACCCCGGGTGTTTCTGCCTACCCCGGGTGTCTCTGCGTTCCCCGGGTGTCTCTGAGAACCCCGGGTGTATCTGAGTACCCCGGGTGTCTCCGAGTGCCCCAGGTCTCTCTGCCTACCCCGGGTGTCTCTGAATACCCCGGATCTCTCTGCCTACCCCGGGTGTCTCTGAATACCCTGGGTCTCTGCCTACCCCAGGTGTCTCTGCCTACCCCGGGTGTCTCTGAGTACCCCGGGTGTTTCTCAGTACCCCGGGTGTCTCTGCGTACCCCGGGTGTCTCTGAGTACCCTGGGTGTCTCTGTACCCCGGGTGTCTCTGCCTACCCCGGGTGTCTCTGAGTACCCCTGGTGTCTCTGAGTACCCCGGGTGTCTCTGCCTACCCCTGGTATCTCTGAGTACCCCGGGTCTCTTTGCCTACCCTGGGTGTCTCTGAATAACCCGGTTCTCAATGCCTTCCCCGCGTGGTTCTGAATACCCCCGATCTCTCAGCCTACCCCGGGTGTCTCTGCCTACCCCGGGTGTCTCTGCATACCCCGGGTTTCTCTGAGAACCCCGGGTGTCTCTGAGTACCCCGAGTGTCTCTGAGTACCCCGGGTGTCTCTGCCTACCCCGGGTTTCTCTGCATACCCCGGGTGTCTCTGAGTCCCGCATGTGTCTCCGAGTACCCCGGTGTCTCCGCGAACCCCGGTGTCTCCGTGTACCCCGGGTGTCTCTGCGTACCCCGAGTTTATTTGAGTACCCCGGGTGTCTCTGAGTACCCCGGGTGTCTCTGAGTACCCCGGGTGTCTCTGTGTACGCCGGGTGTCTCTGAGTACCCCGGGTGTTTCTGCCTACCCCGGGTGTCTCTGCGTTCCCCGGGTGTCTCTGAGAACCCCGGGTGTATCTGAGTACCCCGGGTGTCTCCGAGTGCCCCAGGTCTCTCTGCCTACCCCGGGTGTCTCTGAATACCCCGGATCTCTCTGCCTACCCCGGGTGTCTCTGAATACCCTGGGTCTCTGCCTACCCCAGGTGTCTCTGCCTACCCCGGGTGTCTCTGAGTACCCCGGGTGTTTCTCAGTACCCCGGGTGTCTCTGCGTACCCCGGGTGTCTCTGAGTACCCTGGGTGTCTCTGTACCCCGGGTGTCTCTGCCTACCCCGGGTGTCTCTGAGTACCCCTGGTGTCTCTGAGTACCCCGGGTGTCTCTGCCTACCCCTGGTATCTCTGAGTACCCCGGGTCTCTTTGCCTACCCTGGGTGTCTCTGAATAACCCGGTTCTCAATGCCTTCCCCGCGTGGTTCTGAATACCCCCGATCTCTCAGCCTACCCCGGGTGTCTCTGCCTACCCCGGGTGTCTCTGCATACCCCGGGTTTCTCTGAGAACCCCGGGTGTCTCTGAGTACCCCGAGTGTCTCTGAGTACCCCGGGTGTCTCTGCCTACCCCGGGTTTCTCTGCATACCCCGGGTGTCTCTGAGTCCCGCATGTGTCTCCGAGTACCCCGGTGTCTCCGCGTACCCCCGGTGTCTCCGTGTACCCCGGGTGTCTCTGCGTACCCCGAGTTTATTTGAGTACCCCGGGTGTCTCTGAGTACCCCGGGTGTCTCTGAGTACCCCGGGTGTCTCTGTGTACCCCTGGTGTCTCTGAGTACCCCGGGTGTTTCTGCCTACCCCGGGTGTCTCTGCGTACCCCGGGTGTCTCTGAGAACCCCGGGTGTATCTGAGTACCCCGGGTGTCTCCGAGTACCCCGGGTCTCTCTGCCTACCCCGGGTGTCCCTGAATACCCAGGATCTCTCTGCCTACCCCGGGTGTCTCTGAATACCCTGGGTCTCTCTGCCTACCCCAGGTGTCTCTGCCTACCCCGGGTGTCTCTGAGTACCCCGGGTGTTTCTCAGTACCCCAGGTGTCTCTGCGTACCCCGGGTGTCTCTGAGTACCCTGGGTGTCTCTGTACCCCGGGTGTCTTTGCCTACCCCGGGTGTCTCTGAGTATCCCTGGTGTCTCTGAGTACCCCGGGTGTCTCTGCCTACCCCTGGTGTCTCTGCCTACCCCGGATGTCTCTGAGAAGCCCGGTTGGCTCTGCCTACCCCGGCTGTCTCTGAGTACCCCTGGTGTCTCTGAATACCACGGGTGTCTCTGAGTACCCCGGATGTCTCTGCATACCCTGGGTGTCTCCGTGTACCCCGGGTGTCTCTGCCTACTCCGGGTGTCTCTGTGTACCCCGGGTGTCTCAGAATACCCCGGGTCTCTATGCCTACCCCGTGTGTCTCTAAATACCCCGGGTCTCTCTGCCTACCCCGGGTGTCTCTGAATACCCCGGATCTCTCTGACTACTCTGGGTGTCTCTGCATACCCCGGGTGTATCTGCCTACCCCGGGTTTCTCTGCCTACCCCGGGTGTCTCTGCGTACCCCGGGTGTCTCTGCCTACCCCGGGTGCCTCTGAGTACCCCGGGTGTCTCCGTGTACCCCGGGTGTCTCCGTGTTCCCCGGGTGTCTCTGCATACCCCGGGTGTCTCTGAGTACCCCGGGTGACTCTGAGTACCCCGGGTGTCTCTGAGTACCCCGGGTGTCTCTGAGTACTCCGGGTGTCTCTGTGTACCCCGGGTGTCTCTGAGTACCCCGGGTGTCTCTGAGTACCCCGGGTCTCTTTGCCTACCCCGGGTGTCTCTGAATAACCCGGTTCTCTCTGCCTTCCCCGCGTGTTTCTGAATACCCCGGAATTCTCTGCCTACCCCGGGTGTCTCTGCCTACCCCGGATGTCTCTGCGTACCCCGGGTTTCTCTGAGAACCCCGGGTGTCTCTGAGTACCCCGAGTGTCTCTGAGTACCCCGGGTGTCTCTGCCCTCCCCCGGGTTTCTCTGCATACCCCGGGTGTCTCTGAGTCCCGCGTGTGTCTCCGAGTACCCCGGTGTCTCCGCGTACCCCCGGTGTCTCCGTGTACCCCGGGTGTCTCTGCGTACCCCGAGTGTCTTTGAGTACCCCGGGTGTCTCTGAGTACCCCGGGTGTCTCTGAGTACCCCGGGTGTCTCTGTGTACGCCGGGTGTCTCTGAGTACCCCGGGTGTTTCTGCCTACCCCGGGTGTCTCTGCGTTCCCCGGGTGTCTCTGAGAACCCCGGGTGTATCTGAGTACCCCGGGTGTCTCCGAGTGCCCCAGGTCTCTCTGCCTACCCCGGGTGTCTCTGAATATCCCGGATCTCTCTGCCTACCCCGGGTGTCTCTGAATACCCTGGGTCTCTGCCTACCCCAGGTGTCTCTGCCTACCCCGGGTGTCTCTGAGTACCCCGGGTGTTTCTCAGTACCCCGGGTGTCTCTGCGTACCCCGGGTGTCTCTGAGTACCCTGGGTGTCTCTGTACCCCGGGTGTCTCTGCCTACCCCGGGTGGCTCTGAGTACCCCTGGTGTCTCTGAGTACCCCGGGTGTCTCTGCCTACCCCTGGTGTCTCTGAGTACCCCGGGTCTCTTTGCCTACCCTGGGTGTCTCTGAATAACCCGGTTCTCAATGCCTTCCCCGCGTGGTTCTGAATACCCCCGATCTCTCAGCCTACCCCGGGTGTCTCTGCCTACCCCGGGTGTCTCTGCATACCCCGGGTTTCTCTGAGAACCCCGGGTGTCTCTGAGTACCCCGAGTGTCTCTGAGTACCCCGGGTGTCTCTGCCTACCCCGGGTTTCTCTGAGTACCCCGGGTGTCTCTGTGTACCCCGGGTGTCTCTGAGTACCCCCGGTGTCTCCGTGTACCCCGGGTGTCTCTGCGTACCCCGAGTTTCTTTGAGTACCCCGGGTGTCTCTGAGTACCCCGGGTGTCTCTGAGTACCCCGGGTGTCTCTGTGTACCCCGGGTGTCTCTGAGTACCCCGGGTGTTTCTGCCTACCCCGGGTGTCTCTGCATACCCCGGGTGTCTCTGAGAACCCCGGGTGTATCTGAGTACCCCGGGTGTCTCCGAGTACCCCGGGTCTCTCTGCCTACCCCGGGTGTCTCTGAATACCCAGGATCTCTCTGCCTACCCCGGGTGTCTCTGAATACCCTGGGTCTCTCTGCCTACCCCAGGTGTCTCTGCTTACACCGGGTGTCTCTGAGTACCCCGGGTGTTTCTCAGTACCCCAGGTGTCTCTACGTACCCCGGGTGTCTCTGAGTACCCTGGGTGTCTCTGTACCCCGGGTGTCTTTGCCTACCCCGGGTGTCTCTGAGTATCCCTGGTGTCTCTGAGTACCCCGGGTGTTTCTGCCTACCCCTGGTGTCTCTGCCTACCCCGGATGTCTCTGAGAAGCCCGGTTGGCTCTGCCTACCCCGGCTGTCTCTGAGTACCCCTGGTGTCTCTGAATACCACGGGTGTCTCTGAGTACCCCGGATGTCTCTGCATACCCTGGGTGTCTCCGTGTACCCCGGGTGTCTCTGCCTACTCCGGGTGTCTCTGTGTACCCCGGGTGTCTCAGAATACCCCGGGTCTCTATGCCTACCCCGTGTGTCTCTAAATACCCCGGGTCTCTCTGCCTACCCCGGGTGTCTCTGAATACCCCGGATCTCTCTGACTACTCTGGGTGTCTCTGCATACCCCGGGTCTCTCTGCCTACCCCGGGTGTCTCTGAATACCCCGGGTCTCTTTGCCTACCCCAGGTGTCTCTGAATACCCCGGGTCTCTCTGCCTACCCCGGGTGTCTCTCAGTTCCCCGGGTGTCTCTGTGTACCCCTGGTGTCTCTGAATTCCCTGGGTCTCTCTGCCTACCCCGGTTGTCTCTGCCTACCTCGGGTGTCTCTGAGTACCCCGGGTGTCTCTCATTTCCCCGGGTGTCTCTGCGTACCCCGGGTGTCTCTGAGTACCCCGGGTGTCTCTGAGTACCCCGGGTGTCTCTGCCTACCCCGTGTGTCTCTGCGTACCCCGAGTGTCTCTGAGTACCCCGGGTGTCTCTGAGTACCCCGGGTGTCTCTGAGTACCCCGGGTCTCTTTGCCTACCCCGGGTGTCTCTGAATAACCCGGTTCTCTCTGCCTTCCCCGCGTGTTTCTGAATACCCCGGATCTCTCTGCCTACCCCGGGTGTCTCTTCCTACCCCGGGTGTCTCTGCGTACCCCGGGTTTCTCTGAGAACCCCGGGTGTCTCTGAGTACCCCGAGTGTCTCTGCGTATCCCGGGTGTCTCCGAAAAGCCCGGGTGTCTCCGTGTACCACGGGGGTCTCTGCTTACCCCGGGTTTCTCTGTGTACCTCGGGTGTCTCTGCATTCCCCGGGTTTCTCTGCCTACCGCGGGTGTCTCTGAGTACCACGGGTGTCTCTCAGTACCACGGGTGTCTCTGAGTAACCCAGGTGTCTCTGCGTTCCCTGGGTGTCTCTGAGTACCCCGAGTGTCTCTGAGTAGCCCTGGTGTCTCTGCCTACCCTGGTTCTGTCTGCCTACCCCGGGTGTCTCTGCGTTCCCCGGGTGTCTCTGAGTACCCCGAGTGTCGCTGAGTACCCCGGGTGTCTCTGCCTACCCCGGGTTTCTCTGCCTACTCCGGGTGTCTCTGAGTACCCCGGGTGTCTCTGCCTACCCCGGTTGCCTCTGAGTACCCCGGGTGTCTCCGCGTACCCCGGGTGTCTCCGTGTTCCCCGGGTGTCTCTGCGTACCCCGGGTGTCTCTGAGTGCCCTGGGTGACTCTGAGTACCCCGGGTGTCTCTGAGTACCCCGGGTGTCTCTGAGTACTCCGGGTGTCTCTGTGTACCCCGGGTGTCTCTGAGTACCCTGGGTGTCTCTGAGTACCCCGGGTCTCTTTGCCTACCCCGGGTGTCTCTGAATAACCCCGGTTCTCTCTGCCTTCCCCGCATGTTTCTGAATACCCCGGATCTCTCTGCCTACCCCGGGTGTCTCTGCCTACCCCGGGTGTCTTTGCGTACCCCGGGTTTCTCTGAGAACCCCGGGTGTCTCTGAGTACCCCGAATGTCTCTGAGTACCCCGGGTGTCTCTGCCCTCCCCCGGGTTTCTCTGCATACCCCGGGTGTCTCTGAGTCCCGCGTGTGTCTCCGAGTACCCCGGTGTCTCCCCGTACCCCCGGTGTCTCCGTGTACCCCGGGTGTCTCTGCGTACCCCGAGTGTCTTTGAGTACCCCGGGTGTCTCTGAGTACCCCGGGTGTCTCTGAGTACCCCGGGTGTCTCTGTGTACCCCGGGTGTCTCTGAGTACCCCGGGTGTTTCTGCCTACCCCGGGTGTCTCTACGTACCCCGGGTGTCTCTGAGAACCCCGGGTGTATCTGAGTACCCCGGGTGTCTCCGAGTACCCCGGGTCTCTCTGCCTACCCCGGGTGTCTCTGAATACCCCGGATCTTTCTGCCTACCCCGGGTGTCTCTGAATACCCTGGGTCTCTCTGCCTACCCCAGGTGTCTCTGCCTACCCCGGGTGTCTCTGAGTACCCCGGGTGTTTCTCAGTACCCCGGGTGTCTCTGCGTACCCCGGGTGTCTTTGAGTACCCTGGGTGTCTCTGTACCCCGGGTGTCTCTGCCTACCCCGGGTGTCTCTGAGTACCCCTGGTGTCTCTGAGTATCCCGGGTGTCTCTGCCTACCCCTGGTGTCTCTGCCTACCCCGGATGTCTCTGAGAAGCCCGGTTGTCTCTGCCTACCCCGGCTGTCTCTGAGTACCCCTGGTGTCTCTGAATACCCCGAGTGTCTCTGAGTACCCCGGATGTCTCTGCATACCCTGGGTGTCTCCGTGTACCCCGGGTGTCTCTGCGTACCCCGAGTGTCTTTGAGTACCCCGGGGGTCTCTGAGTACCCCGGGTGTCTCTGAGTACCCCGGGTGTCTCTGTGTACCCCGGTTGTCTCTGAGTACCCCGGGTGTTTCTGCCTACCCCGGGTGTCTCTGCGTACCCCGGGTGTCTCTGAGAACCCCGGGTGTATCTGAGTACCCCGGGTGTCTCCGAGTACCCCGGGTCTCTCTGCCTACCCCGGGTGTCTCTGAATACCCCGGATCTTTCTGCCTACCCCGGGTGTCTCTGAATACCCTGGGTCTCTCTGCCTACCCCAGGTGTCTCTGCCTACCCCGGGTGTCTCTGAGTACCCCGGGTGATTCTCAGTACCCCGGGTGTCTCTGCGTACCCCGGGTATCTTTGAGTACCCTGGGTGTCTCTGTACCCCGGGTGTCTCTGCCTACCCCGGGTGTCTCTGAGTACCCCTGGTGTCTCTGAGTATCCCGGGTGTCTCTGCCTACCCCTGGTGTCTCTGCCTACCCCGGATGTCTCTGAGAAGCCCGGTTGTCTCTGCCTACCCCGGCTGTCTCTGAGTACCCCTGGTGTCTCTGAATACCCCGGGTGTCTCTGAGTACCCCGGATGTCTCTGCATACCCTGGGTGTCTCCGTGTACCCCGGGTGTCTCTGCCTACTCCGGGTGTCTCTGCGTACCCCGGGTGTCTCAGAATACCCCGGGTCTCTATGCCTACCCCGTGTCTCTAAATACCCCGGGTCTCTCTGCCTACCCCGGGTGTCTCTGAATACTCCGGATCTCTCTGACTACCCCGGGTGTCTCTGCATACCCCGGGTCTCTCTGCCTACCCCGGGTGTCTCTGAATACCCCGGGTTTCTTTGCCTACCCCAGGTGTCTCTGAATACCCCGGGTCTCTCTGCCTACCCCGTGTGTCTCTCAGTTCCCCGGGTGTCTCTGGGTACCCCTGGTGTCTCTGAATTCCCTGGGTCTCTCTGCCTACCCCGGGTGTCTCTGCCTACCTCGGGTGTCTCTGAGTACCCCGGGTGTCTCTCATTTCCCCGCGTGTCTCTGCATACCCCGGGTGTCTCTGAGTACCCGGGTGTCTCTGAGTACCCCGGGTGTCTCTGCCTACCCCGGGTGTCTCTGCGTACCCCGAGTGTCTCTGAGTACCCCGGGTCTCTTTGCCTACCACGGGTGTCTCTGAATAACCCGGTTCTCTCTGCCTTCCCCGCGTGTTTCTGAATACCCCGGATCTCTCTGCCTACCCCGGGTGTCTCTGCCTACTCCGGGTGTCTCTGCGTACCCCGGGTTTCTCTGAGAACCCCGGGTGTCTCTGAGTACCCCGAGTGTCTCTGAGTATCCCGGGTGTCTCCGAAAACCCCGGGTGTCTCCGTGTACCACGGGGGTCTCTGCTTACCCCGTGTTTCTCTGTGTACCTCGGGTGTCTCTGCATACCCCGGGTTTCTCTGCCTACCGCGGGTGTCTCTGAGTACCACGGGTGTCTCTCAGTACCACGGGTGTCTTTGAGTAACCCAGGTGTCTCCGTGTTCCCCGGGTGTCTCTGCGTACTCCAGGTGTCTCTGAGTACCCCGGGTGACTCTGAGTACCCCGGGTGTCTCTGAGTACCGCGGGTGTCTCTGCCTACCCCGTGTCTGTCTGCCTACCCCGGGTGTCTCTGCGTTCCCCGGGTGTCTCTGAGTACCCCGAGTGTCTCTGAGTACCCCGGGTGTCTCTGCCTACCCCGGGTTTCTCTGCCTACCCCGAGTGTCTCTGAGTACCCCGAGTGTCTCTGAGTACCCCGGGTGTCTCTGCCTACCCCGGGTTTCTCTGCCTACCCCGGGTGTCTCTGCGTACCCCGGTTGTCTCTGAGAACCCCGGGTGTATCTGAATACCCCGGGTCTCTCTGCCTACCCCGGGTGTCTCTGAATACCTCGGATCTTTCTGCCTACCCCGGGTTTCTCTGCCTACCGCGGGTGTCTCTAAGTACCCCGGGTGTCTCTCAGTACCCCGGGTGTCTCTGAGTAACCCGGGTGTCTCTTCGTTCCCCTGGTGTCTCTGAGTACCCCGGGGGTCTCTGCCTAGCCCGGGTGTCTCTGAGTACCCCGGGTGTCTCTGCGTACCCTGGGTGTCTCCGTGTACCGCGGGTCTCTCTGCCTATCCCGGGTGTCTCTGACTAACCCGGGTGTCTCTGCCTACCCCGGGTGTCTCTGCTTACCCCGGGTGTCTCTGAATACCCCGGGTGTCTCTGCGTACCCCGGTTGTCTCTGATTACCCCGGGTGTCTCTGCGTACCCCTGGTGTCTCTGTGTACCCCGGGTGTCTCTGCCTACCCCGGGTGTCTCTGCCTACCCCGGGTGTCTCTGAGTACCCCTGGTGTCTCTGATTACCCTGGGTGTTTCTGCCTCCCCCGGGTGTCTCTGCGTACCCCGGGTGTCTCTGAGTACCCCGGGTGTCTCTGCGTACCCCGGGTGTCTCTGTCTACCCCGGGTGTCTCTGCCTACCCCGGGTGTCTCTGAGTACCCCTGGTGTCTCCGCGTACCCCGGGTGTCTCCGTTTTCCCCGGGTGTTTCTGCGTACCCCGAGTGTCTCTGAGTACCACGGGTCTCTCTGAGTACCCCGGGTGTCTCTGAGTACTCCAGGTGTCTCTGCATTCCCCGGGTGTTTCTGAGTACCCCGGGTGTCTCTGAGTACCCCGGGTTTCTCTGAGTACTCCTGGGTCTCTCTGAGTACCCCGGGTGTCTCTGAGTACCCCGGGTCTCTCTGAGTACCCCGGGTGTCTCTGAGTACCCCGGGTGTCTCTGAGTACCCCGGGTCTCTCTGCCTACCCCGGGTGTCTCTGAATTCCCCGGGTCTCTCTGCCTTCTCCGGGTGTTTCTGTATACCCCGGATCTCTCTGCCTACCCCGGGTGTCTCTGCCTACCGCGGGAGTCTCTGAGTACCCCGAGTGTCGGTCAGTACCCCGGGTGTCTCTGAGTACCCCGGGTGTCTCTGTGTACCCCGGGTGTCTCTGCCTACCCCAGGTGTCTCTGAGTACCCCGGGTGTCTCTCAGTTCCCCGGGTGTCTCTGCATACCCCGGGTGTCTCTGAGTACCCCGGGTGTCTCTGCCTACCCCGGGTGTCTCTGCGTACCCCGGGTGTCTCTGAATACCCCGGGTGTCTCTGCATACCCCGGTTGTCTCTGATTACCCCGGGTGTCTCTGCGTACCCCTGGTGTCTCTGTGTACCCCGGGTGTCTCTGCCTACCCCGGGTGTCTCTGCCTACCCCGGGTGTCTCTGAGTACCCCTGGTGTCTCTGTTTACCCCGGGTGTCTCTGCGTACCCCGGGTGTCTCTGAGTACCCCTGGTGTCTCTGAATACCCCGGGTGTCTCTGAGTACTCCGGGTGTCTCTGCGTACCCTGGGTGTCTCTGAGTAGCTCGGGTGTCTCTGAATACCCCGGGTCTCTCTGCCTACCCCGGGTGTCTCTGAATACCCCGGATCTCTCTGCCTACCCCGGGTTTCTCTGCCTACCGCGGGTGTCTCTGAGTACCCCGGGTGTCTCTCAGTACCTCGGGTGTCTCTGAGTAACCCAGGTGTCTCTTCGTTCCCCTGTGTCTCTGAGTACCCCGAGTGTCTCTGAGTACCCCGGGTGTCTCTGCTTACCCCGGTTCTCTCTCCCTACCCTGGGTGTCTCTGCGTACCCCGGGTGTCTCTGAGTACCCCGGGTGTCTATGCGTACCCCGGGTGTCTCTGTGTACCCCGGGTGTCTCTACCTATCCCGGGTGTCTCTGAATACCCCTTTTGTCTCTGAGTACCCCTGGTGTCTCTGAGTACCCCGAGTGTCTCTGAGTACCCCGGGTGTCTCCGCATACCCCGGGTGTCTCCGTGTACCCCGAGTGTCTCTGTGTATCCCGGGTGTCTCTGAGTACCCCGGGTGTCTCTGAGTAGCCCGGGTGTCTCTGTGTACCCCGGGTGTCTCTGAGTACCCCGGGTGTCTCCGTGTACCCCGGGTGTCTCTGAGTACCCCGGGTGTCTCTGAATACCCCGGGTGTCTCTGAGTACTCCGGGTGTCTCTGCGTACCCCGGGTGTCTCTGAATACCCCGGGTGTCTCTGCGTACCCCGGTTGTCTCTGATTACCCCGGGTGTCTCTGCGTACCCCTGGTGTCTCTGTGTACCCCGGGTGTCTCTGCCTACCCCGGGTGTCTCTGCCTTCCCCGGGTGTCTCTGAGTACCCCTGGTGTCTCTGATTACCCCGGGTGTCTCTGCCTACCCCGGGTGTCTCTGCGTACCCCGGGTGTCTTTGAGTACCCCAGGTGTCTCTGCGTACCCCGGGTGTCTCTGTGTACCCCGGGTGTCTCTGCCTACCCCGGGTGTCTCTGAGTACCCCTGGTGTCTCTGTTTACCCCGGGTGTCTCTGCATACCCCGGGTGTCTCTGAGTACCCCTGGTGTCTCTGAATACCCCGGGTGTCTCTGAGTACTCCGGGTGTCTCTGCGTACCCTGGGTGTCTCTGAGTAGCTCGGGTGTCTCTGAATACCCCGGGTCTCTCTGCCTACCCCGGGTGTCTCTGAATACCCCGGATCTCTCTGCCTACCCCGGGTTTCTCTACCTACCGCGGGTGTCTCTGAGTACCCCGGGTGTCTCTCAGGACCCCGGGTGTCTCTGAGTAACCCAGGTGTCTCTTCGTTCCCCTGTGTCTCTGAGTACCCCGAGTGTCTCTGAGTATCCCGGGTGTCTCTGCCTACCCCGGGTCTCTCTCCTTACCCTGGGTGTCTCTGCGTACCCCGGGTGTCTCTGAGTACCCCGGGTGTCTATGCGTACCCCGGTTGTCTCTGTGTACCCCGGGTGTCTCTGCCTATCCCGGGTGTCTCTGAATACCCCTTTTGTCTCTGAGTACCACTGGTGTCTCTGAGTACCCCGAGTGTCTCTGAGTACCCCGGGTGTCTCCGCATACCCCGGGTGTCTCCGTGTACCCCGAGTGTCTCTGTGTATCCCGGGTGTCTCTGAGTACCCCGGGTGTCTCTGATTACCCCGGGTGTCTCTGAGTACCCCGGGTGTCTCTGAGTACCCCGGGTGTCTCCGTGTACCCCGGGTGTCTCTGAGTACCCCGGGTGTCTCTGAATACCCCGGGTGTCTCTGAGTACTCCGGGTGTCTCTGCGTACCCCGGGTGTCTCTGAATACCCCGGGTGTCTCTGCGTACCCCGGTTGTCTCTGATTACCCCGGGTGTCTCTGCGTACCCCTGGTGTCTCTGTGTACCCCGGGTGTCTCTGCCTACCCCGGGTGTCTCTGCCTTCCCCGGGTGTCTCTGAGTACCCCTGGTGTCTCTGATTACCCCGGGTGTCTCTGCCTACCCCGGGTGTCTCTGCGTACCCCGGGTGTCTTTGAGTACCCCGGGTGTCTCTGCGTACCCCGGGTGTCTCTGTGTAACCCGGGTGTCTCTGCCTACCCCGGGTGTATGTGAGTACCCCTGGTGTCTCTGAGTACCCCTGGTGTCTCTCAGTACGCCGGGTGTCTCTGAGTACCCCGAGTGTCTCCGCGTACCCCGGGTGTCTCCGTTTACCCCGGGTGTTTCTGCGTACCCCGGGTGTCTCTGAGTACCACGGGTCTCTCTGAGTACCCCGGGTGTCTCTGAGTACCCCGGGTGTCTCTTCCTATCCCGGGTATCTCTGCGTACCCCGGGTGTCTCTGAGTACCCCGGGTGTCTCTGAGTACTCCAGGTGTCTCTGCGTACCCCGGGTGTTTCTGAGTACCCCGGGTGTCTCTGAGTACCCCGGGTGTCTCTGAGTACCCCGGGTCTCTCTGCCTACCGCGGGTGTCTCTGAATTCCCCGGGTCTCTCTGCCTACTCCTGGTGTTTCTGAATATCCCAGATCTCTCTGCTTACCCCGGGTGTCTCTGCCTACCCCGGGAGTCTCTGAGTACCCCGGGTGTCTCTCAGTACCTCGGGTGTCTCTGAGTAACCCAGGTGTCTCTTCGTTCCCCTGTGTCTCTGAGTACCCCGAGTGTCTCTGAGTACCCCGGGTGTCTCTGCTTACCCCGGGTCTCTCTCCCTACCCTGGGTGTCTCTGCGTACCCCGGGTGTCTCTGAGTACCCCGGGTGTCTATGCGTACCCCGGGTGTCTCTGTGTACCCCGGGTGTCTCTACCTATCCCGGGTGTCTCTGAATACCCCTTTTGTCTCTGAGTACCCCTGGTGTCTCTGAGTACCCCGAGTGTCTCTGAGTACCCCGGGTGTCTCCGCATACCCCGGGTGTCTCCGTGTACCCCGAGTGTCTCTGTGTATCCCGGGTGTCTCTGAGTACCCCGGGTGTCTCTGAGTAGCCCGGGTGTCTCTGTGTACCCCGGGTGTCTCTGAGTACCCCGGGTGTCTCCGTGTACCCCGGGTGTCTCTGAGTACCCCGGGTGTCTCTGAATACCCCGGGTGTCTCTGAGTACTCCGGGTGTCTCTGTGTACCCCGGGTGTCTCTGAATACCCCGGGTGTCTCTGCGTACCCCGGTTGTCTCTGATTACCCCGGGTGTCTCTGCGTACCCCTGGTGTCTCTGTGTACCCCGGGTGTCTCTGCCTACCCCGGGTGTCTCTGCCTTCCCCGGGTGTCTCTGAGTACCCCTGGTGTCTCTGATTACCCCGGGTGTCTCTGCCTACCCCGGGTGTCTCTGCGTACCCCGGGTGTCTTTGAGTACCCCGGGTGTCTCTGCGTACCCCGGGTGTCTCTGTGTACCCCGGGTGTCTCTGCCTACCCCGGGTGTCTCTGAGTACCCCTGGTGTCTCTGTTTACCCCGGGTGTCTCTGCGTACCCCGGGTGTCTCTGAGTACCCCTGGTGTCTCTGAATACCCCGGGTGTCTCTGAGTACTCCGGGTGTCTCTGCGTACCCTGGGTGTCTCTGAGTAGCTCGGGTGTCTCTGAATACCCCGGGTCTCTCTGCCTACCCCGGGTGTCTCTGAATACCCCGGATCTCTCTGCCTACCCCGGGTTTCTCTACCTACCGCGGGTGTCTCTGAGTACCCCGGGTGTCTCTCAGGACCCCGGGTGTCTCTGAGTAACCCAGGTGTCTCTTCGTTCCCCTGTGTCTCTGAGTACCCCGAGTGTCTCTGAGTACCCCGGGTGTCTCTGCCTACCCCGGGTCTCTCTCCCTACCCTGGGTGTCTCTGCGTACCCCGGGTGTCTCTGAGTACCCCGGGTGTCTATGCGTACCCCGGTTGTCTCTGTGTACCCCGGGTGTCTCTGCCTATCCCGGGTGTCTCTGAATACCCCTTTTGTCTCTGAGTACCCCTGGTGTCTCTGAGTACCCCGAGTGTCTCTGAGTACCCCGGGTGTCTCCGCATACCCCGGGTGTCTCCGTGTACCCCGAGTGTCTCTGTGTATCCCGGGTGTCTCTGAGTACCCCGGGTGTCTCTGAGTACCCCGGGTGTCTCTGAGTACCCCGGGTGTCTCTGAGTACCCCGGGTGTCTCCGTGTACCCCGGGTGTCTCTGAGTACCCCGGGTGTCTCTGAATACCCCGGGTGTCTCTGAGTACTCCGGGTGTCTCTGCGTACCCCGGGTGTCTCTGAATACCCCGGGTGTCTCTGCGTACCCCGGTTGTCTCTGATTACCCCGGGTGTCTCTGCGTACCCCTGGTGTCTCTGTGTACCCCGGGTGTCTCTGCCTACCCCGGGTGTCTCTGCCTTCCCCGGGTGTCTCTGAGTACCCCTGGTGTCTCTGATTACCCCGGGTGTCTCTGCCTACCCCGGGTGTCTCTGCGTACCCCGGGTGTCTTTGAGTACCCCGGGTGTCTCTGCGTACCCCGGGTGTCTCTGTGTACCCCGGGTGTCTCTGCCTACCCCGGGTGTATGTGAGTACCCCTGGTGTCTCTGAGTACCCCTGGTGTCTCTCAGTACGCCGGGTGTCTCTGAGTACCCCGAGTGTCTCCGCGTACCCCGGGTGTCTCCGTTTACCCCGGGTGTTTCTGCGTACCCCGGGTGTCTCTGAGTACCACGGGTCTCTCTGAGTACCCCGGGTGTCTCTGAGTACCCCGGGTGTCTCTTCCTATCCCGGGTGTCTCTGCGTACCCCGGGTGTCTCTGAGTACCCCGGGTGTCTCTGAGTACTCCAGGTGTCTCTGCGTACCCCGGGTGTTTCTGAGTACCCCGGGTGTCTCTGAGTACCCCGGGTGTCTCTGAGTACCCCGGGTCTCTCTGCCTACCGCGGGTGTCTCTGAATTCCCCGGGTCTCTCTGCCTACTCCTGGTGTTTCTGAATATCCCAGATCTCTCTGCTTACCCCGGGTGTCTCTGCCTACCCCGGGAGTCTCTGAGTACCCCGGGTGTCTGTCAGTACCCCGGGTGTCTCCGAGTACCCCGGGTGTCTCTGTGTACCACCGGGTGTCTCTGCCTACCCCCGGTGTCTCTGAGTACCCCGGGTGTCTCTCAGTTCCCCGGGTGTCTCTGCGTACCCCGGGTGTCTCTGAGTACCCCGGGTGTCTCTGAGTACCCGGGGTGTCTCTGCCTACCCCGGGTGTCTCTGCGTACCCCGGGTGTCTCTGAATACCCCGGGTGTCTCTGCGTACCTCGGTTGTCTCTGCGTACCCTGGGTGTCTCTGCCTACCCCGGGTGTCTCTGCCTACCCCGGGTGTCTCTGAGTACCCCTGGTGTCTCTGATTACCCCGGGTGTCTCTGCATACCCCGGGTGTCTCTGAGTACCCCTGGTGTCTCTGAATACCCCAGGTGTCTCTGAATACTCCGGGTGTCTCTGCGTACCCTGGGTGTCTCCGTGTACCCCGGGTGTCTCTGCCTATCCCGGGTGTCTCTGAGTAACCCGGGTGTCTCTGAATACCCCGGGTCTCTCTACGTACCCCGGGTGTCTCTGAATACCTCGGATCTTTCTGCCTACCCCGGGTTTCTCAGCCTACCGCGGGTGTCTCTAAGTACCCCGGGATTCTCTCAGTACCCCGGGTGTCTCTGAGTAACCCGGGTGTCTCTGCGTTCCCCTGGTGTCTCTGAGTACCCCGGGGGTCTCTGCCTACCCCGGGTGTCTCTGAGTACCCCGGGTGTCTCTGCGTACCCTGGGTGTCTCCGTGTACCCCGGGTCTCTCTGCCTATCCCGGGTGTCTCTGAGTAACCCGGGTGTCTCTGCCTACCCCCGGGTGTCTCTGCGTAGCCCGGGTGTCTCTGAATACCCCGGGTGTCTCTGCGTACCCCGGTTGTCTCTGATTACCCCGGGTGTCTCTGCGTACCCCTGGTGTCTCTGTGTACCCCGGGTGTCTCTGCCTATCCCAGGTGTCTCTGCCTACCCCGGGTGTCTCTGAGTACCCCTGGTGTATCTGATTACCCCGGGTGTCTCTGCCTCCCCCGGGTGTCTCTGCGTACCCCGGGTGTCTCTGAGTACCCCGGGTGTCTCTGTCTGCCTCGGGTGTCTCTGCCTACCCCGGGTGTCTCTGAGTACCCCTGGTGTCTCTGAGTACCCCTGGTGTCTCTGAGTACGCCGGGTGTCTCTGAGTACCCCGGGTGTCTCCGCGTTCCCCGGGTGTCTCCGTTTTCCCCGGGTGTTTCTGCGTACCCCGGGTGTCTCTGAGTACCACGGGTCTCTCTGAGTACCCCGGGTGTCTCTGAGTACCCCGGGTGTCTCTGCCTATCCCGGGTGTCTCTGCGTACCCCGGGTGTCTCTGAGTACCCCGGGTGTCTCTGAGTACTCCAGGTGTCTCTGCGTACCCCGGGTGTTTCTGAGTACCCCGGGTGTCTCTGAGTACCCCGGGTGTCTCTGAGTACCCCGGGTCTCTCTGCCTACCGCGGGTGTCTCTGAATTCCCCGGGTCTCTCTGCCTACTCCTGGTCTTTCTGAATATCCCGGATCTCTCTGCTTACCCCGGGTGTCTCTGCCTACCCCGGGAGTCTCTGAGTACCCCGGGTGTCTGTCAGTACCCCGGGTGTCTCCGAGTACCCCGGGTGTCTCTGTGTACCACCGGTGTCTCTGCCTACCCCCGGTGTCTCTGAGTACCCCGGGTGTCTCTCAGTTCCCCGGGTGTCTCTGCGTACCCCGGGTGTCTCTGAGTACCCCGGGTGTCTCTGCGTACCCCGGTTGTCTCTGCGTACCCTGGGTGTCTCTGCCTACCCCGGGTGTCTCTGCCTACCCCGGGTGTTTCTGAGTACCCCGGGTGTCTCTGAGTACCCCGGGTGTCTCTGAGTACCCCGGGTCTCTCTGCCTACCGCGGGTGTCTCTGAATTCCCCGGGTCTCTCTGCCTACTCCTGGTCTTTCTGAATATCCCGGATCTCTCTGCTTACCCCGGGTGTCTCTGCCTACCCCGGGAGTCTCTGAGTACCCCGGGTGTCTGTCAGTACCCCGGGTGTCTCCGAGTACCCCGGGTGTCTCTGTGTACCACCGGTGTCTCTGCCTACCCCCGGTGTCTCTGAGTACCCGGGGTGTCTCTGCCTACCCCGGGTGTCTCTGTGTACCCCGGGTGTCTCTGAATACCCCGGGTGTCTCTGCGTACCCCGGTTGTCTCTGCGTACCCTGGGTGTCTCTGCCTACCCCGGGTGTCTCTGCCTACCCCGGGTGTCTCTGAGTACCCCTGGTGTCTCTGATTACCCCGGGTGTCTCTGCATACCCCGGGTGTCTCTGAGTACCCCTGGTGTCTCTGAATACCCCGGGTGTCTCTGAGTACTCCGGGTGTCTCTGCATACCCTGGGTGTCTCCGTGTATCCCGGGTGTCTCTGCCTATCCCGGGTGTCTCTGAGTAACCCGGGTGTCTCTGAATACCCCGGGTCTCTCTACCTACCCCGGGTGTCTCTGAATACCTCGGATCTTTCTGCCTACCCCGGGTTTCTCAGCCTACCGCGGGTGTCTCTAAGTACCCCGGGTGTCTCTCAGTACCCCGGGTGTCTCTGAGTAACCCGGGTGTCTCTGCGTTCCCCTGGTGTCTCTGAGTACCCCGGGGGTCTCTGCCTACCCCGGGTGTTTCTGAGTACCCCGGGTGTCTCTGCGTACCCTGGGTGTCTCCGTGTACCCCGGGTCTCTCTGCCTATCCCGGGTGTCTCTGAGTAACCCGGGTGTCTCTGCCTACCCCGGGTGTCTCTGCGTAGCCCGGGTGTCTCTGAATACCCCGGGTGTCTCTGCATACCCCGGTTGTCTCTGATTACCCCGGGTGTCTCTGCGTACCCCTGGTGTCTCTGTGTACCCCGGGTGTCTCTGCCTACCCCAGGTGTCTCTGCCTACCCCGGGTGTCTCTGAGTACCCCTGGTGTCTCTGATTACCCCGGGTGTCTCTGCCTCCCCCGGGTGTCTCTGCGTACCCCGGGTGTCTCTGAGTACCCCGGGTGTCTCTGTCTACCCCGGGTGTCTCTGCCTACCCCGGGTGTCTCTGAGTACCCCTGGTGTCTCTGAGTACCCCTGGTGTCTCTGAGTACGCCGGGTGTCTCTGAGTACCCCGGGTATCTCCGCGTACCCCGGGTGTCTCCGTTTTCCCCGGGTGTTTCTGCGTACCCCGGGTGTCTCTGCGTACCACGGGTCTCTCTGAGTACCCCGGGTGTCTCTGAGTACTCCAGGTGTCTCTGCATTCCCCGGGTGTTTCTGTGTACCCCGGGTGTCTCTGAGTACCCCGGGTTTCTCTGAGTACCCCTGGGTCTCTCTGAGTACCCCGGGTGTCTCTGAGTACCCCGGGTCTCTCTGAGTACCCCGGGTGTCTCTGAGTACCCCGGGTTTCTCTGAGTACCCCGGGTCTCTCTGCCTACCCCGGGTGTCTCTGAATTCCCCGGGTCTCTCTGCCTTCTCCGGGTGTTTCTGTATACCCCGGATCTCTCTGCCTACCCCGGGTGTCTCTGCCTACCCCGGGAGTCTCTGAGTACCCCGAGTGTCTGTCAGTACCCCGGGTGTCTCTGAGTACCCCGTGTGTCTCTGTGTACCCCGGGTGTCTCTGCCTACCCCAGGTGTCTCTGAGTACCCTGGGTGTCTCTCAGTTCCCCGGGTGTCTCTGCATACCCCGGGTGTCTCTGACTACCCCGGGTGTCTCTGAGTACCCCGGGTGTCTCTGCCTACCCCGGTTGTCTCTGCGTACCCCGGGTGTCTCTGAATACCCCGGGTGTCTCTGCGTACCCCGGTTGTCTCTGATTACCCCGGTTGTCTCTGCGTACCCCTGGTGTCTCTGTGTACCCCGGGTGTCTCTGCCTACACCGGGTGTCTCTGCCTTCCCCGGGTGTCTCTGCGTACCCCGGGTGTCTCTGATTACCCCTGGTGTCTCTGAATACCCCCGGTGTCTCTGAGTACTCCGGGTGTCTCTGCGTACCCTGGTTGTCTCTGAGTAGCTCGGGTGTCTTTGAGTACCCCAGATGTCTCTGCCTACCCCGGGTGTCTCTGCGTACCCCGGGTGTCTCTGAATACCCCGGATCTCTCTGCCTACCCCGGGTTTCTCTGCCTACCGCGGGTGTCTCTGAGTACCCCGGGTGTCTCTCAGTACCCCGGCTGTCTCTGAGTAACCCAGGTGTCTCTTCGTTCCCCTGTGTCTCTGAGTACCCCGAGTGTCTCTGAGTACCCCGGGTGTCTCTGCCTACCCCAGGTCTCTCTCCCTACCCTGGGTGTCTCTGCGTTCCCCGGGTGTCTCTGAGTACCCCGGGTGTCTCTGCGTACCCCGGGTGTCTCTCTGTACCCCGGGTGTCTCTGCCTACCCCGGGTGTCTATGAATACCCCTGTTGTCTCTGAGTACCCCTGGTGTCTCTGAGTACCCCGGGTGTCTCTGAGTACCCCGGGTGTCTCCGCATACCCCGGGTGTCTCCGTGTACCCCGGGTGTCTCTGTGTATCCCGGGTGTCTCTGAGTACCCCGGGTGTCTCTGAGTACCCCGGGTGTCTCTGAGTACCCCGGGTGTCTCTGAGTACCCCGGGTGTCTCCGTGTACCCCGGGTGTCTCTGAGTACCCCGGGTGTCTCTGAGTACCCCGGGTCTCTCTGAGTACCCCGGGTGTTGTCTCCATGTTCCCCGGGTATCTCTGAGTACCCCGGATGTCTCTGAGTACCCCGGGTATCTGAGTACCTCGGGTGTCTCTGAGTAGAAGCATCAGTTCCTCTAGAATGGAAACATTCCTATGTCCGTCCACTTCACAAAGGGGGTCCTAAAGATGATCCCAATAACTACCGACCTATCTCAATTTTCTCCTCATTGAGGAAAAATTTTGAAAAAAATTTTAACTACCAAATTAGCAGTTTCCTGTCCACCAACAATCTACTACATCTTAAACAATCTGGGTTCCGAAAAAAATACAGCACCACATCTGCTGCATTAGACTCTCTGAATCAACTTCTTTGGTTCTTTCGGTAAAGTCACGTAAAATGAGAATGAAATAATAAAATAAAATTAGAATAAAATTCTCACGACGCTTCGGCCACAACACAAGTAGCCTTCTTCAGGTGAAAGAACAGAACTGTCGGGACGACAGATCTTGAATGAATGCTGTTAAGATTCGTAGCGTCTTTTAAGCTCTCTGAGAGGCGTGGAGAGCCTTGACAAAGCAGTTTACCTATCAAAGCAGGAGAATTTACCATTGAAATAGCTGAGATTAGTTTGTGACAGAAATAGCTGTGTTAAAGTCAAAGTTTTTTCACGTTGGTTTACTTTATGATAGTTGGTAGTTGGAGGCCTTTCGCGTCCATATACTAAATGCCTCTGTTGATATGTAAACTTTGACTTTAACACAGCCATTGTGTTTATTCAAGATTTTGGAGATCTTTTTTGTGATCCAGGTCCGTTTCAACACATTACATAAAATCCGTGATCTGGTTCCGTCTGTAAAAGATGTGATTCCGGATATACAGTACCCTGGTGTCTACAAACTAAGTTGCCTCTGTGGTAGTAGTTACATTGGAGAAACCAAACGCCATGTCTCGGACCGCATTCGTGAACACAAAGCAGACCTTAAACACGGTAGGACCAACACCTCGGCCGTGGCAGATCATTGTTATAATTCAGTAGGCTCACATGACATTGACTTCTCCAAGACAGAGGTTCTTTGTAAGCCGTCTAGCTACCATTGAGAGATTCGTTCATGAGGCTATCCCCATATACAAGCACAGAGACAATTTCAACCGAGAAGATGGATTCTGGCTTAGCAATCATTGGAAGGATTTGATAAACCATTTCAGGTCTTAATTGATTGTTCATGCTTACGGTGGCTTTCAGACAGCATACATTAATTTTTCGTCTCCCCCCTCCTCTTTTCAGAACATAGATGGACTCGTCCTTCTAAACAAAATGCCAAAACGCTGCTCGTGGTGCAAACGTTTTTTTCTAAATAAATAAAAAACACCGTTTGAAAATAAATAAATGCAAACCGCCACTTCTTTCAAATGTTTCTTGCCGTTGCTTTTCACACCTGATGACGACCGTTTGTGTTATGGTTGAAACGTTGTGAGAATTTGTATTGTTTTATATGTATTTTATTATTTTATTGTTTCCCTTCAACGTGACTTTACCGAAAGAGCTAAGAATATGAATTACTGCAGTCACAAAAGCTTTAAATCAAAATTTGTCTTGTGGTTGTTGTTGTTGTTTGACTTGCATCCCACTGGGATTTTTGCACACAGCGTTGGTGTACGGTGCTATTTCAGGAATATTTAGATGTTTTTTTCCTGGATTTTCTGTTTGCACAGTCACATAATCACTTTAAGATGTTTTCTTGTTCATGTTTTTGTTTTTTGTTTGTTGCGGTTGCAAACGATTCAAGAGCCGAATGGCTCACAGGGCTATAACAAATAAATGAAACTATGGAACTATGGAGTACCCCGGGTGTCTCTGAGTACCCCGGGTGTCTCTGAGTACCCCGGGTGTCTCTGAGTACCCCGGGTGTCTCTGAGTACCCCGGGTGTCTCTGAGTACCCTGGGTCTCTCTGAGTACCCCGGGTCTCTCTGAGTACCCCGGGTGTCTCTGAGTACCCCGGGTGTCTCTATGTGCCCCGGGTCTCTCTGCGTACCCCGGGTATCTCTGCCTACCCCGGGTGTCTCTGAGTAGCCCGGGTGTCTCCGTGTACCCCGGGTGTCTCTGAGTACCCCGGGTATCTCTGCGTACCCTGGGTGTCTCTGAGTACCCCGGGTGTCTCTGTGTACCCCGGGTGTCTCTGAGTACCCCGGGTGTCTCCGTGTACCCCGGGTCTCTCTGCGTACCCCGGGTATCTCTGCCTACCCCGGGTGTCTCTGAGTATCCCGGGTGTCTCCGTGTACCCCGGGTGTCTCTGAGTACCCCGGGTATCTCTGCGTACCCTGGGTGTCTCTGAGTACCCCGGGTGTCTCTATGTACCCCGGGTGTCTCTGAGTACCCCGGGTGTCTCTGTGTACCCCGGGTGTCTCTGAGTACCCCGGGTGTCTCTGAGTACCACGGGTATCTCTGCGTACCCCGGGTATCTCTGCGTACTCCGTTTGTATCTGAGTAGCCCGGGTGTCTCTGTGTTCCCCGGGTGTCTCTGCATACCCCGGGTGTCTCTGCCTACCCCGGGTGTCTCTGTGTACCCCGGGTGTCTCTGAGTACCCCGGGTGTCTCTGAGTACCCCGGGTGTCTCTGAGTACCCTGGGTCTCTCTGAGTACCCGGGGTCTCTCTGAGTACCCCGGGTGTCTCTGAGTACCCCGGGTGTCTCTATGTACCCCGGGTCTCTCTGCGTACCCCGGGTATCTCTGAGTACCCCGGGTGTCTCTGAGTACCCCGGGTGTCTCTGAGTACCCCGGGTGTCTCTGCGTACCCTGGGTGTCTCTGAGTTCCCCGGGTGTCTCTGTGTACCCCGGGTGTCTCTGAGTACCCCGGGTGTCTCCGTGTACCCCGGGTCTCTCTGCCTACCCCGGGTGTTTCTGAGTATCCCGGGTGTCTCTGTGTACCCCGGGTGTCTCTGAGTACCCCGGGTATCTCTGCGTACGCTGGGTGTCTCTGAGTACCCTGGGTGTCTCTGTGTACCCCGGGTGTCTCTGAGTACCCCTGGTGTCTCCGTGTACCCCGGGTGTCTCTGAGTACCCCGGGTGTCTCTGAGTACCCCGGGTATCTCTGCGTACCCCGGGTATCTCTGCGTACTCCGGGTGTCTCTGAGTAGCCCGGGTGTCTCTGTGTTCCCCAGGTGTCTCTGCATACCCCGGGTGTCTCTGCCTACCCCGGGTGTCTCTGTGTACCCCGGGTGTCTCTGAGTACCCCGGGTGTCTCTGAGTACCCCGGGTGTCTCTGAGTACCCTGGGTCTCTCTGAGTACCCTGGGTCTCTCTGAGTACCCCGGGTGTCTCTGAGTACCCCGGGTGTCTCCGTGTACCCCGGGTGTCTCTGAGTACCCCGGGTATCTCTGCGTATCCTGGGTGTCTCTGAGTTCCCCGGGTGTCTATGTGTACACCGGGTGTCTCTGAGTACCCCGGGTGTCTCCGTGTACCCCGGGTCTCTCTGCGTACCCCGGGTATCTCTGCCTACCCCGGGTGTCTCTGAGTACCCCGGGATTCTCCGTGTACCCCGGGTGTCTCTGAGTACCCCGGGTGTCTCCGTGTACCCCGGGTCTCTCTGCGTACCCCGGGTGTCTCTGCCTACCCCGGGTGTCTCTGAGTATCCCGGGTGTCTCCGTGTACCCCGGGTGTCTCTGAGTACCCCGGGTATCTCTGCCTACCCTAGGTGTCTCTGAGTACCCCGGGTGTCTCTGTGTACCCCGGGTGTCTCTGAGTACCCCGGGTGTCTCCGTGCACCCCGGGTGTCTCTGAGTACCCCGGGTGTCTCTGATTACCCCGGGTATCTCTGCGTACCCCGGGTATCTCTGCGTACTCCGGGTGTCTCTGAGTAGCCCGGGTGTCTCTGTGTTCCCCGGGTGTCTCTGCATACCCCGGGTGTCTCTGCTTACCCCGGGTGCCTCTGCGTACCCCGGGTATCTCTGCGCGCAAGGCAGTGACAATGCAGTGAAAGTAAATGTCTCCGTGCGTCTTTATTCTTAGGGAGATGAAGTCGCCGTGATTCAAACTGCGATGAGCAGACAGAAGACTCGAGGCATACAACCCACGCTCTGTACGCTTTACACACGTGTGCGTGATATGTGCGCGCGGTAGGTTAGCCGTGGACGGATATACAAATCACGGCTGCGGTTGAGTTCGGTCTCTGGCCGCGCCGGAGAAAATTACCCGGCGGTCAGCCAAGTGTGTGGGCCGTTCGTGCCGCATCGACAACATCGCAAACTACCGCCCGGCACCGCATCGGCAATGGCACAAAACGGCGGGAGAGGGGGGGGGGTGTTGCAGCTTCCAATGGTGGTGGCGACCTGGAGTGACACGCGGCGTCGCGTCAATGGTGGTGATGCCTAATGGATTGATGTGTCTGCTCGAGTAGCTCGGGCGGACGGGCGCCGAACCATCCTGAGTCGAGGGAGTCTGTGTGTCCTCGTGGCTCGAGAGGAAATCATTTCAGCAGAAGCATTCTTATCGCGAGTGCGCCTTGAGAAGAACCTCAAGGATTCACGACCACAAATAATGTGGCGATAACGCATTGGCAGCGGTGGATAAATAAAATAGTCTCCCTGGCCTCTCTGCGTGCTGTGCTGAAGGGCCATTTCCCGAAACGTCGTCTATTATATACTTTTCTTTTGAAGGTCGCAATGTTAAATTTTGATTTAAAGCTTTCGTGACTGCAATGATTCATTTTCTTGGTTCTTTCGGTAAAGTCACGTTGAAGGGAAACAATAAAATAATATATATATATAAAACAATAAAATTCTCACGACGTTTCGACTGCAACACAAGCAGTCATCATCAGGTGTGAAAACCAACAGGTTTGAAAACAGGTGCGAAAACCAACTGCCGTTGGTTTTCACACCTGATGATGACTGCTTGTGTTGCAGTCGAAACGTCGTGAGAATTTTTATTGTTATATATATTTTATTATTTTATTGTTTCCCTTCAACGTGACTTTACCGAAAGAACCAAAAATATAGGTCGCAATGTTATTGACGAACGTGGGGTTGTGTTAATTTCCATACACAAGCACAGTGGCTTTGTTTTATCAATCTGATATTACCTCGTGTGTACAAGCGCATTCATTCCCTAGATAATTCATATCGTGAAAGCATATGATAACGTACCCAGGTACAAATGTTGCTGAAAATTGATTTACTTCCACGTCTTTACGCTTTGCCGTATGCGGCCCAGAGACTCTGGCTCCTAAGAAGACAGTTTCAAATCCCTGTTGGGCATCTTACTCCAAAGCCCGTCGTTCTCCCGCAGTCGACAGGACAAGCACCTGCCATAGCAATGTGGAATTTTCACCAGCGGTCGTCTCTGACTATTCTCTCCACCGCTAACAAACCCCCACCCCCCCGTCTCTCTCTCTCCGGAAAAAAAATGTTCTCCGCAGCGGACATCAACAAAGCGGGGAATTTGATTCCAGGCGACGCGTCGCACGTTTAGACGTCGGTGGAAGGTCGCGTCGAGGAGCGATCGCGTACGCACGGCCGTGCCAAAGCGCACGGGCCAAGCAAATTAACGCAGTTCCGCGTAATTAACAGGTCCGCGGTGAACGCGCGTGCAACCATCGGGCGCGGCCGCGGCCGGAGACATCGATCGCCGGTGATGGATCGGCTCGTTGTTCCTGCCTCTCTGGTTGGTTGCGCGCAATGCCGATCGCGGCCGGGGTCGTCCGGGCTGCGGGAGCACCGCAGCCACCGCCGTGCCGTCGCTTGCTGCCCGCTGCATTAGTCAAGTAAAAAAAAATTAAATGGTCAAGCTCAGATTGACGCGGGGTGAATGTGAATAAATGTGTGCACGTCATCAAGGATGTCATAATTTGTAGTCGCGGATCAGATGTGCCATTATGTTTTTAAGGCGACGGTATGTTGTACAGATTGTGGGAATTCGGACGAGTTTGGAGATGTGCGCTTAAATCGGTTTGTAATTATCGTGCGTAGTCGTGTGTGCTGCAAACGATGTTTAACCAAGTAAATAAAAATATACACAGCCAAGGTCAAGAGGTCACGATGCCAATCCTTCCAGTGCCTCTCTCTATCTCTCGTTTGATGGCGCAGCAAACACCCGGTAATACTTTGAATTCCTCACGCGACGCAGCAGCTGTGTTTGTACTCAGTGTATTTGTTCTGCTTTTGTAATTTTCCTTACCCGGGGTCCCTCTGAGACTCCTCCTCCTGGCTTCAATTCTCACCTGGCGATACACTGATAAAAAAACGACACGTACTTAAATTTCAACTGTTTTTACATTTTCGAACTTCATTCGTTTGACATTTAAACCAAACTTTAAGGGGGGACATCGGATCAAACATCCCAATCCCGGCAGCAGCCACCACTGGGTTTGTGAATGAGCTCCAACGGTCGACACGCTGTGGCTGGAGGCCGCACGTTGCCCAACGCTCTCGGCACACAGCAGAGGAGGTTCCATCAGCCACAGTGCAAGGGCACCCCGCCCCCCCCCCCCCCGTGTAGCCTTAACAGACTGTTGGGGTAAGTGCCGTTAGCGAGTAGCAGTGTCTATGAAGGCCGGAACGACACACGAGGGAGTGTGTGGCGAGCACCACGCCCTGCCGCCTTTGTCTCCCTAGTGGGGATGTTTACTACACACCGCACTAGGTATTCATTTGGGGCTGAGTCGACCTCGGGTAGGCAAAGGACATGTACATATAATCGTCACTGGTGTTAGCGGTGAGCGGGAATCGAACTCGGGTGCCTGGGTTTATAGTGCAGCGAACTAACCGCGCCACATTTCCGCTCCCCAACAGTCTGCTAAGGCTATAGAGAGGATATTTGTCTCGCGTTTACACACACGTGCGTAACACACACACACACTTGCGTTAGACACAGACACGTCCGTTAGATGCACACACACGCACGTGCAGAATCAGAAGCTTTAGACTGGAGGAATCCGATGAGCTATGAAGCTGTTTTTCACAGATTTCCAGGAGGGGCGGGTGTGCGCGAGACACACACGTGCGCAAGACCAGTGCCGCATAAAGGTTCTTGTACGCCCTAGGGCCTAGGCACTTCTGTTTAGTCGGCCTTCAGTGATAACTCTCTACAGCTGGTTACTGCTGCCCCATGTCACTACTACCGCCGCTGTCACTCCGTTTGTGTCACGCCTTGGTACTTCGTCCAGCCGCTGGACAGATGTTGTTTCTGGTGACACGTTCATTGTTTTGTCGGTGCCCTCGATGGCTAGCGCGCTGTGTGCCGCAGATAAGCAGATTTAATGTGAAATTATTGAAGAAGAAAAAAACACGTAAGCCTAAAAATATTACGAGAAAAAATTATTCAACTATTTGTTACTATGATTATCATATCGGATGACGCAGTAGCTTTAAAAGGGTGCTGTTCATTTTCATCAATCGTAAATTCAAAGTTCTGGCAGGACGACTGCGTGGCGAGCACCATGATGCTTAACTCTTGTTTAAGCTAAAATATTTGACTTATTTTAGGTGTAACACGCCTCACTTGCAACGAGTGACCGACTTGTTACAACTGCAAAGAAATTGCAACGAGCAGTCAAAAATTTTTGGCAAAAAACCCATAAAATTTGCAATTTTTTCTAAAATGCAAAAGGTTGTTAAAATTACTGCATATAAAAATAAGTTGCCATATTCCCCCAGTTTACCTTATATATTACTAGCTTTACTACCCGGCTTCGCCCGGGACTTAGATTCTTGTCTTGGATTAATACACGGCCGACGCAGACGGTGGAGAGGGGGGATGTGTGACGTCACCAGGCACACTGCGTAACGCTGCCGCGGTGATATTAAGATGTGACGTCACAGCTCTACTTTCCGTGCAATATATTATATCCATTATTGCGCCCCCTCCCCCCCCCCCCCAAAATACAAAAGTATATTTTTCGAACGGACACATTCACAAATTTCCCTTTTATATGTGTAGAAGATCATTTCAGAAGTGGCAGGGACTAGGGCTACTTGCTTGCTATTTTAGGCTAAATTAGAAAAAAACATTTAGCGCCTTAGCACTTAGGCCTATACAGAATAAAATTCTAGTTTAAATGCATTTTACCTTTCCTAGTAGTTTCTGTCTTATATTCCTGTTTGGTCGAGCTGTTAACAGATCGTTATTGGCTTCTTGCTTTGTGTATTTATTATTTCAAATAATTTACTCACATGTAATTTCTTACACTAAAATGTAGTAATGTTTTTGAGAATTTTGTATGTGTTTTTTAAAATAATTTTAGGTGATGCCACCCTCCCCAGTCTTCCAATATGTCAGGTGGATATAAAATAAAACATGAGTCAGGATACGAGAAGACGAAGAAGGCGTCATCTGGTCGTCATCTGGTCGATCACCAATTGGGTAGAGGCTCAAAAGAAAGCCGTCCCTTGGTGTGGACCAATCAGTTTCAAGGACAATGCATATATTATCATAGTATTGTTTTTTGTTTGCATTTTGACTGCAGGTATTGTGGTTAATGCAGACATTAATCATTGTAAAACGTTTCAATTTTGTTGCCAGAAAAAAGGGGAAAAACACTATTATTATAATTTGGTACTGGCAAAGGAGGTCTAATGATGAAGATCAGATGCTGAGTTTACTAGTAGGACTGCCAGTGATCCTGCACTCTGGACAGAAGTCACTGCAGATTTGAGATCATATTTTGCTGCTATAACGCCATCTCAGAATATTTATGATTTTGACTTTTCCATGTCAGGTATAAAGTTTGGTGAAAAGAAAAGGTTTGTTAACAAGGAATTGTTCTGCAGGCACATGGGAAATGGAGAGAATGTCTCGAGATACTGGTTCGTTTACTCACCATCAACTGGTCAAGTGTATTGCTATGTGTGCAAACTATTTGGCAGCAGCAAGTGTTGTAATCAATTTCCAACAGGTTTTGATGATTAGAAGAATGCAAACACCAGGATTACTCAACAGTCATAGGATCACACCAAAGCAATGTCCATGATGCTGGAGCACCAAAAAATGCCTAAATTGATACAGAACTACAGATCTTGAAAAATCATTCACTGATGAATGCCTGTTGTTCTTGCATTTGTATGCAGAGGAGAAAAAAACAGTGGCAGATATGCTCAAACCCGAAATATCTAACAAGCTAACCATAAGCTTTCCAAATGTTTACAATGCTCTAAGGATGTTTGTTGTCAACTTGGGAACAAATTGTGAAGGTGGGGAATATTCTTTTTCGCAACTAAAGCTGATAAAAAACTGTCTCCGATCAACTGCTAATCTCTATTGAGAATGAGATTGTCCGAAAAACACAATTTTAGGATGTTATTTGCTCATTTTGCAATGAAATAATATCGAAAATTTCATCTTCGGTGTTAATTTCTCTCGTATAAAAAAAACGATTGACATTGACATGACTCCGCCTCTTTGTGTACACGCGATGCACTATCCTTGCTATATGTATAAACTCTGTGCACTATCCTTGCTATATGTATAATCTCCGTGCACTGTCCTTGCTATATGTATAAACTCTGTGCACTATCCTTGCTATATGTATAAACTCTGTGCACTATCCTTGCTATATGTATAAACTCTGTGCACTGTCCTTGCTATATGTATAAACTCTGTGCACTATCCTTGCTATATGTATAAACTCTGTGCACTATCCTTGCTATATGTATAAACTCTGTTCACTATCCTTGTTATATGTATAAACTCTGTGCACTAACCTTGCTATATGTATAAACTCTGTTCACTATCCTTGCTATATGTATACGCGCTATACACTATCCTTGCTATATGTATAAACGCTGTGCACTACCCTTGCTATATATAAACGCGGTGCACTATCCTTGCTATATGTATACACGCTATGCACTATCCTTGCTATATGTGTAGTGGAGTAGAAAGGTGCGTATTGCATGGAAACAGAGACAGTGCGGGTTATGTTGGGTCAGCCTGTAACGCAGGCAAATACAGTGCAGGTCATGTTAGGGCAGCCAGGTGCAAGGGCTGGGATGATGAAGTAATGGTTGGGCCAATTAAGCCAGAGGACCAGCGACGGCGGTGATTGGCTGGGGCTGTTGTCAAGGGCGAGGGGGCGTCGAGATGTCTGGAGAAAGACAGGTGTTCTGAGGACGCGAAGCATGGGGAGGCACGTGGGCCAATTAATTAGGGGTAATGAGAATGGAGATAAAACGGGGAGACACAGAAAGTCGGGGAGTTGGAGTTGGGAGCTGGATGAGGCAAGACGTGGAGTTTGGGGGAGAGTTTGGAGACAGAGTGGGAAACAGAGTTTGGAGACAGAATTGGAAACAGTTTGGAGACAGAATTGGAAACAGTTTGGAGACAGAGTTGGAGACGGAGTTTGGAAACAGAGTGTGGAGCGGAGCTGAAGAAGAGAGTAGCCAGCAGTGGAGTGAGCATAGCGATAGCGGAGCTGAAGAAGAGAATAGCCAGCAGTGGAGTGAGCATAGCGACAGCGGAGCTGAAGAAGAGAATAGCCAGCAGTGGAGTGAGCATAGCGAAAGTGGAGTTGAAGAAGAGAAGTAGTTAGCAGTGGAGAAAGAGCGTAGCGATAGCAGAGCTAGAGACGAGAATGGCCAGTAGTGGAGAGAGCGTAGCGATAGCGGAGCTGAAGTCACTGTGTGCGGAGTCGCTGAGTGCGGAGCAAGCGAAGTAATCATGGGGAGCGGAGAGACAAAGGTGGCGAGCGAGGCGAGTGAAGCACGGCGAGCGAGCCATGGCTACGTGGATATTGTGGAATGTGGAGGACATGCTGAGAGTTGTAAATAAAGCGGTGTTCGAAGAAAGACAGAAGTTGTCCGAGTGAAATCGAACACTACCTATGTATAAACACTATGCACTATCCTTGCTATATGTATACACGTTATGCACTATCCTTGCTATATGTATAAACTCTGTGCACTATCCTTGCTATATGTCTACACGCTGTGCACTATCCTTGCTATATGTATACACGCTATGCACTATCCTTGCTATATGTATAAACTCTGTGCACTATCCTTCTAATATGTATACACGCTATGCACTATCCTTGCTATATGTATAAACGCTATGCACTATCCTTGCTCTATCCACATATTTATTCAAGAAGATATCTCGTTTCCGTAAGCCTGTTAGTTTCCGTAGTCCCTAGGCACAGTGCTTATTGGCTAATACGGCCCTGGGCGAGACACACGCACACGTGCGCTTGACACGCACATGCGCGTCACTGAAGCCGCCGTCGCCACATCTCCATCATCCCCCCCCCATTCCTTGAGCGACTCCCACGGCTCAAGCGGTGTTCCCTAGGTCTCGGTCCGACTGGCGCTGCGCTCTCTGGACGCTGACCTCTGGGCGGCCAATGCGGCGCCGTCCCTCCATCCATCCCGCCTCCCTCATCCTCATTCACACGCCACCTGCGTGGCTACAAAGGGCGCGCGGCTGTAATCATATTACAGCAAGGGAGTGGCTGTAATCCGGTGTGATTGGGCACGTCCAGTGTGTAATCGTGTTACCGTTCATTATCATTCATGAGATGATTCGATTTGAGGATTGTTTTTGATGCATGATTACGTGAGACTCCACGCGTGTTGAGTCCAGGTGTCTCTCTCTCCGTGTCTCCGAGTCTCGCTCTCCACGTCCCGCACATATCTGTGTTCATGTCCCTCTCGCTGCGTCTCCCTACATTATATCTTCATGTCCACGTATCTCTGTTGATGTGTCCATATCTCTCCATATCTATATTCCCCGACCGTTGTCTCTATTTGTCACTGCACCTCTCTCTCCAGTTCTGTGTCTTGCTCTGCATCTCTCTGTATCCACCCGCATCTCCGATTAGTACGGTTGGCTATGTACGGTGTAAAAGAAGTTCAACATACATACAACATACATTCAACATGTCTACGCCTCTCGCCCACACATCTCTCTCTCTGTTTACATTTTTCCGTTTCTCCCCACGTGTCTGTGCGTGTGTGTCTTTGGCTGCGTGGGAGGTAGTGTCCCGGTTCGCGCGCTCCGAATTCGGCGATCCGAGTTCGGCTCCCGGTCACGGCCAACACCAGTGACGATTATCCGGTCCTGGGCCTCGCTTAGGTCAACCCGGATTTAAATTAGTACCTGGTGCGGTGTGTAAACATCGCCAATCGGGAAACGAAGTTGCCCGGGCGTGGTGCTGCCACCCATCACGTGCCATGCCGGCTTTCATAGGTGCTCGCTAAAAGCACAGTCTGTTCAGGCTACACGGGGAATCTTTATCTCTGTTGTCTGTGTGGGCAGAGGACAACAACTAGTGGAGCGCCGGGTGGCTAAAACACAAGTTGGCACAGGAGGGGGCACGGGTGGCGCATGTGCGCCACACATCTCGGTCAGTCAACCCCATGTTCCGTGATCTCCTCTACCAGCAAGCATTCGACACTTCACGTGACCTTAATGTGCACCTCGTCAGGAACAAGTGCCGTGGTGACGTCACCACCACTTAGTGGCGAATGACGGCGGTTGTTGTGCTGCTGGCTGATTTGATTTGCGAATTCAAGACGAGGTCAGGTGGCTGAAACGTCGAGATCGGTCTCTTCTCTCTAGCGCTGCCTCCGACCACAGGGCCCTGCGCTTTCATGACTCGGTGTGGTCACGGGTCTCTCGAGTTAGAGTGGCATAGACTCGTTACTTCAAGGGTTGGAATATAAAGTGCGAATCTTGATGTCTCTTCCTCAGCTTTACCCGAGTGGCGCTGCTGGCATCACGAGACTAACAGGGAGCAGTGCATCGCCACCCATGTTAGAGAACGGCCCACGCAAGGAGACATCACAGATATCTGATCTTATCAAAGCGCTTTACAATAATTATAAATGGTACATTAGTATTGGTTGATGTTGACTTAAAGCTTTCATGACTGCAGGAATTCATATTCTTGGGTCTTTCGGTAAAGTCACGAAGATAGGTTCAAAGAAAATAACAAAAAACTACGACGTTTCGATCGCAACTGATGACGACCGCTTGTGTTGCGATCGAAACGTCGTAGTTTTTTGTTATTTTTGTTATTTAGTTGAAGTTATTTAGTTGAAGTGTCAGATGAGCTGCATGATGTCATTTCTTCAAGGGCTGTCAGCACTGACTCATACTGCCTGAGAACTGAGCGGATGGCAGGGGTGTGAACAGTCCACCTGGCGGGACAGAGAGGTTTCCACGAGGTGAAACCATGCTCTGATTTTGCGATTTCCTGGAAAATAACTTTGAACTTGCCAGCTTGATTAAAGAAGCCCTCCAATTCATGCACCAGACCCATTGATTATAATTATCTTACTAGTGGAGAGGCTACACAGGCAGCCTGCATAACTAAGTTCACGCAGTCTGGACCACAGTGACAATACATAGCCAGCGGTTGTTCTTTCCTTAAAATTGCATCCTCATGCTGTCCCTCTCTCTCTACTCTGAATGCACCAGTGAACATTAAATACATATGATCAGTAAACAAGTGGTGTTTCTTGCCATGATGTTCAGGAATTGCAATTATTATATCGAGAAACATTGACTCATCTTCTTTGGTTCTTTCGGTAAAGTCACGTAGAATGAGAATAAAATAATAAATTGATAAAATAAAATAACACAATAATATTCTCACGACGTTTCGGCCACAACACAAGCGGCCTTCATCAGGTGAAGGGAGCGAGACTGTCTGGTAGGACAGCGCTGGAGTGAGAGAGCCACGTTCAGATCACGGCTTTTAAGCTGTGTGAGAGGAACAAAGAGCCTTGACGAAGGAATTAGCATAAAATTTAGCATTGAAAAGGCTGAATGATTAGCTTGTGACTGGTCACAGAAATAGCTATGTTAAAAGTTAAAGCATACACATCCGCAGAGGCACCCATTGTTAAAAGGAATTAGCATAGAATTTAGCATTGCAATAGCTAAATTAAGGCATTCGCTTGTAACTGCTACAGAAATAGTTACGTTGAAGTCAGAGCATACACATTCACCGAGGCACTTAGTACAAATCAAAACAGGAGAATTTAGCATTGAAATAACTAGGCGAATTTAGCATTGAAATAACTGGGTGATTTGCTAGTGACTGGTCACAGAAATGACTACAAATCTGAGCTATTCACAGTACTATATAGTGAACCAATAAAAACTAAAATATAAATTACCTTCATGTTATCAATAAACTCTATATTCTCCAATCAGCTAAGCTACCAACCATAAGTCGTTATATATCACAATGCTATATGGCGAAAAAATGGGTGGATTCTTACCCTCAAATTTCCGTACCACGGATAGCTACGGGTCCCGTTCAGACGGACGAGTTCGTCCATGGTCGGAACAGAGGAGGGGGAGAGAGACAGCTGCGAAGCCCTAGTATACTCCATGTTGTAAACCATACCATTAACCGTGGTGTGAGAGGTATTAAGAGGCAATGCTGGCGAAAGAGCTGCGGTCTGAAGGTCATCGTAAAATTACAAGTAATTAAGAACAGAAATGATTTAACACATCTTTCCAGTGGTTACTGAGCCTGAATCCATCTTCTCGGTTGAAATTGTCTCTGTGCTTGTATATGTGAATGGCCTCATGAACGAATCTCTCATGGTAGCCAGTTGGTTTGCAAAGAACCTCCGTCTTGGAGAAGTCAATGTCATGTGAGCCCACTGAATTGTAACAGTGATCTGCCACGGCAGAGGAGTTCGTCTTACCGTGTTTCAAGTCTGCTTTATGTTCGCGGATGCGATCCGAGATATGTCTTTTGGTTTCTCCAATGTAGCTACTACCACAGAGGCACTTTAGTTTGTAAACGCCCGGGTACTGTATGTCTGGAAGAGCATCTTTTACAGATGGAACTAAATCACGGATTTTGTGTACTGTGTTGAATCGGACCTGGATCTTGTGTTTATTCAGGATTTTGGAGATCTTTTTAGTGACCCCTGCAATGTAGGGTAAGGTGATGGTTTTGAGTGGCTCCACAAGAGGATCCTTCTTCATGACTGGAGTGATGGCTTTGCGGATTGTGTAGTCGGAGTAGCCATTAGCCCTGAGAGCCTGGTGTACGTGTTTGAGTTCACTGGTAATGTGTTCCTGGTCGGAAATGCATTGGGCTCTATGGTATAGAGTCTTGATGAGGCAGTTCTTCTGGGATGGATGGTGGTGGGAATCCGGTTTCAAGTAAGCATCTGTATGGGTAGCTTTCCTGTAGACAGAGTGGCTCATTGAACCATCATGTCTCCTTTTAATTAAGACATCCAGATTCGTTCATGAGGCCATTCACATATACAAGCACAGAGACAATTTCAACCGAGAAGATGGATTCAGGCTCAGTAACCACTGGAAAGATGTGTTAAATCATTTCTGTTCTTAATTAATTGTAATTTTACGATGACCTTCAGACCGCAGCTCTTTCGCCAGCATTGCCTCTTAATACCTCTCACACCACGGTTAATGGTATGGTTTACAACATGGAGTATACTAGGGCTTCGCAGCTGTCTCTCTCCCCCTCCTCTGTTCCGACCATGGACGAACTCGTCCGTCTGAACGGGACCCGTAGCTATCCGTGGTACGGAAATTTGAGGGTAAGAATCCACCCATTTTTTCGCCATATAGCATTGTGATATATAACGACTTATGGTTGGTAGCTTAGCTGATTGGAGAATATAGAGTTTATTGATAACATGAAGGTAATTTATATTTTAGTTTTTATTGGTTCACTATATAGTACTGTGAATAGCTCAGATTTGTAGTCATTTCTGTGACCAGTCACTAGCAAATCACCCAGTTATTTCAATGCTAAATTCGCCTAGTTATTTCAATGCTAAATTCTCCTGTTTTGATTTGTACTAAGTGCCTCGGTGAATGTGTATGCTCTGACTTCAACGTAACTATTTCTGTAGCAGTTACAAGCGAATGCCTTAATTTAGCTATTGCAATGCTAAATTCTATGCTAATTCCTTTTAACAATGGGTGCCTCTGCGGATGTGTATGCTTTAACTTTTAACATAGCTATTTCTGTGACCAGTCACAAGCTAATCATTCAGCCTTTTCAATGCTAAATTTTATGCTAATTCCTTCGTCAAGGCTCTTTGTTCCTCTCACACAGCTTAAAAGCCGTGATCTGAACGTGGCTCTCTCACTCCAGCGCTGTCCTACCAGACAGTCTCGCTCCCTTCACCTGATGAAGGCCGCTTGTGTTGTGGCCGAAACGTCGTGAGAATATTATTGTGTTATTTTATTTTATCAATTTATTATTTTATTCTCATTCTACGTGACTTTACCGAAAGAACCAAAGAAGATGAATCATTGCAGTCACGAAAGCTTTAAATCGAAATTGACTCATCTCTTGTGCTCCTGTATACTTCTATCGTCTGACTGGTACTCATTTTCTCACTGCTCTCAACTTTTCTTCTTTTCTGAGGCTGCCCAAAAAATTGACGAATGTCACTGCCACCCTTCCTCTTGCTCATGATGACACTCACTGTGAATGACAGCTGACTGTAATAAAACTGCTTGCACTTTAATCAAAGAAACACATAATGCTATTTATCATAAGCAAGTACAGCTATACACTATACAATACGAATATGCAATAAATGAAAGCTTATACTGTCTACAAATTTCTCCATGAAAACATTCGCTACCACTGTCGATGGTACATTCTACAAACAAAATGAGGGTACCCCAATGGGTTCTCCCTTATCGCCAGTGGTAGCCAATGTCTTCATGGAGAAATGAGACAGATGCCATCCAGACACCCACCCTACGTCCTTCTTGTGGAAGAGATACGTAGATGACACGTTCGCGATCTGCCCACATGGCCTGCCAGCACTGAACGAATTTCTCAACCACATCAATTCCATACACCCATCTATCAAATTCACCATGGAAGTGGAAAAGGATGGCAAGCTACCATTCATGGATGTTTTGATCGAGAAGAGACCTGATGGCTCGTTGGGACACTCTGTCTGCAGGAAAGCCACCCGCACGGATGCCTATCTCAAGCCTGACTCCCACCACCATCCAGCCCAGAATAATTCCTTCATCAAAACACTACACCATAGGGCCCGTTGCATCTCCGACCAACATCACCTAGCCAGTGAGTTGGAGCACATACACCAATCCCTCAGGATGTACGGATATTCTTACCGTACAATCCGCAAAGCTGTCTCCCCATCCATGGCAATTTGTTAAGTTTAGTTATGATTACATTTGCTAATAATTATTTCGGACAGTGGTGCGTGGTTGCCCGTCGTAGCATAGCAATTCTTATAAAATATATATTGATTTAAAGCTTTCGTGACTGTAGTAATTCACATTCTTAGCTCTTTCGGTAAAGTCACGTTGAAGGGAAACAATAAAATAATAAAATATATATAAAACAATAAAAATTATCATGAGAATTTTTAATTTTATATATTTAAAAAAAAATTATCATGAGAATGTTTTATTGTTTTATATATATTTTATTATTTTATTGTTTCCCTTCAACGTGACTTTACCGAAAGAGCTAAGATTATAATATATATTTTTATTTCAATATATTGGGGGACATTTTGAGCATATTTGAATATTGGGGGGGGGGGGGGGGGATATGTCCTCCCCACCAATATATTATAATCACGGCATTGCAAGGGTGACGGTAGAAAATGGGAGGGCTGGCGAGGTTAGGAAGGGGGAGGATGGTGAAGGCTTTAAGGACAAGGACATAAAGTCGTCGAGGGATACGCTATTGAAAGAAGATGAGTCTTAAGGGAGGAACGAAAAATGGTACGGGATATCATCTCTGATGCACGTACGTAATAACTTTCCTACCCACCCTGCCAAAGAGATGAATGTTCATCACAATATTTTTTCACTTTAAGAAATGCTTTTTAGCCAAATTATGGAAACAAATATGAATTTGATTTAATTGTCAGTCGCTGGTGGATGGGCTGAGACCATCAACTGAGGCCATCAGCACAGCATCGGTCACCGCATCGCACGCTTTCACATGCATGTCTGCGGCCGTCTGGAAACTTCTTCCTTCCGATATTAGAGAGCAACTGAAGCTATGCACTTTTAAATCTCCATTGAAAACTAATTTATTTTGAACTACATGTTGTTGTCTTTAGTTTGTTGTTCTTCCCCCGCACATCCGATTATCACAGTTGGCTACTTACGGTGCAAAATAAGTTCACCATACACTGGAAATCCATTCTAGATTTAAAGCTTTCGTGACTGCTAGGATCCATACTCTTTGGTTCTATTGGGTAAAGTCACGTAGGTGAAAATAAAATAACAATAAATAACAAAAAATAACAAAAAATCACAACGTTTCGGCCACAACACAAGCGGCCTTCATCAGGTGAAGGGACGAGACTGTCTGGAGGACAGCGCTTCCACTCCAGCGCTGTCACCTACGTGACTTTACCCAATAGAACCAAAGAGACTGGAAATCCAGTTTGATCACAGGCCCGAATTCGAACCCAGGTTTAGGCAGTGCTAGCCCCGTATTCTGGCCTCTGCGCCACCGAGCTCCATCAGAAAGTGAAGGGCTACATATGAGGTGTGTCAAACGATAACCGGTCAAACCAGTTACCGCTTTCAGATTTGGTTACCAGTTAAAACAGATACAAACCAGTAACCGATCCCAGTATAATGATTGCAATGAATACGCTGATTGGAAAGCGTGGACGTGCTGGGTGAACGTGCGGGGTGGACGTGCTTGGTGGACGTGCGGGGTGGACGTGTGGGGTGGACGTGTGGGGTGGACGTGCTGGGTGGACGTGATGGGTGGACGTGCGGGGTGGACGTGCAGGGTGGACGTGCTGGGTGGACGTGCGGGGTGGGCGTGCTGGGTGGACGTGCGGGGTGGACGTGCTGGGTGGGCGTGCTGGATGGACGTGCGGGGTGGAAGGAGGGATGGTTTTAAGACCTTTAATCCGCTGATGCGAGGTCATTTTCGCAGTAGCATCTTTTGGCTAACAATCGAACAAAGATGCTCATGGCATCGCGCGCGTTTTGCGTGTGTTTAGTTTGTTGTCCTTCCACCGCACCTCCGATTCGCACGGCTGGCTTCGTATGGTGCGAAAGAAGTTCAACCTACAGACACACGCGCGCGTGCGCGCGTGCGCGCGGGATGCGAGCGAGGGCCCCGCGGCCCGGGACGGCAGCGGCGGCGGCAGCGAGCGGTTCTGGCCGCGCCGTTCCCCGTCGAGACGGCGCGCATGAGAGGAGCCCCCGCACGGGGATCGTCTGCCCAGCCGTGACAAAAGCCAGGAAATTAATGCGAGGCTCCCAGCAGCAGGACATGCTGTCATGCCATTTGTTTATGGGAACGGCTTTTATGAACTTCATCAATCATCTGTCAGGATGTGTCATTAATTATGCAAATGAGTTGCTGCACACTTTGCAAGTAACTTCATTTTCGGCTGTTATTTACCAAAGGGCTGCTGTCGGAAAGTGAAAAAAAATGCTTCAGGACAATACAACTTCGCGCACATCTGCCGAGTTATTAATGCACAATTAAATTTTCATAAGTCAAAAGCAATGAACTGAAGTGCGTTCTAAATCATATCTGTCACACAGCGCTCGGCAGAAACTCTCGACGGCCACAGCGCGGAGCGCGCTCGGCGTGTGCACAGCGGAGTCAGAAGTCCGCGAGAGGTGAGGCGAAGCACGCGGCTGAGTGCCTGGAGAGCACAACGATGATGATTATAATGATGACGACGACGATGATGGTGACAACGATGATGGTGGCAACGATAATGACGATGATAACGACCATGATACTCATGACGATGATGCGAGTGATTCACACTGGCGCGTGGCGGTGACGAGATGTTAACTCCCTTGCCTGGTATGCAGGAGGTCGTGGGTTCGATCCCGGCCATGACGCCTGCTGCATATTTGGAGTTTGCGACCACGCAACATCACCCGTTTAGAGTATTTCGCTGCTCTACATTTCCGCGTGATGGGTCAGGTTGCTTCTGAAAAAGAGCTACAGAGTTGGGTGGGATTTGCTTAGTAAAACAATTGTTCAGTTTCGTGAATCATTGTTGCCCGAATACAACCATGACATGGCCACCCACCGTTCCGTGAGCGTTGAGCGGGCGGTGTGGTTGTGTGGCAGGCTGGAGTGGGCTCTGCTTGAGGACACCCGAGTGGAGAGAGAGAGGGAAAACGAGGGAGATGAGGCTGTAGAGATGGGTTTTTTATGGAGTATGGCATGTGGGCAAGGAATAACAAGACGTCGTTTCCACACGAGATTTGTTGTATGTAATTCCAGGCCAAGAGAGTGGAAGTCATCATCATGGGCGATGTGGAGCAGAGATATAACTGCTCAGCCCGAGCTATAAATGCTCTGATACGTGCATTGTATTTGTGCTGTTCGCCTTTGTCGTTTTCTGGTCTGACACTGGTGAGACTAGGCCATAAAGAAGGTTGTCTCTGGTGTAGACCAATCAGTTTCAAAGACAATGCATCATACAGTATATTATCAGAGCATGTTTGTTTTAATGTTCACCACAAGTACGTGTGGTTAATAACGACTTGATACTCCTTGCAAAAAAGTTTCTATTTGGTGTTTGAACATCTTAACACCTCCTGTTTTATTGCCAGAAAGGGTAAAACCTATTATTATTTTTCATACAGAGATATCTCCATTTTAAGATATGTCTACTGGACATCTATGAAAAAGAGCTTTTTAGCTCATCTGATTCCCCCGGTATAAATACATATTCTGATTACATTTCTTTAAACACGGTTGCTGAGCACAGGCTCAAAACCTCAAGGGGCCAGTAACGATGAGCAACAGAGAAGTTGCGAGATACCGGGAAAAAAGGAGGCTATGTGTTGATACCTCTTCTTGTCTCTGAGTGTGCTCCTGTCACGGAGAAAGCACATTCCCGGACGAGAGTAGTTCGAGGCCGTGTTCGACTATCTGCTGTAATTGTCGATGGTGGATTAAACTGCCATATGATCCCTCTTATTATGATTATTATGATTCTGCTTGTTTACCCAGGAGAGCGTCACCGAGTCCGAGGACTCCTTTCCCTGCACCTCCGATTAGCACGGTTGGCTACGAACGTTGCGAAATAAGTTCGACATACAAACTTTCCAGGAGGGTTTTGCCATGTTTTCATAGTAGGAAAAACACTACCATGTCTAATCTTAATTTCAGCAGTGGGAGTTTGTCCGATATCGGAGAACCTGGAGGAAACTCGTGCAGAACACGGGGAGCTTATATAAACTCCGCAGAGAAAGGTGCCCGAGTCGGGAATCGTGTTAGACCAGAAGACGCCAAAATGCGAACTTTTGGCATCCTCTGGTCTAAAAATGTTTGAGACTAAGCTCTAAAGAAAGCTGTCTCTGGTGTGGACCAATCAGTTTCAAAGACAATTCATATACTATCAGAGCATGTTTTTGTTGTTTGCATGTTCAACACAAGTATATGTGGTTAATGCAGACATGATTCCTTGAAAAAGGTTTCAGTTTGGTGATTCACATCTTAAAACCTGTTTTATTGTCAGAAAGGGTAAAACCTATTCTTATAAGCGCTTACATCTTGGCGGCAGGGGTGGTGGTGCAGTGGGAACATTTCGATTCCCCATACCAGTTGCAGTCTAACTCGTATTGGCCAAATATCCACATACCGAGACATCACCTGTAAATTACTCAGTTTGGATGACACACAGCAACAACAATCACCCCGTGAAGAGTAAAAAAACCTTGGCAGGACCCTCTGAAGCTTTGCTGGGTAAACAAGTGTAATAGTAATGATACACGATCATCATACCCATCATAAACACCGTCGTTGTATCTATTTTACAGGCTTAGAACGCCATTGGAGCATGCTTTTAATCCAGTATTACGTTTGAAACACACATAGGCAAGGGCAATGAGTCGAGCATGTTTCACCTCAGTAGAAGAATATATTTGGTTTAAAAGATGCTCTTCCATCTTCCCTTCTATCTCAACCTGGCATTCCGTTTGATAAAATTAATACTGTGTGATTTTAATGCCTTGTATGAATGATGTTGCAATCCAAAAGAAGCAACTGACTTGGCGGAAAGGCTTGGTACAATGTCGTTCGTCTGCCACTTGAACTGCGGTGGTTGCTGGCACTTCGAAAACGCGGCCAGAAAATATGGATGATGACTTTTCAGCTATTACGCAGCTTAGGGCCACTGCTTTTGCCAATTTTTTTTTAAAAGTACGATGAGCATCACCACCTTTTCCACTGTGGACCAAACCCAGATATATGTCTCAGGCAGCCTAGGGAATATCGACACTGTGCAACGGTTTGCTGCAATAAAGTTCAACGCAATTCCCGGTACCATATCTCAGTAAAAATCTACTTCTGCTGCCAAAACACAGACGCCAATTCCTGGACTGTCCAGATCAAACCTAGAGAGGTGGCAACCCTAGTGGGTGAGCGAGCGAGTGAGTGGCTGAGTGAGTGGGTCAGTCAATGAGCGACTTGGCACAGTAATGAGTGAATTCATGAGTGGACAAGTGGCTGGGTGGTTGGGTTTGGGGGAGGTGGTGGCGTCGCGGTTAGCACGCTGCGCTATGAATCTGGCGACCAGAGATCAATTCCTGCTCATGGCTAACACCAATGACGATTATCTGAACCGGTCCTGGGCCTCCCCTAGGTCGACTCCGCTTCAAGTGGGTGCCTGGTGCGGTGAGTACCAAAACATTGCCACTGGGGAGACAAAGGTGGCCTGGCGTGGTGCTGACCACTCATACCCTCGTGTGCCGTGCCGGCCTTCATAGGTGCTTGCTAACAGCACTTGCTCCAACAGTCTGTTACAGGCTTAACGGAGAATCGTTGTCTTTGGGTGGGTGAGTAGCTGGGTAGGTGAGTGAACTGAGTGGGTGCGAGAATGGGTGAGTGGCAGTATGGGTAGGTGGGCGAGTGGTAGGGTGGATTTCCACCTTTTCCACGGATCCACACTGGGACATATTTCCATGCCTGTAAACGCCTTATCAGTGCCAACTTTATTACAGGCCAATTCAGACCTCATTGGTCATCCCTTGCCCTTATACATCTCAACGTTCATCCTACACAGTCCGATCACAAGGGAGAAACACAGACAAATAAAATTGCCCATATTGAAACGGCTGTACGTCGTATGGACCTGAAAAATTTCCCTGTACAAGAAGACGGGTGTAGTGACTAACTCGGAGACACTAAAAGTTGGAGTCACTTCTTTATTAACAAGCACCATCGGGGTTAACACTTTTATAAGTCCGTCTATGATCAGCGACGTTACTCAGTTAGGACAGTTGATAGGCTGCCTGACTGGTGACGCCCCGAGATGGTGAAGACGGAGACCACGACAAGAAGAATGGTGAAGAACGACGAGAAGAATGGTAAAGACTTGAGCAGCACGATGGGGATCCCACTCCATACGACAACCTCGAGGTCCCCTACAGGGGCCCTTCCTATTCTGTCAGCGTGGCCTGGCTCCGCCCCTGGCCATGCCCCCTTTCTAAAACCTACCAGCGAGTTCTTGGTGTATCCCTTCTATGACCTTTCCCCTAGATCCCCCTCTGGTGTATAACCAGGCCTGCTGACGTCAGAGCTGCTGTGAGCCGCAGATCCCCTCCCCGCCAGCAGCTAGCGCTATGCTGCTACATTACTATTATTCTATGCCACTACACGGGTAAACCGTATGAGTTGACAGCTACGTGTTTCTCGGTCAGAAACTCCGTCTGTTATTAAAACTGCGTGGTAAAACTGTAAAAAAAAAGTTCAACCCAATACAAGTACACCAGTTCTCGCTCCACACAAAATGAATTCCTGCCACTCGACACACGGACGCCAATTTCCCGGACAGCCTGACTCGAACGCAGACACGTGGCAACCCTGGTTGACGTTGGCAATGGGCGATGGCGACCTTTATCAACCCACTCGTCATTTCTCATTTGCGTAACGTTCATGATGATAACTTTTAAACGGGTATGATTTGGCTCTCCATTCGCATTCATCAAAACGAGAAAAATTATTTTCCACGAACCGAAGGAAAAATAACGCAAATTTTCATGTAGTGTATATCAAAAAAAATTAAGTGAACTTCATCACACGCATAGAAGCGGCCGTTAAAACCGTCACGTGTGAAGTGCTGACATTTTCAAACCGAATGCAAGGTTTTTTTTTGCCTAAGCACAGATGGTGAAGGAAGCTACCCCGAGGCGGTGGCGGCGTCTCTGCTGAGGAGTGCAGCAGTGCGACCGTGCGGACTGCAAATTATCACCGCAAAGTGCAAAATAAAATAATGAAGTCTTTAAAAACAGAAAATGTAAATAACAAACCCCCTCCCCCCCTCTATTCGAATGCACCTCATGAAAAGTACCAAACACCCGCGACGGCCATTCCAGCTCCTGTACCATCGTACAACGCTTACAAGTGCCTCCGTCAACCCCCAGATGGAAATGATCTCTGTCTGGTACCTGCCGCATTATCAGAGGCAGTGACCACGGCTCTAGGTCACTCAAAATATAAACAAACATTGAAAACCTGTCAGCCTGACAACAGTCAACGTTTCGCACTCAATGCCCAGATAAAGTACACAGTTCTGCCACATATGTGACTTCAAGTTTAAGCAGTGCAGGATTGTCACATTGCTGGGGTGGTGCTGCGGTTAGAGAGGTTCAAGTTTTGAAATTAACTTGGGCTGGCAAGGGTGGAGATGTGCCTCAGTGCTAACACGTGTGTGTACTTCGCAGCAAAAAGCGCCTGGGTTCGAATCCCCACTCGGGAATCTTTATGAGCGGCGTTTGTAAGTTCTCTCTCTCTCTCTCTCCTCTTGCTTTACAACGTATAACCTGAATTTAGGACCAACATTCCAATGCTGAAAGTGAAATCTGCAATTGCTCTCGATTGGGATAACACATGGCAGCAACATCGCCCCCTACTGCCACAACTGAGCAGGAGCCTCCTGCCAAAAAGTTTGGGGCTTCCGAGGTAAACAGGCGTAGTAATAATACCGCATGTGTAGCAGTGCAGTACTTATAACGTGAATACCGTAGATCATAACAGGAATCGACTGGCAGTGAGAAGGCAACGAGTTAATATCCTGATTGGAAGTTGACTCGGCCAGTGATCTTTGCTGTAGTAATTCAACTATTATATTCTTAGTTTTTTCGGTAAAGTCACGTTGAAGAGAAACAACAAAATAACAAAATATATATAAAACAATAAAAAATTCTCACGACGTTTCGACCATAACTCAAACGGTCATCATCAGGTGTGTCGGTTTGCATAAATTTATTTTGAAAACGGCATATTTATTTATTTATATATAAAAAATATAACGTTTGCGTCACGCGCAACGATTGGCAGTTTGCCCAGGACTAGTCCATCTATTTTTTGAAAAGAGGAGGGGGGAGACGAAATTTGTTTTTATGTATGCTGTCTGAAAGCCACTGTAAGCGTGAACAATCAATCAAGAACTGAAATGATTTATCAAATCTTTCCAATGATTGCTAAGATAGAATCCATCTTCTCGGTTGAAATTGTCTCTGTGCTTGTATATGTGGATAGCCTCATGAACGAATCTCTCATGGAAGCCAGATGGCTTACAAAGAACCTCCGTCTTGGAAAAGTCAATGGCATGTGAGCCTACTGAATTAGAACAATGATCTGCTACGGCCGAGGTGTTGGTCCTACCGTGTTTAAGGTCTGCTTTATGTTCACGAATGCGGTCCGAGATATGGCGTTTGGTTTCTCCAATGTAACTACTACCACAGAGGCAACTTAGTTTGTAGACACCAGGGTATTGTATGTCCGGAATCACATCTTTTACAGACGGAACCAGATCACGGATTTTATGTAATGTGTTGAAACGGACCTGGATCTTGTGTTTATTCAAGATTTTGGAGATCTTTTTTGTGATCCCAGCAATGTAGGGTAAAGTGATGGTTTTGAAAGGCTCCTCAAGAGGGTTCTTCTTCATGGTTTGAGTGATAGCTTTGCGGATTGTATAGTCGGAGTAACCATTAGCCCTAAGAGCTTGGTGTACGTGCTTGAGTTCACTGCTTATGTGTTCCTGGTCGAATATGCATTGGGCTCTATGATACAGAGTCTTGATGAGAGAATTCTTCTGTGATGGATGGTGGTGGGAATCCGGTTTCAGATAAGCATCCGTATGGGTAGCTTTCCTGTAGACAGAGTGGCTCATTGAACCATCAGGTCTCTTTTTAATTAGGACATCCAAAAAAGGTATCTTGCCATCTATTTCGACTTCCATGGTAAATCTGATGGCTGGGTGTATGGAATTGATGTGGTCGAAGAATTGGTCTAGAGCAGGCCGGCCATGTGGCCAGATGACAAAAGTGTCATCCACGTACCTCTTCCATAAGGTTGGGCGCAGAGTGGCAGTCTGGATGGCGTCAGTCTCAAATTTCTCCATGAAAATGTTAGCTATAACTGGAGAAAGGGGGGAGCCCATTGGGGTGCCCTCAGTTTGTTTGTAGAAAGTTCCATTCCAAGTGAAGTATGTATTGGTTAAACAGTGTCTCACCAGGGGGGGTACCTCAGTGTTTAGTCCTTGATGAACCAAATTTAATCGCCTCTACGGGGAGGGTTTTCACATAACTTTAAGATCCTTCAACAAACTCCGGGATAAGAAAGCTCAGCTGATCGAGTCTCTCACCTTCCTGAAGAGATGCCGCGACTCTGGGGTAATACCAATCGCATTTACACTCACCTCTGCTACTGTAACTTCTTCTAATGCGAAACGAATTCTTTTCAAAACTAGCTTAGCTCTTATCTCAGAAAAAATCAGACTTATACGCACAGAACTAGATCAGTTAGACAAGACACTCTACAAATCACACTTATCATTGACGGCAATAATGTCCACATCGGATTGGGAACATGTAGACAATATGACTGCCTCTTCAGCTGCTACTATGTCGACCAAATGTAAGGAAAACCTGATTTCCAAATTTAACCTCCTCTTCAACAAAAGACCGGACCCACACACCAAAAAGTTAGACGTTAATAAAGTCGTAATTAATCGCAGTAACAGTTCTATTTCCGATGGTCTGAAATCCGTTTTAGCTAAAGGTCTAAACTTTGCAGTCACGCCTAAACACATACCAGTTAATGATATAATTGCCCAAGTAGACGTTGCTCTCAGGGGCCTGGGTCACATCGCTGCAGACGTAGCAAGATCTGAAATCGCTGCAACCCTCAAAAACGCTAAGATGCCAGCTAGCAACCTCAGCAAAGATGAGCGTTTTGAATTATATAAATTAAAAAAGAGGAATGATATTGTAGTTCTCTCAGCTGACAAAGGCAATGCTACTGTCATCATGGATAAAATAGAATACAACAACAAAATTAAAGAATTACTCGACGATGGTAGTTATACAAAAATAAAAAGAGATCCCACCAACAGCCTCGTCACACAAACCAACAAAATAATTTCTGATTCAACCGCATTAATTGATCAATCTAAACAGTTTTCGTTGAAACCTTCTGCTGCCAGGCCACCAAGATTATACGGCTTACCAAAAATACATAAAGTTGATACACCTCTTCGTCCCATAGTCTCTACTATCAGCTCCCCCACCTACAAACTAGCTCGTTTTTTGTCTGAAATCCTGCGTCCTTTCACTGGAAAGACCACCTCTGCGGAACAAAATTCTACTCACCTGGTATCAACAATCAAGGGTATTTCCCTGTCCCCAGACGACCTGCTTGTCAGTTTTGATGTAGTTTCCTTATTCACCAAGGTTCCTGTACCTGACACCATTGCAATCATTGAAGACTTGGTTCATCAAGGACTAAACACTGAGGTACCCCCCTGGTGAGACACTGTTTAACCAATACATACTTCACTTGGAATGGAACTTTCTACAAACAAACTGAGGGCACCCCAATGGGCTCCCCCCTTTCTCCAGTTATAGCTAACATTTTCATGGAGAAATTTGAGACTGACGCCATCCAGACTGCCACTCTGCGCCCAACCTTATGGAAGAGGTACGTGGATGACACTTTTGTCATCTGGCCACATGGCCGGCCTGCTCTAGACCAATTCTTCGACCACATCAATTCCATACACCCAGCCATCAGATTTACCATGGAAGTCGAAATAGATGGCAAGATACCTTTTTTGGATGTCCTAATTAAAAAGAGACCTGATGGTTCAATGAGCCACTCTGTCTACAGGAAAGCTACCCATACGGATGCTTATCTGAAACCGGATTCCCACCACCATCCATCACAGAAGAATTCTCTCATCAAGACTCTGTATCATAGAGCCCAATGCATATCCGACCAGGAACACATAAGCAGTGAACTCAATCACGTACACCAAGCTCTTAGGGCTAATGGTTACTCCGACTATACAATCTGCAAAGCTATCACTCAAACCATGAAGAAGAACCCTCTTGAGGAGCCTTTCAAAACCATCACTTTACCCTACATTGCTGGGATCACAAAAAAGATCTCCAAAATCTTGAATAAACACAAGATCCAGGTCCGTTTCAACACATTACATAAAATCCGTGATCTGGTTCCGTCTGTAAAAGATGTGATTCCGGACATACAATACCCTGGTGTCTACAAACTAAGTTGCCTCTGTGGTAGTAGTTACATTGGAGAAACCAAACGCCATATCTCGGACCGCATTCGTGAACATAAAGCAGACCTTAAATACGGTAGGACCAACACCTCGGCCGTAGCAGATCATTGTTCTAATTCAGTAGGCTCACATGCCATTGACTTTTCCAAGACGGAGGTTCTTTGTAAGCCATCTGGCTTCCATGAGAGATTCGTTCATGAGGCTATCCACATATACAAGCACAGAGACAATTTCAACCGAGAAGATGGATTCTATCTTAGCAATCATTGGAAAGATTTGATAAATCATTTCAGTTCTTGATTGATTGTTCACGCTTACAGTGGCTTTCAGACAGCATACATAAAAACAAATTTCGTCTCCCCCCTCCTCTTTTCAAAAAATAGATGGACTAGTCCTGGGCAAACTGCCAATCGTTGCGCGTGACGCAAACGTTATATATTTTTTTATATATAAATAAATAAATAAATATGCCGTTTTCAAAATAAATTTATGCAAACCGACACACCTGATGATGACCGTTTGAGTTATGGTCGAAACGTCGTGAGAATTTTTTATTGTTTTATATATATTTTGTTATTTTGTTGTTTCTCTTCAACGTGACTTTACCGAAAAAACTAAGAATATGAATTACTGCAGTCACGAAAGCTTTAAATCAAAATTTAATCGCCTCTACGGGGAGGGTTTTCACATAACTTTAAGATCCTTCAACAAACTCCGGGATAAGAAAGCTCAGCTGATCGAGTCTCTCACCTTCCTGAAGAGATGCCGCGACTCTGGGGTAATACCAATCGCATTTACACTCACCTCTGCTACTGTAACTTCTTCTAATGCGAAACGAATTCTTTTCAAAACTAGCTTAGCTCTTATCTCAGAAAAAATCAGACTTATACGCACAGAACTAGATCAGTTAGACAAGACACTCTACAAATCACACTTATCATTGACGGCAATAATGTCCACATCGGATTGGGAACATGTAGACAATATGACTGCCTCTTCAGCTGCTACTATGTCGACCAAATGTAAGGAAAACCTGATTTCCAAATTTAACCTCCTCTTCAACAAAAGACCGGACCCACACACCAAAAAGTTAGACGTTAATAAAGTCGTAATTAATCGCAGTAACAGTTCTATTTCCGATGGTCTGAAATCCGTTTTAGCTAAAGGTCTAAACTTTGCAGTCACACCTAAACACATACCAGTTAATGATATAATTGCCCAAGTAGACGTTGCTCTCAGGGGCCTGGGTCACATCGCTGCAGACGTAGCAAGATCTGAAATCGCTGCAACCCTCAAAAACGCTAAGATGCCAGCTAGCAACCTCAGCAAAGATGAGCGTTTTGAATTATATAAATTAAAAAAGAGGAATGATATTGTAGTTCTCTCAGCTGACAAAGGCAATGCTACTGTCATCATGGATAAAATAGAATACAACAACAAAATTAAAGAATTACTCGACGATGGTAGTTATACAAAAATAAAAAGAGATCCCACCAACAGCCTCGTCACACAAACCAACAAAATAATTTCTGATTCAACCGCATTAATTGATCAATCTAAACAGTTTTCGTTGAAACCTTCTGCTGCCAGGCCACCAAGATTATACGGCTTACCAAAAATACATAAAGTTGATACACCTCTTCGTCCCATAGTCTCTACTATCAGCTCCCCCACCTACAAACTAGCTCGTTTTTTGTCTGAAATCCTGCGTCCTTTCACTGGAAAGACCACCTCTACGGTACAAAATTCTACTCACCTGGTATCAACAATCAAGGGTATTTCCCTGTCTCCAGACGACCTGCTTGTCAGTTTTGATGTAGTTTCCTTATTCACCAAGGTTCCTGTACCTGACACCATTGCAATCATTGAAGACTTGGTTCATCAAGGACTAAACACTGAGGTACCCCCCCTGGTGAGACACTGTTTAACCAATACATACTTCACTTGGAATGGAACTTTCTACAAACAAACTGAGGGCACCCCAATGGGCTCCCCCCTTTCTCCAGTTATAGCTAACATTTTCATGGAGAAATTTGAGACTGACGCCATCCAGACTGCCACTCTGCGCCCAACCTTATGGAAGAGGTACGTGGATGACACTTTTGTCATCTGGCCACATGGCCGGCCTGCTCTAGACCAATTCTTCGACCACATCAATTCCATACACCCAGCCATCAGATTTACCATGGAAGTCGAAATAGATGGCAAGATACCTTTTTTGGATGTCCTAATTAAAAAGAGACCTGATGGTTCAATGAGCCACTCTGTCTACAGGAAAGCTACCCATACGGATGCTTATCTGAAACCGGATTCCCACCACCATCCATCACAGAAGAATTCTCTCATCAAGACTCTGTATCATAGAGCCCAATGCATATCCGACCAGGAACACATAAGCAGTGAACTCAAGCACGTACACCAAGCTCTTAGGGCTAATGGTTACTCCGACTATACAATCCGCAAAGCTATCACTCAAACCATGAAGAAGAACCCTCTTGAGGAGCCTTTCAAAACCATCACTTTACCCTACATTGCTGGGATCACAAAAAAGATCTCCAAAATCTTGAATAAACACAAGATCCAGGTCCGTTTCAACACATTACATAAAATCCGTGATCTGGTTCCGTCTGTAAAAGATGTGATTCCGGACATACAATACCCTGGTGTCTACAAACTAAGTTGCCTCTGTGGTAGTAGTTACATTGGAGAAACCAAACGCCATATCTCGGACCGCATTCGTGAACATAAAGCAGACCTTAAACACGGTAGGACCAACACCTCGGCCGTAGCAGATCATTGTTCTAATTCAGTAGGCTCACATGCCATTGACTTTTCCAAGACGGAGGTTCTTTGTAAGCCATCTGGCTTCCATGAGAGATTCGTTCATGAGGCTATCCACATATACAAGCACAGAGACAATTTCAACCGAGAAGATGGATTCTATCTTAGCAATCATTGGAAAGATTTGATAAATCATTTCAGTTCTTGATTGATTGTTCACGCTTACAGTGGCTTTCAGACAGCATACATAAAAACAAATTTCGTCTCCCCCCTCCTCTTTTCAAAAAATAGATGGACTAGTCCTGGGCAAACTGCCAATCGTTGCGCGTGACGCAAACGTTATTTTTTTATATATATATAAATAAATAAATATGCCGTTTTCAAAATAAATTTATGCAAACTGACACACCTGATGATGACCGTTTGAGTTATGGTCGAAACGTCGTGAGAATTTTTTATTGTTTTATATATATTTTGTTATTTTGTTGTTTCTCTTCAACGTGACTTTACCGAAAAAACTAAGAATATGAATTACTGCAGTCACGAAAGCTTTAAATCAAAATTTAATTCAACTATTGTTTATATTTGTATAGACATCGCAGGATGTCAATGTGCAGTGCCGGCCCTAGAGAGGCACGGCGTGCGGTGTAACGACATCGCGGATACCACAGTGGTGTGGGTGTAGTACCGGCCCTAGAGGGGCCCGGTGAGCGCTGATTGATAGCGCCAGATGGCACCACGTTTTGCGTCCAGTGCCCACCCTACAGAACAGGGTGTGTGGGTGGATGATGTAACTCGAGGCCATGACACTCTGGTTGACCCGGGAGGCACGTGACCAGTTAAGTCTACAAAGGGGCCCCAAGTGGCGGCTAGGGGTGGTCACGTGGTTGGGTTACAGATCCTTCCCGAGGATGGTGGTCTTGGCCAAGGGCGGAGCTGGCCATGCCATAGAGAATATAAGCCGGGTCCCGAGAGGGACCAGGGTTGTTGTCCATCCTGGAAGAAACCTTCGTCTCCGTTCAACGAGTCTCCAACACGTGGACATGGACCCAAGCTGTTGGTCCCGGTCCATAGTAGCAGTTACGTGGTAATTAGTGTAGTTAGTCTGGTGGCCACCACCATAGGTTGTTATTCTGTTAAGGGGAAAGTTACCCCGTGTGTTGAAGTTAAATAAATGTGTTGCCTCCAAGTCTACATCTGCGACTCAGTTGAACTCACTCCATGTTTACCAGGTAAGGCCTCACTGAGCTACGTAGCTCTTTTTCAGAAGCGACCTGGCCACAAATGATAGCTCAACGAAGTGGCTTATCGTCGTGGACATTTGGACGATTTGGCAGTGCACCATAACACACTGATCCTCATAAAACAGTCTAAAATTAACATTTAAATCAGCAGATCTGTTTTTTGCAATCGGTCTTTAATTGACTCCCGTCGCCAAGTTCGACGCGATTCTAAGGTTTATTCAGTCTACTGAGACTTTATAAAACTGTAGCATCGGAAACGCGTATGCACACACCGCTTATGTCCACTTACCTGCAGTTACGGCCAGAGCACTTTAGGGGGTGCCAGCCTGTACAAGGGGATAGAGAGAGAGGGAGCCGGACCATAGTGAGGCTGGATTCTGCTCCCTTACCCCAGGTGAGGGGCTGGGGGGGGGCCTTGCAGGATCCTCTGGAAGAGTCCCCGGGACGAGTATAAAAGGCGACTCTCCGGTCGGCTCAAGGCAGTGCTACGAAGACCGAAGACCAGCTAGGCTAGGACCCTGGGACCCCGGGACCCGACGTCCTTGTAAGGGCCGGGGCCGAGCGTGGACCAGTGGTCAGGACCCATACCTTGGCTGGGTGGGGACAGAGTTGCCTCCCTAGCTAGGACCCTGGGACCTCGAGCCCGACATCCTTGTAAGGGCCAGGCCGAGCTCGGACCAGTGGTCGGGACCCGTACCTTGGCTGGGTCGGGCCAGTTAGCCTCCCCTAGGCCACAGATAGCTGGAAGGCTAAGAGCCAGATTTACCCAATGTGAGGGCACGCTAGCCCGGAGGCTGTGCCTCCCTAGATATTGGGAGTTAAGGGGAGTTCTGTATTGTAGTTTACAATAAACCGTGTTGCCTCTAAAGACGTCTCCGTGGAACCCACTACAAAACAAAGGTAATTATTGACCATTGATTTAGTTGGGCCGACGAGGATGACGAGCGTCTGGAGCAGCAGCAGCAGATTTCTGGCGTTGCCTTAACGAGCCCGAGGTTGGGACTGGAGCATCGTCATCCTCTTCGTCTTGAACCGCCGATGGACAGACAGCACACGGCAAGTAGGGCGATGGATGGACGCACACGGCAAGTAGAGCGATGGATGGACAGCACACGGCAAGTAGAGCGATGGATGGACAGCACACGGCAAGTAGAGCGATGGATGGACAGCACACGGCGAGTAGAGCGATGGATGGACAGCACACGGCAAGTAGCGATGGATGGACGCACATGGCAATTAGAGCGATGGATGGACAGCACATGGCAAGTAGAGCGATGGGTCCGTGTCGTACACCCCACTTTCGCAATCTCTCTTCTGAATTATTTTATGGTTTAGGAAGCATCCGACCAAGTGTGGGGCACGAGGAGTCATAAACACTGAGCAGCCAATCGTCGTCGTCGCTAGGCTGGGTGCTGCTATGCAGCAACAGGCGGTGAAGCGTCGTCGTGTTAAGCCGCTCATATAAACGTTCGTCTATTCGACTGTTTCGACATCACGAGAACTGATTTTGATTCGCACCACCACCACCACCCCGGAAATATTTTCTGACCCGGGTTGTGAATTGCGGGAAAAAAATTAATGATTGCGAATAATTTGATCGTTTTTAATATGCCACCGGTGTACCCCCAATACTGTTCATTTATAGCAGTCGCCAAATACTCTAAACGCGTGATGTTGATTCTAAATGTGGAGAGAAACATCGGAGGAACCGGAGAAGAATCCATGCGACCACGGGAAGAGAGACACCGCAGACTACAAATATGCAGCAGGCGTCAGAGTTGTGATTGAACCCACGACCTCCTGCATACGAGGCAAGGGAGTTAACATCTCGCCACCGCGGCGCCCCGACAATCATACAGCCAAGGAAGGAGTGCATGCCTCTTGTGGTGTACTCCCCGTGTCGTGGCATGCAAAGCGGCAATGCAAGGAGAATGATAACGATGAGCCCGGGTTACCTGGAGACGATGTCTCGGCGAGCAAAGAGCACCAGGGATCGTGCAAACGCCGTTGCGGTCACGGTGCAACAAAGGAGGCGCTGTGTGCGTCATCATCATCTCCACCAGCAGCAGCAGCGCTCTCTAAATGCACCACTCCATGTTGTTGCTATTGCTGTTGAACCTAGTGATATGGGATGGGATGAATCTTAAGAATAAAATACCCTCGACCAACGCAGGATACGGTGACGTACAGTACAATACTTGACATACAAATTATACAATAGAATGGCCGTGCCCTCAATGCATGTTCTTTTTTCTTTGCCGGAGTCTGTGTTGCTGATCCCCTGCTGGATGAATACCTCCACAAGGCAGTCGCCGCCATCTCCTCGCGGTCTGGGGAGGTAGAAAGCCGTCCAGCCCGTGCCCATGAGGTGACAGCTCATCCCTCATCCCTGCAGCAGGCAACTATTTGGTCTACGTAACTGGTATTGGCCAAAACGTCCCAATTACCCTGCAGATTACTCGTTTGGGACCACACACGGCAGTAAGGCTGCCCCCCCCTGCGGAGAATTGGCAAGACCCATCTGAAAAAGTCATGAGACTCGGTGAGCCTCTCCTGGGTAAACAAGCGTGATCACAATTGTAGTGGATTCGAATTAGGTGCACACACAACTCCTTGGGAGGCAACACTTATTTATTAGAACGGTAAGTAATATAACACTGTACATAAGGTGGTGACCACCAACCTATTCTAGCTAACACACACTCAGATACTCTAGCTAACACACACTCAGATACTCTAGCTAACACACACTCAGATACTCTAGCATGACCCAACCAGGTGGGCTACTGGCAGGTCCGCTGACTGGAGGCTTGACTCTTCTTGGCGTCTTCACGATGCATCTTCGTTCTTGATACGGGCAGCCTCGAACCTCGTGAAGAGGCTGCTTATATGGGCCTCGGCGTGCCCGGGCGCCGCCCCGGCCACGCCTCGCTTCGAGAACCCTCTCGAAGCCCCCCTGCTGTCCACGTGTCCCCCGAGGTGCCCCCTAGGCCCCCGGCCCCCACTAAGGTCCAGTCACGTGTCGAGCCGGGGTCACAGAGAGTGCCACGACCTCACACCACCCTCGTGGCTTCCCGAGTCCAGAACCGGCCCTGACGTCATTCCCGCCTCCAGCCGGGTTGACGTCATGTGTGTATGTAGACCCGCGTGGTCATAACGCTCCCCCGCAGTGACGTCACATTTGTGCGTGTGTACACAGTAGTGATGCTATCGTCACTACATAATAATTATAATCATAGCGAGAAATATATGAGCAAACACTTGGTACAGGCAGCATGTACAATTTAGTAGAGAAAATGTGATGCAGGTCTCCGTAGCCACGGCGGCGAGATGTTAACTACCTCGCCTGATATGTAGGAGGTCGTGGGTTCGATCCCGACACGTTTCGAACGACGTCACGGGATCTCTAGCGTCCACGGGCGGCGCATCACTTTGCGGTGAAAACACTCCGCGGTGATTACCAGGGGCGGGCGGCCTGCCAGATTCAAACCACGAAGCCCTCAACAAGCAGGAAATGCGCTCTCTATAGGCCACACCACTGTGGCGAGCTGTTAACGACCTCGCCTTGTGTACAGGAGGTCGTGGGGTCGATTCCGACACTGACGCCTGCTGTGTATATTTGGAGTTTGCGTGTCTCTCTTCCCGTGGTCGCGTGGATTTTTCTCCAGGTCTTCCCGTTTTTCCCTCTACATTTGAATCAACACGCATTCAGAGTATTTGGCTGCGATACATTTCCACGTGATAAGCCACTTCGTTGAGCTCTCATTTTTGATAGCCAGGTCACATCTGAAAAAGAGCTATAGAGCTCAGTGGGCCTTACCTGTTAATATAAAAAATAGTTTAGTTTTAGTTTTAAATCATATCCCAGGGAAAAAACATTTTGTCAAATGAACGTGAGGAATTTCTGGGTGTCACGCAGGAAGAAGCCAACTGTGCCTTGCGAAGTGTGGGAAAGAGGGAAACGCTTCATTGGAGAAATAGAAAGCAAAACGAACTGAAGAATATATGAATTGTAATCCTTATGCATACGTGTCGAGTAAAGGTCGATAAAACGGTGGTGCAGTGATGAGCAAACTGTCCGAGCAATTCTGTTACCTGAGTTTGAGTCCCATCCATGGTCCCCATCAGTGGCAGCTGATATCTGAAATGGCTTTGCCGCCCGCCTCCTTCGCCAATCTACGTTGACCAGTTTTGATGAAGTATGGTCGATCGTGATCAGCGCTCCTGCGTTTCAAAACAACTTCCCAAGACGAAGGCAAATAATGCAATGAGAGTCTGTGGACAAAATTTCGTCCAGCAGGGCAACTGAGCTTCGCACCTCTGGCCACTACCAAAACAAAGTGTTCGGCTGACAAATGTAACGCCTGCACGGGCAGGAACAGCACGCTTTTCAATTTCACTGTTACACTCCATTGAACATTGAGAGCGTAAATATCTTGAGGGTCGATTTCCTCATTTCTGAGCAATTTCAATGCACATCGCCAAGTCTCCACGTTCACGGTGGCAGCAGCAGGGACGGCAAGGGAGGCATGGCCCACTCATTTAAATTAAACGAAACTGTTTATTATTTTACCAGGTAAGACCCCACTGAGCTATACTATAGCTCTTTTTCAGAAGCTACCTGACCACAAATGATAGCTCAACACAGTGACTTGTCGCGTGGAAATGTATAGCGGCCAAATACTCCAAACTCACGTTGATTCTAAATGTGGAGGGAAAACCCGGAGGACCCGGAGAAAAATCCACGCGACCATGGAGAGAACATGGAAACACCAAAATGTAGAGACATAAGGGTCGGGATCCAACCCAAGACCTCCTGCATACCAGGCGAGGTAGTTAACATCTCGCCACCAATTATGTTTTTGTAACATAAATACCTCGACCACTGACACCACCGTAGCTCGCCGAGCAGAGACACCGCAGCGTGTCCCTCGTTGGCACAATCGCTGACGCTTTTCTGCAGTATTTTAGAAGAATGTCGCCCACTGAGAAGCCGCAGTGAGTGGCACGCGGTGATGCTGCCCTGAGCACTAAGCAAGAACCGCAAGCACGCTGGGTTATCATCCGTTCTCTGGTTCAATCACCTCAATGTAACATTACTGCTGCTACTCTGCGTCAACATCGGTCGTACCAATAGGACGTCACGCATGTCATTTAATCAGGGCTGTCAAAACAATCCAATTAACGACACTGCACGAATCAGAAATAGTTTCTACTTAATCACGAGCAGTGGAATAACAAACTAAAAAAATCACAGTTTGATTTTGTGTTTTGTACAGGCGAAAACAGAGACCAAAAAGCTTCAGGTGTAACTTCTACAGCCACATACACTTGTGTTAGACTGTGGCATCCAGAGATAAACTACACCGATACGTTTCCCAAAGCCTCACGCACTGACACGCGGGGGCTGTGGCCCAGCTCCAGAAAGGCCGCTTTTCACTTAATTGCATTCTGGAAGTTTTCAAGAATAAGAATAATAATGAAAATACTTTAGTCCATCAGCTGTCCCGCACCATTCATACAAAGTGCACGGCTATCACGAAGGACGGCCCTGTGTTTCACAGACGGATATAATCTGCCAGGGGGGAGCGGCGTGGCTCTGTGTAATCCCAATTGAGTAATTTGCAGTACATTTTAAAAACTTGGCAAATTTGGACCGCGATGCCAGCAGCACGCAACATCCAGCTCGTTTCGAATGACGTCGCGGGATCTTTAGCGTCCACGGTGAAGCAGGCGGTGCAGCACTTTGCGGTGAATACACCCCGCGGTGATTACCAGGGGCGGGCGGCCTGCCAGATTCAAACCACGAAGCCCTCAACAAGCGGGGAATGCGCTCCCTCTGGGCCACACCACTTTGGCGAGATGTTAACGACCTCGCCTTGTGTACAGGAGGTCGTGGGTTCGATTCCGACCCTGACGCTTGCTGTATCATTTGGAGTTTTCGTGTCTCTCTTCACGTAGTCACGTGGATTTTTCTCCGGGTCCTCCGGTTTTTCCCTCCACATTTGAATCAACCCGCGTTTAGAGTATTTGGCTGCTATAAATTCCCACGTGATAAGCCACTTCGTTGAGCTATCATTTTTGATAGCCAGGTCGCTTCTGAAAAAGCTATAAAACTCAGTGGGCCTTACCTGTTAATATAAAAAATAGTTCCGTTTTAAGTCATCCCAGGAAAAAACGTAATTTTGTCAAATGAACGTGAGGAATTTCTGGATGGCGCCTGCTGTATATTTGCAGTGTGGATGTTCTCCTCGTGGTCACGTGTATCTTTCTCCGGGTCCTCCTGTTTTTCCCTCCGGATTACAAAAACTGTGGCGAGATGTTAACTACTTCGCCTCGTATGCAGGAGGTCGTGGGTTCGATCCTGACCCTGTCCCCTGTATATTTGGAGTTTGCATGTCTCTCTCCCCTTGATCACGTGGATTTTTCTCCGGGTCCTCCGGTTTTTCCCTCCACATTTGAATCAACACGCATTTACAGTGAGGGAAAAAAGTATTATATCCCCTGCTGATTTTGTACGTTTGCCCACTGACAAATAAATGATCAGTCTATAATTTTAATGGTAGGTTTATTTGAACAGTGAGAGACAGAATAAAAACAACAAAATCCAGAAAAACGCATGTCAAATATGTTATAAATTGATTTGCATTTTAATGAGGGAAATAAGTATTTGACCCCCTCTCAATCAGAAAGATTTCTGGCTTCCAAGTGTCTTTCATACAGGTAACGAGCTGAGATTAGGATAACACTCTTAAAGGGAGTGCTCCTAATCTCAGTTTGTTACCTGTATAAAACACACCTGTCCACAGAAGCAATCAATCAGATTCCAAACTCTCCACCATGGCCAAGACCAAAGAGCTCTCCAAGGATGTCAGGGACAAGATTGTAGACCTACAAAAGGCTGGAATGGGCTACAAGACCATTGCCAAGCAGCTTGGTGAGAAGGTGACAACAGTTGGTGCGATTATTCGAAAATGGAAGAAACACAAAAGAACTGTCAATCTCCATCAGCCTGGGGCTCCATGCAAGATCTCACCTCGTGGAGTTGCAATGATCATGAGAACGGTGAGGAATCAGCCCAGAATTACACGGGAGGATCTTGTCAATGATCTCAAGGCAGCTAGGACCATAGTCACCAATAAAACAATTGGTAACACACTACGCCGTGAAGGACTGAAATCCTGCAGCGCCCGCAAGGTCCCCCTGCTCAAGAAAGCACATATACATGCCCGTCTGAAGTTTGCCAATGAACATATGAATGATTCAGAGGACAACTGGGTGAAAGTGTTGTGGTCAGATGAGACCAAAATGGGCTCTTTGGCATCAACTCAACTCGCCGTGTTTGGAGGAGGAATGCTGCTGATGACCACAAGAACACCATCCCCACCGTCAAACATGGAGGTGGAAACATTATGCTTTGGGGGTGTTTTTCTGCTAAGGGGACAGGACAACTTCACCGCATCAAAGGGACGATGGACGGGGCCATGTACTGTCAAATCTTGGGTGAGAACCTCCTTCCCTCAGCCAGGGCATTCAAAATGGGTCGTGGATGGGTATTCCAGCATGACAATGACCCAAAACACACGGCCAAGGCAACAAAGGAGTGGCTCAAGAAGAAGCACATTAAGGTCCTGGAGTGGCCTAGCCAGTCTCCAGACCTTAATCCCATAGTAAATATGTGGAGGGAGCTGAAGGTTCGAGTTGCCATACGTCAGCCTCGAAACCTTAATGACTTGGAGAAGATCTGCAAAGGGGAGTGGGACAAAATCCCTCCTGAGATGTGTGCAAACCTGGTGGCCAACTACAAGAAACGTCTGACCTCTGTGATTGCCAACAAGGGTTTTGCCACCAAATACTAAGTCATGTTTTGCAGAGGGGTCAAATACTTATTTCCCTCATTAAAATGCAAATCAATTTATGACATTTTTGACATGCGTTTTTCTGGATTTTGTTGTTATTTCTGTCTCTCACTGTTCAAATAAACCTACCATTAAAATTATAGACTGATAATTTATTTGTCAGTGGGCAAACGTACAAAATCAGCAGGGGATCAAATACTTTTTTCCCTCACTGTAGAGTATTTGGCTGCGATACATTTCCACGTGATAAGCCACTTCGTTGAGCTCTCATTTTTGATAGCCACGTCGCTTCTGAAAAAGAGATATATAGCTCATAAAAGTAGTTTAGTTTAAAGTTTCCCAGCTGATGCTGATGAGCCTGGGACACGACTCGCGTGGATCTGCTATCAGGGGGGACCCAGCGCTTGATTTGGGTTGAACCTTCCCTTCGGATTCTTACTCACAGGTGACTTTTTGTTTCATTCTCATGCATGTTTTTTGTGTAATGCGGTCGTAATTTATGAATATATATCTCCATTTAATTTCTCTTTGCATTGCAGTCGGTAACGACATTTTAATTCACAGCTCCTTCTCAATGCACGGCGACAAGATAGCCTCCCCATGCTGTGTCAGATATTGGGGGTTGTTTGGCCATACCTCACTGTGCCGGTCAGTGACAGGGGTGCCTGAGACCGGTTCAATTATCACTCCTTGCTGATGTGAACCGTGGCCAGCAACTGGACTGGGTTCAAATGTTAGGGCCCATGGCGCAGTGCACACACACACACGACTTATCCTGCCTTCTAACTACCCCCGTGGACAGTTAGGCTCTAGTCCACAAGATATTCAAGGTTGTATTTTATCTATATATAAAAAGGGAAATTTGTGAAGGTGTGTCTGTTCAAAATGTTTAACATACTTCCCAGCATGCAACAAATTTGAAATTTGGCATGTGGGTAGCTTCTAGACTGTACACAATGCAAAAAGTATAAATATATACCTTTGTATTTTGGGGGGAGGGGCGCAATAATGGATATATTTTGCATGGCAAGTGAGCGGTGACGTGTATTAATCCAAGACAAGAATCCAAGTCTCGGGCGAAGCCGGGTAGTGAAGCTCGTTTAGTTCTGTAACAACACGAGCATTTCCATCTCCTCGATCCGTTCGCCGCCTTGTCCTGTGCACGGTGGTTCCCTAGACTTTCTCGCTGCATCTCAGAGGCCATTCCCTTCGCTTTGACACCGCAAGACCCCATCAGCTGGATCCGAGCGAGCCTCGATCTCCGCTTTCCAGCATCAAGAAATTTCTGTTTTGGAAACACAAAATACTTCGCCGCATCTCTTGCCCGATCTACTTATCCAAACTTTTATTTTTTACGCGTCGTGTAATTATTATACCTCGCCTACAGTTATTGAATTTGCGCTTCATTTGGTAATTTTTATGCACGGCGTGACGTAGCAGGTAAAGTGTTGTTTCTTTGTGCTGGTGGATATTAATAGACGTCTGCATATTTGTTTCCATGTCATTAATTTACCTTGAAGTATTAATTTGTTTTCCCAGCATGCCGTGTGGCCAGGAAGCTGGCAAGAACCCTCAGCCCAGCAGGGTGATGGAGACCCCGCTGGGGCAGTGGATCGCGTCTCATCTTCCATCAGCAGCCCATCCGTACGCCAGTCGCGCTCGCTGAATTTAACACTTGTCAGGCACAGCAGTGGCACGCACCGACTGTGCACGCAGCACGCACACACCAACACAGCCAGTTACACTCACCACACTCACCACTGTGCACCACGACTACACCAACACAGCCTGCTACACTCACCACTGTGCACCACGACTACACCAACACAGCCAGCTACACTCACCACTGTGCACGCAGCACGCACACACCAACACAACCAGCTAAACTCACCACACTCACCACTGTGCACCACGACTACACCAACACAGCCAGTTACACTCACCACTGTGCACCACGACTACACCAACACAGCCAGTTACACTCACCACTGTGCACGCAGCACGCACACACCAACACAACCAGCTAAACTCACCACACTCACCACTGTGCACCACGACTACACCAACACAGCCAGCTACACTCACCACTGTGCACGCAGCACGCACACACCAACACAGCCAGCTACACTCACCACACTCACCACTACCACACCAACACAGCCAGTTACACTCACCACTGTGCACCACTACCACACCAACACAGCCAGCTACACTCACCACACTCACCACACTCACCACTACCACACCAACACAGCCAGCTACACTCACCACACTCACCACTGTGCACCACTACCACACCAACACAGCCAGCTACACTCACCACTGTGCACCACGACTACACCAACACACCCAGCTACACTCACCACACTCACCACTGTGTACCACGACCACACTAACACAGCCAGCTACACTCACCACACTCACCACTGTGCACCACTACCACACTAACACAGCCAGCTACACTCACCACTGTGTACCACGAACACACTAACACAGCCAGCTACACTCACCACACTCACCACAAGCACCACTACCACACTAACACAGCCAGCTACACTCACCACTGTGTACCACGAACACACTAACACAGCCAGTTACACTCACCACACTCACCACTGTCCACCACTACCACACTAACACAGCCAGCTACACTCACCACTGTGTACCACTACCACACCAACACAGCCAGCTACACTCACTACACTCACCAATACCACATCAACGCAGCCAGCTACACTCACCACACTCAACCACTGTCCACCACTACCACACGAACACACCCAGCTACACTCACCACACTCACCACTGTGTACCACCACCACACCAACACAGCCAGCTACACTCACCACACTCACCACTGCGCATCACTACCACACTCACTACACTCACCACCACCACCACCACACCAACACAGCCAGCTACACTCACCACACTCACCACTACCACACTAACACACCCAGCTACACTCACCACTGTGTACCACTACCACACCAACACACCCAGCTACACTCACCACACTCACCACTGTGTACCACTAACACAGCCAGCTACACTCATCACACTCACCACTACCACACCAACACACCCAGCTACACTCACCACACTCACCACACGCACCACTACCACACTAACACAGCCAGCTACACTCACCACACTCACCACATGCACCACTACCACACTAACACAGCCAGCTACACTCACCACACTCACCACTGTGCACTACTACCACACTAACACAGCCAGCTACACTCACCACACTCACCACACTCACCACAAGCACCACTACCACGCTAACACACCCAGCTACACTCACCACACACACCACTGTGCACCACTACCACACTAACACACCCAGCTACACTCACCACACTCACCACTACCACACTAACACACCCAGCTACACTCACCACACTCACCACTACCACAAGAACACAGCCAGCTACACTCACCACACTCACCACACTCACCACTACCACACTAATACAGCCAGCTACACTCACCACACTCACCACTGTACCACTACCACACCAATACAGCCAGCTACACTCACCACACTCACCACTGTACCACTACCACACTAACACAGCCAGCTACACTCACCACACTCGCCACACTCACCACTACCACACTAACACAGCCAGCTCAACTCACCACACTCACCACTACCACACCAACACACCCAGCTACACTCACCACACTCACCACACTCATCACTACCACACCAACACAGTCAGCTACACTCACCACACTCACCACTACCACACCAACACACCCAGCTACACTCACCACACTCACCACACTCACCACTGCACATCACTACCACACTAACACAGCCAGCTACACTCACCACACTCACCACTACCACACTAACACAGCCAGCTACACTCACCACACTCACCACACTCACCACTACCACACTAACACAGCCAGCTACACTCCCCACACTCGCCACACTCACCACGACCACACTAACACAGCCAGCTACACTCACCACACTCACCACTACCACACCAACACACCCAGCTACACTCACCACACTCACCACACTCATCACTACCACACTAACACAGTCAGCTACACTCACCACACTCACCACTACCACACCAACACACCCATCTACACTCACCACACTCACCACTGCACACCACTACCACACCAACACACCCAGATACACTCACCACACTCACCACACTCACCACTACCACACTAACACACCCAGCTACACTCACCACACTCACCACTGTGTACCACTACCACACTAACACACCCAGCTACACTCACCACACTCACCACTGTGTACCACTACCACGCTAACACACCCAGCTACACTCACCACACTCACCACTGCACACCACTACCACTCCAACACACCCAGCTACACTCACCACACTCACCACATGCACCACTACAACACCAACACAGCCAGCTACACTCACCACACTCCCCACTCTGCAGTACTACCACACCGATGGAGCCAGCCCCATCAGCACTACCACATTTCTGAGAGGCACAGCGAGGAGTTGATAGCCTTCCCCACAAAGCGCTTATTGCTGTGGAGTCAGAGGCTTAATGCACGGTCGAACTGCTGCCAACACTTCAGTATTTGCACCCACGATTTGAACGGTTGGCTATGTACGGTGCGAAAGAAGTTCAACGCCCGGACATTCATTTGTCAGTATTGCAGCCGCATGACAAAGACGAGATGTGTAATGTCATTCCATTTTCTGACAGAGCTGGGCAAGGTGTTTGTGATCAGCTTTCAGCAAAATAAAACCTGGCAAGGGAGGGCCTATCACGGTGGCTTCCAATGGCAACGTCCATCGTCTGAGACCTCTGAGCCAGGCCGTTTCTATGCCGTTCCATGAGAGCCGCCAATGGGCCTCGAGATATGAGGGACCTGCTCGAGGTATTTGGTTATCTCCACTTTGATGGTTTCGCTTGCAGGTGGTAGGTGTGCCTCGAGAAGCATGCAGAACAGTGCGTAGAACTTCATTCGCACCGTTCTTAGCCAACCGTGCCAATCGGAGGTTCGAATGCTGACGTGTTGTGAGCAGGTCGACCGTGCGTCGAGAGAATATCCCGTGCGCGCGTGCACGAGCGACTCACGTGCACGAGCGGCTCACGAGATCCCGTGAGCAAAAAATATGCCGGGCTCGTGGGGTTGATCGCAGGTCGCGGGCGCGGTCGCAGTTCTACACGACCCGGACAAGCGGCGCGCTCGCCCCCAGAGTGAGAGCCGAGCGGCTAATTGGGGCCGACAGAAACAACGCCACCCTCGTTGCCGAGCACCCGGGAACACGAGTGGTGACTGACTGGGGGTCCGTCGCTGCCCTCCCGCTGCACGCCACTCCCGTAATTAAGATTTCAGTGGAGCGTAGCTGCGCTTATGCCACGAAAGGTCTAATTCCTTCCGACAAAAAAAAGCGCGTCAACTCTCCGAGTGCGTCGTCGTTTTTAATTTCCGTCTGAGGTGGTAACGTTCCATTATCGTTGAACTCCCGATCGAGGCTGCTCTGCTGAGGCACCAAGAGATGTCACCGCACCTCGCTAGAACGCTCCCCCGATTCGGCCCAATCGCTGCTCGGCGCTGATGGAAATCACTGGTGCAAGTAGGTCACTGGTGTCTGGACGTAAATGGTGATGCTACACAGTGACAAATTTAATATATTATTTTATGACATTTGATCATTTGACTTTTAATAAGAATTCGTTTATTTCGTCGTAAATACCATTTAAAATTGTTATTATTGAAGGGTTTGTCTCTTACTCAATATCTATTAGTGTAACTATTCATGTGCCAATTAATAAAAAAGGCATCATAAATATTTTTTTAAATCTAATTCTCATCAGGCCCCGTAGTGTAATTGTTCAGTCTCCATCTCCGATGTTCCACTCTGTCTCTCTGGCCTCTCCAAAATCCACGAAGTCTTCCACTCATACTACCAACACCTCTAAGGAATGGCAGTCATCCCTAACCAATGTCATCGATTGCAGATGTTAAGCTTTTTTTAGGGAATTTAGCAACAATTTGCGTTACTTGATGTGGCAAACAGCGCGGAACGAGTACTCAATTGAACCGACTCTGGACATTCTATATTCCCATGGCAGGGGCCATCCTATCCATAGGATGACCACTGATTGCATTCCTTTAGACCACCAACTGTGATTTGAACCTGGAATCTTGAAATTGTGAGCGTAGGCATTCTCATCGCAGTTGTCACATAGCCAAGAGAGCAATGTTGCGATCCAGTTCGTATCATTCTCGGCTGTTGTCCTCAACCAAAAGTTCATTTTACAACTGGGAAATACCGTGATTGACAACTGAATCGGTGAAACTCTAAATGAATATTGTTTTTGGCTCGTTCATCATGGTGTGGCGTACGTTAATGCATTGTTTCTTGGTGTATTTAATATGCTGTTACAGTGGAAAAGAAAAACACTCGTAAAACCCCTGGGTTTGTTGTGCTATCCATCAGTCAGGCACACAAGACACAAATCACATTAACAATGCCGAGATCCAGATGTTATCCTTCAAGAAATTCACTTTAATGAGAATTTGGGGGGTGAAAAAAATCACAAATGAGGCAAGATTGGTATCCGGTTCACACATGCAGGAAAGAAAAGAGAGACTACGTAGTGATACCGGGGCGTAAATACAAAACCTCACATTTCATACATTGCGAGTCCACGTGAACGCCATCCCATCTTTGCTTTGATAACTTTTGTTGTTTTTTTTGTTGTTTTGGTGCCACTTATTCATTTGTTTATTCATTTCTGATTTTGCTCGGTAGTAGTAGGGGTTTTCAATCGCTCAGTACATACGTACTGTGCGTGTTGGGCTTCTTCCGCGCCGTGCATAGCTGACCGCGTATATGGGATTTCGGTCCTTATATATGATTAATGTACAGCGTTGTGGGATGATGTTGGCATGAATGACGACGCTATATAAACATGAAATTAAAATATTACATTTCGGGCTATATTTCCCTTCAGAGCCCACTGGGCAGAGAGTTTGACTTGCCTTAATCGTTGGAGGTTACACTTCACAGCGCGGTGGCCGGAGGGAAATTGGGAAATGCCCGAGGGTGTAGATTGTAGAACAACCAACAACACAAGCCAGTCGGAACACCCGGAGCACCACGCGTCACCGCACATCGCTGGGTTCGCGTGAACGTCGTCCGATCCGCTTCACCGCGTCGCCAGCAAATGCCGTGCCGTTGGGCACGATACATCAGACGTCCGGGAGACGGGACGAGCGGAACTTGTTCCGGAGTCGGTGCGTGTCCTCGATGACACGTAGAGTGCAGCGGCTTCTCGCTTGAATACAAACAAATTTAAGCCGGGAGTGATTTTCTGCTCAAATGAGCATTGAGACAGCGCTCGTCTCCTGTTTGCAGCCCTGAATGAAATCGGGAAACGACAAGAAATTCCCATCATCATCATCATAAGAGGATAACAGTGCAGGCCCGGGGAAGCACACGTTTCGAACAACGCACAGAAACGTGCGGAAAGCGCACAGCCTCCGTGCTTCATGCGAGACACCGTCGGCATTTGATGATTGTTGCCATTCGCGAAGCAGCTGGGCGCTGTAGTGTGGACGTGCGGACTCAACATGTACGGTTTGCAGAAGGCAGACTTTGCAGGAGTGAGCACTGAGTAATTATCGTATTGTGTGTGAGAGTCGTCGTATGGGTTTGGTTTAGAATCCTGATAATTGTGTTGATGCGCATTCCCAATAATTTCTGGACTAAATTCCAGTCTAACTCTGCATGTACCGACCATATACCGAGTGAAGCGACGTTTGTTGGAAATTGGATGATCGCGTGTGTTTAAATACACCACGCCGAGACCCAATCCCGAGTTGCAAAACCCTGGCCACCTCTGTTGTAAACATCACACCCAGCGCTCGTGTCGATTCAGCCCTCATGGCATAGGCATTTTGAGCAGCGCCGAATAAGTAATGATTATTATTAAGAGACGTCACGCTGGGCCGCAAAAAAAACTGTCTGGTATCGATTTACAGAAATGTTATTGTTTACGTAAACCAGCAGAGCTCTGTCTACGCACAGCAATGAGGCCTCAACCAGAAGGCCGCGTGGCCGATAGGATGTGTAAAAAAAAAACTTAAATATTTGTAAGTTGAGAAACAATCGTGGGAATATGTCATTTTGTGCGCTTATATATTTTGTTCCTTATAATAATAATAGTTATAATAATTTTGATTTAAAACTTTCGTGACTGCAGTAATTCATTTTCTTAGCTCTTTCGGTAAAGGTCACCTGATGATGACCGTTTGTGTTATGGTCGAAACGTTGTGAGATTTTTTTATTGTTTTAAATATATTGTATTATTTTATTGTTTCCCTTCAACGTGACTTTACCGAAAGAGCTAAGCATATAGTTATAATATTAATGGTTCTCAGCGAGCTGTAAGGTATTTGCCATCGTGCTGCGTCAAGTTATTTGTGGATAATGCAAAATGGATCACCACCTGTACCGGGTTGGAGCCGTGCAGTCCCCGAATTGGCATCCGTGTGTCAGGCGGCAGGAATTGGTTCGCACAGCGATCTCACACCGGTGTTGTTTTGAGCTTTAGTACACTAGACTCCTATGCAGCTTTCATAACAGACTAGTGATGGCTGAGGAAATATGCGCGGGTTTGGTCTACAGTATAAAAAATGGCAAGCCTCATGCCAAACGTTACATCCTCTTGTGTTTAGAGAGCTTCATGCAGTGCAGTGGAGTACAGACCACTTGGAGGAACACGAAATGTCACGGGGAGAGGCTGGGTTGCAGCATTGGCTGTAGATACAGATGTGTTGTCAGCTTTCCACGTGCATTGATTCCTCAATTACCGTTATCATTTATCGATCAATCTAGGCAGCGCATTCTTGACGGTGTGTGCCGAGAGCTCAAACCTGATGGCGCAACGTGAGGTGGCGTCTTTTCTTTTTTAACGTACAGAAAGATCAAGTAAAATAAGCCGAACATTGGGGAACGCTCGAACGAGTACGTCGCAGCTGCCAACGTGAACATTGTCCCCGACAAGTTCATCCCACAGAAGCCACCCTGGGGGACTGCTTCGTTGACATCCTTTGGGGAGGTATAGCTGTGACACGTATTCGCTTGGGCCGAGTTACCCACACACCGCAGAGCTGCCAAGAGGATCATGTGAACCCATTCACACACACACGTAGCAGAATCAAGCAGCAATAATGATTTATTTTCAAGTCGCATCATTCATGAAAATTGAATCTCAAATCGCTGCTGTAGGATTTGTATTTTTGTTGTTGTTGCTGCACGGATGCTCGGGGGAAACCTCAGACTAGCTGGAATGCAACCAGAGCCAGAGCCCCATCAATTACTAAACCTCTGCGGTCCTATGCTGCGATGTTTTGCCAACTCCATCATTGAGTGTTCTTACGAGCGTGAGGAAATCAGATTACCCAGAGAAACCCCCATGTAGAACTCGCCAACTAACTTTATTTTTAATTTCACCAGGTAAGGTACACTGAGTGATATAGCTGTTATTCAGAAGCGACCTGGCAACAAATGATAGCTCAACGAAGTTGGTTTATCACGTGGAAATGTATAGCAGCCGAATGCTCCAAACGCGTGTTGATTCTAAATGTGGAGGGAAAACCCGGAGGACCCTGAGAAAAATCCACGCGACCACGAGAAGAGAGACACGCAAACTCCAAATATACAGCAGGCGTCAGGGTCACACGACCTCCTGCATACGAGGCAAAGTAGTTAACATCCCGCCACCGAGGCGCCCCATTGCCACGGACAAACTGAAATCACTGCCGCAAAGATTTGTTTTTTTTCTTCTGAAATGTTCGACTGCGCATCGGCATGGCCGCTGTGCGTGCCGACCTCGAGCGGTGGAGCCATCCCACCGTCAGCTGTTCCCACGGCATCCCCGTCGGGACGGCTCGGGGATTCTCTCGCTGGCGACACGCAGCCTCGCTCGCTGCTGTTCCAAACTGCACGCGACACTGTGGATCCTCGGCGAGCCGTCGGCGCGACGTGGATCTAAACAGTTGTCTACAAACCAAAACGGTCGTGCTCGTGTTTTAATTTTGATATAGACATCATAGACGGAAACACGGTGTTACGAGTGCGTAACGAACCCGGAGCGATACTCCCTTAAATGAGGGACCCGTTGGAGGCACTTGGTCTCACTGCCCTGCCAGAGGAGGGGCAACGGTGGGGGGTGGTAGCGTGTTTAGTTTCACGCTGATCTCTCACAGAGCAGAATATACTCAACTGCAGCCGCCCCGATTGTGCGGGGTGATGGCGATGGTTGCCGTGCAGAGGAGAGAGAGAGGCTTTTTTAACAAGCAGTGCACATTGAGAACAGCTGTTGAGCATCATCATTATCATCATTATGAGCTATGTTCTATCCACTTTTGGATTAAGGCCTCGACGCCCCCTCCCCATCCAACACCTTCCAGCGGTGCCACAATCATTCTCACTCGTATGCGCGAGTCGCCGTCATTTATCTCTCTCTCTCTGCGGTGGTCATCCTCTCCAACACGTCCCTCTACCTCACGTTCTCCTCCTCGCTTCCTCTCCCGCCCGTCCTCTCCTCTTGCTGTCATTCAGTCGCTCATCTCTTCCATCACCCCTTCGAGCGATACGTCCTGCCCGGCCCACTTTTTTCCCTCCTAGCACGTCAGTCAGAGGTCTCTGATTAAACGTTGTTGCTGCTGTGATTCGCGTGTTCCCCTTTCGGCACTGCACCGCAATTTCCGTGTTTGCACTTTGACCGCTTGTTGTTTGCAGAGGGTGATGATTCGGGTCCAGTGGCCCGTCCTCATAACACTGCGCGCGCGTTATCCATAAAATGCGCGCCGCCTGAGTCACGGTGGATGTCAAGAGATTATGTGATGTCGTTCAAGACGAGCAGGCCGTCTTGTGTCGGCGTCACGGTCCAACATTTGTCAAGTTGGAAAAGTAGACAAATTTGCTTAATTGGGATTCCACACGTGGTAGCAGCATTGCCCCTGCTCTGAAACACGGCGGCGTCATCTTTCGCGATAGCCCTGTGCTATAAAAATGATCGGGTCAAAACCAAAAGCACTAACTCGTTATCATTCTTGTTATAGTATGGCGGCACAGAGGTAGTACTGAAAGTAAATGGACTTTGCCACGGCCCACGCTGCTTCATGACGAGTAAAAACGCATTGTGCGCGCACACCGTTTATTTGGGAATCTTGCGAATCCTCTGGTCAGTCTCAGATGGCAGGAAGAGCGAGCGAGAGTCGGAGGCGTGAGGGCGCTCGTGAGTGAACGATGGCCGTGGGACTGGCTGCTAAAACTATGAAACTTTAAACTATTTTACTATTTTTATTTTACCAGGGAAGGACCACTAAGCTATGTAGCTCTTTTTCTTAAGCGACCTGGCCACAAATGATAGCTCAACGAGGTGGCTTATCACGTGGAAATCTATAGCAGCCAAATACTCTAAACGCGTGTTTCTAAATGTGGAGGGAAAAATGAGATGCCCCGGAGAAAAATCCATGCGATCACGGGGAGAGAGACACGCAAACTCCAAATATACAGCAGGCGAGGGAGTTAACATCTCCTAGTCATCGTAGCGCCCGGTGGCCATGCGCAGAGCTCTGGCGGAAACCACACGCTCACCCAGACCCCACAGCGCGCTCACCCAGACCCCACAGCGCGCTCACCCAGACCCAACTCACAGCGCGCACACCCAGACCCCACTCACAGCGCACTCACCCAGACCCCGCTCACAGCGCGCACACCCAGACCCAACTCACAGCGCACTCACCCAGACCCCACTCACAGCGCGCACACCCAGACCCCACTCACAGCGCACTCACCCAGACCCCACTCACAGCGCGCACACCCAGACCCCACTCACAGCGCGCTCACCCAGACCCAACTCACAGCGCACTCACCCAGACCCCACTCACAGCGCGCACACCCAGACCCCACTCACAGCGCACTCACCCAGACCCCACTCACAGCGCGCACACCCAGACCCCACTTACAGCGCGCTCACCCAGACCCAACTCACAGCGCACTCACCCAGACCCCACTCATAGCGCGCACACCCAGACCCCACTCACAGCGCACTCACCCAGACCCCACTCACAGCGCGCACACCCAGACCCCACTTACAGCGCGCTCACCCAGACCCAACTCACAGCGCACTCACCCAGACCCCACTCACAGCGCGCTCACCCAGACCCAACTCACAGCGCACTCACCCAGACCCCACTCACAGCGCGCTCACCCAGACCCAACTCACAGCGCGCACACCCAGACCCCACTCACAGCGCACTCACCCAGACCCCACTCACAGCGCGCTCACCCAGACCCCACTCACAGCGCGCACACCCAGACCCCACTTACAGCGCGCTCACCCAGACCCAACTCACAGCGCACTCACCCAGACCCCACTCACAGCGCGCTCACCCAGACCCAACTCACAGCGCACTCACCCAGACCCCACTCACAGCGCGCTCACCCAGACCCAACTCACAGCGCGCACACCCAGACCCCACTCACAGCGCACTCACCCAGACCCCACTCACAGCGCGCTCACCCAGACCCCACTCACAGCGCACTCACCCAGACCCAACTCACAGCGCACTCACCCAAACCCCACTCACAGCGCGCACACCCAGACCCCACTCACAGCGCACTCACCCAGACCCCACTCACAGCGCGCTCACCCAGACCCCACTCACAGCGCGCTCACCCAGACCCCACTCACAGCGCACACACCCAGACCCCACTCACAGCGCACTCACCCAGACCCCACTCACAGCGCGCTCACCCAGACCCCACTCACAGCGCGTGGTTTCTCCGAATTCAGAAGACTAATTGATTTACTACGCTAATGAGATTATCGATCGTGCAAAGCATTTACGATGCGTCCGAGTAATTGCAGCTCCATTAGATGCAGCCAGAATCAGTGAAAGCGACGCTTAACACATTATTCTTCGGGGAAAAAAAACGTGTCAGCCAAATTGATGTTCGTGGCCATTTATTTAAACTTTTTATTATTTTTTGCTTGACAATGAAAAGTAAAAGTTTACATTCAACTCTGCTGCTGCATTCCGGATGAAAAAGTTCCTGACCAAGCCGTAACTTTTACTCCACCGTCTGCAGGGACCGAGCACCGTTAATCACGTGGCAATCAGGGTAATTGCTGATGCAAATGAGATGCAAATGAGGTGTTACGCCGTCACAACGCCCGCGTAACGAGTGGCGGCAGCGTGCTAGCGCAGTGGGGAGCGGTGGTACAGTGGTTAGCGGCAGCGCGCTACGAACCCGGCGACCCGAGTTCGATTTCCGCTGACGGCCAACGCCAGTGACAATGATGAACCGGTCCTGGGCCTCCCCGAGGTCGCAAACTGGGGAGGCAAAGGCGGGCGGGCGTGGTGCCGGCCACCCACACCCCCGTGTGCCGTGGCGGCCTTCGCAGGTGCATCCATAACGGCACTTGCCCTGACGGCCACTTCGAGGGACCTCTCGCCTCTGCCGCCGCAGGCACGCGCTGGCAACACCGCCGCCTGCCACGCGCGGCCACGCGGCCCCTTCATTAGCGCCCTTAGCGAGACGACACTTCCCCCACCCACCCTCAGCGGCGGCTGATTTATCAGAGAGTCTCTGCGATGAAAGCACCTTCACGTACCTGCGTGGACCAGATGGCGGTGTAAATTACGCCGTGTAATGGTTCGGCGAGCAGCCGATTATGGCCATTGTGATTGCGAGCGCCGTGTTTTTCGGGGGGTTTTGTTTGTTGTTTTGCGTCGCGCTCGTTTTTCTTGTGCAATCACGAAGCCGTGTTGGCTCTGCCGCATAAATCACGGCGGCGGCTGCTAATGCGAACATCCGGAGGCTGGTGCAACTCATTTGCAGGGGATGTGTTCGCATTAAAGTGTCCAGATGTTCAATGGTACGTAATGATGCGACGTTGCTATTATTTAGCCTCCACTTCATTAACGTGTTTCGTGAAGAGCGGCCGTGCTTCGAGCGCGTGCGTCCACATGCGCGCGTCTCTGCCTGGGTCTGCGGCTTGCGAGGACACTTCTTGGCTCGCAGATCGCTCGAGAGATGCGCAGCTTTACGTAACCGCGGTGAACGGCACGGAAGCACGACGAATCGTCGCCAGTTCCGGTGCGATGTAATATCCACCGTGTTGCATCTTTGAATGGTCGCGGGATCGGCAGCGTGGCTGACCCCCTCCCCTCGTTCAGCGGGCGAGGCATTCCCCTCTATGCCGCTCCGCAACGACTCTCGGCGAGACTCCAGGCGACGACTCGGGGTTACCAGTGAGTGAATTGACATGCTGCACCCATGTGTCCCCTTAAGGTCTCGAAGATGTGGGGATTCAGATCTTCTCTGCATTCCCAGGTCGAGGTTTCGGCTTATTGGTGACCGAGATTTTTCCCGTGTAGCCCCCAGGCTACGGAATGCTCTTCCACGATATTTCAGGGATCTCAGTCTGTGGACATTTCAATAATTTGTTTAAACACGTACGCTTTCGTGACTAATATCATCCATAATAGAGGTTTTTTTTATTAGATCGCGTAAATATATAAATGTGTCGTTAAAACACACCACCACCCGACACAGCCAACTAGTAAGGGTTGTCACGTAAACAGAACATGCCAATTCGTCACTAGTACAGCACACCGGTGTGTTGGAGAGCCAAGCCACAACATGAAACTTTTAGTTCATTGAGTAAATAGATTAAATAATTTGTATGCTGAGTGTCTGCTGCTGCTGTGTCCTATACAGCTTTTTGAGATCCTTGATGAAAAGCGCTATACACATGGCATTATTATTATTGCATTCCGCAGCCTGCTTTGAATTGCTGCTACTATCGAATGCGACGCTCATTTACCCAGGCAACTCTCGTCGAGTCTCAAGACTTTCAGTTGGCACAGTAGGGGGCGATGCTGCTGCTGCACGCAATCCCAATTGAGTAATTTTTCGGTAAGTTTTCAGCACGGTGATGTTTGACCAACACCAGGGGCACTGTGTGTTTTTGTTTTAGCTATTGGAGGAAACCCACGAAGACCAGGGGCTGAGAATGTACAAACTCCACGCAAGAAGTCGCGAACATTACCACTGCACTGCCACCCTGCCTCCTTAGTGCAGAGAAGTCTGGTAATTCTTACAACGCGGAATGTACCCCGTGATGACGCCGTACGCGCACCCTCACAACGTCGGAACGCGCACCGTTATAACGCGGAACGTGCACCACAATAACGCAGTTCATGAGCGGTCGACGACGAACTACTTTCTCGAGCTCCGCAGCTGAGCGGTACGATCCAGCCAGCGGAATGATACAGTAGCGCGGCGGCGTACCATCAGTTGTCAGTCCCGCTATCTCACCCCGTGTACGGGCATCGTATCTCGCCAAACTGATGGGGGGAAATAGTTTTTTTTCTTCCGCTTAACGCATCACTTCTCAGGAACTCGTCGAGCGCATTAAACGAGGACTCTCGTTCAACGAGGGCTTTTGCATCCTCAGTGTTGTGGTTCGATGCTCCTGGCTAGACCGTTCCAGTCGTCCCGCAGCAGCGCCACGTCCACTGACTGCCTCCCTCGTCCCCGTCTGCGGAAATGTCGCGGTACAGCCAATGAGCCCAGGAGCAGTTATCGAACTTGTCGGTTACCACCTCAATGGTTCGAATGCCTCTATGTGGCCCGTGACGGTGACTTGCGCGATTAACCGGGTTATCGGACAACTCGCTGTTATTGGGCGCGTAAATATATCGGTACGACGGACGTTTTGCTACCCGCGTTCGGTGGTGCCGATTTCCCCTGTGGTAGTCGTGCGTCAACTGCGCAAAAAGTTGGGGACGCCGTGGAACAGCGGGTGGTCTCTGTGACGACCTCCACCTCCCCTGGAATCGATTTCTCTCGGCCTCGTTCAAGTCAGCGCATGAGCGGCTGCGCTGGAGTCGCTTGCGTGGGTTTCTCGGGTCAAGCTCCATGGATCGACGCCGGGAAGTTGTTGGCAGTCGGCAGGCCCCTCTCACCGGCAAGTGACCGCGGGCGGTGGAGGTGATGCTCTCTCTGTGCTACCTGCGGGGCTTACGCGTGGAAGAGGTCTGCTTGTGGAGGCCTGCGCAATGGTGCCACGTTATTTGGAGGTCCTGCGTTGGCAGTGGTCACGAGCAGAAATAACACAAACTCAACACGTTTGCAAGTAACACCGTGGCATTGAAAGGAGCAATATATAACAGGCGACATTTCAAGAAATATCCCGATGATTTGTGCTTTGAAGAATGTCAGTTTCCCGAAACTTTGCCTATTATATATTCTATTGCTTTCAAGGTAATGGTGTAAACAGCAGTAACTTTCGTTTTTTTTATCAGCTTACAGAATTTACATTGGAATAGACAACTGAAAATGTTCAATTTCGATTTAAAGCTTTCGTGACTGCAATGATTCATCTTCTTTGGTTCTTTCGGTAAAGTCACGTAGAATGAGAATAAAATAATAAATTGATAAAATAAAATAACAATAATATTCTCACGACGTTTCGGCCACAACACAAGCGGCCTTCATCAGGTGAAGGGAGCGAGACTGTCTGGTAGGACAGCGCTGGAGTGAGAGAGCCACGTTCAGATCACGGCTTTTAAGCTGTGTGAGAGGAACAAAGAGCCTTGACGAAGGAATTAGCATAAAATTTAGCATTGAAAAGGCTGAATGATTAGCTTGTGACTGGTCACAGAAATAGCTATGTTAAAAGTTAAAGCATACACATCCGCAGAGGCACCCATTGTTAAAAGGAATTAGCATAGAATTTAGCATTGAAATAGCTAAATTAAGGCATTCGCTTGTAACTGCTACATAAATAGTTACGTTGAAGTCAGAGCATACACATTCACCGAGGCACTTAGTACAAATCAAAACAGGAGAATTTAGCATTGAAATAACTAGGCGAATTTAGCATGGAAATAACTGGGTGATTTGCTAGTGACTGGTCACAGAAATGACTACAAATCTGAGCTATTCACAGTACTATATAGTGAACCAATAAAAACTAAAATATAAATTACCTTCATGTTATCAATAAACTCTATATTCTCCAATCAGCTAAGCTACCAACCATAAGTCGTTATATAACACAATGCTATATGGCGAAAAAATGGGTGGATTCTTACCCTCAAATTTCCGTACCACGGATAGCTACGGGCCCCGTTCAGACGGACGAGTTCGTCCATGGTCGGAACAGAGGAGGGGGAGAGAGACAGCTGCGAAGCCCTAGTATACTCCATGTTGTAAACCATACCATTAACCGTGGTGTGAGAGGTATTAAGAGGCAATGCTGGCGAAAGAGCTGCGGTCTGAAGGTCATCGTAAAATTACAATTAATTAAGAACAGAAATGATTTAACACATCTTTCCAGTGGTTACTGAGCCTGAATCCATCTTCTCGGTTGAAATTGTCTCTGTGCTTGTATATGTGAATGGCCTCATGAACGAATCTCTCATGGTAGCCAGTTGGTTTGCAAAGAACCTCCGTCTTGGAGAAGTCAATGTCATGTGAGCCCACTGAATTGTAACAGTGATCTGCCACGGCAGAGGAGTTCGTCTTACCGTGTTTCAAGTCTGCTTTATGTTCGCGGATGCGATCCGAGATATGTCTTTTGGTTTCTCCAATGTAGCTACTACCACAGAGGCACTTTAGTTTGTAAACGCCCGGGTACTGTATGTCTGGAAGAGCATCTTTTACAGATGGAACTAAATCACGGATTTTGTGTACTGTGTTGAATCGGACCTGGATCTTGTGTTTATTCAGGATTTTGGAGATCTTTTTAGTGACCCCTGCAATGTAGGGTAAGGTGATGGTTTTGAGTGGCTCCACAAGAGGATCCTTCTTCATGACTGGAGTGATGGCTTTGCGGATTGTGTAGTCGGAGTAGCCATTAGCCCTGAGAGCCTGGTGTACGTGTTTGAGTTCACTGGTAATGTGTTCCTGGTCGGAAATGCATTGGGCTCTATGGTATAGAGTCTTGATGAGGCAGTTCTTCTGGGATGGATGGTGGTGGGAATCCGGTTTCAAGTAAGCATCTGTATGGGTAGCTTTCCTGTAGACAGAGTGGCTCATTGAACCATCATGTCTCCTTTTAATTAAGACATCCAGAAAGGGTAGTTTGCCATCTTTTTCGACCTCCATGGTAAATCTGATGGCTGGGTGTATGGAATTGATGTGGTCGCGGAATTGGTCTAGAGCAGGCTGGCCATGTGGCCAGATGACAAAGGTGTCATCAACGTACCTCTTCCATAAGGTCGGGCGTAGAGTGGCAGTCTGGATGGCGTCAGTTTCAAATTTTTCCATGAATACGTTGGCTACAACCGGAGATAGGGGGGAGCCCATTGGGGTGCCCTCAGTTTGTTTGTAGAAAGTTCCATTCCAGGTGAAGTATGTGTTGGTTAAGCAATGTCTCACCAGGGGGGGTACATCAGTATGCAGTCCTTGATGAACCAGGTCTTCAATGATAGCGATGGTGTCAGGTACCGGGACTTTGGTGAACAAGGACACCACATCAAAACTGACAAGCAGGTCGTTTGGGGACAGGGAAATGTCTTTGATTGTCGATACCAGGTGAGTAGAATTTAGTACCGCAGAGGTGGTTTTTCCAGTGAAAGGTCGCAGTATATCAGCCAGAAAACGTGCCAGTTTGTAGGTGGGGGAGCTGATAGTAGAGACGATGGGACGAAGGGGTGTATCTTCTTTGTGTATCTTTGGAAGGCCATATAATCTTGGTGGTCTGGCAGCAGAGGGTTTCAACAAGAACTGTTTGTTCTCATCAATTAATGCTGTTGAATCAGAGATAATTTTGTTCGTTTTGGTGACCAGGCTGTTGGTGGGATCTCTTTTTATTTTTGTATAGCTGCCATCGTTGAGTAGTTCTTGAATTTTGTTGTTATATTCTGTTTTGTCCATGATGACAGTGGCATTGGCTTTGTCGGCTGAGAGAACGACAATATCATCCCTCTTTTTTAATTGAGATAATTCAAAACGTTCGTCTTTGCTGATGTTGCTAGGTGGCAACTTAGCGTTTTTGAGGGTTGCAGCGATTTCAGATCTTGCTACGTCTGCAGAGATGTGACTCAAGCCCTTGAGTACAACGTCGACATGGGCAATGATATCATTAACCGGTAAGTGTCTCGGTGTGACAGCAAAGTTTAGACCTTTAGCTAAAACGGATTTCAGACCATCAGAAATGGAACTGTTACTGCGATTAATTACGACTTTGTTGACGTCTATCTTTTCGGTGTGTGGATCCGATTTTTTGCTGGAGAGGTGATTGAATTTGGAAATCAAATTGTCCCTACATTTGTTCGACATAGTGGCAGCCGAAGAGGTAGTCATATTGTCTACATGTTCCCAATCCGATGTAGACATTGTTGCTGTCAATTTTAAGTGTGATTTGTAGAGTGTCTTGTCTAACTGATCGAGTTCGGTGCGTGTAAGTCTGATTTTTTCCGAGATAAGAGCGAAGCTAGTTCTAGCTAGAATTCGTTTTGCATTGAGAGAAGTTGCAACAGCAGAGGTTAGTGTAAATGCGGTTGGTATTACCTTAGAGTCGCGGCATCTCTTCAGAAAGGTGAGAGACTCGATTAGTTGAGCCTTCTTATCCCGAAGTCTGTTGAATGATCTTAAGGATGTGTGGAATCCCTCCCCGTAGAGGCGGTTAAATTTCGATTTAAAGCTTTCGTGACTGCAATGATTCATCTTCTTTGGTTCTTTCGGTAAAGTCACGTAGAATGAGAATAAAATAATAAATTGATAAAATAAAATAACAATAATATTCTCACGACGTTTCGGCCACAACACAAGCGGCCTTCATCAGGTGAAGGGAGCGAGACTGTCTGGTAGGACAGCGCTGGAGTGAGAGAGCCACGTTCAGATCACGGCTTTTAAGCTGTGTGAGAGGAACAAAGAGCCTTGACGAAGGAATTAGCATAAAATTTAGCATTGAAAAGGCTGAATGATTAGCTTGTGACTGGTCACAGAAATAGCTATGTTAAAAGTTAAAGCATACACATCCGCAGAGGCACCCATTGTTAAAAGGAATTAGCATAGAATTTAGCATTGAAATAGCTAAATTAAGGCATTCGCTTGTAACTGCTACATAAATAGTTACGTTGAAGTCAGAGCATACACATTCACCGAGGCACTTAGTACAAATCAAAACAGGAGAATTTAGCATTGAAATAACTAGGCGAATTTAGCATGGAAATAACTGGGTGATTTGCTAGTGACTGGTCACAGAAATGACTACAAATCTGAGCTATTCACAGTACTATATAGTGAACCAATAAAAACTAAAATATAAATTACCTTCATGTTATCAATAAACTCTATATTCTCCAATCAGCTAAGCTACCAACCATAAGTCGTTATATAACACAATGCTATATGGCGAAAAAATGGGTGGATTCTTACCCTCAAATTTCCGTACCACGGATAGCTACGGGCCCCGTTCAGACGGACGAGTTCGTCCATGGTCGGAACAGAGGAGGGGGAGAGAGACAGCTGCGAAGCCCTAGTATACTCCATGTTGTAAACCATACCATTAACCGTGGTGTGAGAGGTATTAAGAGGCAATGCTGGCGAAAGAGCTGCGGTCTGAAGGTCATCGTAAAATTACAATTAATTAAGAACAGAAATGATTTAACACATCTTTCCAGTGGTTACTGAGCCTGAATCCATCTTCTCGGTTGAAATTGTCTCTGTGCTTGTATATGTGAATGGCCTCATGAACGAATCTCTCATGGTAGCCAGTTGGTTTGCAAAGAACCTCCGTCTTGGAGAAGTCAATGTCATGTGAGCCCACTGAATTGTAACAGTGATCTGCCACGGCAGAGGAGTTCGTCTTACCGTGTTTCAAGTCTGCTTTATGTTCGCGGATGCGATCCGAGATATGTCTTTTGGTTTCTCCAATGTAGCTACTACCACAGAGGCACTTTAGTTTGTAAACGCCCGGGTACTGTATGTCTGGAAGAGCATCTTTTACAGATGGAACTAAATCACGGATTTTGTGTACTGTGTTGAATCGGACCTGGATCTTGTGTTTATTCAGGATTTTGGAGATCTTTTTAGTGACCCCTGCAATGTAGGGTAAGGTGATGGTTTTGAGTGGCTCCACAAGAGGATCCTTCTTCATGACTGGAGTGATGGCTTTGCGGATTGTGTAGTCGGAGTAGCCATTAGCCCTGAGAGCCTGGTGTACGTGTTTGAGTTCACTGGTAATGTGTTCCTGGTCGGAAATGCATTGGGCTCTATGGTATAGAGTCTTGATGAGGCAGTTCTTCTGGGATGGATGGTGGTGGGAATCCGGTTTCAAGTAAGCATCTGTATGGGTAGCTTTCCTGTAGACAGAGTGGCTCATTGAACCATCATGTCTCCTTTTAATTAAGACATCCAGAAAGGGTAGTCTGCCATCTTTTTCGACCTCCATGGTAAATCTGATGGCTGGGTGTATGGAATTGATGTGGTCGCGGAATTGGTCTAGAGCAGGCTGGCCATGTGGCCAGATGACGAAGGTGTCATCAACGTACCTCTTCCATAAGGTCGGGCGTAGAGTGGCAGTCTGGATGGCGTCAGTTTCAAATTTTTCCATGAATACGTTGGCTACAACCGGAGATAGGGGGGAGCCCATTGGGGTGCCCTCAGTTTGTTTGTAGAAAGTTCCATTCCAGGTGAAGTATGTGTTGGTTAAGCAATGTCTCACCAGGGGGGGTACATCAGTATGCAGTCCTTGATGAACCAGGTCTTCAATGATAGCGATGGTGTCAGGTACCGGGACTTTGGTGAACAAGGACACCACATCAAAACTGACAAGCAGGTCGTTTGGGGACAGGGAAATGTCTTTGATTGTCGATACCAGGTGAGTAGAATTTAGTACCGCAGAGGTGGTTTTTCCAGTGAAAGGTCGCAGTATATCAGCCAGTGCCTCGGTGAATGTGTATGCTCTGACTTCAACGTAACTATTTATGTAGCAGTTACAAGCGAATGCCTTAATTTAGCTATTTCAATGCTAAATTCTATGCTAATTCCTTTTAACAATGGGTGCCTCTGCGGATGTGTATGCTTTAACTTTTAACATAGCTATTTCTGTGACCAGTCACAAGCTAATCATTCAGCCTTTTCAATGCTAAATTTTATGCTAATTCCTTCGTCAAGGCTCTTTGTTCCTCTCACACAGCTTAAAAGCCGTGATCTGAACGTGGCTCTCTCACTCCAGCGCTGTCCTACCAGACAGTCTCGCTCCCTTCACCTGATGAAGGCCGCTTGTGTTGTGGCCGAAACGTCGTGAGAATATTATTGTTATTTTATTTTATCAATTTATTATTTTATTCTCATTCTACGTGACTTTACCGAAAGAACCAAAGAAGATGAATCATTGCAGTCACGAAAGCTTTAAATCGAAATTTAACCGCCTCTACGGGGAGGGATTCCACACATCCTTAAGATCATTCAACAGACTTCGAGATCAGAAGGCTCAACTAATCGAGTCTCTCACCTTTCTGAAGAGATGCCGCGACTCTAAGGTAATACCAACCGCATTTACACTAACCTCTGCTGTTGCAACTTCTCTCAATGCAAAACGAATTCTAGCTAGAACTAGCTTCGCTCTTATCTCGGAAAAAATCAGACTTACACGCACCGAACTCGATCAGTTAGACAAGACACTCTACAAATCACACTTAAAATTGACAGCAACAATGTCTACATCGGATTGGGAACATGTAGACAATATGACTACCTCTTCGGCTGCCACTATGTCGAACAAATGTAGGGACAATTTGATTTCCAAATTCAATCACCTCTCCAGCAAAAAATCGGATCCCCACACCGAAAAGATAGACGTCAACAAAGTCGTAATTAATCGCAGTAACAGTTCCATTTCTGATGGTCTGAAATCCGTTTTAGCTAAAGGTCTAAACTTTGCTGTCACACCGAGACACTTACCGGTTAATGATATCATTGCCCATGTCGACGTTGTACTCAAGGGTTTGAGTCACATCTCTGCAGACGTAGCAAGATCTGAAATCGCTGCAACCCTCAAAAACGCTAAGTTGCCACCTAGCAACATCAGCAAAGACGAACGTTTTGAATTATCTCAATTAAAAAAGAGGGATGATATTGTCGTTCTCTCAGCTGACAAAGGCAATGCCACTGTCATCATGGACAAAACAGAATATAACAACAAAATTCAAGAACTACTCAACGATGGCAGCTATACAAAAATAAAAAGAGATCCCACCAACAGCCTGGTCACCAAAACGAACAAAATTATCTCTGATTCAACAGCATTAATTGATGAGAACAAACAGTTCTTGTTGAAACCCTCTGCTGCCAGACCACCAAGATTATATGGCCTTCCAAAGATACACAAAGAAGATACACCCCTTCGTCCCATCGTCTCTACTATCAGCTCCCCCACCTACAAACTGGCACGTGTTCTGGCTGATATACTGCGACCTTTCACTGGAAAAACCACCTCTGCGGTACTAAATTCTACTCACCTGGTATCGACAATCAAAGACATTTCCCTGTCCCCAAACGACCTGCTTGTCAGTTTTGATGTGGTGTCCTTGTTCACCAAAGTCCCGGTACCTGACACCATCGCTATCATTGAAGACCTGGTTCATCAAGGACTGCATACTGATGTACCCCCCCTGGTGAGACATTGCTTAACCAACACATACTTCACCTGGAATGGAACTTTCTACAAACAAACTGAGGGCACCCCAATGGGCTCCCCCCTATCTCCGGTTGTAGCCAACGTATTCATGGAAAAATTTGAAACTGACGCCATCCAGACTGCCACTCTACGCCCGACCTTATGGAAGAGGTACGTTGATGACACCTTCGTCATCTGGCCACATGGCCAGCCTGCTCTAGACCAATTCCGCGACCACATCAATTCCATACACCCAGCCATCAGATTTACCATGGAGGTCGAAAAAGATGGCAGACTACCCTTTCTGGATGTCTTAATTAAAAGGAGACATGATGGTTCAATGAGCCACTCTGTCTACAGGAAAGCTACCCATACAGATGCTTACTTGAAACCGGATTCCCACCACCATCCATCCCAGAAGAACTGCCTCATCAAGACTCTATACCATAGAGCCCAATGCATTTCCGACCAGGAACACATTACCAGTGAACTCAAACACGTACACCAGGCTCTCAGGGCTAATGGCTACTCCGACTACACAATCCGCAAAGCCATCACTCCAGTCATGAAGAAGGATCCTCTTGTGGAGCCACTCAAAACCATCACCTTACCCTACATTGCAGGGGTCACTAAAAAGATCTCCAAAATCCTGAATAAACACAAGATCCAGGTCCGATTCAACACAGTACACAAAATCCGTGATTTAGTTCCATCTGTAAAAGATGCTCTTCCAGACATACAGTACCCGGGCGTTTACAAACTAAAGTGCCTCTGTGGTAGTAGCTACATTGGAGAAACCAAAAGACATATCTCGGATCGCATCCGCGAACATAAAGCAGACTTGAAACACGGTAAGACGAACTCCTCTGCCGTGGCAGATCACTGTTACAATTCAGTGGGCTCACATGACATTGACTTCTCCAAGACGGAGGTTCTTTGCAAACCAACTGGCTACCATGAGAGATTCGTTCATGAGGCCATTCACATATACAAGCACAGAGACAATTTCAACCGAGAAGATGGATTCAGGCTCAGTAACCACTGGAAAGATGTGTTAAATCATTTCTGTTCTTAATTAATTGTAATTTTACGATGACCTTCAGACCGCAGCTCTTTCGCCAGCATTGCCTCTTAATACCTCTCACACCACGGTTAATGGTATGGTTTACAACATGGAGTATACTAGGGCTTCGCAGCTGTCTCTCTCCCCCTCCTCTGTTCCGACCATGGACGAACTCGTCCGTCTGAACGGGGCCCGTAGCTATCCGTGGTACGGAAATTTGAGGGTAAGAATCCACCCATTTTTTCGCCATATAGCATTGTGTTATATAACGACTTATGGTTGGTAGCTTAGCTGATTGGAGAATATAGAGTTTATTGATAACATGAAGGTAATTTATATTTTAGTTTTTATTGGTTCACTATATAGTACTGTGAATAGCTCAGATTTGTAGTCATTTCTGTGACCAGTCACTAGCAAATCACCCAGTTATTTCCATGCTAAATTCGCCTAGTTATTTCAATGCTAAATTCTCCTGTTTTGATTTGTACTAAGTGCCTCGGTGAATGTGTATGCTCTGACTTCAACGTAACTATTTATGTAGCAGTTACAAGCGAATGCCTTAATTTAGCTATTTCAATGCTAAATTCTATGCTAATTCCTTTTAACAATGGGTGCCTCTGCGGATGTGTATGCTTTAACTTTTAACATAGCTATTTCTGTGACCAGTCACAAGCTAATCATTCAGCCTTTTCAATGCTAAATTTTATGCTAATTCCTTCGTCAAGGCTCTTTGTTCCTCTCACACAGCTTAAAAGCCGTGATCTGAACGTGGCTCTCTCACTCCAGCGCTGTCCTACCAGACAGTCTCGCTCCCTTCACCTGATGAAGGCCGCTTGTGTTGTGGCCGAAACGTCGTGAGAATATTATTGTTATTTTATTTTATCAATTTATTATTTTATTCTCATTCTACGTGACTTTACCGAAAGAACCAAAGAAGATGAATCATTGCAGTCACGAAAGCTTTAAATCGAAATTTAACCGCCTCTACGGGGAGGGATTCCACACATCCTTAAGATCATTCAACAGACTTCGGGATAAGAAGGCTCAACTAATCGAGTCTCTCACCTTTCTGAAGAGATGCCGCGACTCTAAGGTAATACCAACCGCATTTACACTAACCTCTGCTGTTGCAACTTCTCTCAATGCAAAACGAATTCTAGCTAGAACTAGCTTCGCTCTTATCTCGGAAAAAATCAGACTTACACGCACCGAACTCGATCAGTTAGACAAGACACTCTACAAATCACACTTAAAATTGACAGCAACAATGTCTACATCGGATTGGGAACATGTAGACAATATGACTACCTCTTCGGCTGCCACTATGTCGAACAAATGTAGGGACAATTTGATTTCCAAATTCAATCACCTCTCCAGCAAAAAATCGGATCCACACACCGAAAAGATAGACGTCAACAAAGTCGTAATTAATCGCAGTAACAGTTCCATTTCTGATGGTCTGAAATCCGTTTTAGCTAAAGGTCTAAACTTTGCTGTCACACCGAGACACTTACCGGTTAATGATATCATTGCCCATGTCGACGTTGTACTCAAGGGCTTGAGTCACATCTCTGCAGACGTAGCAAGATCTGAAATCGCTGCAACCCTCAAAAACGCTAAGTTGCCACCTAGCAACATCAGCAAAGACGAACGTTTTGAATTATCTCAATTAAAAAAGAGGGATGATATTGTCGTTCTCTCAGCCGACAAAGCCAATGCCACTGTCATCATGGACAAAACAGAATATAACAACAAAATTCAAGAACTACTCAACGATGGCAGCTATACAAAAATAAAAAGAGATCCCACCAACAGCCTGGTCACCAAAACGAACAAAATTATCTCTGATTCAACAGCATTAATTGATGAGAACAAACAGTTCTTGTTGAAACCCTCTGCTGCCAGACCACCAAGATTATATGGCCTTCCAAAGATACACAAAGAAGATACACCCCTTCGTCCCATCGTCTCTACTATCAGCTCCCCCACCTACAAACTGGCACGTTTTCTGGCTGATATACTGCGACCTTTCACTGGAAAAACCACCTCTGCGGTACTAAATTCTACTCACCTGGTATCGACAATCAAAGACATTTCCCTGTCCCCAAACGACCTGCTTGTCAGTTTTGATGTGGTGTCCTTGTTCACCAAAGTCCCGGTACCTGACACCATCGCTATCATTGAAGACCTGGTTCATCAAGGACTGCATACTGATGTACCCCCCCTGGTGAGACATTGCTTAACCAACACATACTTCACCTGGAATGGAACTTTCTACAAACAAACTGAGGGCACCCCAATGGGCTCCCCCCTATCTCCGGTTGTAGCCAACGTATTCATGGAAAAATTTGAAACTGACGCCATCCAGACTGCCACTCTACGCCCGACCTTATGGAAGAGGTACGTTGATGACACCTTTGTCATCTGGCCACATGGCCAGCCTGCTCTAGACCAATTCCGCGACCACATCAATTCCATACACCCAGCCATCAGATTTACCATGGAGGTCGAAAAAGATGGCAAACTACCCTTTCTGGATGTCTTAATTAAAAGGAGACATGATGGTTCAATGAGCCACTCTGTCTACAGGAAAGCTACCCATACAGATGCTTACTTGAAACCGGATTCCCACCACCATCCATCCCAGAAGAACTGCCTCATCAAGACTCTATACCATAGAGCCCAATGCATTTCCGACCAGGAACACATTACCAGTGAACTCAAACACGTACACCAGGCTCTCAGGGCTAATGGCTACTCCGACTACACAATCCGCAAAGCCATCACTCCAGTCATGAAGAAGGATCCTCTTGTGGAGCCACTCAAAACCATCACCTTACCCTACATTGCAGGGGTCACTAAAAAGATCTCCAAAATCCTGAATAAACACAAGATCCAGGTCCGATTCAACACAGTACACAAAATCCGTGATTTAGTTCCATCTGTAAAAGATGCTCTTCCAGACATACAGTACCCGGGCGTTTACAAACTAAAGTGCCTCTGTGGTAGTAGCTACATTGGAGAAACCAAAAGACATATCTCGGATCGCATCCGCGAACATAAAGCAGACTTGAAACACGGTAAGACGAACTCCTCTGCCGTGGCAGATCACTGTTACAATTCAGTGGGCTCACATGACATTGACTTCTCCAAGACGGAGGTTCTTTGCAAACCAACTGGCTACCATGAGAGATTCGTTCATGAGGCCATTCACATATACAAGCACAGAGACAATTTCAACCGAGAAGATGGATTCAGGCTCAGTAACCACTGGAAAGATGTGTTAAATCATTTCTGTTCTTAATTAATTGTAATTTTACGATGACCTTCAGACCGCAGCTCTTTCGCCAGCATTGCCTCTTAATACCTCTCACACCACGGTTAATGGTATGGTTTACAACATGGAGTATACTAGGGCTTCGCAGCTGTCTCTCTCCCCCTCCTCTGTTCCGACCATGGACGAACTCGTCCGTCTGAACGGGGCCCGTAGCTATCCGTGGTACGGAAATTTGAGGGTAAGAATCCACCCATTTTTTCGCCATATAGCATTGTGTTATATAACGACTTATGGTTGGTAGCTTAGCTGATTGGAGAATATAGAGTTTATTGATAACATGAAGGTAATTTATATTTTAGTTTTTATTGGTTCACTATATAGTACTGTGAATAGCTCAGATTTGTAGTCATTTCTGTGACCAGTCACTAGCAAATCACCCAGTTATTTCCATGCTAAATTCGCCTAGTTATTTCAATGCTAAATTCTCCTGTTTTGATTTGTACTAAGTGCCTCGGTGAATGTGTATGCTCTGACTTCAACGTAACTATTTATGTAGCAGTTACAAGCGAATGCCTTAATTTAGCTATTTCAATGCTAAATTCTATGCTAATTCCTTTTAACAATGGGTGCCTCTGCGGATGTGTATGCTTTAACTTTTAACATAGCTATTTCTGTGACCAGTCACAAGCTAATCATTCAGCCTTTTCAATGCTAAATTTTATGCTAATTCCTTCGTCAAGGCTCTTTGTTCCTCTCACACAGCTTAAAAGCCGTGATCTGAACGTGGCTCTCTCACTCCAGCGCTGTCCTACCAGACAGTCTCGCTCCCTTCACCTGATGAAGGCCGCTTGTGTTGTGGCCGAAACGTCGTGAGAATATTATTGTTATTTTATTTTATCAATTTATTATTTTATTCTCATTCTACGTGACTTTACCGAAAGAACCAAAGAAGATGAAAATGTTCATTTGAATTGGGTGCTCGTATCAAAGCATGAGAAACAACTCCGTGCAACCACGCGTGTGTGTGTTGCAGCTCGATATAATAGGCAAAGTGTGTACGTCGGGGGGAGTGGCGGCGTAGTGGTTAGCGCACTGCGCTATCACCCTGGCCTACGCCTGTCATCGGTGGTGGTGCGCGACATTCCCTTCTCTTCCCCAAACTCGCACTGACCAGTGTGGTGAAGTATAGTCACAACTCTCATAAATAGCTTGGTGTGTGGTATTCTTCATCCGCAGTGGCGATATGTCAACTACTTCGCCTGATATACTGGAGGTCGTGGGTTCGATCCTGACCCTGACGCCTGTATATTTGGAGTTTGCATGTTCTCCCTGTGGTCGCGTGGAATTTTCTCCGTGTGCTCGGGTTTCCCCCTGCACATTTAGAATCAACATCACGCCTTCAGAGTATTTGGCTGCTATACATTTCCACGTGATAAACTACTTCGTTGAGCTATCATTTCTGGGCAGGTCGCTTCTGAAACAGAGAGCTATATAGCTCAATGGGCCTAATCTGGTAGTAAAAAAAAATCCAGCAGTGGATTAAATAGGGGTGAATATTTTTTAAAATAATAATTAGAATATTGCTATTCTTGGTTATTTCGGTAAAGTCACGTAGAAGTGAAACAATAAAATATAAAATATCCGCCACTTTTTTCAAATTTTCTTGCTGTGGTTTTCACACCTGATGATGATTGCTTGTGTTGCAGTCGAAACGTCGTGGGAATTTTATTGTTTTATATTTTTTTATTTTATCGTTTCCCTTATACGTATTTTTTCCGAAATAACCTAGAATTTGAATCCCTGCAGCCTCAAAAGCTTTAAATCAAAATATAATGTTGCTGTTTGGATTTGAATGAAACCTGACTGATGAACAGAGAAATGCTCCTCGATGGGGTGGCGCTAACACGCTGTCGACACGCGGAGCGATGTCTTCACGCGGAGAAATGCCCATGCACGGAGTGATGCCCTCGCGTGGAGTGATTCCCACTTACGCACTTTGCTGGAGCTCATTGCTGGTTGGGGCTGTTTGGACGCAGCACAGAGCCAGGGGTTTCCTTCACCTGTCCCCCACTTACAGTACACCGGTTCAGTCCCCCTCTCAGGCCTGCCATTAGATTGTTTGTGCCATCAGATAATTGGCGCCATGAATATTCTTGCATTCTGCATATCGATGCCATACTCCTTGCTGTGGTAATACACTGAGGAGAAATTGATTATCGTTATCATACCCATTAAATCCCCACAGAGTCTCGTAACTCCTTTTTCAGAGGGGTTCTGCCAATTTTTTTCGTAGTAGGGGCGTCATTGTTTTTCAACACTGGGATCTTTGTTTTTTTGTTCTTGATGTTTTTGTGTTAGCTGTGGGAGGACATTCGGAGAACCCGGAGGGAAAACTCCGTGGCAGAACTGGGGAAAAAAACGGCACGCAGAAAGGGACACGATTCGGGAATTTGACCCTGGGTCTTGTTGCTGTGAGGCACGAGTCACAACTTGGCCACAAACCCATTTCTCGACAACTCTTTTTCGTGTGTCGTTTGTTGTCCTTCCTCCTGCACCTCTGATTAGCTCGGTTGGCTACGTACGGTGCGAAAGAAGTTCAACATACATAGAGTAAGGGCCGTGCAGTCTGTCGTGTTTCATGTTCACATTACTAAGCGGCAGAAGTGCAGCAATCACTCTAACTTATATACAATACTGATCATCACCTCCAAATCACAATACCGCCTTGAGAGACGTGGGAACTCACCTTGTCTCCTTCCAGCACCTACTTCTTGGCATAGGCTGCGTGCAAGCGGCCGTAGGTGTGGAGACTTTTAAAATTATAATCTAACGTATTTTAAATAGTCATTTAAGAAACGCTAAATCACGCTTGTATCATCTTAAATGCGCATTGCTGCCTCGTCATGCTGTGCTCGTTAAATGCATTTTCTGGTCTCTGCTGAGGTGTTTGTTGAAAAAAGTTTTTTTTTATTCTTGAGTTTTTCGGCTGGAGGATTCCACACGACGGTGGGGTGGGTGGGGGGGGGGGCTTGTGGGGAGCGCAGTCGCCGTGTGTCTCTGGGCAGGGGGTTCGTGTCACAGCAACAGCGACGACAGCGGTGAGATCACCACGACAAGGTGTTGCCCTTGCCGATCATCGGCGACATGGCACGCACAACTCCGACAGAACAACGGTGGCGCCATGCCGCGTAGGCGCTCGCGTACGGTCGGACGGCGCTTGCGCTTTGCTCGCTGCGGTAACCAGAAGCCAGTGAAGTGCGCGTGCTTACTGCTTTTTGTTTTTTACCGCCAACATGGACGTTCCCCGTGCCCAGCGTGCAAATTCGCATCGTCACCGTTGGCAAGCGCGGTCGGGCGCTATTTTTCATATTTCACGGTGGACGCGTCGGCTTGCATAGAGAGCGCACTCCCAATAAAACACTTAAACATTGTCACAATCGGTTTCGAATAAAGCATTCCCCTACGCAACGTGCAAACGAACGCAGGCGGAGAGAGAAATTACGATTGCCAAGAAGCTTTTATCGAGCCGTGTGCCGGTGGCTGTTTGAAGAATTCATCTATAAAGGGCAAAACAAAGTCATTCCTGACAAACTTCGCGAAGTCATTATCATTGCCCCGGCTCTCTGTCCAAAAAGGAATGCACCACTGACGGTTGGCAATTTGCGATAACATTTGTGCTTATTTCACCAGACATTGATTAGCAGGCCTCTTAATGAATGCAAATATTTATAACCGGGAGGCATAGGAGAGAGACGTCTGAAAATAAAGTCCAGTTAATTGGAACTTAATTGCCATGCTGGATGCAAAGCTCGTCACGCTAATTTATGCTGATTGAGAGGGACGGGCGGCTGGGAAAAGCTGACGCCGGGACCTTGCGGTGGGCGGCTCTCCGCACGCCCGCCGTGAGACACCGGGGCACTGGGCAGGGACTCGGAAGAGGCTGCGCCGTGGCCTTTAGAGAGCCCGCTCGGAACGAGGGCTGTGGGGGGGAGGGGGGGGCGCTTCGCACTCGGCACGCCCCGGCAAGCGTGCACGCCGTTAATTATAGCTCCTGGTTCCCAATTAAGGCCGAAACTCCGCTGCTGTCTCGTTCTCAATGCCGGGGATGAGGCGGGGGACAAAAATACGCGTATCGTGAAGCTGACACGTCACATTGTCGTCCAAATTACTGGAAAATAATGTATGCGTTCATGGTAATTTTCCCGCTGCAAATTTAGATTATTATTATTCTAATGGCCTTTCTGACTTTGAATGGAGATGAAACGCATTGCAAATGACTTTAGTTGAAATTATTTAAAAAAGGCTACGAGGGATTTTGCTAATTATGTATGAAATTTTCCATATTCCATTGCTTTGGCCATGGCTTCTGGTCAAATCAAGGTCCACTGAACTGATTCCACATCGACAAAGCGTCGGTGTGAAATACGAGAATCTGCCAAAACGTTTTTTTCGAAATGCAGGCAAATTATTGGTGTTTAAGTAAATAATGGAGCCAGAGCACATAGGCCAGAGAGGCCTGAGTTGGTAGTGAGAGGGAATGTGCTGGCAGAGGTGATGGGGCAGGTGGTAGTGAGAGGGAATGAGCTGAAGGAGGTGGTTGGTCAGGTGGTAGTGGTGAGAGGGAATGAGCTGAAGGAGTTGGTTGGTCAGGTGGTAGTGGTGAGAGGGAATGAGCTGAAGGAGGTGGTTGGTCAGGTGGTAGTGGTGAGAGGGAATGAGCTGAAGGAGGTGGTTGGGCAGGTGGTAGTGGTGAGAGGGAGTGAGCTGAAGGAGTTGGTTGGGCAGGTGGTAGTGGTGAGAGGGAATGAGCTGAAGGAGGAGGTTGGGCAGGTGGTAGTGGTGAGAGGGACTGAGCTGAAGGAGTTGGTTGGGCAGGTGGTAGTGGTGAGAGGGAATGAGCTGAAGGAGGTGGTTGGGCAGGTGGTAGTGGTAAGAGGGAATGAGCTGAAGGAGGAGGTTGGGCAGGTGGTAGTGGTAAGAGGGAATGAGCTGAAGGAGGAGGTTGGGCAGATGGTAGTGGTGAGAGGGAATGAGCTGAAGGAGTTGGTTGGGCAGGTCGTAGTGGTGAGAGGGAATGAGCTGAAGGAGTTGGTTGGGCAGGTGGTAGTGGTGAGAGGGAATGAGCTGAAGGAGTTGGTTGGGCAGGTCGTAGTGGTGAGAGGGAATGAGCTGAAGGAGTTGGTTGGGCAGGTGGTAGTGGTAAGAGGGAATGAGCTGAGGGAGGTGGTTGGGCAGGTGGTAGTGGTGAGAGGGAATGAGCTGAATGAGTTGGTTGGGCAGGTGGTAGTGGTGAGAGGGAATGAACTGAAGGAGGTGGTTGGGCAGGTGGTAGTGGTGAGAGGGAATGAGCTGAAGGAGTTGGTTGGGCAGGTGGTAGTGGTGAGAGGGAATGAGCTGGGAGAGGAGATTGAAGGGAAAGATTTTCTGGGAGAAGTCCGAGAGGGAGGAGAAGAGCGGCGGTGCGAGAGACGATGCGCGACGCGGTAAGAACGTGCGGAGGGAGGTGGCGGAGCGGAGCTTTGGGCCCCGCTCGGCCTAGTGAGCTAGTGCAATCGGGCAGCGCACCCTTCCCTGTTGATGCCGGGGGTCCAGTGTCGCGAGCACCACCGCCGCTGGCAAACGCCTGGTGACCTCGGCCCGACCATTCGTATCGCTCTACACGTACGCGCCGCGATACTTGTATATATGGGGAGCGGTAGTGCAGCGGTTAGCATGTTACGCTTCGAACCCGGCCACCCGAGTTCGATTCCCGCTCACTGCCAACACCGGTGACGATTACCTGGACTGGTCCTCGGCCTGCCCTAGGTCGTCTCAGCCTCAAATGAGTACCTGGTGCGGTGGTGTGCAGCAAACATCGCCACTGGGGAGACAAAGGTGGCCGGGCGTGATTTTGGCCACCCACCCCCTCGTGTGCTGTGCCGACCTTATTAGGTGCTACTCGCTAACAGCACTTACCCCAACAGTTTGTTGAGGCTATACGGGGATCTTTGTCTTTGTTGTATACACATGATTTACAGCATAGATAATCTATAGAATATTTTACGTTAGTTTTAATTATGCACTATTTTTGGTAGTTGTCTGTATCACGCTTTGTGTAGAGATGTACGAAACTATTTTTTTTTACATAACGGTCTGGAATCCTGCTGTTGCTGCTGTACAGCCTTTTCTGTCAAACCTGAGGGAGACGGATGATTGTTCTTCTCGGCACGCCGCCTGCCCTCGCTCACCACAGAGTCCGGCACTTGTTAGGGTCCCACGGGAGCGCTCCCTGGAGCTCGATCACCAACTACCTCTGGCTAGCAGCGCCGTGCAAACCGCATTTTAACCACTTCAGCTGTGCTGGTCAAAACACCAAACTTTCACTTAAACCAATACTGCTCACGGAATGCACTCCCGGATGGCCGTGTGGCCTGTGGGTTGTGTAAAATACGTTTTTGTTCAGTCCCAACAGGTCACCTCCCCTTGCCTGGTAGCGATGACTCCGCAGGAAGAGCAGTTGTGAATTCTCTCAGAAATGCCTGGACTTGACTGCTAATCGGAGGCACTGTTGTACCTTTGAAAGAAATCCCAACTCCCCAAAAAAGACAAAGACTCCCCCTATATAGCCGTAGCGGACTGTTGGGTCAACTGCTCTTATCGAGCACCCAAGTAGGGCGAGATGGCAAACGGAGGGGTTGGGTGACCAACACAGCACCCTGACGTCCTTGTCTCCCCATTGCTGATGTTTACACACCGAAGCAGGTGCTCATTTTAGGCTGAGATGACCTCGGTTTAAGCCCAGGACCGGTTTCGATATTCGTCACCGATGTTTTTTAGTGCGTGAGCGAGAATCGATCATCGCGTGTCGCTGGCTTTGTAGCGCAGTGCGTGTATGCGTGTTGAAGTTTTTTCGTGCCGTAAGTAGCCAACCGTGCTGCGCTAACCGCTGCGCCACCGCTCCCCTAGAGTGGTGCCCTGCGGGAAATTGCGTTGTGAATTCTCTCGGAAATGCCCGAGCGTGAGACACGATGTTTGGATTCATCCGCAGGCTCTCTAGCAGCAAATTCCCCCACGCTCACCACTCCGCACCCACGCATGGCGGTGCATCCTGGCAGTGCCCGACTGTCCACGTGGATTAACAGTCAAACTTCAGATGGTTGCCAGTAATCTCACAAGGAATATTCATCGTTCATCAACTTCAAAATAGTCTTTTTGTTTGAACAGTTGCAGAAGGAGGAAATGTTTTGATTGACAACCATTGATGACGGCACGACAATAAGTTCGCTCGTTCGGCATTTTATACCAAAAATGTGCAGCCTCACAGACACAGGCCCACAGTTGAATGTTTGTCCATGAATACATTCACGGACAATTAAATACATGCACGGACAAGCCGATTATTATTTTGTTGCGATCACCATACATTGGCAACGGTGACTCCCTCACGGCTGCGTGCGTGGCGTTGCAGTGCAATACGGTGGTGCATCACTCGTCCGTGGGTTCAATGGCGTGGCGCGGTGCCATCATGCACATCCAAGGTACGTGACCTAACCCTGAGATCGATTGATTTCTGTTCGGGTAGAATCTGAAGGCAATGTGACCAGCAGCAGCAGGGCGAGACTCAGGAGTCACTGCGGTGACAGCAATTATCATAGATTTCTGCGGTGGGATTGTGTAAACAGCAGTCAGCTGATTTCAAGATGATTAAATCAAGCGAGTATTTTTATTGTTTGGACCCCAGTATGTATTCATTGATCTGCCAAACATTCTTCTTTGTGGTTCACAGGGGTCGCAGATTACACCGGTGTGATATGGTACGAATAATTGGGTCAATGCCCTTTTTTTTTTACTCAAACAACAACGAATTCCACACATTTCTTCGGCTGGGCCAACCTCAAGTTTTGTAGACTGGCGTACTGACAGACGCTTATGACAATTCAGATCCAACACTTTCTGTAAACGATGATAAAAAAAAATCCGTCCCAATAAGAAAATATAAATATGGATCAGCGTTGGCCCTTCGCCGCTCCCCTCGGACCCAGGCCAGGTAAACTGCGAGCCTCTACACCCGTAGCTTGTACAGGGTAGCACTCTGGGTCGTCATGTGAAGAGCAAACATTTTCTCTGGCTGAAACGTTCCCACGGAGGAGAAATATACGTCCCGAACACAAGTTGTATCCGGCATCTGCCTTAAATACCCGCATCCAGCAACGTGACGCAGAGGCACGCAGTAGGGGGTGGACATTACGTTTGTAAGGGAAGCGTAATTATTGCCAACAATCGGCAAATGTCTCAAAACGTTACGGCGTCTTTGCTCGTCTGCTGTCAATCTTAAAAGGGCCACTGCCCGAAGCGTCGCCTGTTACATTTCCTCTCCTATTCAGGGCCACGGTGCTATAGACCGACGTGTCGACGTTCCTCTTTTTGTGAATTGTGCTTGTGCGCCGCTGCCAACGCAGCAGCAGCAGCAGCATCAACAGCATCAGCAGCATCAGCACCAATTCGCGTGTTTAATCTTGCTGCCAGCGGCCGCGTTGTCACCCCGGCCAAATGACCAATTCCCAGAGCGTGTCCGTCTCTTTAACCTTTCGTCGCTCTTTGTTTCCTCCCTTTGGTGCCTTCAAATGAGTTGGTGCGTATCCATTATTAATGACGCCGCCACCGCGAGGCGCGGGCTGTCAAAAGATCTCGCACGTTTGTGAAAGAGCTCTCGGTTCAATTGGAATTCACCGTCTATTAATGGCATTCTAATCGCACGACAGGCAATGTGACAGTCTCGGGACTACTAATTACGTGTCCGTTCATTCAAAACAAAATTATATTCACTCTGCCGTGTTGGATTGCTCATCGGCTTTTAATCCCATCATCGGCCACGAAGGCTCCCCTGGCTCATTCCCCTAGGCTAGGGAGCACTGCACCTCGCGCACGAATGGCTCAGAGTTGTTAAATGATGAACAGGTAATCGTAAATTTTCCCCTGGACTGGAAAAAAACCGCTTTCTGAAATCAGGAACCGGCAATCATATCCATTGTAACTTTTAGTAACGGTCTAATTGATTGGTTGTAACGCCGAAGTCACCGCGTGGTTACATTTGCACTCGTTTCTAAGTTCAAAAGGTAAAAGCGCAGCCCAGCAATCACTCCCTCATGCCACTCCTGGTGGAGGGGCCTGCACTAGAGGGAGCTCTAGAGGACATTTGGTCTACTCTTCCACACTGAACCGGCGTGTTAGAAGCTGTAGACATGTGCAGCAAACCGGTAGCCGATTTTTTTTACCAGTTATTTCATGCGGTTATTGGTCATGAAGAAAAAAATCCTAAATTTACCACTAACCGCATAATGGATCTCATCTTAGAAATGGCTGCTGCGGGAAGTCTCTGGTAAGCACACGGGATCTGAATTAATGTTCAACCAGTGGCCAGGTCTGAAACCGTATGCATTTTATTCTGTGAGCCTCTGCTTCTCACGGCTGTTTTTATTACAACCACAGTGGCCAAGTCATGGTGGAGACCAGTAGCTCAGTCGAGTGAAGGGACAAGCTCATCTTGACTGTGAGCCTGTGGTGTAAATTCCACATTTCCATGGTATTGGTTGGTCTCTCTATTCCAGTGGTTCTTAACCTGGGGTGCACGCACCCCTTGGGGTTGCTAGATGCCCTTTTTGGGGCTGTGAGACATGGCCAGATTTTTTTAGAAGGTAAATCATCGATATTTAATTTATGCACGGGCACATAAGTACAACTACTTTATAATCTTGGTTCTTTCGGTAAAGTCACGTAGAAGGGAAACAATAAAATAAAATAAAAATATAAAACAATAAAATTATCAGGACGTTTCGACTGCAACACAAGCAATCATCATCAAGAAAATGTTCTTGCTGTGGTTTTCACACCTGATGATGATTGCTTGTGTTGCAGTCGAAACGTCGTGGAAATTTTATTGTTTTATATTTTTATTCTTTTATTGTTTCCCTTCTACATGACTTTACCGAAAGAACCAAGAATATGAATCCCTCCAGTCACGAAAGCTTTAAACCAAAATACAACTACTTTGTTTCATCAAACCTATGTATTGATTAACATTATTTTTTACGATCGAGAACCAAAGGGGTGCAAGGCTACCATAGAGGTTAAGAACCACTGCTCTCCACTATCACCAATGACTACCTGAAAAATGACGCTCTTTTTACTTAAAGGGCTGCCGAATCTCCGAATTGGATTTGAACTTGCAAGCTTATCAATGCTCGTCAACTTGCACGACCTAAACACATACATTCTTATGCACTCGACTCCCTGCATGCACTATGAGCTCAAGACTCTATGTTCATGAGTAGACGTATCGTTACGCCTCGAATAATAAATGTAAGTTCTTCACGTGTGATGTGATATTAATGTACTGCCTGAATTATATCTCAAGTGTAAACCGTAAAACCCAGGCCACTGGGCGTGGATTACTGACATGTTGGCTGTACTTGTATTCTGTAATGCAGTACATTGTATTTTAATCAGCGTCACTGCAGGGGATTGCTCAGTTTGCTGTTATTACTATTGAGACCACCACGTGTAAGGAACAAAAAAATGAAGCAGATGATACCCATAATAGAGGTTTTTGGGTTAGATCGCGTAAATACAAATGAGTTGTTAAACCCACCACCACCCGACACAGCCCATCAGTAATGTTTGTCACGTAAGCAAAGCATGCCATTGCGTTGCGAGTTTAGCACACCGGTGTATTGGAGGGTAAATCCACAACATTTACAATTCGAGTACAACATTTCGCCAGTAATTACAACCAGCATCATCAGGCGGACAAAAAAAACAACCTCTCATGGATAATATTGGTCGCGAAAGCTTACGTGTTAAACTGACGTAGCCTTTCGCGTCAAATATCCATCATAAAGGTTTTTTGGTTTAATAGTGTAAATATAAATGTGTCGTTAAACCCGCCACCACCCGACACAGACAATCAGTAAGGTTCGTCACGTTAACAGAACGTTCCAATTCGTTACTCGTACACCACACCAGTGTTTTGGAGAGTAAACCCGCAACATTAACAATTCCAGTAACGACGTTTCGCCAGTAATTACATCCAGCCTCATCATGCTACGGCTGCTTCACGTTAAAAAAAATGTTTTAACATTTTTTGCTACACATCCCATCAGCCGCATAGCCTTCTTGGGAGTGCGTGATAACATTGGGATGTATAAAAAAAACACGAAAGCATCCCATCAGCCACATTAACATTTTATTAAATTAACGTTTTTTTTTATCTGGGAGGACAGATACGCGAGGGAGACGCGTCATCTACTTTGTTATTTTATTATATTCTCCACATGGACGCAAATGATTAATTTGCGTTTCACATGTAATACAAGCTCTTAACTGTTGATTTCATCATTTTGTTTTATTACCTAATCTGTAACCACAGTACCCACTCCGTCATCATCAGTTGTTCATTAGCGTTATTTGTGACGTTGCTTTCATCCCCAATATGCATCAGAGCACATCACTCCCCTCCTCTCGGTGTATAAATTGATCTTTTACAAGCAAACGCACAATCGTGATTGAAGGACACAAGTAAAGCGCGACATTGTGTGAGCGCAGCGTGCCTCAGAGCGTACAAATATCTTGCACGCTCCGTGGGAATGTAGGGACTTCCCTACTTACGAACGAGTTAGCCTACGTGTTACACTTTACTCCTGTCGATTCAAAACATGTTGAACAGGATGTATACTAAACATGGGAAATGACTTTAAAAGTTGTATAATCTCCTGTAAACATAGATGCCATTGGTTCTTCACGTTCTGCAGATGTAGATGCCGCCACCGCCATGTATTACACTTACGACTCTCGGTCCGAATAGACAACTGGACATACAGACAGGTTTGTTCCTATCTCTGAAAGTTCAAAAGTCGATTGTTCGTAAGTAGAGGAGTCCATGTAGTGCCTTGGGGTGCCCGCGGGCCTTGCTGGGCTGCAGGGTTTGCGAGTGGCCAGGAGAAGGCAGCACAGCAGCGGGTGCGGTCCGCAAGATGCATTCAGTCCACTCACTGGATTCATCCATAATCGAGGTTTTTTGGGGGTTAGATCGCATAAATATAAACGTGCAGTTAAACTCGCCTCCACCCAAAACAGACAATTAGTAAGGTTTGTCACGTGAACAAAACGTGGCCAATTCGTTACTAGTTCAGCACTAACCGGTTGTGTGTTGGAGAGTAAAACCACGACAACATTTGAAATTCGTTACTAGTTCAGCACTAACCGGTTGTGTGTTGAAAAGTTAAACCACTACAACATTTGCAATTCAAGTACCGTGACGTTTCGCCAGTAAAATTACAACCAGCCTTATAAGGCGGACAGCCAGTTGTTGGGAAATCCTCCTGCTTCGTTCACTCTCACACACATTGGTTCGCGGAACTAGTAACGAATTGGCATGTTTGTTTACGTGGAAAACCTTACTAAATGGCTGACAGGTGATGGCGGGTTTAATGATACATTTATATTTACGCGATCTAACCCAAAAACCTCTATTGAGAATAATATTGGTCATGAAAGCCTACGTGTTAAACTCACTGGATTCAGCCTGTGGATTAGTTCCGTCTGTGCAGAGCTTTAAGCGTTATCTTCGCACGTGTGGAGTTTTCTTTTCACCGGAGGGATACTTCCTCTTACGTGGAGCCAAACACTCAGTCATGAAATGGAATAAAAATCAGAGAGTAGCCTCCTGAGAAATTCTTGAGATCCGATGTGGATAAATATTTAGCATTACAATTATTATAACTTTGGTTTTAGGAAAGCTCACATCACCACCTATGTCCAACCTCAATTCCCCCAATTGCCACGAAAAAAACCCTTAAATATCCGTTTGCAGATGACGTTTGTTGTGACTTATGTCGCACGTCTTCGAGCTGATGCGCAATTATATTCTTGAATATGATAGAAGCAGCAATGCGTTCAGGAGCTGAATGCCAATGCCGAGATCTGCTCGCCATGACGAGAGGGCTTCAGGAGAGAGAGAGAGTTCATGTGGTTTTGCTGTTCTTCCTCCACTGAATGAGCACACACTACAGTGGATCATTATTGGCTCCACAATTTGGGTTTCATGGCCACAGTCACGCTCATCAGGGAGATGCACGCATTGGCCTGTTGATGTTCCGGCGAGGTTGATGGTTTCACCGGTATCCTCGAGGAGGATCGGGGTGGGGAGGGATGACGAGGAGGGGGATGGAGATGGGGAAGGGGAGGGGGAATGGCGTGAGCGAGCAAGCAGGTGAACAGTTGCAAGGCTGTACCTTTATATTATAACTGAGACACGAGGCCAAATGGACCACGCGGCCATCATGCAGATTTGTACATTCGCACGAGCCGATCGGTGCCTTCATTTCTAAAATATTCCTCTGGAAATTATGACCAGCCCCTATCTCTCAGCACCAGCAATCCATTCTGAAAACGGTGACTGGTTAGCCAGTTGTCATTTAACCGGCCTCGATGGCGAGCTCTGTGCTGTAAAGTGAAACGGACACACAGACTCACGGAGACAGCATGGACTACAGGGACTACACTGCCCTCTTGCCAGTCCATCAGACTGCCTGTGTATGCTGTGGCCTATGCTGTAGTCTACGTTGGCCAAGTCGTGCGAAATACGGATGAAACATTACAAATGTGATATCCACCCTGTATTGCATGACTCTGTACCATGACGTAAACAATTGTCAGTGTAAATTACGCCCTCGATTATTTGATGCATCCCTCGCATGAATGTTAAATTGAAAACAGTGTAAAGCGGCGCGCTCATCCTCATTAGCATCGCCAACTTGACGTAGAGTTTTTAATTGCAAGGTTTTCACAGCTGGATTTCGTAATCAATATACAGGACGCACACACGTTGTGCGTCTCCCCTGGCATTAGGCAGACCCCACCAATTATCTCAGAGACCCTGGTCTACCCACAGTGCACGTCAAGACAACAGCCACATTATCACCCTCCCCTTCTCCCCTTTTCTTCCCCTCCACTGCAAGTATGCTACTCTCGGTCGTCATCGCTACTACGATGGTAGCGCTGTTAGCTCAAGTATGCGACTTCCCATCGTCGTCCCTACGATGGTAGGGCTGTGAGACTCACAAGAGCCACATCTGTATCGCGACGCGTCACTTAAACACTGCAGAGTTGCCGCTGCCCAGGCGGTCAGTGCTCACAACTGTGATGGCTGAACTTGGCCTTTAAAAAAAAACAGCTACACAAAACAATGTTTACTTTCTAGACTTGAAGTTTTCGTGACTGCAACGATCCATACTCTTGGTTCTTTCGGTAAAGTCACGTAGGTAGAGAAAATAAAAATGTTTACTTTACCAGGTAAGGCCCACTGAGTTATATAGCTCTTTTGCAGAAGCGACATGGCCACACATGATAGGTCAACGAAGTGGCCGATCATGTGGATAATTTAAACGCATGTTTATAAATCTACACAACCAAAAGCAGAGACAACATGCAAACTCAAAATATACAGGTGTCAGGGTCGTGATCGAACCCACAACCTCCTGGATACCAGGTGAAGTAGTTAATATCTTGCCACCGCTGTGCCACCTTGGCTGTGGTCAGCAGGCGATCGTTTTTTTTTAGACGGGCCAAGGGTGGTCCAGCACTGTGGAGACGAGGCTGAGGTAAGCGTGCGGAATCCCCGAAGCTACTGGACTGTGAGGTGGCCCGGAGGTAGCGGTACGGCCAGTACATGTGTAGTGACATAGAATCGGTCACGTAGCAGCATAGTGCTGGCTCCTTGCAGGGAAGGGGATCTGCAGCTTACAGCAGCCCTCACTGACAGCAGGCCACGTAATAAACCAGGGGAAGGGTCACGGAAGGGGCACATCGAGAATCTGCTAGTAGGTTCCATAAGGGGGCGTGGCCGGGGGCGGAGCCAGGCAATGCTGACAGTATAAGAGGGGCCCAGGGAGGGGACCTCGAGGCTGTCGTTTGGATTGCGATCCCGTCGTGCTGCTGGAGTCTTCACCATCGTCTCCGTCTTCACCATCTCGGCGTCGCCAGTCAGGCAGTCTACCAACTGTCCTGACTGGGAACCGTAGTTGCTAAGTGTTAACTGTTAGGCAGTGTTAATAAACAGAGTGCCTCCTAATTTTAGTGTATCTGAGTCAGTCACTACACATGTGTGGATCCTCCTACGCAGACGCTCGAGTGCTGTCCCTACTGGGAATGTGTGGCGGGCTTTCTGCGGGCAGTTGGGTTTCTTCGCATCCCATACGCTTCTCAAACATGAATCGGACACGCATCCTCGTGCGGCAGAATCCTGAAAAATAGCCTCGAGACTCAGTGATGCTTCCACCGGATAAATTACAAGACTGCGTTACGGAGGGATTATAAGCTGCAATAGGGGTAACGAAAGTGCGCTTATCATAACATTGAGACTGTCATCAAGTTGACACGGTCGCAACAGTTGGTTGAATTATTTTATCAAATCGTCCAAGCGATTTGCGATTTCATCACTGCCCGGTGGGTTACTTATATAGAGAAGCCACACGGTTTAGAGATGCGCACCGGATTGCCTGCTGCATTGCGGATTTTCCTCGCCGTTTATACACCGGAAATAACTGATAATCTTACTTGACCTGTAGTTAATCTTTCTTCCAATGAAACTGGATCACAAATAATGGGAGATTTCTCCACGAAGTGGAAAACTATTGGACAGCTCCCATGTACTGGTATGGCCTAGTCACTGTAATTATTACTATTATACAGCCATAATATCTAAAACACTTACCCAGTTATTTTTTAAAAATCTTTTAATCACGAAGGCAAATGGTTAAATTTCATTTGTACGCAATGCATTCCCCCGATTGACGTAACCGCTCCACCTCCAGTAGGCCGCAGTAGCGCCTCCCCCAACCCCCTGTCCAAATGCCCAAAAAAATCAATTCCTAATTTGGGGGGAGACCATTGTGATTTCTCAGCCGAAGGTTAATGCCTCAACAGTCATGAATTTCGCATGTTTAATTCATCATTCCGGAGGAGTCCCCGTGTGCTCCATTAACGGAAGTTAATACAAACATTGATTGGGGAATGCGTTTTTTTCCGTCCATGCAGTCACGGCGGCGGCAGCACCGGCAAATAATTGTCTTGGACTTTGCGGAGGCTCGCGTGATCCGCTCCGGGTTAAAACGGCAACACATTTACCTATGAGCAGGAAGTCGCAAACCAGCTGTGTGCCTGTGACATCGCTCAGAGCACTGCCACCTACATCACCGCCGTCACCGTCTACGTCGTGAGTGTTTGTTATTATCGCTTGTTTACCCCATGAACGCCTCGCTGAGTCTCACGATTATATTTCAGGAGGGTCCTGCCAAGTTGTTGCAGTCGGCGGTGGTGTTGCTATACTATACTATAATTCTATACTTTATTTTACCAGGTAAGGCCCACTGATCTACATAGCTCTTTTTCAGAAGTGACCTCACCACAAATGATAGCTTACCGAAGTGGCCTATCATGTGGAGATTTAAAGCAGCCAAATACTCGAAACGCATGTTTCTAGATTTGGAGAGTAAAACCGGATGACCCAAAGAAAAATCTACGCAACCAGAATGAGAGAGAACATGGACTCTAAATATACAGGTGTCAGGGTCAGGATAGAACCCACGACCTCCTGTATATCAAACGAGGTAGTTAACATCTCGCCCCGTGCTGCTGTGTGTAATCCAAATTAAGTGATTTGCGGGTAATTTTCAGCATTGGTTTTGGCCAATACCGGTTACATTGAATAATTATATGGCTATGGGAGGAAACCGGAGATCCCGGAGGAAAACCATGCGGGACATGGAAAGAGAGAACATACACACTCCGTGTTTGCCCCATCCTTGAACGAATGTGATCCAGTCCACTCTCGCATGGGCGGGGAGTCCACTGTGCGTGCACCCCTCATGGGCCGTGGCTGTGAAGCTCCTTTTATTCTGGACTTTGTCATGGCACGCTGCCATGGCGGGTGCCTGGAGGCAAAGGAACAATAAAATAATAATGCAATAATACTTTCATTTTATATAGCGTCACTCATGCTAACCGCGTCCCACGATGCGGTATCTTGGCGAGCACGACGGTCACCATACAAGGGGCCCCGGGGGCAGACCAGATAAAGTCCTCACCCCAACGGCCCCCTCGCAAGCACCTGCCCCACCGGTGGTGTTCACCATGCAAGAATCTTACTGGAGCCGTGGATGATTTTTCAGATGGCCCTGATTACGCCCAACTTTTGGTAAATTTCAGGGACCACGCAGGGTTGAGCCTCGTTAGTTCTCCGAAAGGAGGCTACCCAGGTTTTTGCGGCGGAGGGCAATGCTGACTCTGCTGCTGCTGTGTGTAATTTTCAGGTAAATTTTTCAGAATTCGCATGTTTCGCCAATGCTGGCTGACAGGAACTGTGCCCGAGGCGGGAATCGAACCCAGGCCCTTCTTGCTGTGATGCGCAAGCGACACCACTACGCCACCCTGCCGCCCAATGATAGGCACTGGCAGCCAGCTGAGCTTCTTCTTCATCATGTCTCCTGTCCCAACCTATACGGGTCTTTTCCCAATATTCTGAAGAGGCCACCGCTTCTGGTGTTGGCATTGCCAAATCTTGAGGAGTGCATTGTGGCGCTGCAGGTCATCTCAGGGGATGATCCACGGTTTGGTTCTCCTGACAAGGGCATTGGTCGATTGCGTAGAAGCCCCATGACATCAGATCAGATTGTTTGGTTGTAGTTATATGTACGAACGTTCATTGTAAGTAAACATAAGAAGTCGTTTGGCTATTAAAAAAAACCTGGAAAAAAAGTGCCAGTTAACCATGCCAACCTCGCCTGTGGGCACAGTCACACAAAGATCCCCCATATAGCATGAACAGACTATCGGGGCAAGTACTGTTAGCGAGTAGCACATATGAAGGCCGGCATGGCACATTTGAGGCTGAGTCGACCTAGGGGAGGCCCAGAACTGGTTTAATTTATCATCACTGATGTTGGACGTAAGCAGGTATCGAACCCGGTTGACCAGGTTCGTAGCGCAGTGCGTTAACGACTACACTCTGCTCCCCATAGACACAGACACACAGACCGTATTTTGTTGTGAGTGCCTATTATTGGAAAAGAGCTTCATAGCTCATCAGATTTTTCCAGGAAAAAGATTCTGATTCTGAAAACGTTGCGTGCTGTATTTATTTTTGTCTTCATATGTAAGGCCCCCAGTATTCTTGACGAATGCGTTGAATATTATTTGTTGCACAGAGAGAGAGAACTGGAGCGGGTGACGCCATGCACCGACAGCTGGGGTCGCGACCTCCCCGCGCCCTGCGCGCCACCCGCACCGCTGCCACGCACCGCCGTGCGCCAATCGCTTTTACCTTTCTCAATTAGAACTAATCTACAGGCACCGCGAAACGTGAGCCAAACATCCATGCGAACGATCAGTTTGCGTTTTATCGACCCATCCAAACGGCTGTGCACTGGGCAATAAAGAGTGCGGCGTCCATGCGAAATAAATTCGTCAGGGCAATGCGAAGCGCGCGCCGCTGGGCCTCGTGGAGGCTCAGCGGCCCGGGGAGAGTGGTAACCCGTCGTCTAATGGGGCCTCTTAGACCACCAGTGTTTATCACGAGTGTGTGTGTGCCTGATGTGTGTAGTGGCGAGCGGTGGTGGAGTGATTCGTGCATTGTACCTCAAACCCAGCAACCCGAGTTTGATTCCTTGTCAGGACTGATAGCAGTGGAGAACATTTGAACCGGTCCTGGGCCTTCCCTTGGTCAACTCGGCCTTAACTGAGTGTAGTGTTTCGATTTAAAGCTTTCGTGACTGCAGGGATTCATCTTCTTGGTTCTTTCGGTAAAGTCACGTAGAAGGGAAATAATAAAATAATAAAATAAAACATTATTACATTCTCACGACGTTTCGGCCACAACACAAGTAGCCTTCCTCAGGTGAAGAAACAACTGTCATAAAGACAGCGCTCCAATGAACACTGCTAAGCTTTGCAGCGTATTTTAAGCTGGGTGGGAGGAGCAGAGCGCCTTGACAAAGGAGTTTACATATCAACAGAATAATTTAGCATTGAAGTAGCTGTGTTAATGTGAGAGATTAGCAGGATGTTAAAGTCAGAAATTAGCATGTAACTGGGGGATTAGCATGATGTTAATGTGAGGATTTAGCATGTAACTGGCCACGGAAGTAGCTATGTTAAAGTTAGAGTTTACATATCAATAGAGGTATTTAGTATATTGACGCTAAATAACTGCAACTACCCAACTATCATACAATAAACCAATGTGAAAGAACTAAATATAAACTACATCAATATAATCAATGTACTCAATATATTCTCCACTAAGCTGAGCTACTAACAATACGTCAATATACATTACACTTCTATTGGTGTTTTCACATTTTGTGTATTGACGGGAGCTACCAGGGGCCGCTAGTGGCCCACGGGCCTTGCAATGAAGAACACTGGCTTACACGGAGAGGTTTGGCGGCACGGGCACCCGTGGCTGCCCTTGAGACGGGAGGGGCCCTGGGGGTTACCCCGTGCCCGGCCGCTGTGCTCGGTTGTCCCCGTTCACCATTATCAAATTTGGAAAATGTTGCGTAAAAATATACTTTCGTACTCTGTGGGTCTTTCGGTAAAGTCACGTAGATAGAAGAATAATAAAATGATTAAAATAATCACGACGTTTCGATTGCAACACAAGCAATCATCTTCAGGTGAAAAAATACAGCAGGCGGACTGCTGAGGCAGGAAGAAATATAGCGAGAGAGCTACTGCAGCCAAATGTTATATACGTTTGAGATGGGGACAACCCAAGGGTAAGTGGGCGGGGCTTGAGATGGAATTTGCAAGCAAATGTAAGATCGCAGAGCTAGGCTATTGTGTTGTTAGAGATTAGCATGTCAATGTGTTAATGTAACCCCACGGTGACGATGCTGAAGAAGCCATTGTATTGCTTGAGATTAGAGATTAGCATGTCAATGTGTTAATGTAACCCCACGGTGACAATGCTGAAGAAGCCATTGTATTACTAGAGATTAGCATGTCAAAGAAGCCATTGTATTGCTCGAGATTAGCGATTAGCATGTCAATGTGAGACGGTTCCCGCAGCAGCGGCTATGTTAATGAGAGACATTCAGCCTATTAAACAACAAACGACACCGCCGCATCGAGGAAAAGGGAGCAGCAGCTACGTTAGTGATACATTTAGCCTGTTAATGTAAATACATTTAACGAGGTAATGTAACTCAAGAGAGTCGGAAATAACTGCTAACATAGGCAGGTAGGATGGAGGCATCACAGCCAGTTATGACTTTACCTGGTTAATAACGTGCTTCCAATGATTACTCAGTTTGTACCCATCTTCTCGGTGGAAATTGTGTCTGTGTTTATATATCTGGATGGCTTCATGAACAAATTTTGTTGATAGCCAGTGGGTTTTTATAGTACTTTCATCTCGGAGAAATCAATTTAACGTGTTCCCACAGTGTTAAAACAATGATCAGCCACGGCAGAGGTGTTGGTCCTACCAAGTTCCAGATCTGCCTTGTGTTCGCGAACACGGTCTGAGACATGTCGCTTAGTTTCCCCAATGTAACTACTGCCGCAGGTACAGCTTAGTTTGTAGACACCGGGGTATTGCATGTCAGGATTCAAATCCTTCACAGATGGGATCAGGTCACTAATTGTATGTACTGTGTTGAATCGGACCTGGATCTTGTGTTTGCTCATGATTTTGGAAATTTTTTGGTGACCCCTGCTATGTATGGCAAGGTGATGATTTTGATTGGGTCTTCAGGTGGTTCTGTCCAAACGGTTAGGGTGACAGCTTTAGCGATTGTGCAATCCGAATATCAATTCATCTTGAGGGCTTGGTGTACGTGCTCCAGTTCACTGGCTAGGTGGTAATGGTCGGAAATGCAACGAGCCGTATGGTGTAGAGTTTTTATGAGGGAATTATTCTGGGCTGGATGGTGGTGGGAGTCAGGTTTTAGATAGGCATCCGTGTGGGTGGCTTTCCTGCAGACAGTGTCCCAATGAGCCATCTGGTCTCTTTTTGATTAAAACATCCAAGAATGGTAACTTGCCATCGTTTTCCACCTCCATGGTTAATTTGATGGCTGGGTGCATGGAATTGATATGGTTGAATAATTGGTTCAGATCTGGCAGGCCATGTGGCCAGATGACGAACGTGTCAACCATGTATCTCTTCCACAAGAAAGGACGTAGGATGGATGTCTGGATGGCATCTGTCTCAAATTTTTCCATGAAAACATTGGCTACCACTGGAGATAAGGGAGAACTCATTGGGGTACCTTAAACTTGTTTGTAGAATGTACCATCAGCATTCACTCCTTATTGGACCAAATCTTCAATGATTGCGATGGTGTCAGGCACAGGAACTGGTAAACAACGAAACTACATCGAAGCTGATAAGCAAATCACCTGTAGATAGTGAGATGTCTTTAATTAGAGATACCAAGTGAGCTGAGGTGGTCTTGCCAGTGAATGGCAGCAAGGACTCAGACAGAAATCAGGCCAGTTTGTAGGTGGGTGAGTCAATGGTGGAGACGATAGGACGGAGTGGTGTACCATCTTTATGGATTTTTGGTAAGCCACAAAATCTGTGTGGTCTAGCAGCAGAGGGTTTTCAAGAGAGCCACTTGGTTGGTTCGATTAAAGATGTCGAATCAGTGATGATATTGTTGGTTTTCGTAACCAGGCGTTTGGTATGATCTCTATTGATTTTGGTTAGCTGCCATCATTTCATTAGGGTCCTGAATTTTGTTACTGTATGTGGTTTTATCCATGGTGACAGTGACATTACCCTTGTCAGCTGAGAGGATGACTATGTTTTCTCTCTTTTTCAGTTAAGCAAGCTCAAAGCGCTCATCCTTGCTGATGTTGCTAATAGGTTTCTTCGCGTTTTTTAGGATTTCAGCTATTTCCGATCTCGCCACGTCTGCAAGAATGTGTCCCAAACCTTTAAGGGCTACGTCGACCTGGGCAATGATATCATCAACTGGGATGTGTTTAGGGGTGACTGCGAAATTCAACCCTTTAGCTAGTACCGATTTTAGGCTGTCGGAAATTTGGCTGTTACCTTGGCTCTCCAACACACTGGTGTGCTGTACTGGTGACGAATTGGCATGTTCTGTTTACGTGACAAACCTTACTAGTTGGCTGTGTCGGGTGGTGGCGGGTTTTAACGACACATTTATATATTTGCGCGATCTAACCCAAAAAAACTATATTATGGATGATATTGGTCACGCAAGCCTACGTGTTCTGGATGTGTAATGTCTGTATGTGTGTTGAAACTTACTTCACACAGTACGTAGCCAACCGCGCTAATCGGCGATGCGGGTGTAACAAACACTTGTATGGTTTTGTTTGCTTTACGGTGGAGGGCAGACGTGCACGTTGTTTCCGCATTAACGGTTTTCAAGAGAGCGAAACTGCCACCCATGCGGGCGCGAGGTTTTAATTCGTCGCACGAGGGCAAATCGATTGCCGTTTCTTGGCTGACTTCGCCGTCCCTGCTTCCCTCGATCAGTCAGTCGCGCCGCCGCCGCAGCCGCTATCGTGCCGAACACACGGGACGACGCCCCCGACAGCCCTCGAGAAGGAGCAGAGTCACGGATGCTCCAAGGCAAAAGAGCTGCCATGTGCGTCGGTCAAACGGGCCCCATCGGCGGTTAAATATAATTCTACTACTACTGCGTGGGGCACAATTCGCTTCCGATCATGGACCATTAGATCCCCGCCTATCTGGCTGCTTTCCATTTGCCCAATGATTGATTGGGCGGTGCAGTGGTTAACGCTTGTGCCTCGCGTCCAGGAAGGCCCTGGGTTCGATCCCCCGACTCGGGTGCTTCTCTCTGTGTGGATTCTGTTTGTTCTCTCTGTGTGGATTCTGTTTGTTCTCTCTGTGTGGATTCTGTTTGTTCTCTCTGTGTGGATTCTGTTTGTTCTCTCTGTGTGGATTCTGTTTGTTCTCTCTGTGTGAATTCTGTTTGTTCTCTCTGTGTGGATTCTGTTTGTTCTTTTCTAGATTTGAAGCTTTCGTGACTGCAAGGATCCATACACTTTGGTTCTATTCGTAAAGTCACGTAGGTAAAAAATAAAATAACAAATATCACGACGGTTCGGCCACAACACAAGCGGCCTTCATCAGGTGAAGGGACCAGACTGTCTCGAAGACTGCGCTGGAGTGAAACAGAGCCAAGCTCAGACCACGGCCTTTAAGCTGTGTGAGAGGGATTAGGGTGCCTTGACAAAGGAATTAGCATAAAAAATTTGCATTTAATTGGCGGACTTAGCATGATGAAAGGTGTAGAGGGGGTGAACATGTGGGTGCACATGCACCCGCATGTGCTGCGAAAGTTTGGGGTACCACTACTTGAAAAAATATACTGTACCATTGAAAATTAGTGTAATGTTTGGTTCGATTTAGAACTTCTTTCCAATGGTTGCTTAATTTGAAACCATCTTCTCGGTTGAAATTGTGTTTGCAGATCTGAATTGCCTCGTGAACAAATCTCTGATAAAAACGCGTGGGTTTGCAAAGAACCTTGGTATCGGAGAAAATTATATCGTGATCACCCACAGCGTTGTAACAGTGATCAGCTACGGCAGAATAATTCGTTCTGCCGTGTTTCAAATCTGATTTGTGCTCACGAATTCGGTCAGAGACATGTCGTTTCGTCTCCCCGATATAGCAATCACCGCAGGTACAACTCAATTTGTAAACCCCGGGGTACTGTAAGTCAGGAATGACATTCTTCACGGATGGGATCAGATCACGAATTTTGTGTACTGTATTGAACCAGACCTGGATCTTGTGTTTGTTTAGAATTTTGGAAATCTTTTTAGTAACGCCTCCTGTTTGTTCTCTCTGTGTGGATTCTGTTTGTTCTCTCTGTGTGGATTCTGTTTGTTCTCTCTGTGTAGATTCTGTTTGTTCTCTCTGTGTGGATTCTGTGTGTTCTCTCTGTGTGGATCCTGTTTGTTCTCTCTGTGTGGATTCTATTTGTTCTCTCTGTATGGATTCTGCTTGTTCTCTCTGTGTAGATTATGTTTGTTCTCTCTGTGTAGATTCTGTTTGTTCTCTCTGTATGGATTCTGTCTGTTCTCTCTGTGTAGATTCTGTTTGTTCTCTCTGTGTAGATTCTGTTTGTTCTCTCTGTGTGGATTCTGTGTGTTCTCTCTGTGTGGATCCTGTTTGTTCTCTCTGTGTGGATTCTATTTGTTCTCTCTGTGTGGATCCTGTTTGTTCTCTCTGTGTGGATTCTATTTGTTCTCTCTGTGTGGATTCTGTTTGTTCTCGCTGTGTGGATTCTGTTCTCTCTGTGTGGATTCTGTTTGTTCTCTCTGTGTGGATTATGTTTGTTCTCTCTGTGTGGATTCTGTTTGTTCTCTCTGTGTGGATTCTGTTTGTTCTCTCTGTGTGGATTCTGTTTGTTCTCTCTGTGTGGATTCTATTTGTTCTCTCTGTGTGGATTCTGTTTGTTCTCGCTGTGTGGATTCTGTTCTCTCTGTGTGGATTCTGTTTGTTCTCTCTGTGTGGATTATGTTTGTTCTCTCTGTGTGGATTCTGTTTGTTCTCTCTGTGTGGATTCTATTTGTTCTCTCTGTGTGGATTCTGTTTGTTCTCTCTGTGTGGATTCTGTTTGTTCTCTCTGTGTGGATTCTGTTTGTTCCCATCTGTGTGGATTATGTTTGTTCTCTCTGTGTGGATTCTATTTGTTCTCTCTGTGTGGATTCTGTTTGTTCTCTTTGTGTGGATTCTGTTTGTTCTCTCCCCCTGTTCTCAATGGGTTGCGTTTGGGTTCTCCGGTTTCCTCCCTTTGCTTTAAATAAACATTATTGGTCAAAAACATACCAATGCTGAGATAGTTAATCATATTTATACCAGCGTATGCATCCTTCACACCTCAACCAAATTCAACCAACTGACGGGGGTCTCAGACCGTGCCCACAGTGGCTAGATGTTAACTACCTCGCTTGGTATACAGGAGGTGGTGGGTTCGATCCCGACCCTGACGCCTGCTGCTGTATATTTGAGTTTGTGTGTCTCTCATCATCATCACAGTGGCTAGGAGATGTTAACTACCTCGCTTGGTATACAGGAGGTTGTGGGTTCGACCCTGACGCCTGCTGCTGTATATTTGAGTTTGTGTGTCTCTCTCCCCGTGGTTGCATGGATCTTTCTCCGAGTCCTCAGGTTTTTCCTCCACTTTTATAAACAACGCGTTTAGAGTATTTGACTGCCATACATTTCCACGCGATTCGCCACTTCATGAAGCTATCATTTGTGATCAGGGCGCTTCTGAAAAATAGCTTTTTGCCTCAGTGAGCCTTACCTGCTGAAATAACGTCTCACGTTCCAATGACGGGAGCGGTGACGTAGTGGATAGTGTACTGTGCTACGACCCCCACAATCAATATTGAGATCTTTACTTTCATCTTACGATCTTTATTAGCTACAATCAATCCACTGCTGGATGAAGAGCGCCCCAAGCCGGGTTTGCGATGTAACAATGCAACCAGCACCTGCACACGAGCTGGTTTCGTTGCTTCATCTCCCTGGTGAACTTACTCTCGATGTCGCTAATGCGCATATGTTCCCTCAACCGCGTGTTCCTCTTTCTGTCTCCCATTGTCACTTCCTCACTTTTTTCCTTCCGTTACCTTGCCTGTTATCTGTTTAAAATCCCTCCGTCACAGCAGGAAAAAACAAACGCAGTGCTGATGAAACAAAGTTCTTTGGACACGCTGCTGCGTTACTGTCCACGTGTCGAGCTCAGCTTTACAAATGAACCCCTTCCACTTTGTCCTCGTCCGCCTGCGTAGTTCACCGTCTTCACCTCGGGCCGCCTTCAATACCTGCCCCGGATTCCGTTCACTCGCCCCGCTACCGCCGCGTCGTCTGCGGTTCGCGTGCGCGCTTTGTCCCTGAGGGGCCGACTTTGCAGCCAGTCCCCGCACGTTGTCGATAATCAATACATAATCGGTTTGTTTCACCAGTCGCGTTCGGGCGGTCATCGGGAACGCGAGAACGATCGCGTGTTTAAACAACCGCAACCAAACATTCAAGCAATGATCTTTCATTGCTTTGAATATGGTTAAACGTTGACTGTTTAAAATGCTGCCCTTGCCCCTCCTTACCCCGGGGATGGATGGATGGAAGTTAATTACTGCCTCACGGGACTGACAGGTTGGCAAGTTCACAAAGTGCGTCTAAGTTATTCCTTCCTAGGTGCTCCTCTCTATCCCCCCCCCATCCCCTCCCCCTACTCACCCCCTCCTTCTACTCACCCGCTCCCTCAACTCCCTTACTTACATTCTTCCTCCCTCACCTTCCCATTCCCCACATACCAGTACAGACACCCCGCCTCATGGTCTCGGTGGAGCAGCACCGAGCCCGATCTCCCCTCTCCTCTCAACCCATGAGAAACAACGTCGTGGACTTGTGTCCGCGGAGTTTCTGTCTCCACCACCACCACCACCCTCCCTTCTCCTCCCTCTGCGTCGTGGTTCGTGCTTTGTACCGGGCTCCACCTGAAATAAATAAAAACATGAAAAACCAAAAAGAAACAAGTTGCACGCATCTTGAGAAGTGTTGCGTTGAACCGTAAGCTGATGACGCGTCAGCCGTGTTGCTGAGGCCGCGTTGGGCATCATGCCCCCGTTTTTAATTGCGAGTTGCTTCGCGTCTGTTGCATCGTACGCTTTGATCTATTTTCCAAGAACACACGCACGCGCTAAATATATGGACAAAATTACGCGACGATGTCCAACGATCCCTTCCTTGTGAAGTCCCTACATGAAAGAAATATTGGAAAATATATTCAAACACCGTAAAAAATGTATTTAATAATATTGATCACGTGTGTGTGTATATGCAGTGGGTAGCGATGTTTATTTTGAAGTAGCCTGAGCGAAGCAATTTTCAAGTTGGGTTTCATCCATTAAAACCACACTCCTTCTCCGTGACAGACATAACACATCAGATACATTTAATTATTTAAAAAGGAAAGAAGTCATAATTTCAAAAATATAAAATGTATCTTTAGGCCAATTAATGAATCAAAAAGTGCAAGATTAGCCATAAAAAAGTCTCAGTGGTAAAACACTCCTTTTCCCCAGGAAACACTAAATTTAAATCTCCAATAACAATTCTAAATAAATATAACATATAATGTGACATTAATCAACAACGACATTGCACCGAGCAAAACGCAGCATCGTCAAAAAGGAAACGAGGAGTGCAGACAAGTCACAAGAAGACGAGAGAAGTCACTCACAGGCAAGCGATGTCCACACCTCGTGAGTTACACGTGCTGCTCCTGCCCACGGTAGTGCGCCTCCTCCATACCCTCTCTCTGTACCGCCACGGACACCATGAGTTGTACTTTATTATTTTGATGACTTATATATGTGTATATGCTAAACAGAATAGCATTCTACAATAACGGCATTCTCAAAGGCTACGACTTCTGTGCCACTGCGTTAGGCGCACTAAGCACGGGACACTGTTTGATAGAGAAATGGTGAAGGAGTGCTCCTGCTGAACGTATCCTGTGCTCTGATTCCATTGAAGCTACAATATGGGACCTTTCTTGCCAGTATTAAAATATAAGAATAGGTTTCACCATTCCTGCCAATAAAACAAAGTGTTAAGATGCTAAAACACCAAACAGAACCTTTTTCAAGGAATCCTGTCTGTGTTTTAACATCTTAGCACCTGTTTTATTGCCAGAAAGGGTAATACCTATTCTAATATTCTTATACTGGCAAGAAAGGTCCCATATCGTAGCTGCTCACCCCGAGCTATACATTCCCTGATAGTGCATTGTCTTTGTGTTGTTCGCCTTTAGGCATTCTATGGTCTGACACTGTTTGAGACTAGGCCATAAAGAAGGCTGTCTCTGGAGTAGGCCAATCAGTTTCAAAGACAATGCATACATTACCAGAGCATGCTTTCGTTTGCGTGCTCACCACAAGTACGTGTGGTTGATGCAGACAGGATTCCTTGCAAAATGTTTTTGTTTGGTTTTTAACATCGTAACACCTGTTTTATTGCCAGAAAGCGTCAAACCTATTCTTATACCCATGTAAGCTATTTAAGCTTCCCCTCAAGCTTTCCTGCCTCTCTGTGTGCTGTGAAGAAGTGCCGTGCTGTCCAAAACGTCGCTTGTTGTGTACTCTACCTTATTGAGGCCACACACAGAGGGTCAGTTGTGCCGTGTTGATGCCATGACCTTGCCATTTGGAACTTGACCTGCGCGGTTGTTTTTTTGTTGACGGTTGTTTGGTTTTGCTCTCGCCAGATTTCTATGGTGCAATGCCAGGTCCCCCGTCGATCATGAGATTTTATTTCCCAATGGCGGTTTTCCTTTGCCAAAACGACCACAAACCCCAGCCAGTGTTATTGACGAATGTGTTCAGTTTTTTTGCTACTTCTAAGCCACTCGCTACTTTCTGTCTCCACTCCGCAGGAGACGTTTGTGGTTTCCCACTCTAATGAACGTGGAGCAGTGCTGATCTCCCGTTTACAGCCTCGAGGTGGTGCTGGTAATTCCACATTTCTGTGTCAAAGGCACAGCAACTGAGAAGTTGTATTTATATTATAGGCCCCAGTTGGATGCAGGGATGAGCTTACCCCGACTGTGTTTTAATTCACAACCTTTCTGTGCCAATAATAATAAATAATATTTATTTTAGATTTGAAGTTTTCGTGGCTGCAGGGATCCATACTCTTCGTTTTTTTCGGTAAAGTCACGTGGGTATAAAATCAAATAAATTAAATTGCGACGTTTCTGGCGCAACACAAGCGTCCGTCATCAGGTGGGACAACCACAGCAAGAAACAAATTGCTGAAGTGGGAATTTTGCCTTGCTCGTCTTCTAATCCCTCCAGCAGCAATCCACTTCCCCTACCCAACACCCCCCTCTCTATCTCTCCTCCCTGGCTCCTCCCCCCTCTCTATCTCTCCTCCCTGGCTCCTCCCCCCTCTCTATCTCTCCTCCCTGGCTCCTCCCCCCTCTCTATCTCTCCTCCCTGGCTCCTCCCCCCTCTCTATCTCTCCTCCCTGGCTCCTCCCCCCTCTTTATCTCTCCTCCCTTGCTCCTCCCCCCTCTCTTACCTATAAAGCCTCTTGTTACAGCAGCTCTTTTGCCCACTTCAGCAATTGTTTCTGGCTGTGGTTGTTCCACCTGATGATGATTGCTTGTGTTGCGCCAGAAACGTCGTGATTTAATTTATTTTATACCTACGTGACTTTACCGAAAGAACCAAATAGTGTGCATATTTATTTTGTTAAAAATAACAAAACGCCTCACTGAGTCCCGGAACTATTTTCAGGTGTTTGCAGTCGGGGGGGTGGGGGGGGGCAATGCTGCTGCTGCTGTGTGAAATCCCAATTGAGTCATTTGTGAGGAATTTTCCATCATTGGGATGTTTGGCCAATACCAGTTACGCTCTATGGGGTTTTTTTGCTATGGGAGGAAACCCATGGCAGAACAGGCGAAGAGAATACAAACTCCACACAGGAAGGCGCCCGTGACGGGTATTGAACTCCAGCTCCTGACTTGCTGTGTAAGACACGAGCACTACACCACTGGGCTGCCCGCCCTGGCGATATTCACGGTGACAGAGGACGCTTTCCGAAACACGGATTGGGGAAATGAAGGCATCAACGTAAATGGATGAATATTAACCATCTCATCCGTGCTGATGGGACACGGGAACCAGAGCATAAATTAATATTTGCGGCAAATAATTGACGAAGATGACGAAGGATGCTGCGAAGTCGATCTCAAAATAAATACGAGAATAGGGCTTAGAAAATACGGCGTGGCGTTCATAAAATGTACTCCGTTGCAATGATGTATTGGTAAATAAATCGTTTAAGTTGTTTAAATTCTATCTCCAAACACCCCTAATGCTCCTTCAGGCCTCGCTTCAATAACGTGGCAGCGGCTCCGTGATTGATGTCCCGCGCCGGGCTCCGGGACAGACCGCCGTGGCTACAGCAGCTCGGGGTCTCCACCGCCACCACCACCACCACCACTGCCACAGCGAGCCTCGCAGCCTCGTGGAGGTGAGGGGAGGGGGAGGTGAGGGGAGGCGATACATTGCAGGGACTTTTGCACTCAAATTAGGCCCATAAATTAAAACACACAGCCCCGAGCCATCCAAGCACGCTGTGCGAATTCCACGACTAAGTGGTGTGATACATCACACGCTCCGACCCCACATTCCCGAGCAGACACAGCAAGCTGGTTAACTTAATGACACCTATTATTAGATACACGCTCTCCCAGCTCGAGTTGATTGCTGCGATGTTGACCTCCCTGAACCCATTTGACTCACTGTCTCGTTTTCCCGCTCCATCCTCCCTCCCGCTCCTCCCCCTCCCTCCGCTGCGTTCCACTTTCTCTCTCTCGCCACGGTGGGAAGATGTCACCTACCTCGCCTGGCATACAGGAGGTCGTGAGTTCGATCCCGACCCTGACGCCTGTTGTATATTTGTAGTTTGCATGTCCCTCTCTCCCCATGGTTGCATGGATTTTTCTCTGGGTCCTCAGGTTTTTCCCTCCACATTTAAAATCAACGTGCGTTTAGAGTATTTGGCTACTATACATTTCCACATAATGATGCGGCGCTTTGTTCTTCTGTCATTTGTGGCGAGATCGCTTCTTAAAAAATAGCTGTATAGCTCGGTGGGCCTTACCTGTTATGATAAAAAAATAGTTTTATTTTTAGTAGATTTAGTCCATCCTGCTCGTCCGAGTCCCCTTGTGTGTTTCCGTCAATCGTCACTCTGCCCATCCGGGCCAATGCGAGTTTCGTGACTAAATCCCCACGCGTAAATATTTGCCTCATGATTCATAGGGCATTGCCAGTGATCTAATAACTCATCTTCTCCTCTCGGGGTGCTGTTCCACAGGGTCTGCAGAATGCATGGTTATTTGATTGTAGTTGTAGACACTTTATGTGGACAGTTGCCTTCAGAGACTGAAGTTGTATTGCTGCCCATTAAGCAAAGTAATTGATTTCTACCACCCACCAATTTCAGGAGTTGTCACGATTCAGGCTCAAGATTCGATTCGAGAATCAATCATCTTTTTTACCGTAGTGGAGTTCAAATCCTGGTCGGGGGTTCATTCAGCCACAAAAATAACACGGACAGGGCTTGTTCACGTCCTTCTCTACGCATCGCTGATAACTGAATCAAAGACCGGTATTAACCCGGTTTTCTTACCCGGTTTTCTTACCTGGTAAGGCCCACTTCGCTATTAGCCTATTTTTAAGATGCGACCTGGCCATCACAAATGATAGCTCAAAGTAGTGGCTTATCATCAGCCAGAGTTTGATTCGCATGCACGGCTCTCATCAGTGGCGAGTGTAAACCTACAGTGGTCCTACTGGCCCACACACTCTCTTAACCAACTCGCATTGGCCAGAATGGTGAAGTATGGTGAACCAACCTCCATTACTGATGTCTGTCATGGGGGGGAGGGGGTGGGGGGCTTTCACCCCATACATGTCAACCCCTTATCAGTGCCTACCTTATGATAGACCAATCAGACCTTATTGGTCACTCCGTGCCCTTATAAATCTCAACGTTCATCCTTCAAATTCCCATCACAAGGGAGAAACACAAACAGACAACATTCTTTGCCCGTATTGAAACGGCTGTAGGCCGTATGTGCCTGAAAACTCAATTACCCTGTACAAGAATACGGGGTAAACCATATGGGTTGACAGGTATGTCATCCAGCTATGGATTGTGAAAAAGGTATGAACGTTATTAAAGTATTCACATTTCCGTATTTTATCAAAAATACTTGTTCACATAAAACCCACGGCAATTAGTGGATAGAGGTGTTCAGGAACCACATTAAGAGGTAAAATTTGACATCACCCATGTTTCACAATGAGGTGGCACTTTGTGAAAGAAAACTTCAAAGAAGGTAACGTATGTTGTAGCTCGCTCTACCGATGTATTTATGATTGAGGTTAGAAAAAATGTAGTACGAGCCGCAAAATGAATGCTTGGTCCAAGGGGCATGTAATTCCAAGGTAAAAAAACCCTCAATATTTCAAGAGCCGCAAACGCACTACGGTGAATACAAGACGCTGGTCCCTTAATAAATAACGTCACGAAGCGGTCCCTTAAAGAATCGCATGACGGCTCACGGAGCCGCAGGTTTCCGACCCCTGGGATAGGAAGCTGCTTCCAAAGAGAATTGAAGAGACCCTCTATCTCTCTCGAAATAGAGAGGAGTATGTCTCGAGTCTGTTGCTAATATGGACAGCGAAGATGCAATTAGGTTCTGCGAGGTCACGACGTCGGCGGTGGCGGCGGCTTTTCACGGGGCGCTCGAGCTGCCGACTTAATTGTGATCGAGCAGTGTGCAGCCTCTGCTTACCGGACTCTCACCGTCAGCGTGGTCTGCATTGATTGACATAGCGGCAGCAGCGGCAGCAGCAGCCAGCGCGGCACATCAGCACATTCTATTGCTCTGCCTCATTTCTCTCAGAACCGTGAATTGCTGGGCAATTAGCGATGGCGCTGAAAACCCAATGGGCTGTCAAGGGTTAATTGACGGATGAGCAACACAATGAGCCAGACAGCCAAGTGCCCTTAACCCGTTCCCCCAGACTATTTCACAATCGAATGCCCAAATGCAAATTTTTTGCACCCAAAGGCTTTTGTGTTTGGCATTTTTAAGATTTTGTTTATTCTCTGTTGCAAATTGCACCGTCGGAATTACAACAATCAATGCGTGTAACGGCGCGCGTTGATTTTTGCGCTGCTCGCCGCAATGCGATATTCTCACTCGTAAGAATGCAAAGCAGTGCTCAACGTCTCATGCGGAGACAATCACGACATGAGAGCACGCGACGTCCGGTTGGACTCCGGTGAACATGGAAAGTTGGCCCAACGTTGGCTCAATGTTGGTCCAGCGGTTCCAACCACATTGATAACTCATTTCTTCAGAACTGATTTGCGTGTGTTAGTTTCTTGTCTTGCCTCTCGCACCTCAGATCAGCACGGTTGCCTGCGTATGGTGCAAAAGAAGTTCAACACACATTAGATACTTAGACTCACACAGAGACCCATAGACTCGCACAGAGACCCATGGACTTACACAGAGAAACCTAATTTGTTGTCCTTTTCCGTACCTCTGATTAGTATGTATGGCTACGTACAGTGCAAAAGAAGTTCAACATACATGCATACATATGTAGTGTAATAGCGCTGTCTGGTGGACAGCAGCGGCAACTGTGGTGGACAGGCAGTACACACGCCGGTGAGCGTGAGCACGGTGTGTTGGCAGAGCAGAAGAACTAGGACAAGGGTCATGGAGGACCCCATCTGGAGGCCCTTGGAACCTGCTAGCGGGCTCGAGAAGGGAGGCGCGGTCAGGGTGGAGTCAAACCGCGCTGGGAGCATAAAAGGAGCCGAGAGCGGGAGCTCGAGGCTGCCGGTTCTGGGAGTGGACTCTTCTCGTCATTGCTGTCGTCTCGTCGCCGTTCGTCCCTGCCGTCTTCATGAAATATTGCGTTTCAGGATAGATTTTGGCTATCTCAGTCAGCGCCGTCAGTCTTAGCCGGCTAGTGTTGTGTACAGGCGAGGCTAAGCTACTGTGGAGAGTTTGTGGACGAGACTGTGAACAGTGTTAATGAAGAAGTTGCCTCATACAAACCTGGTCTTCGAATTACTGACACTACACATAGACTCACAGAGAGACCCATAGACTTACACAGAGACCCATAGTTTGTTGCCCTTCCCCCGCACCTCCGATTAGCACAGTTGGCTACGTACGGTGCAAAAGAAGTTCAACATACATGCCATGCATGGCAATGTTTGCCCAACGTTATTTTTTGTATGCATATAGATCACGGCTTTCCGACTCGGATTATCCATCCATAGTCACCGCGTGGGTTATCGAGTCCAGTTCAGAGTGAGCGCTGTGCTCCGTAGCAATGAGCAGAGCGAGCAGCGTGTGGAAATACAAAAACATCAATCACTGCATGGCGCGTTCCGACAAAGATCCACCCTAGTGTAGGCTCAACAGACTGTTTGAGGCAAGTGCTGTTAGTGAGTAGCACCTATGAAGGTCTGCATGGCACACGAGGGGTGGGTGGCCAGCAGGACACCCGGCGCCTTTGTCTCCCAAATGTCGATGTCTATACACTACACCAGGTATTCGTTTGAGGCAGAGTCGACCTAGGGGAGGCCTAGGACTGGTCCAGATAATCGTCCCCAGTGTTGGGCGTGAGCGAGAATCGAACTGGGTTGCCGGGTTCGTAGCGCAACGCGCTGACCGCTGCATATTTGTCGGAGGGACATGTTTAACAAACTGGTTTTGCATGACGTTTGTTTTTGAGTTCTTTACCCCGAGTCCAATTTGGCAGTCTTCTCTGTTCCTAAGCCATTGGAACATTTTATGTAGTTTGCTTCGATGGCACGTGACAGTGACCGGATCAATGGTAAATCAGAAATGTGTCCTTGGGTACTCCCTGTTATTACTTTTTACTCCTTCAAGTCTCCAATCCAATTTTCAGAAAAGTTTTCTCATGTCACTGTGAATTATAAAAAAAAAGTATTTTACCAGGTAAGGCCCACTGAGCTATATAGCTCTTTTTCAGAAGCAGCCTGGCCACAAATGATAGCTCAATGAAGTGGCTTGTCACGTGGAAATGTACTTTAGCCAAATACTCGAAACGCGTGTTGATTCTAAAATGTGGAGGGAAAAATCGGAGGACCCGAAGAAAAATCTACAGGGAGAGAGACACGCAAATGCCAAATATAGATGCGTCAGGGACAGGATCGAACCCACGACATTCTGTATATCAAGCGAGGTAGTTAACATCTTGAAAAGGTGGCACCTTGTCGGACTCAGCTTTCACATGCAAGTTGGTACCTATTAATCAGATTCTGGAATCGACCAATGATCCTCAATAGCCTTCGCGCCTGCCCTTTGTCGACTACGAAAGCCTTCGACTCGGTAGAAGTGGATTCAGTGATCTCGTAAGCGATGACCTGAAGAAAAAATGTTATATAATTTAAATAATGAGGTCCGTTTACAAAAGAGGATCGAGATTACACAAGACTCGAGAGCTAGCTGCAACTTCGGTGTCGTTGTGACAGTTAATTGCAGTTTTCTTAATACTGTAGTCTGCTGCGATGATTTATAGATAATGGGAAGGTTGAAACTGGTCCGGAGTTTTCTTGCTCAAACAAATGCTGCTGGATCATATTGATCTGGAAAGCCAATATGCCGATGGACTAAACATAAATAATTATATGCTAGGTGGAGATATAATGGAGCTCTACTTATATGTGTAGTGTAATAGCGCCGGCTGGTGGACAGCAGCGGCAACTGTGGTGGACAGAAAGTACACACGCCGGTGAGCGTGAGCACGGTGTGTGGGCAGAGCAGAGGAACTAGGCCAAGGGTCACGGAGGACCCCATCTGGAGGCCCCTGGAACCTGCTAGCGCAGGGGTGGGCACATTTTTTGACTCGCGGGCCACAATGGGTTCTAAATCTTGACAGAGGGGCCGGGCCAGGAACAGATGGAGTGTTTGTGTGAACGAATATAAATGACATGTAAAAATCATTACATGAAAGGATTTGGCCTTTAACAGGTAGCAAAGCATTTATTTGCAAGGCAATTTAACAAATTGCACGAAAATGAACAACACAAAAACATGTTGTAACGTGACTGATCAAACATCATGAAAACATCTGAGGCCTGCGCCCAAACCAATGACCTCACTTGAACTTCTTTATTATTTACATTGACAGGTTAGAGCAGCCACGCAGGCTGTGTGTCGGAGATTTGGCTCCAACCTCGCTGCAGCAACACATCATCACTTTCAGTTTCAGTGGGAACAGTGTTGTTGATCTCCCATTTTTGCCAGTGCATCCAAGTCTGGAGTTATTTTGGTTGTGGCAATTCTCAGGATAGATCTGAGGTGCTGATCCGTTAACTTTGATCTGTGACGGGCTTTGTTGGCGTTCATGACGCTGAATGTCTGCTCACACACATAAGTCGAGCCAAACAAAATCAGCATCTTCTGTGCAGTCCTCCGGAGGTTTGGAAACGTGAAACATAAAAGTCATTCAGTTTAACAGAGTTGAACTTCTCCTTTAGGACGGAGTCAGACTGAAGATCTATCAGTTCCAACTGCAGTTCCTGTGGTGCTGTTTCAGAGTCTTGTGACAGGGGACAGGACACCAGCTGAAGTGACTGTTCAATGTTTTCGAAATCAGAGAACCTACGGCAGAATTCTCCGTGCAGGTCCTCAAGTGATTTGCTGTATTTTTTTGCGTTTCGCGGTGCCTCTTCCTGCATGGCAAGTGCGGGGGAAATGAGCGAAAGATTTGTTCGCAATTTGACTGGAGAACAAAGTGAGCTTGGATTTGAAGGCTTTCAAATGTTTGTATATGTCGTGAACAAACTGATCTTTCACCTGCAGTTTCACATTCAGCTCATTCATGTGTGAAAATATGTCCACAGCAAACGCAAAGTCACTAAGCCAGTTCTTGTCGCTTAGCTCAGGGAATTCGTCAGATTTCCCCATCAACTCCAAAAATGCGATGATGTCCTCTTTCAGCTCCCACACTCGTTGTAACACTTTCCCCAAACTTAACCAGCGGACACGAGAGTGGTACAGCAAGTGCTGATGATCCGCATCAGTTTCCTCCAGGAACGTAATAAACTGACGGTGCTGAAGTCCCCTTGCTCGTATAAAGTTAACAAGTTTTACGGCTGGATTCACGAAATGATTAAGCTGCAATACAGACTTACACAGGGATTCTGGATGGATGATGCAGTGAAGAAAAATAAGATCTTGGTCAGGGTTTTCCTCTTTCACTTTATTCTGGATTCTTTTCAGCAGCCCAACATTTTTCCAGTTAAATTTGGCGATCCATCCGTTGTGACATTGACAAGTTTACTCCAAGGTAGCTTCATTTTTTCGATGACAGCAGACACCTGGTTATACAAGTCCTCTCCCCGCATTGTTCTTTTCAGGGACTCCATGGTCAAAAACTCCTCTGTTATCGCAAAACTGTCGTCAATGCCTCGGATAAAATGAGGAGCTGAGCAGTGTCTTTTACATCCGTACTTTCATCCAGTGCTAGTGAATATAACTCAAAGGAATCAGACTTTTTGTTTAATTGGCTGGCTATATTTTCATCAATCAGTTCCACACGGCGAGTCACAGTCCTGCGTGATAAACTGACTTTTTCAAATTGGCTTTTGATCTCCGGACACAAGATGTCTGCAGTCTGTACCAAGCATTCTTTTACAAACTCGCCTTCGGAGAAAGGCTTGCTAGCCTTTGCTATTTCGAATGACACCAAAAAACTTGCCTTGGTAGTTGACTCTTGAATCGCAGTTTGTCGGTGAAAAAAATGTGCTGAGTCTGTAAATTAGCCATCAACCTCTGAGCCGTAGCCGCCCATTCTTGTGTTGACTGATTGCTAGCGTAGTTAGCATGCTTCATAGCAAAGTGACGGCTGATGTTGTACTCCTTGAAAACTGCGACAGTTTCTCGGCATATCAGGCATACAGCCTTCGATTGGACTTCAGTGAAAAAGTATTTTGTTGTCCACTCCGTGTTAAACACTCGGCACTCATTGTCCACTTTTCGTTTCCTTGATCCACTCATTTTACAGAAGGGCTCACAGGGCAAAGCGAAAAAGTGAAGGGAGCACCGTATCTAACTCAGCAATGTAAACAAACCCTGAAAATGGCACTGACGGCCCACAATGCATTGCGAGATCATGTGCCCTTTCGAGCCCTATACACCATACTCCCGGTCAAAGTGCGCCATCTAATGGGGAAATGGGGGCATTACAGGAGAAAGGTAAATTTTAATTTAATAATAATATTTGGACAAGTTTGGCGGGCCGGATTAAAAAGCCCAACAAGCCGTATACGGCCCGGGGGCCGTACTTTGCCCATGTCTGTGCTAGCGGGTAAGAGAAGGGAGGCGCAGTCAGGGCGGAGCCAGACCGCGCTGGGAGCATAAAAGGAGCCGAGAGCGGGGGCCCGAGGCTGCCGGTTCTGGGAATGGACTCGTCTCGTCGTTGATGTCGTCTCGTCGCGTCGTCGCTAAACGTCTCCGCTAGATATTGCGCTACGAAGGATAGTAGCTGGCTATCTTAGTCAGCGCCATCAGTGTTAGACGGCTAGTGTTGTGTACAGGCGAGGCTGAGCTACTGTGGGGAGTGTGCGGATGAGACCGTGAAAGTTGTTAATAATGAAAGTGCCTCCTAGAAACTCTGTCTCTGAATCGTTGACACTACATATTAATGAGATTCACGATCACGTTTTTTGGGTTAGGTTTGTGTAAAGGTGGATATGTTGTACACCATCTGGCACAGACAATTCGTGCGGTTTGTCACGTGAACAGCATGTACTGCAGCACATTGAGAGTAAACCCACTGCATTTAAGACTGAGAACGACATTTCGCTGGTGATTACAACCAGCATAATCAGGCGTCACAATCCTTACTGATTGGCTGTGCCGGGTGGAGGTGGGTGTACGACACATTCACGCGACGTGGCCCAAAAAACGTGATCATGAATAATATTGGTCGCGAAAGCCTGCGTGTTAAATATGTGTATAAGATTTTGCACTTGTACAGCAAAGATGTGTCAGTTGTCTGTTTTCACTGTTTCGTGAATGACTAATAATTTTTTTTTTTAAACGCTGCACATTTTCTTGCATGAAGTGGTGTGGACAGGCAGGGGTTTACAACTCGACAGAGACTCATCGTGCAGAACGGTATTCTGTACTTTCATCATGCGATGCATCCGCTCACTTTTTTTAGGTCAAAAAGCGGTTAAACGCGACAGTCGCAAACGAGTCCGCGATTATCCAGCACTTGAGCAAACTTTCCTCTTGACTCGGTGCTCCTCGGTGATTGGTGGGGCCGTGGGAGATGCAGCTCGGTTGTAAACCACCGGGCTGCACGCCCGCCCTCCATTAGTGGCCCCAGGGATGACAGGCCGAGCTTTTAAGGGCTGCCCTATTTAATCTAATAATTGGTGGTGCCTTTCACCCACCGATCCCGTGGCTTTTAAGAGAGGCACGATTGACTGTTGGCAAGGAAAAAATAATATAACAATTCCGAGTACCGCAAAATGGATGCAAATAGCTGTGATTCATCGTGAGAATCTCACACCACGCTCACGACGCGCCGTGCTGGCAGTAAATGTCTACAAGGAGCTTCATTGAGGGCAGCGATCTCTCTCACTGGTTTCTGCAGAGAATCGCGGGCTTGCGTGCGTGGGTGCGTCACACGCCTGTGGCAGGCAGCGCACAGCAATCCTTCACACCGTAACAGTTCTTCACCGCCAACCGATAAGCCGGGAACCGTACGTTTGAAACTACGATTGTAAAGCGCTGTCTCAGTAAACATGCTCAATGTTGGGCCCAAAGTTTGCATGTTGGCCAAACGTTGGGCGCAACGTTTGGGCCAACATTACATATTTCCTGGGATGCAGCGTTTCTCCTGCACTTATCACATTTGGGGCACTCTCACTTAAAATAACACCACGTCCGGCAGGCCTCCGTTTTTTTTATCCAAAGAAGTTGCGGTTACAATCTTTCCGCGTTTTCAAAAATCGTAACGACTTCAAAATGCAAACATTGCAAAACATCGTTGGAAAGTTTAAAATGAAGGGAAACACTGCTGATCAGAAATACACTGAATCTCCTGTTATCTGTATCCTCGTTATCCGTGGATAAAAATCTGTCTGAAAACTCCCATTATCCGAAGGTCGATTCTCGTATCCAACATCTTTACAGATAATCACGCGTGTTAATGGTCGCAGCAGATGCTCAACTCGCCATGCAATCGAAGGGCGGCCCCGTGCACGACACTCGGCATTCCGGATCCCCATCTCATTCTTGTACATTGTGAATGATATGCAATTTAGCTGTAAATTCATCCTGTCATCCGTGATGATCACGGATACAAATGAGGACCACGGAATGGAGTTTATGGATTCCACTTGGCATGAAGCGACCTGTAGTGATTCTATCGTTCGCCGTTAACGTCGTAAGATGATCCACCGTGCGGTCATTTGAGAGCTCTGTGACAGCACCGGGCGGCACTGCGTAGCCAAGAGCGCCGTGTTGTGTCGTTCGGCGCGTGCGGATTTTTTGTGTTTCTGATCCAAGCGTTATCGGTTGTTTTTCTTTTTATCTTTCACGATCAAATTCAGCTTTCCAAAGGCACTCCAACCCTGACCTCATCCCCTCGCCATTCACATCATCTTGATCCCGGCCCGGCCCTCTCGCTCCACTGGGTTCCAACTACGTCCCTCCGACTGACATCTCCACTTGTTGAGCAAACTCGTTGCTGAACGTGACCCGTGTTTTGTCCACATTCATGCCATGTCCAACTTTGCAGTCTTCCTCGCTGTTAAACAGCTTGACAGCTACGGAAAACCGATAACCGGTTGTATCGTTTTTATTCGTGCGATCATCGGTAATTGAAAGGGAAAAAAACACCTGTGTTATACCAACCCCAGTTACAAGTACATTTGCGCAATTTCCTGCCTGGAAAATGCGAGCGGAGTGGAGCTTATCTCGCCAGTTGAGTCTACGCAGAGCCTTATCTCTCTCTAAGTGAGAGGAGGGGAACAGCCCCAGTGTGAGTGAGCGACTGCGCGGAGGCTATGATTAGCACGGCAATGCTTTCAGCCCGAATGTGCAAGATGATAAACGGCAATTAATAGTGATAATCCTTACAGTGCGCTCACACGTCCTTGCTAAGTGCCGTGGATGGAAATGAGCATTATTTGCATTGCTCGAGGCAGTTAAAATATTACATTCCAAAGGTAAATCGTATATATATCGTCTGCAATCGTTAACCGACATTGTGTGTGTGTGCGTGTGCTAAGAGTCGTGTTTATAAAGATCCATCGTGGTCAGGAATTTCTGCAATGATCAGAGCTGACACGATTGAGTTTTGAGACGCCCGAACTGCCCAACAAGCCCTGCGTCTATTGTACAGCGTGGATGCAGACCGGATGCAGCCTGTAGATTCGGCCAGGAGGCGCAGTGGTACAGCGAGCGGCTCGCCAAGTAAAATTCCCCGGTGAGATTTGACTCGGCAGATCATCTGGAGTCTATACAATACACACCACTTAGTGGACAAGTCAACAGCGGCCATCCTATGGATATACTCACCCCCGCTATGTGAATGTAGAATTTCCGCTGCTGGTTGAGGCCAGAAGGGCCACAGCCTTAATCCCCCCTCGGGCAGAAAATCTCTTTCTGACTTTGGGGAATGGTGGGGCAAAACCCAGCCCATCATCCCTTTGCGGTAGATAAAGCACGTACCACTTTGATGGGACGTCAACTGGCTGATGCACCACCTGTGCCCCCTACTGTGCCAAATTGCTGTGCTTTAGCCACCCGGCGCTCCGCTCGTTGTTGTGGATGTGTGTAGGGGTGTAAATGTGTGTAGTTGGGTGTAGAGGGGTATAGATGTGCTTAGATGGTGTAGATGGGTGTAGATGGGTGTAAATGGATGTAGATGGGTGGAGATGTGTGTAAATGGGTGTAAATGTGTGTAGTTCGGTGGCGATGCGTGTAAATGGGTGTAAATGGGTGTAAATGGGTGTAGATGGGTGGCGATGCGTCTAAATGGGTGTAAATGGGTGTAGATGGGTGGAGATGTGTGTAAATGGGTGTAGATTGGTGTAGATGGTTGTCGATGGGTGTAGTTGGGTATAGAGGGGTGTAGATGGGTGTGGATGTGTGTAGGGGTGTAGATAGGTGTAGTTTGGTGTAGATGTGTGTAGATGTGTGTACATGGGTGTACACGTGTGTAGATGGGTGTAGATCTGTGTTAATGAGAGCTGATTTTTGGAGTAAAAGGAGCGACTTTTCATTTTCCGTACGTTGTATCTATTTTACGCACATCTGATGAACATGGTTGGCTTCGTATGGCGCGAAAGATGTTCACCATGCATACGCTCACGCTGAGCCCCCCCACCCACCGCTCCGCGACCTTGCCCACTAACCCTGACCCGCTGACCCCCGTGCCCTGCCAGGGGCCTCCTCGCGGGAGCATTGCCGCTTGTCTCACGCGGGGTCAACCCCACAGCCAGTTCGGATGTCACGGTGGGTGTGGGGTGCGGGGTCACCGCAGTGCAGAGACTCGAGCAAGGTGGACTACGCCTCGACCGCACCGCATTGTAGTCCACCGTGCCGAGGGCGACGGTTGCCGCCTGCCCTGGCTTCCCCAGGGATCCGTCCTCTGCTGCGAGGGGGCTGCTCTTCTTAGGTCAGTTTTTTTTTCAGTACCCTGTGAGCTAAGTAACTCTTGAATCAGGTTTCATCAACAAAAACATCGTTTCCCTGGTAAACATAACATACATAACAAGTAAAATCCTGAGAAATATGTGGGTCTTCTATCCCAGGACGTGAAAGTTGTCAGTTGTGCGGTAATGCACCGATCACCCACACCTCTGGTTAGCACGGTTGACTACGTTCAGTTTAAAATAAATTAAGCAGACATATGTACATGCTCGAGACAATGCATGCACACGTAATTCTCCCCTCCGTATGTACGTTGAGCTTAAATTTCGATTTAAAGCTTTCGTGACTGCAAGGATTCATCTTCTTTGGTTCTTTCGGTAAAGTCACGTAGAATGAGAATAAAATAATAAATTGATAAAATAAAATAACACAATAAAAATTCTCACGACGTAATACAACACAAGCGGAAGGGACAGCGCTCCAGCGCTGTCCTCCAGACAGTCTCGTCCCTTCACCTGATGAAGGCCGCTTGTGTTGTGGCCGAAACGTCGTGAGAATTTTTATTGTGTTATCTTATTTTTATCAATTTATTATTTTATTCTCATTCTACGTTGAGCTTTTTTCGCCGTCAAGTCGCCAACCGTGCTAATTGGAGGTGCGGGGGAAGGACAACAAACTAAAAACAAATAAGTTCGAAAGAAATTAGTTTCCGAACTAGATGATTTAAAAGTGCACAGCTCCAGCGGCTTCCTAATATCGGAAGGAAGAGCACGTTCCAGACTGCCACAGAAGCGCATCTGAAAGCGCGATGCACTGAATATTGTGTGCTATCGCGAGCTATTCATCTTCCCATGATGCATCCCAGTTGTGTTGTACCTCAGAAGTAACAACCTTGACGTAATTATAATTATTTTTTTAAGTGTAATTTTGTCGAACATACCTTCACAGTGACAGCCACTACCACGAGAATATTTACTCTTCACGCTATGTCAGCCTGGCCTTGCCTAGATTCCCGCTGAGCGAATGAATCTGCTTGCTGTGGGTAATCTGCAAGCAGAGTGAGTTTATGGACTTGGACAAACTACACAGGGAGAAAGCGTCACCACGCGGGGCTGGCGTTATGGATTAGATGCAGCCCTGCTGATTGGCTGCCATCCTCTTGAGTGCCCTGCGCAATGGCAGTGTCTTTGGTTCGAACTTCCTCCATCACGACCCACCATGAGTTTTCTCCACTCCCCTCCCCTCTTCTTCTGAAGCATATATTTCTGATTCTCGGTCTCTTTCCCCACATCCTTCCAGAACCTCCTCGAGCCGCTCTCACCTGGGAACTCCGCATTGCTCTCTCTCTCCATCCAACGGGGTTCTCCATTAGACAACTTATATTGTTGCTGCCTGTCTCGGTTGACCTTGGCTTATGTGTGTTGGGTGGCAGCAGTAATTTATTTATACCAGCATCTGGTTCCGTTACTGTGTTGACCTTTATAGTATTTTTTAAAGTTACTGCATAGTATTTGATGACGATCTATTTCTAACTAAATTTTTATTTTAAAAAATGTTTATATTGCAATTATGATTTGCGAGCTCATTTTTATTTATCTTTACCTGTTGTTTATTATTGATTTATTTTACTGCGCCTTGTTGCGTTTGTCGGAGAAGCAGTGGTGTTGTCTCTGTTGGTGAAACCCGATTTAACAGCTTCTTGGCTCACAGGGTACTTCAAAATAAACTGAACTGATTGCAGTATACTGCACAGTTTTGATAAGAGCCCTTGGCTGACTGAGACACCATACCCTAAACCCCATACCCCACATCTCCTGGCGTTATAGATTGGCTGTAGTACGAGGTGATTTCAGAGCAGAAGAGTCTCCTCATTTTTTAGAACGCGGATGCGAATTAGATACAACGCAATCGAGTGAATGGAACTGCATCGCGCGAGTAGGAATCAGCGGGAGTACGGCTGCCTCGACGTAGCATCGCACAAGGCGGGATGCTGCTGGATGCTTCTAGACACGACCCACGCTTCAGTCTTTGTTCAGCCTGTGTATGCATCTCACGTGTTATCGCGGACTGTGCTTTACCCCTATATTATATATTTTATTTATTATAACGCGATTTTTCTATAACGCGGCGTTATTCAGGAAATCAACTACTACCACGTTATAGAAGAACAGATCTGTACACACACCGCCTCGGTAGGTGGCCCAGCTGCAGTGGGCGCTGTGGCCGACGCTGCTGTGCCACCGTCTGGACTCATTTGCACGTGGGGCGACAATCCCAACCCCTTTAACTCGCCAAGATATTCCCACCTCGACACCAAACCCCTTCAGGTGGAGCACCTCGCCGTTGGTGAGTGTGGGGGTCGTCTCGGGGTGAGCGCCGTCGTGGGTAACGTAACTATGTTCACGTGTTCGCAATCCGATTGAGGAACATATCTATGGGACCTTTTTTAGCCAGTATCCTAAATGATGAAAAATAGGAATGTTTTACCCTTTCAGGCAATAAAAGAGGTGTTAAGATGTTCAAACACCAAATAGAAACCTTTTGCAAGCCATCAAGACTGCATTAACCACACGCAGTACTTGTGGCAAAACATGCAAACAAACAAACATGTTCTGATAATATATGGCCATTGTCTTTGAAACTGATTGGCCGACACCAAAGACAACCTTGCTTATGGCCTTGTCTCACCACCAGTGTTAGACCAGAGAATGACAAAAGGCGAAAAGTACAAAGACACTGCATGTATCAGGACACATATAGCTCGGGTCTAGCGGTTATATCGATGGGACATTTTTGACCGTATCCAAAATTATGAAAAATAAGAATAGTCTTTACCCTTTCTGGCAATAAAACAGGGGGTGTTAAGATGTTCAAACACCAAATAGATAGCTCCTGCAAGGCATCACGTCTGCATTAACGGCACGCACTCATGAACGAGGAAGTTTGCCTGAAGCAAGGGACACCACCCTCCAGGTCAGTGTGTGTCTGTGTGTGTCGAACTTTTTTCGCGCCGCGCGTATCCAACCGTGCTCATCGAAGGAGCCATCCTTGTTGCCGATGGGAACGTTGCCAACGCGTCAACGTTCCCGTTCCACCCGCGCGTCGTTGCCATGGTGTCAGCAGCACACGATGGAGGAGACTGTTGGGGCAGAGCTCGCGGATCTCTACTACGAAGCAGCAGCAGCTTATCTGGCAGTACTCATTGAACGTTTCATTCTGAAATCTATCGGTCTATCCAGGAGACCTGTACTGAGTCGTCAAACTCGTACGAGGACGGTCCTTCATCGGGTTTTTATTTTACGATGTTTTCCGCCAATTAATGAGTGTTTATACAAGAGGGGAGAAACCGGAGCACCCAGAGAAAACCCACGCACACAAGGGAGCAACGATCTATCTCCGTACAGATGAACACAGACGGCGATAGTCCACTCGCTGTGCCGCCTTCTCCTGGTTGGCCAAGGTATGGGCACCTCCTCGATGCCCACGGGAAGGGAGTTTTACAGCATTTGTGTCACCTACCAATCCTCGCCTCCACATCGCTGTACTACAAGGCACGCGAATAGCCACCACTGCCCAGTAGAACAAGTTGGCGAGGTGTCGTGGTGGTGGTCGTGCCGTTGGCATCCACAGCAGCCACAGCAGTGGAGCGGCATCGTAGCGGTTAGCGCGCTGCGCAACAAACCCGATGACCCGAGTTCAATTCGCACTCACGGCCAACACCAATGACGATTATCTGAACCTGTTCTGATCCTCCCCTAGGTCGACTCAGCCTCAAAATGAGTACCCGGTGCGGTGTGTAAACAAAGGCGGCCGGGCATGGTGCTGGCCACCTACCCCCTCATTGTGCCGGGTCGGCCTTCATAGGTGCCCGCCGCTAAGAGCGCTTGCCCTAACTGTCTGTTCAGGAAGCTTCGGCCACAACAACATCGTGATCTTGATCAGCCTCCTCGGTCTTCATCGCTCCGCGCCTCGCGCTGTTCATTAGACATTGGCTGGCGTTGTTTATTTTCTTTGTCAATGCAGCATCATTCATCAATTCCCCACGTCAAACCACGCACCACCACAGATCTGCTGCCAGCGGAGTTGCCGTGCGAAACGTGCTTTGGAGCTGACTCAGCCAATCATTCTTCCGGAGGTCGGTACAATAGGTACCACTTGGGAAAAGTCGACAGTTGTCGTCCTATGAAAATACCTGCCCCCGCCATAGGAATGTGGCATTTCAGCCGCTAATTTAGGTCTGTAAATATGAAATATGTACCACCTCAGTGGTCATTTGAGCGGTATAACACTTTGACTTCGCAGACTTCGCTCTTCACTCACCCTCTCTCTCTCTACGCGCCGTGAATAAGAGCCATCGCCCGTAACGTCACCGGCTTGGCACTTCTGTTCTTTACAAGGCCACGCAGTGTTATTATCGAACGTGTCGAGTTCTTTGTTTTTACTTTACGATGCAGAGAGTTGCCCTTGACCGCGAACGCGACGGCTGGCGATGGGTGGCCCCTGCTCGTGGCTACCACGGCCGTGGCTACCAGCGCTCCGATTGAGGCTCGCCGCTCCGAACTCCATCCCTGCCGCTACGTCCTCCCGAGCGATCGCAATGATTCCACAGCGCGTCACACCACCAGGGGGATCGGGATGCTCTTCGTTCCGCTACGCCGACGATCTGGAAACACTTGCCGGCAACGATGCCCTGTGTGGTGGGTGCCACGGCAACGCCGAGTCCTAACCCCCCCCCCCCCCGGGCACGATGGGGTCAATTAGTAAACGAGCCGTGAATGCGACAATTCTGTCGTTTATTAAATATTCAACGTATAGGCAGCCATCTATGATGCACGCAACTTTGCGGTGAATGCTTTTAGCATGTGCGCGTGTTGCTATTGTCGTATCGAATGGCGAACAATCCCCGCAGTGCGCAGACAATGAAGGTTGCTTATTTAAATTTGGAACAGGTGGCCCCACCAATGTCCCGAGCTCAAAATCCTGGCCCTGGGTTGAATTTGGCGGAGCACCTGGATCATTACGCAACATGTGCATGTGCAAACCCCCGAGGCATGGATTTTTTTCGTGTCACATTTCATCACGTTCTGGTGATGTTTTCATGCCACGTTTAATCACACGCTGGAATGTTTGCCTCTTTAAAGTGTCTCCTTAGTTTTTTTCTTGTTTACAGAAGGGTGCACAAATGACCCGATGTGACAAATCGGGCCATGTTGTCGTGGTAAGGGAAGTGCGTGTGTCCTGTTTGTTGCATTCTACATTTTAACCCATTGCGTCCCTCTCCCAACACATGGGTATTTTTTTTCCTTATTTTATTAACGTGTGAAAGCTTTATTTTTTTACGATATGCAGCTGTTTTAAGAATATATTGTACCGATTGATGTATCGCTACACCATATGCATCAATTTCAAAGTTCTTTCGCTGATGTCATGATTATACATTTCTTGCTTCATCGCCAAACTTTCATTGCATTGTATAAAAGTTCCGGTTCAGTCTGAAGCCCCCACTCCTACACCCCCCCCCCCCAGCGCCCTTCACAATTCGATCACATTTCTGTGTTTTCCTCACTTAACAGATTGCAAGCAGCAGGGTAGTGGTGGGTCCGGGGTGGGTCCAGTGGATCCGGTGGGGTTGGTCGGTCTCGTGGGCCCAGTGGGTCTGATGGGTCTGGAGGGTGTTCAGGAAGGAGCAATGCTGGTGGTGCTCGTACACGCAGGAGCTGTTGAAGGAGCGTTTCCCATGGGCGCTTTTCAAAACCAAAACATCGCTAGCGAACGAGAGCGCTCCATGGATAATTAACAGCGCTGCGTACTCTCGTAAGGATGCAGCGAGGCATACAGATGCAAGGGATGTTTACAGACCATTTTAATTTGTGTTTTTTTGTCCTTCATACACCGCCACCTTGGTTTCGTTTTGGTTATTCCCCACGTAAAGAAAAAACCCAGAAAACACAAAGTTCCAGCAGCGCAGAAACACAACGTCCGCAATCACTTGTTGCTATTTTTTTGCCGCATTCTCTTAATCGCATTCCCCTTCACGGCTCCGCGGGGATCGCGCGCCAACACGATCACGTCGTCGCACCAGCACGTCTGAGTTATCGTGCGGGAGAGCGAGCGGTGATGGACGAGTGCGGAGAGAGGTGAGCACAACAATGAGAGCTGGGGGGACATCAACGGAGAGCCACTGCGGGCAGCCTCATTCCCTAGATTTGAGTGAAAATGATGCCCAAGGGCAGGCGTGTGGCTCAAGCTCCCTCCATCCCATGAGATCACACTCCTTAAGCAGCAGTAGCAATAATAATAACACTGTGTAACGAAAACATTTTGTTCCTGGGTAGTAAGTGTTATCTCCGAATTTCTTATGCCTCAAAAGTACATAAAATGGCTATTATTCCCCACAAACGTTGCTTTTGTGACCAGGACAGTGATATTTAGAAGTTTACCTATTTTCAATGAGACGTCTGCATTTGTGTCTTTCGGTCACGTAAAGTCCTGGTCACAAAAGCAACGTTTTTGGGGAATAATAGCCATTTTCTATGCTATTTAGGCATAAACAATTAAAAAATAGAACCAAAAATAGAACCCAGAAACAAAAAATGTGTTACATAATGGAATGCAATTTATAACATCTACTAAACTAAAACTATTTTTATTTTACCAGGTAAGACCCACGAGGCTATGTAGCTCTTTTCAGAAGCGACCTTGTTACGAATGATATCTCAATGAAGTAGCTTATGTGGAAATTTATAGCAAACTTGATTTGGCGCTTTTGTGACTGCAGGAATTACTCTTTGGTTTTTCGGTAAAGTCACGTAGAAATAAGGAATAATAAAATTACATAATAGCATACTACATAATAGCATACGACGTTTGATTGAAACGCAAGCAATCATCATCAGGCACAGAAGAGCTAAATTTAAGAGAGGAAACAGAACCGTAGACATATATACAGACACCTAAGTAGAGGGAGTTAACACAGAGAAAGACACACGTATGGGACACAGAGAGACAGGGTCTCTGTGCCGAGGCCTGAGCATGTAGGGGAGACAAAGAGAGATGGAGAAGCACACTAAATCGAACAAGATTTAGTAAAATTTGGAAACAATATAATGCAACACAGAGGGTCGGTCAAAACACAATTGACGCATTGTCTGGTTGATTACGTTATTTCAAAAGATTGCTAAATTATAAGTTAAGTGTGAAATTTGAGAGAGAGATAAGACACATATACGGAGACACAAAGACAGACATACAAGTAGAGAGAGAAGAAGCAGAGACACAGAGGGGAATATAATACAATACAGCGTAGATAGCCGGCCAACATAACAGTCAACACTCTACCTGGCTGATTACGTTCCTCTAAGGATTGCTAAATTTAATGGAGTGATAGAATACAGATCGTAGACACATATATAGACATCTAAGCAGAGAGAGCTAGCACAGAGACATACAGAGAGAGACACACATATGGGACACAGTGAAACAGTGTCTCTGTGCTGAAGCCTTAAATAGAGGGAGGGGGGGGCGGGGACTAAGAGATAAAGGGATACAAATTAGCATGTACAAAGGGACTGACTCGGAGTAGCGAGGGGAAAGTACACACAGAGAAGCAGCCAAATACTCTGAACACATGATTCTAAATGCGGAGGGAAAAACTGGAGCCGGAGAAAAATCCACACGACAATGGGGAGAACAAGCCAACTATACAGGCGTCAGGGTCGGGATCAAACCGACGAACTCATGTATACCAAGCGAGGCAGTTAACATTGCCACCACGGCACCCATGTTCAATATCTCACAGACAATAAGCGACCATGACTGTGATAGATGCAGAGCCAAGCTCAAGTGTTGCTGAAAGTCAGGTGAATTAGGTGTGGCTTTTGAGTGTCTCGCAGAGGTCGGTGTAGATTGGATGCCGCTGCAGCTGCTGCTGTGAGTGTGCAGCAGCAGAGGGCCAATGATGACGATGGTCGCTTTCCAGACGATGGCGGCTGCCACGAAAACAAATATATTTTTTTATTTTATTTTACTAGGATAGGCCCACTGAGCTATATAGCTCTTTTTTAGAAGCGACCTGGCTATCACAAATGATAGCTCAACGAAGTGGCTTATCAAGCGGAAATGTATAGCAGCCAAATACTCTGATTGCATGTTTATAAATGTGGTGGGAAAAACCGGAGGATCCGGAAAAAAATCCACGCGACCACGGGGAGAACGTTCAAACTCTAAATATGAAGGCGTTAGGGTCGGGATTGAACCCACGGCCTCCTGTATACCTGGCGAAGTAGTTAACATCTCTCCACCGTGGCGCCCAAGGAAGTAAAAGTCGTAACAAGGTTTCCGTAGGTGAACCTGCGGAAGGATCGTTACTGGCAGCGCGTGAGCCTTCGGTGTCTGCAGCACTGGCGTTGGTGGCCGCGGGAGGTCGCCTGAAACAACGCCCGGAAGTGACTGTGGTCCTGCTCCTTGGAGTAGAGAGGAGGAGGTTGTGAGTCGCGCTGCTGCTGCTGCAGAAGAGAGTTCAACCGTGAGTTGTGGTGCAGGGCGACAGGAGGGAAGAGAAACACGGTGGACGACCGAGAGTAGAGGCTCGGTGGTGTCATAGGCAGCAGGCGATGTGGGGTGACAGGGGCTGAGGAGGACTCAGGCCAGATGGTTTTGTGACAGTTGGGAGTTTCTTGAGGCGACTCGATGAAGATACGACGATGACGGGGCTGCAGTAGACGAGGTGAGACACGACTATGCTGCAGGCGATGGTGTCGGCGATTTTGGTGGCGATGAGCGGGCGCAGAATGACGGAGGGCACTGAGGTGGTAGTAGCAGGATCTGACGATGCGGTTGATGTAGCTGTGAAAGGACAAGGTGGGATCGAGACTGATGCTGAACAGATAATGGAGAGTGGAGCCAGCTATTAATTTGCTAGAAGGGAGCGTGGGCGTGGCGAGACAAAGTCTGGTGCCGGTCAGGATGCCAGCGGATTGAGAAGCGTTTCAAGGGGGAATCGTGGTTCAAGGAGGGATCGTGGTTCCCTGAACCGCTGTTGCAAGGCGGTCAACTCTGAGAAATATCTCGGGTCCCAGAGGCGTCGATGGACTCAATATTAGGAGAAGAGTCGGGAGTCACCTGTTCTAGGAATGCTATGTGACACCAAAGCTTTCAATTAGGTGTTCCCGTGTTGAGCTTGAAAGACCTCGTGACCCGATAGGGCGACTTTGGAAGTGACGGCCGGTGGAAAATCAGGCCTGGGTCCAGGTGTCTGAGGTGAGCTGAATGTCGATATGATTGGTCAGGGATGGTGCCGCGAATGAGGGAAGATTTGTTGGTGATGGAGTGGAGTTCAGGAGGCCGAGGTGAACGACAGGTGGTGTGGACGAGGATCTTAGGGGGGAGGTGTGGCACCACGGTGGTGAAATATTAACTACCTTGCCTGGTATACAAGAGGTCGTGGGTTCGATCCAAGTGGTCACGTGGATTTTTCTCTGGGCCGTCCGGATTTTCCCTCCACATTTAGAATCATGTGTTGAGAGTATTTGGCTTCAGCAAAAAAAAAATCTTGCTGTGGTTTCCCACCTGATGATGATTGCTTGTGTTGCGATCGAAACGTCTTGATTTATTTTATTTTATACCTACGTGACTTTACCGAAAAAAACAACGAGTATGGATTCCTGCAGTCACGAAAGCTTCAAATCTAGATTAGATTAAATTTACACGTGTTGATAAGCCACTTTGTTGACGTGATAAGCCACTTTGTTGAGCTTTTATTTGTGGCCAGATCGCTTCTGAAAAAAGAGCTCTATAGCTCAGTGGGTCTGTACCTGGTCAAATAAAATAGTTCCTAGTTTAGTTTAGGTAAAATTAAAATAGTTCATAGATTAGTTTAGGTGAGATCCGGCAGGTGATTGCCAGAAGCTGCTGGAGGGTTGACTGACAAGCTACTGCTCCATGTTACTGCTGTACCTCCATGTTACTGCTGTACCTCCATGTTACTGCTGTACATCCTATTTTGAACCGCCAAGTTTGCTTCGCCTATCCTGCCATGAAATTCCTATCAGCGTACAGAAATATGAAATGGCTACCAGATGAGATGTGCCTTCTCAAGGGATTAGCCTGGTGAAATATTTTAATAGATTTTATTTTTTGTGCAGCCCATTGTACGGCCCATATACCCCCCCCCCCCTCTGCCCCCCATCCCCAGACGTCAATAAACGACAGAATAATGAACGGGATGAAACTCGAAGGATGTGATCCACAAAGGTGTACTGGCACGGCAGTAATGATGTTGGAAAGCATTGAAAATGAAGTTATGAAAAAAATAGTTCGCTTTTAATATGAGGTGCAGCAGGCTGTTTTTTTTATTTTAAGTTAAAATATTGGAAAAAAATATCTCCCATAAAAATTAGCTCGCAAAAAATGACGACAAATTTCAAAGAGCGTTTTCGTGAAATCGTAACGAATTATATTATACAGACAAGTATATCGTTTGAGTGAGGTTCAGGTTTCCTGAAAACAACAGCCGCTGTCTACTTCGAGACAGAGCCCGAGTTGAGCTGCAGCCATTACATTGGAGGTCTCACCCCATTAAGGACACCATTAGGGGCAAGAGTATGGGATCCAGGGGGCAGGGGAGCGGGGAAAGGCTCCATTAGCGGGATCTGTCCACAGCCCCTGTGAGGCGCATTCTGTTTGGCGGAAGGCCGTGGAGAGAGAAAGAGAAAGAGAGAAGGTTGGCCCCCTCCGGACACGCCGCCATAATTGATTGGTGATCTTGAATAACCGAGACACGGAGGGGGTTGGGGGGTCCCCGCGCGACGTAGTGTTAGTTACAGCAGCTAAATGCCAGTTTGCAAAACAATAATGCGGGGGGGGGGGGCAAAGTACGTGCGTTCGTGGCAGGGTGGGGGAGGAAAATGGACAGTTATGCAGTATTTATGAAACTGCACAACGGTTTGCTTTTTATACATAGACCTGCTGTGCAGTTACTGCTTTTTAAGAGAAACACCTTCGGCTGTGCTGCTGTAACTGAGACGAAAAGGCCCGCTTAGCATGGCTACCCCGGTAAACGGGCAACGTTGGGCCCAACGTTGCCTGCTTACTGGGTAGGTGTAATTCGCGAGAGGTTATTTCATCAAAGTAATGCAGCAGCGAATGCTGGATTACAAGGGTTCGTTTCACTACGTAAAAAAAATATCCATAAAGCATGTGGGCCTTCCGGAGTAATGTTTTCCAGTGGCTTTTGTTTGGGTGGCCAATTTTTTGTTGGGCTTTTAACTTTTACAAGTCATCAGCAGTTGTGCGGCCCATTTGAACAAATGCGCAAGAAACATTTATCCACAAGACTCACAAGTCAGGGGCCTACATTTTAATTTGCATTGCACGTATAAATTTAACCCATGCCATTTATTTTCCTCTAACCCACAATGCACCACGATGGCATACAATACCAAGTTAGTTGCTATATGTGTAGGGGAGTATGAAGGTGTGTTGTGGGAACTGCGCGATTGCATGATCACACGGACAGTGTGGGTTATCTTGGGTCAGCCTTTGGAGAAGGTGAAAACAGTGTGGGTCATGTTAGGACAGCCAGGTGCAAAAGCTGGAATGATGAGGTAACGGTTGGGCCAATTAAGCCACAGGATCAGCAACCGCGGTGATTGGCTGTGGCTGTTGTCAAGGGCGAGGAGGCGTCGAGATGTCTGGAGAAAGGCAGGTGTTTGAGGACGCGAAGCGTGCGGAGGCAAGCTGGCCAATTAATTAGCGATAATGAGAATGGGGATAAATTGGGGGGAGACACACAGAGAGGGGAGTTGGAGTTGGGAGCTGGACGAGGAAGACGTGGAGTTTGGAAACAGAGTAGGAACAGAGTTTGGAAACAGAGTTTGGAGACAGTGGGAAACGGAGTTGGAGCAGTGGGTGAAGCAAGACGAAGTAGTTAGCAGTGGAGAGAGCGTAGCGATAGCGGAGCTGAAGACGCTGTGTGCGAAGGAGCTGAGGAGAATAGCCAGCAGTGGAGAGAGCGTAGCGATAGCAGAGCTGAAGACGCTGTGTGCGGAGTGTGCGAAGTCGCTGTGTGCGAAGACGCTGTGTGTGGAGTTGCTGAACGGGGAGTCGCTGAGTGCGAAGCAAGCGAAGTGATAGTGGGGAGACAAAGGTGGTGACCGAGACGAGCGGAGCATGGCAAGCAAGCCGTGGTGACCAGGATACTGTGGAGTGTGGAGGACATGTTGAATGTTGTAAATAAAGCGGTGTTCGAAGAAAGACAGAAGTTGTCCGCGTAAAGTCGAACACTGCATTTGGTGTCAGAGTAACTACGAACCACACCGAGATGTCAAAGAAGGCGGCAACGAAGAAGAACGTGCCAGTGGACTCGTCCGACGACAGCAACGATGAGGACGTGCTGCCTGTGTCCGGCCAAGTGGCCGATACTCCTCCGGAGGGTCGGGTCGATCAAGAAATAACAGAACGAGATGGCGGTTCTAGCGGGGCCGAGACCCCGGGACCGTCGGGGGATTGGAGAGTCCTCATGGCCCAGTGGGAGGCCAGGATGGCGACGCTGACAGAGGCATTCAGCCACTTTATGACATCGAACCACGTACAACCAACGGTGTCAAGTCAACCAGCGGATGTTGCCGCGGGGTCGGAGCGATTGGAGAAATCTGACGACGAGGAAGCGCAGCCGTCGGGAACAGCACGGCGACTTCATGTGCAGCGGTTCGAGGCCAAAGTTGGTGATTGGACGGCATTTACACGACGGTTCCGAGCGGCTTATCAATCTCTGGAGTGGACTAAGGGTGCCGCGCTGCGGGCACTGCCGACGGCCCTCAATGATGATTCTTTGGCGACATTTAATGGTTTCCCTGCCGCCGTCAGGTCAATGCTGTACGGGGCATTCGCGGCAATGAGAAAGGTGTACGAGCCGCGGTCGGTCGCCAAACGTCGATTTCAGCAAAAGGAAGTGGGAGGGCACGGAATCCCCTCTTGCGTTCCGCAGCGCTTTGTTGGCCCTTGCTCAAGTTGTATACCCGGCGATGGACCAGGAGGCCCTAGATTCCTTGCTGCAGGAGAAGCTTTTGCAGTTGGCGAAGGCGCTACGGATCGTCCTTTCGCTTCCTGAAGCAACAACGATGACGACATGTCGTCTCTACAGATCGCCAGGAACATCCAAGTCAACCTGGACCTCCACGACGAGCCAGCGGTGGTGGGTGTGCAGCCGCTGCTGATGAGCGCTGCCGCGGCCGAGAGCGCGGTGGCGGCGAACGAGGCGCCGCCGATTGCAGCGGTGGCCGGGGTGCCACCCGCAGGCGTGCTGCGTCGTCCCGCGGTGTATTGAGGTGGCACGCAATGGACGTGCTACGAGTGCAGACGGAGAGGACATCTCATCCGCGACTGCTGGCAGCGCAGGGGCGGCCTTCCAAGGGCGCCGACCAGCTACCACCGAGGATTTCCCCAGGACCGAGGATTCCGGGTGAGTCGTGATACATTCAATACACGGCCGCTCTTTCCACGTCACCCATCCGCGTCATCTCAGCCGTTCCCATCTCATTCGTATGTTGCACAAGGTCAGGACATGTGGGGCGTATTGGTGCATCGTGTGTTGGGAGCCGCGCCGGGGTCGTTGGATGTGATGGCACGTATTCAAGGAGTAATGGTCAGGGTTATTGTTGATACAGGGGCTTCTGCGACCCTTATTTCGTTACAAACTTTTCGCTCGCTGCCGACTTCGCCCCAGGCTCTAGAACCGGTAGACGGGCCGTGCATAGCAGCAAATGGTGGCAGCCTTGGTATTATGGGTTGTATGGTCACGACGATTCAAATTGGAGAAGTGAGCGTTTCGGGGAATGTCTTGGTTTCTATGGCCTTGGCGGTACCGTGTTTGCTGGGCATGGATTTTTTGCAAAGGATGCCGCTTAAAATTTCGATAGAGAAGGGGTGTTTGGAATTGCCATCGGGGAAATGTCTGAAATTTTTGGGAACGCCTTCTAAGTTCGCGGTTGCGAACGCCGTGGTGCAGGCCGTGGTGAGCCGCACCGTTCGCGTTCCGCCTGCGACTCAGATGCTTGTGCCGCTGCGCTTTAAGAAACAGTTGTCGTTCGATGAGCAACAGGAGGGTATATTGCTGACGCCCTCAAATGCTGTATCTCGGATGCCCACCTTGGTAGGGGCTTTGACTATTGTACCGGCAAATTGCGACCCTTTCATACAAATTGTAAACGCGGGACACGAACCGGTTGTCATTCAGGAGGGTACCACATTAGCGCATGCGACGGCAGTGCCGGGTCCGGAGGGGGAGGCGTGTTTGGCAACGGGACAGAGTGAGATGTTGTCGGGTGATGGAGATGATCGGGACTGGTTGCGAGATCTTTATATGCAAAATCCCGAACTAACGCCTGTGCAACGGTCGCATCTTCATGGGTTGCTCGTGGAATTTAAAGATGTGTTCAGTTCAGGTAAATATGACGTGGGTCGTATGTCGTTGTTGCGGCATCACATTGATACTGGGAATGCACCCCCAATCAGATTGAATACCCATCGTGTAAGTCCGCTGGAGAAAGATTGTATTCGGAGAGCCGTTGATGAGATGTTAGAACAGGAGATAATTTCTTCTTCATCCAGCCCGTGGGGAGCTCCTATTGTACTCGTTAAAAAGCGTGATGGGGCCATGCGATTTTGTGTTGACTATCGAAAACTGAACAAGGTTTCTGTGGCGGAAGCGTATCCGCTCCCACGTATTGATGATTCGCTAGACGCCCTGTCCGGCGCGAAAATTTTTTCGACCCTCGATCTGTTGTCGGGCTTTTGGCAATTGCCCCTGGATGAAGAGTCTAAATCTAAAACCGCTTTTCGAACACCACAAGGGTTGTTCCAATTCAATGTACTCCCGATGGGGCTCCACTCCTCGCCGGCCACCTTCCAACGATTGATGGAACTCGTGTTGTCAGGACTGCAGTGGGAGTCGTGCTTAATATATCTGGACGACCTCATTGTTTTCAGTAAGGATTTTGACGAACATTTGCAACAGTCGCGCGCCGTTTTTGGCCGAGTGCGGCGCGCTGGATTGAAATTTAAACCCGAAAAGTGCCATTTGTTAAGGACGTTGGTTAAATATTTGGGGCATGTTGTTAGCACGTCTGGGGTGGCCACTGATCCAGAGAAGACGAGTTGCGTGCGAACGTGGCCGGTACCGAAAACGGTAGCGGAGGTGCGTAGCTTCATGGGCTTCGCGTCGTATTACCGACGATTTGTTAAGGATTTTGCCACGATTGCGAGGCTGTTACACACGCTCACCAGTAAGGGTGTGAAATTTCAGTGGGGAGATGGGGAACAACGATCGTTTGAAGTGCTGCGGGCCGCGTTGGCGGAAGCACCGTCGCTTGGATACCCTGATTTTATGAAAACCTTTATTCTTGATACAGATGCCACTGATACGGGCATAGGCGCGGTTTTGTTGCAAATGGTTGACGGTGTTGAAAAAGTTGTGGCATATGGCAGCCGGGTGTTGTCCCCGGCAGAACAGAAGTATTGTGTAACGCGCAGGGAGTTGCTGGCCATCGTGCACTTTGTTCGACTGTACCGACCGTATTTGTACGGCAGAGATTTTTTGATCCGCACTGATCACGCGGCGCTACAGTACTCGTTGCGAGTTGACCAGCCGTCAGGACAGATGGCCTGTTGGCTCGAGACCCTCCAGGAGTACTCTTTCACGATCCAGCATAGAAAGGGGACGTGTCATGTTAACGCTGATGCATTGTCAAGATTGCCGCGACCGACTGGCTCGTGTCGGTGTGCGGGGGGCTCGCTGGGTTGCAGTCCGCCGCTGCAGGACGTTCTGTCAATGGTCGCTGTAGCAGATTCAATTCGGCCAGAAGCGATTCCTGCAGTGGGATTGGGTTTGTTGGGGTTGACGTTAGGTCAATGGAAACGGTTGCAGGTGGATGACTCCTCCCTGACCAGGATGAGGCTTCGTGCCTCTCGCTCAAGGGGATCGGAAGATCGCCCCTTTGTAAAATTTGTCGATGGTCTCCTCGTTCGCTGGGATGTTGAAGCACAGAAGTTTTGTATTGTTGTTCCGATTGTATTGCGCGGGAAACTCATTAGTGATACTCATAACAAATTGATGCATTTGGGGGAGAAGAAGACCGCGTTGACCTTGGGGAAAGATTTCTATTGGCCGGGGATGTATAATGATGTTCAGCGATTTGTAAAAGCATGTCATGAATGTGCGCGGAGGAAGGTGCCAGCGCGACCCTATCGTGTACCGTTGCAATCGATACAGGTTTCGCATGTCAACGAAATTGTCGCCCTAGATATATTGGGTCCTTTTCCCGTCACCCCCCGGGGGCATAGGTATCTGCTCGTCGGGGTGGGGTACCTTACTCGCTGGCCTATGGCATGGCCACTGGTGGACCAATCCGCGGCATCGATCGGAGAGGCTTTCTTGCAGGGATATGTTTTCGATAAGGGCGTCCCGGAGCATTTGCTCACTGATCAGGGCAGAAATTTTTCGTCACGATTGATTAAGGAGGTGTGTGATTCATTAGGGATCAAAAAGATTTGAACGTGCCCGTACCACCCGCAAACTGACAGGATGGTCGAGCACCTGCATAGGACGGTGACGTCTATGCTTTGCCACCAGGTTAATGCTTCACAGGATGATTGGGACCTGCATGTTGCGGCGATGCTGGCCGCTTATAGACTGGCCCCGCATGCCTCGACAGGGTACTCACCGTTTTATTTGATGTATGGGCGCGAACCAGAAGCGCCGGCCTTGGTCAAATTGGGTGTACAGAAACAAGGGAAGTCATCGACGGTGCCTGCTCCTATGCAGGTGGCATTGGACCGTCTGAGAGAGGCTCGGGAGGCCTCGTTGGGTAACACGGCGCGACGACAAGCCGCCAACGAATGGTTGCATGGTACGCAGCGGCCCCGAGAACCGTGGTGTGTTGGGGACAAAGCGTGGTTACATTGCCCCATGGTACCGGTGGGAACGTCTCCAAAGTTCCATCGGCCCTGGCAGGGGCCCGTTGAGGTTGCTGAGGTTCTCCGAGACCAAAGTGTACGGATTCGATTCGGTCGTCGGATATGGTATGTTCACCCGTAGCGCCTTAAGAAGTTTGTATTGCCGTATGACGCGTCATCTCCCATCCCAGAGCAGCCTGTATTGGATGTGTCCGACGAGCCTGTGAGGAGGTCGCATGTGTACGCGCCTCAGAAATCTACCTCCCGTGTGCCTGCAGTACCATCCCTATTGACTCGACGAGGGGGTTCTGGCAGGTTTGCTGGCCGGACGCCGGTTGACCGGCCGCAACCTCGAAATGCTGTCCGGCCTGAGCATGGACGAAGGACGGTCGCTGGGATAGGGACGGGTGTGCGTCGAGGACCAGAAGCAGCCCTCACTTAACGGAGGAGCGTGGCCCGCCCTTGCCCCACGGTGTCCCATGTAGGGGAAATGGACCGGCAGCTAGAACTCGCTCCCGAGGACGGACCTTCCATTGACTTTGCATGTTGCGGTTCTTGTACAAAGTTGTTGTGTTGTTTGTTGTTATGTCCGCGGTACTCCACTACTCCGAATTCAAGGTATCGTCCTAGCTGGGACGGCTAGATTTTTTTTATCACAGGGGGGGGAGGGTGATGTAGTGGAGTATGAAGGTGTGTTGTGGGAACTGCGCGATTGCATGATCACATGGACAGTGTGGGTTATCTTGGGTCAGCCTGTGGAGAAGGCGAAAACAGTCTGGGTCATGTTAGGACAGCCAGGTGCAAAGGCTGGGATGATGAGGGAACGGTTGGGTCAATTAAGCCAGAGGATCAGCAACGGCGGTGATTGGCTGTGGCTGTTGTCAAGGGCGAGGAGGCGTCGAGATGTCTGAAGAAAGGCAGGTGTTTGAGGACGCGAAGCGCGCGGAGGCACCCTGGCCAATTAATTAGCGATAATGAGAATGGGGATAACTTGGGGGGAGACACACAGAGAGGGGAGTTGGAGTTGGGAGCTGGATGAGGAAAACGTGTAGTTTGGAAACAGAGTAGGAACAGAGTTTGGAAACAGAGTTTGGAGACAGTGGGAACGGAGTTGGAGCAGTGGGTGAAGCAAGACGAAGTAGTTAGCAGTGGAGAGAGCGTAGCGATAGCGGAGCTGAAGACGCTGTGTGCGAAGGAGCTGAGGAGAATAGCCAGCAGTGGAGAGAGCGTAGCGATAGCAGAGCTGAAGACGCTGTGTGCGGAGTGTGCGAAGTCGCTGTGTGCGAAGACGCTGTGTGTGGAGTTGCTGAACGGGGAGTTGCTGAGTGCGAAGCAAGCGAAGTGATAGTGGGGAGACAAAGGTGGTGACCGAGACGAGCAGAGCATGGCAAGCAAGCCGTGGTGACCAGGATAATGTGGAGTGTGGAGGACATGTTGAATGTTGTAAATAAAGCGGTGTTCGAAGAAAGACAGAAGTTGTCCGCGTAAAGTCGAACACTGCATTTGGTGTCAGAGTAACTACGAACCACACCGAGATGTCAAAGAAGGCTGCAAAGAAGAAGAACGTGCCAGTGGACTCGTCCGACGACAGCAACGATGAGGACGTGCTGCCTGTGTCCAGCCAAGTGGCCGATACTCCTCCGGAGGGTCGGGTCGATCAAGAAATAACAGAACGAGATGGCGGTTCTAGCGGGGCCGAGACCCCGGGACCGTCGGGGGATTGGAGATTCCTCATGGCCCAGTGGGAGGCCAGGATGGCGACGCTGACAGAGGCATTCAGCCACTTTATGACATCGAACCACGTACAACCAACGGTGTCAAGTCAACCAGCGGATGTTGCCGCGGGGTCGGAGCGATTGGAGAAATCTGACGACGAGGAAGCGCAGCCGTCGGGAACAGCACGGCGACTTTATGTGCAGCGGTTCGAGGCCAAAGTTGGTGATTGGACGGCATTTACACGACGGTTCCGAGCGGCTTATCAATCTCTGGAGTGGACTAAGGGTGCCGCGCTGCGGGCACTGCCGACGGCCCTCAATGATGATTCTTTGGCGACATTTAATGGTTTCCCTGCCGCCGTCAGGTCAATGCTGTACGGGACATTCGCGGCAATGAGAAAGGTGTACGAGCCGCGGTCGGTCGCCAAACGTCGATTTCAGCAAAAGGAAGTGGGAGGGCACGGAATCCCCTCTTGCGTTCCGCAGCGCTTTGTTGGCCCTCGCTCAAGTTGCATACCCGGCGATGGACCAGGAGGCCCTAGATTCCTTGCTGCAGGAGAAGCTTTTGCAGTTGGCGAAGGCGCTACGGATCGTCCTTTCGCTTCCTGAAGCAACAACGATGACGACATGTCGTCTCTACAGATCGCCAGGAACATCCAAGTCAACCTGGACCTCCACGACGAGCCAGCGGTGGTGGGTGTGCAGCCGCTGCTGATGAGCGCTGCCGCGGCCGAGAGCGCGGTGGCGGCGAACGAGGCGCCGCCGATTGCAGCGGCGGCCGGGGTGCCACCCGCAGGCGTGCTGCGTCGTCCCGCGGTGTATTGAGGTGGCACGCAATGGACGTGCTACGAGTGCAGACGGAGAGGACATCTCATCCGCGACTGCTGGCAGCGCAGGGGCGGCCTTCCAAGGGCGCCGACCAGCTACCACCGAGGATTTCCCCAGGACCGAGGATTCCGGGTGAGTCGTGATACATTCAATACACGGCCGCTCTTTCCACGTCACCCATCCGCGTCATCTCTGCCGTTCCCATCTCATTCGTATGTTGCACAAGGTCAGGACATGTGGGGCGTATTGGTGCATCGTGTGTTGGGAGCCGCGCCGGGGTCGTTGGATGTGATGGCACGTATTCAAGGAGTAATGGTCAGGGTTATTGTTGATACAGGGGCTTCTGCGACCCTTATTTCGTTACAAACTTTTCGCTCGCTGCCGACTTCGCCCCAGGCTCTAGAACTGGTAGACGGGCCGTGCATAGCAGCAAATGGTGGCAGCCTTGGTATTATGGGTTGTATGGTCACGACGATTCAAATTGGAGAAGTGAGCGTTTCGGGGAATGTCTTGGTTTCTATGGCCTTGGCGGTACCGTGTTTGCTGGGCATGGATTTTTTGCAAAGGATGCCGCTTAAAATTTCGATAGAGAAGGGGTGTTTGGAATTGCCATCGGGGAAATGTCTGAAATTTTTGGGAACGCCTTCTAAGTTCGCGGTTGCGAACGCCGTGGTGCAGGCTGTGGTGAGCCGCACTGTTCGCATTCCGCCTGCGACTCAGATGCTTGTGCCGCTGCGCTTTAAGAAACAGTTGTCGTTCGATGAGCAACAGGAGGGTATATTGCTGACGCCCTCAAATGCTGTATCTCGGATGCCCACCTTGGTAGGGGCTTTGACTATTGTACCGGCAAATTGCGACCCTTTCATACAAATTGTAAACGCGGGACACGAACCGGTTGTCATTCAGGAGGGTACCACGTTAGCGCATGCGACGGCAGTGCCGGGTCCGGAGGGGGAGGCGTGTTTGGCAACGGGACAGAGTGAGATGTTGTCGGGTGATGGAGATGATCCGGACTGGTTGCGAGATCTTTATATGCAAAATCCCGAACTAACGCCTGTGCAACGGTCGCGTCTTCATGGGTTGCTCGTGGAATTTAAAGATGTGTTCAGTTCAGGTAAATATGACGTGGGTCGTATGTCGTTGTTGCGGCATCACATTGATACTGGGAATGCACCCCCAATCAGATTGAATACCCATCGTGTAAGTCCGCTGGAGAAAGATTGTATTCGGAGAGCCGTTGATGAGATGTTAGAACAGGAGATAATTTCTTCTTCATCCAGCCCGTGGGGAGCTCCTATTGTACTCTTTAAAAAGCGTGATGGGGCCATGCGATTTTGTGTTGACTATCGAAAACTGAACAAGGTTTCTGTGGCGGAAGCGTATCCGCTCCCACGTATTGATGATTCGCTAGACGCCCTGTCCGGCGCGAAAATTTTTACGACCCTCGATCTGTTGTCGGGCTTTTCACAATTGCCCCTGGATGAAGAGTCTAAATCTAAAACCGCTTTTCGAACACCACAAGGGTTGTTCCAATTCAATGTACTCCCGATGGGGCTCCACTCCTCGCCGGCCACCTTCCAACGATTGATGGAACTCGTGTTGTCAGGACTGCAGTGGGAGTCGTGCTTAATATATCTGGACGACATCATTGTTTTCAGTAAGGATTTTGACGAACATTTGCAACAGTTGCGCGCCGTTTTTGGCCGAGTGCGGCGCACTGGATTGAAATTTAAACCCCAAAAGTGCCATTTGTTAAGGACGTCGGTTAAATATTTGGGGCATGTTGTTAGCACGTCTGGGGTGGCCACTGATCCAGAGAAGACGAGTTGCGTGCGAACGTGGCCGGTACCGAAAACGGTAGCGGAGGTGCGTAGCTTCATGGGCTTCGCGTCGTATTACCAACGATTTGTTAAGGATTTTGCCACGATTGCGAGGCCGTTACACACGCTCACCGGTAAGGGAGTGAAATTTCAGTGGGGAGATGGGGAACAACGATCGTTTGAAGTGCTGCGGGCCGCGTTGGCGGAAGCACCGTCGCTTGGATACCCTGATTTTATGAAAACCTTTATTCTTGATACAGATGCCAGTGATACGGGCATAGGCGCGGTTTTGTTGCAAATGGTTGACGGTGTTGAAAAAGTTGTGGCATAAGGCAGCCGGGTGTTGTCCCCGGCCGAATAGAAGTATTGTGTAACGCGCAGGGAGTTGCTGGCCATCGTGCACTTTGTTCGACTGTACCGACCGTATTTGTACGGCAGAGATTTTTTAGATCCGCACTGATCACGCGGCGCTACAGTACTCGTTGCGAGTTGACCAGCCGTCAGGACAGATGGCCTGTTGGCTCGAGACCCTCCAGGAGTACTCTTTCACGATCCAGCATAGAAAGGGGACGTGTCATGTTAACGCTGATGCATTGTCAAGATTGCCGCGACCGACTGGCTCGTGTCGGTGTGCGGGGGGCTCGCTGGGTTGCAGTCCACCGCTGCAGGACATTCTGTCAATGGTCGCTGTAGCAGATTCAATTCGGCCAGAAGCGATTCCTGCAGTGGGATTGGGTTTGTTGGGGTTGACGTTAGGTCAATGGAAACTGTTGCAGGTGGATGACTCCTCCCTGACCAGGATGAGGCTTCGTGCCTCTCGCTCAAGGGGATCGGAAGATCGCCCCTTTGTTAAATTTGTCGATGGTCTCCTCGTTCGCTGGGATGTTGAAGCACAGAAGTTTTGTATTGTTGTTCCGATTGTATTGCGCGGGAAACTCATTAGTGATACTCATAACAAATTGATGCATTTGGGGGAGAAGAAGACCGCGTTGACCTTGGGGAAAGATTTCTATTGGCCGGGGATGTATAATGATGTTCAGCGATTTGTAAAAGCATGTCATGAATGTGCGCGGAGGAAGGTGCCAGCGCGACCCTATCGTGTACCGTTGCAATCGATACAGGTTTCGCATGTCAACGAAATTGTCGCCCTAGATATATTGGGTCCTTTTCCCGTCACCCCCCGGGGGCATAGGTATCTGCTCGTCGGGGTGGGGTACCTTACTCGCTGGCCTATGGCATGGCCACTGGTGGACCAATCCGCGGCATCGATCGGAGAGGCTTTCTTGCAGGGATATGTTTTCGATAAGGGCGTCCCGGAGCATTTGCTCACTGATCAGGGCAGAAATTTTTCGTCACGATTGATTAAGGAGGTGTGTGATTCATTAGGGATCAAAAAGATTTGAACGTGCCCGTACCACCCGCAAACTGACAGGATGGTCGAGCACCTGCATAGGACGGTGACGTCTATGCTTTGCCACCAGGTTAATGCTTCACAGGATGATTGGGACCTGCATGTTGCGGCGATGCTGGCCGCTTATAGACTGGCCCCGCATGCCTCGACAGGGTACTCACCGTTTTATTTGATGTATGGGCGCGAACCAGAAGCGCCGGCCTTGGTCAAATTGGGTGTACAGAAACAAGGGAAGTCATCGACGGTGCCTGCTCCTATGCAGGTAGCATTGGACCGTCTGAGAGAGGCTCGGGAGGCCTCGTTGGGTAACACGGCGCGACGACAAGCCGCCAACGAATGGTTGCATGGTACGCAGCGGCCCCGAGAACCGTGGTGTGTTGGGGACAAAGCGTGGTTACATTGCCCCATGGTACCGGTGGGAACGTCTCCAAAGTTCCATCGGCCCTGGCAGGGGCCCGTTGAGGTTGCTGAGGTTCTCCGAGACCAAAGTGTACGGATTCGATTCAGTCGTCGGATATGGTATGTTCACCCGTAGCGCCTTAAGAAGTTTGTATTGCCGTATGACGCGTCATCTCCCATCCCAGAGCAGCCTGTATTGGATGTGTCCGACGAGCCTGTGAGGAGGTCGCATGTGTACGCGCCTCAGAAATCTACCTCCCGTGTGCCTGCAGTACCATCCCTATTGACTCGACGAGGGGGTTCTGGCAGGTTTGCTGGCCGGACGCCGGTTGACCGGCCGCAACCTCGAAATGCTGTCCGGCCTGAGCATGGACGAAGGACGGTCGCTGGGATAGGGACGGGTGTGCGTCGAGGACCAGAAGCAGCCCTCACTTAACGGAGGAGCGTGGCCCGCCCTTGCCCCACGGTGTCCCATGTAGGGGAAATGGACCGGCAGCTAGAACTCGCTCCCGAGGACGGACCTTCCATTGACTTTGCATGTTGCGGTTCTTGTACAAAGTTGTTGTGTTGTTTCGTTGTTATGTCCGCGGTACTCCACTACTCCGAATTCAAGGTATCGTCCTAGCCGGGACGGCTAGATTTTTTTTATCACAGGGGGGGGAGGGTGATGTAGTGGAGTATGAAGGTGTGTTGTGGGAACTGCGCGATTGCATGATCACACGGACAGTGTGGGTTATCTTGGGTCAGCCTGTGGAGAAGGCGAAAACAGTCTGGGTCATGTTAGGACAGCCAGGTGCAAAGGCTGGGATGATGAGGTAACGGTTGGGTCAATTAAGCCAGAGGATCAGCAACGGCGGTGATTGGCTGTGGCTGTTGTCAAGGGCGAGGAGGCGTCGAGATGTCTGAAGAAAGGCAGGTGTTTGAGGACGCGAAGCGTGCGGAGGCACCCTGGCCAATTAATTAGCGATAATGAGAATGGGGATAACTTGGGGGGAGACACACAGAGAGGGGAGTTGGAGTTGGGAGCTGGACGAGGAAAACGTGTAGTTTGGAAACAGAGTAGGAACAGAGTTTGGAAACAGAGTTTGGAGACAGTGGGAACGGAGTTGGAGCAGTGGGTGAAGCAAGACGAAGTAGTTAGCAGTGGAGAGAGCGTAGCGATAGCCGAGCTGAAGACGCTGTGTGCGGAGTGTGCGAAGTCGCTGTGTGGGAAGACGCTGTGTGCGGAGTTGCTGAACGGGGAGTCGCTGAGTGCGAAGCAAGTGAAGTGATAGTGGGGAGACAAAGATGGTGAGCGAGACGAGCGGAGCACGGCGAGCGAGCCGTGGTGACCAGGATACTGTGGAGTGTGGAGGACATGTTGAATGTTGTAAATAAAGCGGTTTTCGAAGAAAGACAGAAGTTGTCCGCGTAAAGTCGATCACTACATTTGTAATAGTCTAATGTGTAATATGTTTGTGACTCCATGTCTACACAAAGAGGGTCGAAGTCAATAGTAAACTTCTTTCATATGGCGAATGCAGAGCAACAACTACAATTTCACATTCAGCTGGTTAAGCCAGATAACCGCGTCAGGAGCAGTGGAGTGTATCGTTGTGATGTCTCCTTCGTGTATGTGGAACGGGGCATTGCATCGTTATACATTGTACTACGGTCTGTTCTGGATGACCACAGTTGCACACAACTGGAGAGTTTAAAATGTTCCATTTGTGCATTAGGTAATCCGCAGCTGCTCTGGTTTGTGTGGATGTGATTTGGGGTGGACCATGAGCTTGGTGGAGGATCAAACCAAGTGATCTTCTGTGTTGGATCTTTCACAAGGCATAAACTGGGAAGAACTGTCACAAATTGTACTTTGTACAACTAACTGCACTTCTACAAGTGCGGTTACCTGACACCAGCAGTCGTACTCCTGAGAGGTGGAGTCGGGCAGTATTATGTTTCTATTTGTGTGTGTGCTGACACCATCGTATGTCTTGCAGGCACACCCCAGCACATGTGGGAATATTGGCCAAACGTTTCACCAAGACTGATTCCAATGTCGGTCCAACAGTTACCAACTGCACGTCAATGCTGGCCCAACGTTGTACGTTTACCGGGACTCGGGTCACAACCCTGGGCAGTGACTCTCATCTCTGCCTCTTTTGCGTGAAACACTGCATGACAGGGGATCGTGTTTGCAATAGAGGCTATTAGGTTAATCCGCAGGCGAGCACTGTGACCGTGAGCTGTTTCTTTATGTGGCGCCTAATTGACACAGGATTGCCAAATGCTACGCAGCAAAGCTCCGTTATCCGGCACCCATGGAAAATGGAGGGTGCCGGTTAATCAAACATGCAAGTTATCTGAGAGTTATACTTGTGGCTCACCACATTTTCCAAGTACTGTGCACAACACTTTTCAAAGAAAGAAACTAAGCCTGCATATGTAGAACTTTTTTTCGCACCGTGCATAGCCAACCGTGATAATCGGAGGTGCGAAACTACGATATAAGAGATACACTCTTTTACAGTCGGTTGTAGAGCAGTCTAAGTTGATTGTAGAGAAGCAGTGGCGCCGTTTAGAGTATAGTATACAGTAGTAGACTACTGTATACAATAGTACAGTGTTGTATGTTGCACACTCAAAATGAAGGACGTGGGCAGGTGCTCCAAATCGAGGGCAAACACATTTATTGTGTTAAATCTGTAAAATGCCACAGCGTGTGTCACACACAGCAACCCTCAACTGAATCGCCATTAACCACGTGACTGGTTTGACGCTGGCTCAAGCTTGATGATTACGATCCCAGCCGCACTCAAGATTTCCGTGAGCTGAACCTAAGCCAAGCCACGGCTCAGCCGCTCATGCCACCTTGGAGGCAACTGAGCAGCTCAAGCCTGAGTGCTAGAGGTAGAGCCAGGGCCAATCTGCGCCTAAGATTTTTGGCCCACAGTGTTTTGAGAGCCTTAGTTTATGCTGGACAACTCGATCTGATGAACTTCTTAAACTTGATGACTGATTACCAAATAAATTAAGAAGATCCGCTCCTCCATAATTACAATAAAGCCTCGTTCTGTAATATAAAAGGTCGCCACTGTTCAGAAGCATGGGGCTTGTCCGCCTTTCCTTCTCTCACCTCGATGACCCTGAGCCTAATTAATGACAGACATATGGGGCTGACTATCCCCCAAATCTGCTGTCATTCTGCCAAAACGAGGGGGGTGGGGTGGGCAGTTACAATGGCCATGAAATCTTTACGAATTGGGCCTCTGAACTTTTGAATCCACTCCAAGAAAAAATCTCAGTAATTAAATTTTAATAATTTCTCACGGGGAAGCTCATAAAGCCTGGCAGGCTAGATTCATTTAATGGTTAATATGCTTCGTGTTAACCTACTATAATTAACTTAGAATCGTGTTAAGTAATTATCCTTTTCACTCCTTGTTTACGTATATATATACACAAATATAACACGCACAACCACAACGCGATTCCAATGGCCTACAGCAAGGAGTGCGAGAGCATGGGCGTTATTAACACGGATTCGGTGAAGCTGGAAAGTGTAAACAAATATGTTCTGAGCCTGCCGCCGGAAAAAGAACAAGCAAGACTCTGTGAGAAGGCAGAGTAATGCAAAAAGTAAGACTTGGTTTTATATCGAGGCCATTCACACAAGGCCTCACGGGGCTTTCCAAAACAGTCCCAGTAAAAACCCTTAACGTTAAGACTAAGAGCAATACAACACTACACAGACGGATACGCAAGAGAAAATACAGCAGAACCCTTTTTAACGACCACCCCTGTCAACGACTAATCACTTAAAGACGAGTCTCCATAGAGCCCAATGTGTAGTGTATTGTAGTGTATAGTGTAGTGCAGTGGCGCCACTAAGGGGGTGCGGACCTCACCGGGTGACACCATCAGAAGGGGTGACACCAAAATGGCTATACAATTTTTGTGCAGTGTTTCAGCAGGAATTTATTCTATTTTATTTAAATATCCCTGTAGTTAATTATGACAAAAAACATTTTTCCTAAGCCCAGCTTACATATACAATATACCTACGAGGCAAAAAAATATATGCTAATTTAATTTTTAAACCTTGTAATGCGCTCCGGTCAGAGCTGTCATTATACTGGTAGGAACGAAGTTGTAAACTGAGTGTACCAGCCTGCAATAGATGAATGTGTCCGTCCGCTCGTCCCCTTTCATAGAAGTGAAATCTCGTGCTGTTGGGTGTAAAATCAGCAATAGACAGCGCAGAGACTTGTCCTACCAGCCCACCCTGCAGGGACCTGTTTACACAATTACAGTGACGCTTCAAATCACGTGGTTTCGTCTGCACGCGCTACAGCACGCGCTATTGTTTTCATCGCCACTGGTGTTTTTATAGTCGCTGATTTTGTCAAATGTTCTGGTGTTTTAGCTACAATATTGTGGTAAGTAGTATTTGTGAACCTATATCAATAACTTTTTTGAGAATTACGTAGTAATTAAAGGAACTATTGTAATTTAAAGGTGTAATTAAAAATGTTCTAGTTGTTTACGTCACTACTATTGGCATTACATTCAGTGATATGCGGGATTTACGAGTAACAGTACAAAAAACGTTACGAAGGGTTTTGTATGGTCTAGTATGGGCGAAGGTCCATGAGGGGTGACATCATGAGTTACCGCACTGGGTGACACCAACCCTAGTGACGCCACTGGTGTAGTGTATTGTGTATAGTGTAGTATACTGTATAGTAGCGCAGTATACAGTATAGTGTATAGTAGTGTAATGTGTAGTGTAGAGTAGGACCCCTGTTAACTACTAATCAGTTAATGACGGGCCGCCATGGAGCCCAATGTGTTCACTTACCGACCATTCCCCTGTTAACGACGGGCTGTTGTAGGTACAATAAATATTTATTCACCATGGCCAGTATCGTGGAACCAATTACCATCGTTAAGAGGGGTTCTACTGTAAATGTGTTTTCAGACGAATCTTAAAAATCTCGACCGACGGAGCTAAGAATCAGAATATTTGTTTATACTGGAGGTATCCGATGAGCTATGAAGCTATTTTTCACAGATGTTGTGGGGGCTAATGTTCCCCTCCCCACTCCCCATTAGGTGGGTGCTGATCTCCCCCTCCCTCACCACAAGTCAACAGTGCTCGGAATCAATTAATTAATCTCCGCGCGCTACGCTCGCGGCGCGGTCAAGCGTCCCTCTATTTAATTATTTATTTGTATGTGCACGCGCGTCGTGCATATACTGATTAAAGTCACCCACACACCGTCGTGTGCCGATCACTGCCCCACCGCTCTTCACACACACACATGCACCACGCGTCAAACATCAGTCTGTGCTAAGGGTTTATTCCCGGAGCGAATAGGGGACCCCCTGTTTATGGCCCCATCCAGCCAGCACCCTTCGGACAGCGCCTAACCTCCTATCACCTAGCCGTCGCAGAGTGCGGCTATCCCCCCAAGCTCGAGCTGACTGCGAGCTGGACTGAATTGGCCCCTCTTCCCCTACCTACTCACCTCTGCAGCTGCCCGATGGGGGCTGGGGAAGATGCTCGCCTTGGGGACTTTTTCTGACCGATTGTTTCCAGCTCCACCCTGCATGCGTTGCACGGAGGCTGAAGACGGCTGGTCTCTTCCACCGTGACAGAACTCTGATCCAATTTGCCCTCCTGCCCCCCTTATGTTCCCAAAGCCCATTAATCCCCGGGTCATATGACGTCATCCTGCGCATCCAATCGAATCCTCTTGACGGCCGTTTTGAGCGCTCTGGCCGTTGGGTGGGGGGGGGGCGCGTCATCCCCCCCCCTTCCCATTGTCTCTGTGTCTGCGTTCCTCGCCGTTGACTCATCGATAATCCCCTCGCTCCCTACAACTTAAGTCAACTCTTATCTGCCTAGGGGCTTTTCCCTCCCACCCCACTGTTTACTCTGCCGCTGGGTACTGGCTGAAGGTCCCCCCCCCCCGTGTTGTGTATGCTTCATTGCGGCCGGCCTGTAAAGCGCTATGCCCCCTTTTTGGGGGGGGCGCCATGTAATCCGGTCTGGGGGGCTCAGCCAATTTCCTGGTCCGGGGAAACCGTGGAATGTCCCTGCTAGTGGGGTCCTCGGGTGAAAACCCATCGTACCAGGTGATCCCTCCTCGAGACCCTATGGGGGTGCATGCGAGTGTTTAGTGGGGGGTGGGGGGGGGGGTGCGAGGATAGGGTATCGCCGGCCGAGTTGCTCCGCTGCGGTGGCACCACAATATCCAGTCGACCACGGAGAGAACGTTCAAACTCTAAATATGAAGGCGTCAGGGTCGGGATTGAACCCACGACCTCCTGTATACCAGGCGAGGTAGTTAACATCTCTCCACCGTGGCGCCCAAGGAAGTAAAAGTCGTAGCAAGGTTTCCGTAGGTGAACCTGCGGAAGGATCGTTACTGGCAGCGCGTGAGCCTTCGGTGTCTGCAGCACTGGCGTTGGTGGCCGCGGGAGGTCGCCTGAAACAACGCCCGGAAGTGACTGTGGTCCTGCTCCTTGGAGTAGAGAGGAGGAGGAGGAGGAGGTTGTGAGTCGAGCTGCTGCTGCTGCAGAAGAGAGTTCAACCGTGACTTGTGGTGCAGGGCGACAGGAGGGAAGAGAAACACGGTGTGGAAACGTTCTAAACGCACGCTGATTCTAAATGTGACAAATGTGCACCACGAGCGGTGGCCCCTCTGAGTCCACGACTCGGCTGTGATGGAGTTTTTCTCTCTCTCTGTCACAAAAATGCAGTTTCCTTTCAAATCATTGACCTCTTTAGCTCTCTTTCTGCAACTGCAAAAAAGCTTTCCATTCAGTTTATGCGGCACAACGTGCGACAATAAACTGCCCCTACGTTTTTTAATTGATCAGCCCTTCGTGTTCCCTTCAAACCCCTGACACGTATCCAATGTGAGCGAGTTCTCCAGTCACATTGGAGGCAATTGCCTGCCATGAGAGAGCAAGTATGGTTCCGCGATAATTTGCCTCCTTTGCAATGATACCCTAGGACCATGGTGTTGGCCAGCTTGTTGCGTCGACACATCGTGCAATCGTGAGCATTATACGGTCACATCTCACAACAAATTAGCCCTGAGCCTGGAGAATTCCCACAGCAGCAGCAGCCGATACGGGAATGCGGCCGTGGCGAACACACAGCCCGGGCAGCGTGTGACGTGTTCACTCCCATAGAAACGGCCGCGCTATGTCGCCTTTGGGCGCAGAATGCAGATTGTCTCTGGCTTCCCACGACAAACTGTTTGCCTTGAGCGTTTGCTGCGGGACGGTAAAGAGACGTTGGGGTAAGTCGCTGTCGCGAGCTACCTCCCCCCGCGCTGCGTAACACCGCTCTCGTTCCAGCCTCTCGACAGCAGCAGTTGTTTTTTTTTTACTCTCTCACAATTTCAATTGGGCACCGGCGTGTTTTGAAGGCCACCCCGGTCAACCTACCTTGAAATACGGGCGAGTTGACGAGTTGACCGGGCGAGCTAAAGTAAAGCCTGCAAGCCGAGCTTGGCCTTGTATCAGAGCATTTCATGGATCGTGTGCTGTGCGCGTCACACTTGCACGTGATCTCACCCGTTCTGCCCACCTGCGCCGCTCGAAAGAGTGATTATTCATATTCTTTCGGTCTTTCGGCAAAGTAACGTAGATAGGTTCAAAGAAAATAACAAAAAATAAAAAAAACTACGGCACAAGCGGTCGTCATCAGGAAAAGGGGCTTTTCCTGATGACGACCGCTTGCGTAGTGATTGAAACGTCGTAGTTTTTGGTTATTTTTCTTTTATTTTAACCTATCTACGTGATTTTATCGAAAGACCCAAATAATATCAATTCCTGCAGTCACGAAAACTTTAAGTCAGTGAATATTCACATAAAGAAAAACCTGAATACTAATACTAACTTGTTATATTTGTCGGAAATTTTAGAGAACATGAATGTAGTGCACATTTCATGGAGCCCATTGCAAATAGACACCAGGAAGATGATGCTCTTTTTATTCACACAAAGCCTTCCATTTGCATCTTACCTTTGAATTTCTGATGAGAGGAAGGATACATCTGAGAACGGTCCCATGTCTCACAGAGGTCCTTGCCAATAGACGTCGGGCAGTTCACCAGCACTGGTTTATACAAGACCGACTCTGATGATGTGTATAGATGTTGAATTTCTTTCGCACACGATGAGACACTGAATGACAAAACCGGTCCAGAGATCGCTTGTGTTAAACCAGTGCTGCTGAAAAACAATCACACCCAGAAGACCACGTCGCCGATAGATTGTGTAGACAATGATTTTATTATGAGCGTGAAGGGACGAATGTGTGTGACTAAATCAAACAATGTTTTATTTCCGAAACAGTTTTTATCTTACGTGGTAAGGCCCACTGAGCTATTGCTCTCTTTTAGAAGCGACCTGGCCACAAATTACACTTATAGCGGGAAAATACTCGAAGCAAATGTTGATTATAAATGTGGAGGGAAAATCCCCTCGCCTGGTATAGAGAAGGTCGTGGGTTCGATCCCGACACTGACACCTGCTGTATATTTGGAGTTTGCGTGTCTCTTTCCCCGTGGTCACGTGTATTTTTCTCGGGTCCTCCGGTTTTTCCCTCCACATCTAGAATCAACACGCATTCAGAGTATTTGGCTGCTATACATTCCCACGTGATAAGCCACTTCGTTGATCTATTATTTGTGATAGCCAGCTCGCTTCTGAAAAAAAAGCTATATAGCTCAGTGGGCCTTACCTGGTCAAAACATTTTTTTTGTTTTAATACACTCTCCCGTGGGGACGGACCCTGAGAATGCGGCCACAAGAATCTGTGGCGAGCGACGGCCTCTCTCCCCGCCGTTGCCGGCTCCGTGGCTCGGCGTGGTGCGGGGCGCGTCATTGCACCTGGTGCCGCCGCAGCAACGCGCGTCGTGGCGCCCGGAGCGCGCATTCCGCACCGCGCATTCCCAATTCCTCTCCGGGTTTATCCAGCAAAAAAAAACTACGCTTATTAATGTTTGTTGACATTTGCCGGGGCCATGGAGACAGGTCCGCCGGGAGTGCGGGGGCCAGCGCTGGCAGATGCAGGCCCTGTAATGAGCGGTTTTTGATTCATTACCGCGTGCGAGGGAAACAAAATACTCCACGCGTCGAGGATGAATAGTCACGTTATGAACCTCGCATTGGTTGTCCAAACACCTTTTCAGTCCATGCCCATTAACGCTTTCGATAAGCGATTGCAATGTACGCAACTACATCGACGAAAAGTTTTGTGAAACTAAACTCGGGAAGAAATCTGCACAACGGTCAACTCTTGGTAAAAATAATACTAGTTAAAAACAGCAACGGTTTTAACGGCATCGTGGCCGCTGCATGCACCCAGCCGAATCCAGCCAGCGGCACTGTGGCTCGGGTTCTCGACTCGCAGGGCACAGCCGCAGGCTTCCATGTGTCGACGTGAGGTCGACGCGCTCTCCCCTCGAGACTCCGCGCTCGCGCGGTGGCAGTAGCGAGAGTCGGAGCCACCTCCCTCACAGAGCCAACTTATCCACCGGTAAGCTCATGCCTATTGTCAACACTGCAGTGCAGTAGATTGCTAACTGTTCTGTGTGCGGTGCCGTAGTAATCTACAACATAACGCCGGTACCAGCTCTCGGTACAAATTAATCCTTGCCACCCGACACACACACGCCAATTCCCCGGCATGTGGCAACCCTATTGGGTTGGTGAGTGATCGAGTGTGTCAGTGAGTGCGTAGGTGGGTGAGCTTCTGAGTGACGTGGTAAGCGAGTGAGTTGGTGAGTGGGTGATTTGGCAAATGAATGAGTGAGTGGATGGGTGAGTGGATGGGCGAGTGAGTGGGTGGGTGAGTTGCAGGGTTTCCACCTTTTCCACTGTAGACCAAACCCAGGCATATTTGTCAGCCCATGTCTATGATCAAAACTGCATGGTCCTGAAACCCGGCGCACTGGTGTGAATGCTGTATTGGCTGTGCATCACGAGATGCCGTGTAAGGTGAGGACGAGTTTAAAGGATCTTATTTAAATAGTGAAAAAAATCGTATTTTATTGCTGTACTTATATACATTTCCAACAAATGTCGTCTGGAAACAAATCCTACTCACGCTCCCTACTGTGCTGTGTAGAAGGGGCCGTTGCCCAAAACGTCGCCTACCTTATATCCCTTTTCAGGCTACACGGCGTTATTTCCAAAATTATTGGATGTTCGCTCTTTTTTTCGCAAGCTTGAAACAATGTTTTTTCTTAAAATCAACCAATTTAATTCCCTAGTGGTGTTGAGTTATGGTGGTTCAATGCGAATGAGCCCAACTAAATAACAATAAATATACGACTGTAATGCCAGATTCGCTTACGCCATGTGATATTCAATTACATGCTGTGCTCTCGAGTGTGGAAATGGCCATCGTGGTGAGATTTTAGTTACGTCTGTGTACAGTGTCTCGGTTCAGAAGTTCAACATACACAACGTACGTTGAACTTCTTTCGCACCGTACGTAACCAACCGTGCTAATCGGCGGTGCGGGGGAAGGACATCAATCGAAACACAAAAAGCAGTTAGAAAGGAATGAGTTTTCAACCGAGATTATTTAAAAGTGCATAACTCCAGTGTCTTCCTAATATCGGAAGGAAGAGCGTTCCAGATGGCCGCAGAAACGCGTTTGAAAGGGCGACTATGTGTATGAGTGTGTGTGCTTGCTGGCCTTCATAGGTGCTACTCGCTAAACAGCACTTGCAGGCTATAGGCGGAACCTTTGTCGGCATATATGTATGAATGTTCAACTTCGTTGGCACTGTACGTAGCCAACCATGCCTATCGGAGGTGCGGGTGGAAGAACAACAACCTAAATACAAAAAGCACTTCTAATAAAATTGAGTTTTCAATTGAGAGGAATTAAAAGCGCACAGCTCCAGTGACTTCCGAATTGTCGCGACGCCTCCTGGGCGCCACAACGTCCACGAGCACGCCGTCACCTCCTCCTCCTCCGCTGCCTCCTCTTCCTCACTGCTGCTGCTGCTGGCACCACAACTCACAACAGAAACGCGATATTAACTAAAAGATAATCAATGGCAACAAAACAACACATTTGTATAATAGAAAACCTCTCTCACGAACAAAAACACACATCGACGAATGTGTGGTGGTTTTTTTTGGTCCGTCCTGTCCTGTTTTTTTTTTTCCCTGGCTAAAGTAATACGCGTTTAATTATGAATAATGGGAAGTACGGGAGGTTTTCACAAATGACATGTGTGCAGGCCTCGCGGGAGAGTGCCAGCTAAAAGCCACTGGCAGCCACTCTAAAAGCCCACCGCATAATGACGGTTATTATTCTGCTATCGATGAAAAGTGCGAGCACGCGCTTTTCCTCCCACTCCGCCCTACAGAGTGCAAGAAATCGTGCGGGAATGCGCGGCAGAGGAACCCAAAGCGTGCAGGCGCGAACGTGGGAACGAGATTCGTACGGACAACGCTGCGCGGCTCGAAGGAGCATTCTCGTGCCAACACTGCGTTGGGCTCATTTGTTTTGTGGTCGTCCCAAACGGATACTGCTGAAGTGTCACGCGCGCTTGAGGGTACACACGACCGTAAGGAGTGTGGGATTTTATTTTGAATACATGGAACGCTAAACTGCACAAAGTGTGGCTCTGTGATGTAACGTTCTCCTGCGGTTCTAAATATCGACCTATTCGGCACAAGACGCACACTGAAGGGGATGAGCATCACAAGTCGGTCCCCCTATCTGCAGGGCTGGACACTCCGTGAGCCTTCTTTGGATACACAAGTGGCATTATTATTATTATTATCTAACGTTGTTATTACTACTACTATGCTTGTGTACCTTGGAAAGCCTCGATGAGTCTCCAGGCTTTTTCAGGAGGCTCCTACCGTGAGTGATCCCAATTGAGTAATATTCACATCACTTTTCAGCATTGGGACCATTGCCCAATACCCGTTACATTGCATGGTGTTTTTTGTATCAATGCAAGCAAAACCATGCAGGACAGGAGCAGAACATCCAAACTCCACGCAGTAAGGTGCCTGCATTGGGTATCAAACCCAGGAATTCTTGCTGGGAGGCACCACCTTGCCCCCCAATACAGTCACAAATGCATGCATAGAGCAGTCCCCCGACTTATGAACATCCGCACTTATGAACGAACTACTGTAAGATACTTAGTTTTTTTAATTAATCTTACTTGCGAACCGTAGCCGCGGAACAATTTACAGTGTTACGTGCAGATGTACAACATTTATTTTTATTTATGAGTTTAACAACGCTTCCCTTTTTTGTTGAACTGTGTTCAAACTTACGAACGGTTCTACTTACGAACGAATGTCTCAGGAACGGAATCCATTCGTAAGTCGGGGAACTGCCCGTATAATTACACAATGCTGTTTATCAGCAATACAAACAATGGGAAGTAAGCAAGGCGAGCTTGCGTTTGTTAAATGTGACGACAAATTTGTGCATAAAACCGACCCCGGGCCAAAATTGCATCGAGCTGCCGCGCTGAGATGCATTTGGCGTTGCGAGGTGATGCAGTGGGGTGACCGCTCAGATGTAGGTTTGGTTGCATCTTCACATGAAGAAGAAGAGCAGCGCTCGCTCGTCCTCGTGCAATTCGTGCGCGATGAGCCTGACGACCGAGACAGTCACCCGCGGTTGCTCTTGGCTGGCGACGCTTAGGACGGTGGAATTTGCTCAGCGTGGCATAGCGGACACGAGCGTTAGCCTGCCGGAGCCTCGGAGGGAATCGGAATGTGAATCGTCCTCACGGCTCCTCTGAGCGGCGGTGTCTGTCAGCTGTGATGAATGCGGCTGCGTTAGGAGAGACAAGCCAGAAAAGCAGTGCGCTGCTGCTATACCTCATTGAGATGATGATGATAACGACATACCTCATTGACAACAGCTTATTGTACGTGTCTCAGAGCAAAGTGTGTCATTTTTTCCCCCGAAGAGAACGGGTACGTATGTATTTTAGTCTGGCTGGAGTTGAACTGATTTGTTCGCCTCTGCTATGCTGTCCATTCCAAAATGTAGGAGTCAAAATGGGTCAAGGGCCTTCTCAATTGTGGCCCCCAAATTCTGGAGTTAGTTTCTCACTGATGTCAATACTCTAACCCTATGATCTTTATCTGCATTGAGGGAATTTGCTCCACGACTACTGCTGCCACGCTGTTTGTGAACGGAAGTTCAATATTCATTTTTTGGAGAAAAAAACTTCACTCGAAATAGGAAATGCAATTGTAATCCTTCCTGTTAAAAATTTAATTAAAAATTCGACGTCTGAGTTCCTCTCCCTAGTGGCACGCATGACGTGCTGATTGTGAACTACATGCCAGACTTGCATTGTACCAAGTTCTGATTGTTTATTATTATTTATTTTCCATGGTTATAACATTTTCCTGCTTTTGTTCTTTGCAGCCCTTGAAAACTCTTCCCGTGTAACGTGCTGGCTACCGTCATACCAGCCACTCTATTCAGCACCTGTAAACTCTTCCTGTGTAACGTGCTGGCTACCGTCGTACCAACCACTCTATTCACCACCTGTAAACTCTTCCCGTGTAGCGTGCTGACTACCGTCGTACCAGCCACTCTATTCAGCGCCTGTAAACTCTTCCTGTATAACGTGCTGGCTACCGTCGTACCAACCACTCTATGCAGCGCCTGTAAACTCTTCCTGTGTAACGTGCTGACTACCGTCGTACCAGCCACTCTATTCAGCGCCTGTAAACTCTTCCTGTGTAACGTGCTGGCTACCGTCGTACCAGCCACTCTATGCAGCACCTGTAAACTCTTCCTGTGTAACGTGCTGGCTACCGTCATACCAGCCACTCTATTCAGCGCCTGTAAACTCTTCCTGTGTAACGTGCTGGCTACCGTCGTACCAGCCACTCTATGCAGCACCTGTAAACTCTTCCTGTGTAACGTGCTGGCTACCGTCATACCAGCCACTCTATTCAGCGCCTGTAAACTCTTCCTGTGTAACGTGCTGGCTACCGTCGTACCAGCCACTCTATGCAGCACCTGTAAACTCTTCCTGTGTAACGTGCTGGCTACCGTCATACCAGCCACTCTATTCAGCACCTGTAAACTCTTCCTGTGTAACGTGCTGGCTACCGTCGTACCAACCACTCTATGCAGCGCCTGTAAACTCTTCCTGTGTAACGTGCTGACTACCGTCGTAGCAGCCACTCTATGCAGCACCTGTAAACTCTTCCTGTGTAACGTGCTGGCTACCGTCATACCAGCCACTCTATTCAGCGCCTGTAAACTCTTCCTGTGTAACGTGCTGGCTACCGTCGTACCAGCCACTCTATGCAGCACCTGTAAACTCTTCCTGTGTAACGTGCTGGCTACCGTCATACCAGCCACTCTATTCAGCACCTGTAAACTCTTCCTGTGTAACGTGCTGGCTACCGTCGTACCAACCACTCTATTCACCACCTGTAAACTCTTCCCGTGTAGCGTGCTGACTACCGTCGTACCAGCCACTCTATTCAGCGCCTGTAAACTCTTCCTGTGTAACGTGCTGGCTACCGTCGTACCAACCACTCTATGCAGCGCCTGTAAACTCTTCCTGTGTAACGTGCTGACTACCGTCGTACCAGCCACTCTATTCAGCGCCTGTAAACTCTTCCTGTGTAACGTGCTGGCTACCGTCGTACCAGCCACTCTATGCAGCACCTGTAAACTCTTCCTGTGTAACGTGCTGGCTACCGTCATACCAGCCACTCTATTCAGCGCCTGTAAACTCTTCCTGTGTAACGTGCTGGCTACCGTCGTACCAGCCACTCTATGCAGCACCTGTAAACTCTTCCTGTGTAACGTGCTGGCTACCGTCATACCAGCCACTCTATTCAGCGCCTGTAAACTCTTCCTGTGTAACGTGCTGGCTACCGTCGTACCAGCCACTCTATGCAGCACCTGTAAACTCTTCCTGTGTAACGTGCTGGCTACCGTCATACCAGCCACTCTATTCAGCACCTGTAAACTCTTCCTGTGTAACGTGCTGGCTACCGTCGTACCAACCACTCTATGCAGCGCCTGTAAACTCTTCCTGTGTAACGTGCTGACTACCGTCGTACCAGCCACTCTATTCAGCGCCTGTAAACTATTCCTGTGTAACGTGCTGGCTACCGTCGTACCAGCCACTCTATGCAGCACCTGTAAACTCTTCCTGTGTAACGTGCTGGCTACCGTCATACCAGACACTCTATTCAGCACCTGTAAACTCTTCCTGTGTAACGTGCTGACTACCGTCGTAGCAGCCACTCTATTCAGCGCCTGTAAACTCTTCCTGTGTAACGTGCTGGCTACCGTCGTACCAACCACTCTATGCAGCACCTGTAAACTCTTCCTGTGTAACGTGCTGGCTACCGTCGTACCAGCCACTCTATGCAGCGCCTGTAAACTCTTCCTGTGTAACGTGCTGGCTACCGTCATACCAGCCACTCTATTCAGCGCCTGTAAACTCTTCCTGTGTAACGTACTGGCTACCGTCGTACCAGCCACTCTATGCAGCACCTGTAAACTCTTCCTGTGTAACGTGCTGGCTACCGTCATACCAGCCACTCTATTCAGCGCCTGTAAACTCTTCCTTTGTAACGTGCTGGCTACCGTCGTACCAGCCACTCTATGCAGCACCTGTAAACTCTTCCTGTGTAACGTGCTGGCTACAGTCATACCAGCCACTCTATTCAGCACCTGTAAACTCTTCCTGTGTAACGTGCTGGCTACCGTCGTACCAACCACTCTATTCACCACCTGTAAACTCTTCCCGTGTAGCGTGCTGACTACCGTCGTACCAGCCACTCTATTCAGCGCCTGTAAACTCTTCCTGTGTAACGTGCTGGCTACCGTCGTACCAACCACTCTATGCAGCGCCTGTAAACTCTTCCTGTGTAACGTGCTGACTACCGTCGTACCAGCCACTCTATTCAGCGCCTGTAAACTCTTCGTGTGTAACGTGCTGGCTACCGTCGTACCAGCCACTCTATGCAGCACCTGTAAACTCTTCCTGTGTAACGTGCTGGCTACCGTCATACCAGCCACTCTATTCAGCACCTGTAAACTCTTCCTGTGTAACGTGCTGCCTACCGTCGTACCAGCCACTCTATTCAGCGCCTGTAAACTCTTCCTGTGTAACGTACTGGCTACCGTCGTACCAGCCACTCTATGCAGCGCCTGTTAACCCTCCCTTCAACCATTCCATCGGAAGCACTTCCACCTGGACAGCCGCAGATTGTTAGACGCGATGGCTACATTGTAAGTTATGCCTTACGCATCTCACAAGCTCAGCGCCTGGATCGTGATTCAATTAGGTAACCCCCTGCGGGGACTACCTGGGCAACACGGGAGAGTGGAGCAAAACCAAATGGCACACTCAACTTGGATTTCCCCTCGTCTGTCTACACCACTGCTGGGACATCAGAGGCCGGTGTTGTCTGCAGCAGTCCTGCCCACCCCACTCACCAACCCGTACTGACGAGCGTGGTGAGGTACGGTCAGGTAGCCCCCATGATCCGCATGGTGATCAATTACACGTTGCACGAATAGAGTAAGGATGCTATGTGCCTGCATGTGGAGTTGTATACTCAAACTTATTCTGAATTGAAATTTGTATTTGTATTGCCACTCGCCACCAGTCGCCTGTGAAATATACACATTGCCTGAGACTAGTACTTATACATTCTGGTGCCATGGAATAGACGTTATGTATACGGTATATATGCAAACATTTTCCACGTTTGACTTGGAAGGGTTACTTTGTGCCACGGTCGGTTCCCTCGTTGCCTGTGTGGCTCGCGCGATGTGCTGGCTGCTGAGCGAAACGCAAATTACTTTCCGCGTGAGCGAAATCACATTTACTGCAACCACTTAATGATCTAATGACCTCGCGTTAAACCGTCGGCTAGAAGCCGTTGCCAAGACCTCGTGGAAACTCCAAGCGATGAGCGTATGCACACAGCCTTCACGATCCCTGTGGATCCTCTGGGTGGCGAGATGTTAACTACCTCGCCCGGTATGCAGGAAGTCGTGGGTTCGATCTCGTCCCTGACGCCTGCTGTATATTTGGAGTTTGCCTGTCTCTCTCCCCATGGTCGCGTGGATTTTTTATGGGCCCTCCGGTTTTTCCCTCCACATTTAGAATCAACGTGCGTTTAGAGTATTTGACTGCTATCAATTTCCACATGATAAGCCACTTCATTAAGCTTTCATTTGTGATAACCAGGGCGTTTCTGAAAAAAATCTATATAGTTTAGTGGGCATTACCTGGTAAAATAAAAAAAACAATGGTTTCATCGTTTAGATCAACATGCCCTTCCACGCATCCACGCTCCACAGACAGAAATTTCCCCATATAGCTTGAAGGACTCCCGGACGCAAGTGTTGTTAGCGAGTACTTACGGTGACTAATACGGCCCCTCGAGGTGGTAGTGTGGCTAGCAACAAGCCCGACCTCCTTTGTCTCCCCAGTGATAATTAAGTTGATTTCGAGCGTGCGTTTTTTAGACTGGCATCCGTAGAGTTGGAGAGCCGAGGGGTCACTCGCCGCTGGTTGCATCGGTGACGAGGGCCGCTGTGTGAGTGCTGAATCCAGTGGTGGAAATGTTTACACAACGGGCACTCATCGGAGTCGACCTAGGGGAGGACCACGACTGTCTGATTCGATCTAGGGGAGAGACCAAGGACCGGTGCAAGAATTTGTCACCGATGTTGGCGGTGAGAAGTAATCGAACTCGGGTCGCCGGGTTCGTAGCGCAGTGCGCTAACGACTGCACCACCGCTCTCCTCACATCTGCACGCACACGCAAGCTCGCGCGATGCTACTTGCACACACACACACACAAGTAGACGCCTGCCCAGGTATAAACACAATTTTACAATTCACAGTCAAGCGGACAATTTTTTTGTTTAAATTGGTGCCCTAACTGCTGATTAAACATCATGAAAACCGTGAAGACAATGTAACTGGATGTATTCACTGTTCTCCTAAGGCAATGCCACACTTTTTATGCGTTATGTTAAAGTGGCGTCTTACAATCACGTCCGCCAAGACATGCATTGCATAGATACGATTTACTAAGATACATCGCATAGATACGATTTACTAAGATACATCATATAGATACAATTTACTAAGATACATCGCATAGATACAATTTACTAAGATACATCGCATAGATACAATTTACTAAGATACATCGCATAGATACGATTTACTAAGATACATCGCACAGATACGATTTACTAAGATACATCGCATAGATGCGATTTACTAAGATACATCTCATAGATACGATTTACTAAGATACATCGCATAGATACGATTTACTAAGATACATCGCACAGATATGATTTGCTAAGATACATCGCATAGATACGATTTGCTAAGATACATCTCATAGATACGATTTACTAAGATACATCGTATAGAAACGATTTACTAAGATACATCGTATAGAAACGATTTACTAAGATACATCGCATAGAAAGGATTTACTAAGATACATCGCATAGAAACGATTTGCTAAGATACATCGCGTAGATTTGAGTTATTAAGATACATCGCACAGATACGATTTGCTAAGATACATTGCATAGATACGATTTGCTAAGATACATTGCATAGAAACGATTTACTAAGATACATCGTATAGATTTGAGTTACTAAGATACATCTCATAGAAACGATTTGCTAAGATACATCGCATAGATACGATTTGCTAAGATACATTGCATAGAAACGATTTACTAAGATACATCTCATAGATACGATTTCCTAAGATACATCGCATAGAAACGATTTGCTAAGATACATCGCACAGATACGATTTACTAAGATACATCTCATAGATATGATTTGCTAAGATACATTGCATAGATACGATTTACTAAGATACATCGCATAGATATGATTTGCTAAGATACATCGCATAGATACAATTTGTGAGGATACATCACAGAGATATGATTTGCTAAGATACGTCGCATAGATACGATTTGCTAAGATACATCGCATAGATACGATTTGCTAAGATACATCGCATAGATTTGAGTTACTAAGATACATTGCATAGAAACAATTTCCTAAGAAACATCTCATAGATACGATTTACTAAGATACATCGCATAGATACGATTTGCTAAGATACATTGCATAGAAACGATTTACTAAGATACATCGCACAGATTTGAGTCATTAAGATACATCGCATAGATACGATTTACTGAGATACATCGCATAGATACAATTTGCGAGGATACATCGCAGAGGTATGATTTGCTAAGATACATCGCATAGATACGATTTACTAAGATACATCGTATAGAAATGATTTAGTAAGATACATCGCATAGATACGATTTGCTAAGATACATTGCATAGAAACGATTTACTAAGATACATCTCATAGATACGATTTACTAAGATACACTGCATAGATACGATTTGCTAAGATACATTGCATAGAAACGATTTACTAAGATACATTGCATAGATTTGAGTTACTAAGATACATCGCATAGATACGATTTGCTAAGATACATTGCACAGATACGATTTACTAAGGTACATCTCATAGATACGATTTCCTAAGATACATCGCATAGAAACGATTTGCTAAGATACATCGCACAGATACGATTTACTAAGATACATCTCATAGATACGATTTACCAAGATGCATCTCATAGATACGATTTGCTAAGATACATTGCATAGATACGATTTACTAAGATACATCGCATAGATACGATTTTCTAAGATACATCGCACAGATACGATTTGCGAGGATACATCGCACAGATATGATTTACTAAGATACATTGCACAGATATGATTTACTAAGATACATCGCATAGATATGATTTACTAGGATACATCGCATGGATACGATTTACTAAGATACATCGCATAGATACGATTTACTAAGATACATCGCATAGATACGATTTACTAAGATACATCGCATAGATACGATTTGCTAAGATACATCACGTAGATATGATTTGCGAGGATACATCACAGAGGTATGATTTGCTAAGATACATCGCATAGATACGATTTGCTAAGATACATCGCATAGATACGATTTGCTAAGATACATCGCATAGATTTGAGTTACTAAGATACATTGCATAGAAACGATTTACTAAGATACATCTCATAGATACGATTTACTAAGATACATCGCATAGATACGATTTGCTAAGATACATTTCATAGAAACGATTTACTAAGATACATCGCATAGATTTGAGTTACTAAGATACATCGCATAGATACGATTTGCTAAGCTACATCGCATAGATACGATTTGCGAGGATACATCGCAGAGGTATGATTTGCTAAGATACATCGCATAGATACGATTTACTAAGATTCATTGTATAGAAACAATTTACTAAGATACATCGCATAGAAACGATTTACTAAGATACATTGCATAGATTTGAGTTACTAAGATACATCGCATAGATACGATTTGCTAAGATACATCGCATAGATACGATTTGCGAGGATACATCACAGAGGTATGATTTGCTAAGATACATCACATAGATACGATTTACTAAGATGCATCGAAGATAACTTATTTACTAAGATACATCGCATAGAAACGATTGACTAAGATACATCGCATAGATTTGAGTTACTAAGATACATCGCATAGATACGATTTACTAAGATACATCACATAGATATGATTTGCTAAGATACATCGTATAGAAACGATTTACTAAGATACATCGCATAGATTTGATTTACTAAGATACATCTCATAGAAACGATTTGCTAAGATACATCGCATAGATACGATTTGCTAAGATACATTGCATAGAAACGATTTACTAAGACACATCTCATAGATACGATTTACTAAGATACATCGCATAGATACGATTTGCTAAGATACGTCACATAGAAACGATTTACTAAGATACATCGCATAGATTTGAGTTACTAAGATACATCTCATAGAAACGATTTACTAAGATACATCTCATAGATACGATTTACTAAGATACATCGCATAGATTGGAGTTACTAAGATACATCGCACAGATACGATTTGCTAAGATACATCACACAGATACGATTTACTAAGATACATCTCATAGATACGATTTGCGAGGATACATCGCAGAGATATGATTTGCTAAGATACATTGCATAGAAACGATTTACTAAGATACATCGCATAAATTTGAGTTACTAAGATACATCTCATAGAAACGATTTGCTAAGATACATCGCATAGATACGATTTACTAAGATACACCGCATAGATACGATTTGCTAAGATACATTGCATAGAAACGATTTACTAAGATACATCGCATAGATTTGAGTTACTAAGATACATCGCATAGATGCGATTTGCTAAGATACATCGCATAGATACGATTTACTAAGATACATCGCATAGATTTGAGTTACTAAGATACATCTCATAGATACGATATGCTAAGATACATCGCATAGATACGATTAGCTAAGATACATTGCATAGAAACGATTTACTAAGATACATCGCATAGATTTGAGTTACTAAGATACATCTCATAGATACAATTTGCTAAGATACATCGCATAGAAACGATTTGCTAAGATACATCGCACAGATACGATTTACTAAGATACATCTCATAGATACGATTTGCTATGATACATTGCATGGATACGATTTACTAAGATACATCGCATAGATACGACATACTAAGATACATCGCATAGATTTTAGTTACTAAGATACATCTCATAGAAACGATTTACTAAGATACATCTCATAGATACGATTTACTAACATACATCGCATAGAAACGATTTACTAAGATACATTGCATAGATTTGAGTTACTAAGATACATCGCATAGATACGATTTGCTAAGATACATCGCATAGATACGATTTGCGAGGATACATCACAGAGGTATGATTTGCTAAGATACATCACATAAATACGATTTACTAAGATACATCGAAGATAAATTATTTACTAAGATACATCGCATAGATTTGAGTTACTAAGATACATCTCATAGAAACGATTTGCTAAGATACATCGCATAGATACGATTTGCGAGGATACATCGCAGAGATATGATTTGCTAAGATACATTGCATAGAAACGATTTACTAAGATACATCGCATAGATTTGAGTTACTAAGATACATCTCATAGAAACGATTTGCTAAGATACATCGCATAGATACGATTTGCTAAGATGCATTGCATAGAAACGATTTACTAAGATACATCTCATAGATATGATTTACTAAGATACACCGCATAGATACGATTTGCTATGATACATTGCATAGAAACGATTTACTAAGATACATCGCATAGATTTGAGTTACTAAGATACATCTCATAGATACGATTTGCTAAGATACATCACATAGATACGATTTGCTAAGATACATTGCATAGAAACGATTTACTAAGATACATCGCATAAATTTGAGTTACTAAGATACATCTCATAGATAAAATTTGCTAAGATACATCGCATAGAAACGATTTGCTAAGATACATCGCACAGATACGATTTACTAAGATACATCTCATAGATACGATTTGCTAAGATACATTGCATAGATACGATTTACTAAGATACATCGCATAGAAACGATTTGCTAAGATACATCACATAGATACGATTTGCTAAGATACATCGCATAGATACGATTTGCTAAGATACATCGCATAGATACGACATACTAAGATACATCGCATAGATTTGAGTTACTAAGATACATCTCATAGAAGCGATTTACTAAGATACATCTCATAGATACGATTTACTAAGATACATCGCATAGAAACGATTTACTAAGATACATCGCATAAATTTGAGTTACTAAGATACATCTCATAGATACAATTTGCTAAGATACATCGCATAGAAACGATTTGCTAAGATACATCGCACAGATACGATTTACTAAGATACATCTCATAGATACGATTTGCTAAGATACATTGCATAGATACGATTTACTAAGATACATCGCATAGAAACGATTTGCTAAGATACATCACATAGATACGATTTGCTAAGATACATCGCATAGATACGATTTGCTAAGATACATCGCATAGATACGACTTGCTAAGATACATCGCATAGATACGACATACTAAGATACATTGCATAGATTTGAGTTACTAAGATACATCTCATAGAAACGATTTACTAAGATACATCTCATAGATACGATTTACTAAGATACATCGCATAGATTTGAGTTACTAAGATACATCGCACAGATACGATTTGCTAAGATACATCACACAGATACGATTTACTAAGATACATCTCATAGATACGATTTGCGAGGATACATCGCAGAGATATGATTTGCTAAGATACATTGCATAGAAACGATTTACTAAGATACATCGCATAGATTTGAGTTACTAAGATACATCTCATAGATACGATTTGCTAAGATACATCGCATAGATACGATTTGCTAAGATACATTGCATAGAAACGATTTACTAAGATACATCGTGTAAATTTGAGTTACTAAGATACATCGCACAGATACGATTTACTAAGATACATCTCATAGATACGATTTGCTAAGATACATTGCATAGATACGATTTACTAAGATACATCGCATAGAAACGATTTGGTAAGATACATCACATAGATACGATTTGCTAAGATACATCGCATAGATACGATTTGCTAAGATACATCGCATAGATATGACATACTAAGATACATCGCATCGATTTGAGTTACTAAGATACATCTCATAGAAACGATTTACTAAGATACATCTCATATATACGATTTACTAAGATACATCGCATAGATACGATTTGCGAGGATACATCGCAGAGATATGATTTGCTAAGATACATTGCATAGAAACGATTTACTAAGATACCTCGCATAGATTTGAGTTACTAAGATACATCTCATAGAAACGATTTGCTAAGATACATCGCATAGATACGATTTGCGAGGATACATCGCAGAGATATGATTTGCTAAGATACATTGCATAGAAACGATTTACTAAGATACATCGCATAGATTTGAGTTACTAAGATACATCTCATAGATACGATTTGCTAAGATACATCGCATAGATACGATTTGCTAAGATACATTGCATAGAAACGATTTACTAAGATACATCGCACAGATACGATTTACTAAGATACATCTCATAGATACGATTTGCTAAGATACATTGCATAGATACGATTTACTAAGATACATCGCATAGAAACGATTTGGTAAGATACATCACATAGATACGATTTGCTAAGATACATCGCATAGATACGATTTGCTAAGATACATCGCATAGATACGACATACTAAGATACATCGCATAGATTTGAGTTACTAAGATACATCTCATAGAAACGATTTACTAAGATACATCTCATATATACGATTTACTAAGATACATCGCATAGATACGATTTGCGAGGATACATCGCAGAGATATGATTTGCTAAGATACATTGCATAGAAACGATTTACTAAGATACATCGCATAGATTTGAGTTACTAAGATACATCTCATAGAAACGATTTGCTAAGATACATCGCATAGATACGATTTGCGAGGATACATCGCAGAGATATGATTTGCTAAGATACATTGCATAGAAACGATTTACTAAGATACATCGCATAGATTTGAGTTACTAAGATACATCTCATAGAAACGATTTGCTAAGATACATCGTATAGATACGATTTGCTAAGATACATTGCATAGAAACGATTTACTAAGATACATCTCATAGATACGATTTACTAAGATACACCGCATAGATACGATTTGCTAAGATACATTGCATAGAAACGATGTACTAAGATACATCGCATAGATTTGAGTTTCTAAGATACATCGCATAGATGCGATTTGCTAAGATACATCGTATAGAAACGATTTACTAAGATACATCGCATAGAAACGATTTACTAAGATACATCGCATAGATTTGAGTTACTAAGATACATCTCATAGATACGATTTGCTAAGATACATCGCATAGATACGATTTGCTAAGATACATTGCATAGAAACGATTTACTAAGATACATCGCATAGATTTGACTTACTAAGATACATCTCATAGATACAATTTGCTAAGATACATCGCATAGAAACGATTTGCTAAGATACATCGCACAGATACGATTTACTAAGATACATCACACAGATACGATTTACTAAGATACATCTCATAGATACGATTTGCGAGGATACATCGCAGAGATATGATTTGCTAAGATACATTGCATAGAAACGATTTACTAAGATACATCGCATAGATTTGAGTTACTAAGATACATCTCATAGAAACGATTTGCTAAGATACATCGCATAGATACGATTTGCGAGGATACATTGCATAGAACGATTTACTAAGATACATCTCATAGATACGATTTACTAAGATACACCGCATAGATACGATTTGCTAAGATACATTGCATAGAAACGATTTACTAAGATACATCGCATAGATTTGAGTTTCTAAGATACATCGCATAGATGCGATTTTCTAAGATACATCGCATAGATACGATTTACTAAGATACATCGTATAGAAACGATTTACTAAGATACATCGCATAGAAACGATTTACTAAGATACATCGCATAGATTTGAGTTACTAAGATACATCTCATAGATGCGATTTGCTAAGATACATCGCATAGATACGATTTGCTAAGATACATTGCATAGAAACGATTTACTAAGATACATCGCATAGATTTGAGTTACTTAGATACATCTCATAGATACAATTTGCTAAGATACATCGCATAGAAACGATTTGCTAAGATACATCGCACAGATACGATTTACGAAGATACATCTCATAGATACGATTTGCTAAGATACATTGCATAGATACGATTTACTAAGATACATCGCATAGAAACGATTTGCTAAGATACATCACATAGATACGATTTGCTAAGATACATCACATAGATACGGTTTGCTAAGATACATCGCATAGATACGACATACTAAGATACATCGCATAGATACGATTTGCGAGGATACATCGCACAGATACGATTTGCGAGGATACATCGCAGAGGTATGATTTCCTGAGATTGATCGCATGGATACGATCCTGCTAAGTGCCAAGGCAATGAAGCCTGCTCAACGACGTTCAGTGCTGAGTTAGCGATCGGCGCCTTTGCGTCTGGCCGCGCAATCTGGAAAACGGCCGATGACATTTGAGGCCAATTTTTTACAGTGATGGGTTCAGCCAAAAAAAATAGTCTAAAGATGTTGAGAAGCTGCCTCTTTAATATACAGCGCATGTTCTTGTCCATGGGGCTGACAAATTCCTTACGGCGCTGTACTCAGGAGCGCTGGTGTCCCCTGTCCATTCAGTACGCTCACACGTGATGCATGCGTGGGTAAAACCGCTCGCTAGTAGCTCTCGTACGCAGAGAGCTCGGCGAGAGTTAAGCTTTGTGGCTGCTCTTCCATACACCTGCGATTCCTCTGTTGCGTTGATTCACAGAGTTGATTCACAATCAAAGTCTATTCATCGTTCGTCTTATTTATGTCTGTTCACCGCAGATGAGCTAATGATTATTCTGTGTTGCCCGTTTTATCTCTCTGTGTCGAACTCGGCGGCCGTATCTTAAAGAAGACGATCCTTGGGCAGTTCGACAGCATTGGTTAAAGCGAACCAGGTTCTGCAGGTTCGGCTCAATGGGCTTTACTCGTGAAATCAACTTCTGAACTTCTGATGTCGCAACCAGTCCCGAGATTTCTTGAGTTTTACCAATGCTGTTGGAATTATGCACCCCTCAGAAGGCCGTGGGGCTGATGGGTTGTGTCAAAAATAAATTTATATTTTTAAACTATTAAGCTATTTTTATTTTACCAGGCAAAGCCCACTGAGCTATGCATATTATTTTTCAGAATCCACTTGGCCACAAATGATAGCTCAACAAAGTGGCTTATGTGGAAATTTAGTGCAGGTAAACTTCTAAATGCGTGTTTCTAAATGTGTAGGGAAAATCCGGAGGTCCCAGAGAGGTGCTTATTTTAGATATGCACATTTAAATCACGTGGCATTCATACACCTTTAAGTTCCATGTCATCGGGTGTATTGTCCCGTTCCAAACGGAGAGTGAGGCGTCATTCCATGATTACAATACATTTTATTTCTGTGTAAACATTTAGTGAACAATTCCGCTCCTGCTTCTTTCGCGATTTCCACAGTCATGCCATCCGAATGAGAGAGCCGCACACATTAATCACTAAGATCGTTTTTCAGGAACGGAATCACAAAAAAGTGGAGGCTGACCAACCACGGAAGCCAGCAGAGTTTAGGAAAGGTTTCTCTACCATCGGCCACATGGATGCTGCCGATCATTAATCACCGCTACTCCGCACGGCTTTGGTCTGCCAAGAAAACTACGTAGTTCCGTCAACCGCTTCGGAACAGCAAACTGGTCACTGCTGTGCCCACACCTCCTCCACAAGTGGAGAAATAAAGACAACCCAAAGTGTGACTGCGGCCACCCGAACCAGACAATGGACCACCGTATCGCGAACAACTGCATCCAGACACCCTCTCTCCAGCGGACTGAGCAGCATTAATTAGTAGTTTTAAACAGATTACTCAGGACCCTTTAAAAACGGCTCCCAGACATCCTGCCTTCCGAAGCTGGGAAATCCCCAACAAGCCACGCCCAGCGTAATGCAACGGAAGCCAGTAACATCACCGACCGAGCCCCCTCCTCCCACCCCCATCACCTCCCGTCCAGCGGCACCACGTGGGAACAGAGGTGAACACTTGTTTTGTTTCTCCAAATATGTTCGTGTTCTTTACGATTCGTCATCGAACGGATAATCGCCAGGTTCATCGACAGCTTTGAATAATCGGATTATCGCCCGGATCGGATGGGACCGTTCCGTGGTGGCATTCATCGCACGCGTGCCGAATGGAACCTTCACTCGGCACTCCCCGTCGGAAAATCTGCCAAGATTTAGACCGGAATGATGCCGGATGCAGTGGAACAGGTAAACACGGACGCACACACCGGAAATTATGGCAATTAAGATGAAGATTAAAACGGTAATTCTGATCATAATTCTGAGCATCGTGTCACGTGTATTTTTGTCGAGAAAGCTTCAAGGCTCATATATATTCGGCTCAATTTGTGGAAAGTGGGCACCGGGTTCCCTGTTGCTGTTCCTCCACCGCTCGGTTACCCAGGAAAGTCTCGGAGAGTCTCAAGACTCGCTTTTAGGAGGGCGCTGCTTAGTCGGTGCAGGAGGGGACGATGCTGCTGCTGCTGTGTGTAATGCCATCTGAATACATGCATCTTAGATCATTTTGCAGCATTGCGATGTTTGCCCAATCGCAGTGGCATTGAATGTGATTTCTCTCTCTCTCTGCTTCTCTTTGGGAAGGAAACCAAAAAAATCCGAAGGACACCCTTGCAGAACAGGGGGGGGGAACATATGCACTCCAAACAAAGACAAAGACCCCCGTATAGCCTCATCAGACTGCTGGGGAAAGTGCTGTTAGTGAGTAGCATCTATGAAGGCCGACACGGCACAAGGGGGTGGGTGGCCAACACCACGTCCGGCCACCTTTGTCTCCCCAGTGGCGATGTTTACACATCGTAACAGGTACTCATTAGAGGCTGAGTCGACCTAAGGAAGGCCCAGGACCGGTTCAGCTAATTGTCATTGGTGTTGGCCGTCGGTGGGAATTCGTAGCGCAGCGTGATGACCGTTGCACTACGTCTCCCCACACACTCCACACAGTGGCACCCAAGTCAGGAGTTGAACCCACGTGATCTCGCCGTGAGGGGACAAATGTTACCACTCTGCCACCTTATGGGAGCAGAGGTTTGGGATGTCTGGGCAAGCGTGGAGAAGGGCGACCTCCCGAGACCGCCATTGCAGTGGTTGGTGTACTTCCCTATGGTGGCGAGATGTTAGCTACCTCGCCGGTATACAGGAGGTCGTGGGTTTGATCCCGACCCTGACGCCTGCTGCTGTATAGTTTGAGTTTGCATCTTTGTCTCGCCGTGGTCGCGTGGATTTTTCCCTGGATCATCCGGTTTTTCCCCCCACGTATTGAATCAATATACGTTTAGAGTATTTGACTGCAATACATTCCCACATGTCAAGTGGCTTCGTTGAGCTGTCGTTTTTGGACAGGTCGCTTCTGAAAAAGAGTTGTATAACTCAGTGCGCATTAGCTGGTAAAATAAATAATATATAGTATAGTTGAATTTACCGGAGATCGATGACCGGCCAAGGATATCACCAGTGACGTCTGAACATGTCCTAAGTCTCCGTTTCACCACCCTGCACTGACCAGCACGGTGAAGTGTGGTCAACCAATCCTCACGACCGCATATTCAATTCATCGGAACGCCTTCATCCAGCAGTCGATTGACAAGGGGTCTAGACATTGCAGTTACTGCTTTTGAAAATGCCCAATCCGTTCCACGCGATTTTGTTTTTGTGCAATGCCCTGTGGGAGTGTTGACATCAGATAGCCCAACAACATCCCTGCTGCTCAACCTGCAGAGCTCTGTTTGAACATCGCCACGCCAGAGATCATCTCAGAATCAGAACCTCTATTTATACTGCAGGACGAATCCGATGAGCTATAAAGCTCTTTTTCACAGATGTCCAGTCGAGGCGGGTCAGAACGTTACAACAACAATCAGTACAAAAACACGATAGGAGTGCAAGTACAAAAAAGTAAACAAATCACCGAAAATCATACGAATAAAACTAAACCATCCCCATCCTACCAGGCAAAGCCCACTGAGCTATGAATTTGTTTTTCAAAAGCGACCTGGCCACAAATGATTGCTCAACAAAGTGGCTCATCATTTGGACATTTATCGCAGCAATATTAATCTAAAGAATCTAAATGCATCTTCTTTGGTTCTTTCGGTAAAGTCACGTAGAATGAGAATAACCTGAAGAAGGCCACTTGTGTTATGGCCGAAACGTCGTGATAATTTTATTGTTTTATTTTATTATTTTATTCTCATTCTACGTGACTTTACCGAAAGAACCAAAGAAGATGAATCCTTGCAGTCACGAAAGCTTTAAATCGAAATCTCAATGCATGTTTATAAATGTGGAGGCAAAACCCGGAAGACCCGGAGAAAAATCCACGTGACCACAGAGCGAACATGCAAACTCCAAATATACAGGCGTCAGGGTCGTGATCGGGATCGACCCCTCGACCTTCCTGTATCCCAAGAGGGGTAGTTAACATGACACCGCCACCAGGCTCAATCACCTCCAAGAGGCACAGCGAGCTGCTCACGAGCAGAAGGATTCAAGTTCAAATCCTGGTAAGAGGGTTGATTCAGCCCATCATCCCTCTGGAGGAGAAGTTAATGGTGGTCATCCTATGGATAGATTCTCCGCTGCTATAGGAATGTGGAATTTCCACTACAGGCTAGGGGCTATAAACGGAAGATGAGCACCGCCTCAATTGTCATTGGAGCAAGAGATCACTCGCTGGCTCGCAGCCTCACTCTCTCGCTCACTCACAGCCTTACTCACTCACTCACAGCCTTACTCACTCACAGTCTTACTCACTCACTCACAGCTTCCATCGCTCACTCACAGCCTCACTCGCTCACTCACTCGCTCACTGCCTCGCTCACTCGCAACCTCGCTCACTCCCTTACAGCCTTGTCGCCGGCAATCCAGCTCGTCGGGCGAGCTGGATTGCCGGTGACTGCGCGCGGAGCGGCGTGCGTTGCGCGATGGGGAGGCGGATTTTACCCGTAGGTGAGCCGAATTAATTGATGCGATCGCACGCGGCTTCCCACGCATTCAATTAGAGGAGGGGGCGGCGGGCGGCAGGGGGGGCGGACACGGAGCAGCGTGTCTCACAATCGAGTTAATAAAGCCAATAAATCAAATCAGCCGGAGCCCGCCGTAGCTAGGGCGCGCCGCTCGCGGGTGCCTGCGAGGGCACGGGAGGGGGGCCGCAACTCGTCCGTGCCAACCCAGAGGTGGCGTCGCTTTGGCGATTCCGAGGAACCAAGACCACGGCGATGGTCCTCGCCACCAACTCGAGTCCCGACTCCCCCTTTCTGGGGATCGAGCTGCTTGCTGCTTCTGCTGTCACCATCCTAGAATCTCAACCGCCCAGATCCGGAATATCGGTGCTGGATACAGCAGCCACATTTGCAACGTGATTTGTTACTTCGATCCTTTCCCTCCCCCCGTGTATTGATAGGTCAATTTAAGTGTGCAAATGTATTGAGGGACTGCTGTGTTTTTGTTATCTTGGTGTGGTCTGGGACTGTTGTTGTTGTTGTTGTTGTTTTCCTGCCTTGTCCAAGATTACATTTAGTGGTGAAAACTCGGCAGAAATGAATATACTTATGCAATTTGTGCGCATATATGTTTTGTGACTTGCTTACCTTTCTTATACGTTGCAATCTTATCGGTTTTTGTAATGTTGTTGTAACTTGCTGAACCGCCCCAACAGGACATCTGTGAAAAAAAGCTTCATAGCTCATCGGATTCCTCCTGTAGCCTAAATAAAGACTGATTGTGAACCCTGGCGAACAGAGTGGAGTCACGCGGATGTCCAGAACATACCTCTCATCAGAGACTCATAAACATCACCCCACACCTCCTTACCCGTACGGCACGGCCGACAACTCCGACGCAGGTGACCAACGCTGCCCACGCCGTCCCAGCTCCGAGATGCGCGACACGGTAGCGACTGTGGCACACGAGGGGGTGGGTGGTAAGCACCGTGCCCGGCCGCCTTTGTCTCCAAAGTGGCGATGTTTTTACACAACGCACCAAGCACTAATTTGAGGCTCAGTGGACCTAGATCGACACACGAGACAAAGGTAAAGATCCCCCATATATCTTTAACAGACGATTGGGGTAAGTTAGCAAGTTGGCAAGCACCTTACGAAGGCTGACACAACACACGGTGGGGGTGCGTGGCCAGTACCACGCCCGTCCGCCTTTGTCTCCCTATTGGTGGTGTTGACACACCGCATCAGGTAGTCATTTGAGGCTGAGTCGACCTCGGAGAGGCCCCCGTATCGGTTCAGATAATCGTCACCGGCGTTGGTGGCCGTGAGCGGGAATCGAACTCGGGCAACGGGGGGTTCCGTAGCGCAACGCTGCCGCTACCCCCGTGGTAAAATGCAACGCGCGGCACCGGGAAGATCACGATGAGCTTCGAGTAGCGATTGAAGACAGCTGGCGGGTATGTGTTGGGGAGACTGCCATACGCCTCCCCGTTCTCCTGTGACCCCCTGTTCTCCGAGTCTCCCCCCCTCACGGCTGCCCCTCGTGGCATGATTTAAATGTCTATACTAACCACCTTACAAATACACCGCTGTGCCCTTCTCGTACCCGCCAACCACGAGCTGTGCAGTGGCGAGAGTACCCACGCGGGCAGAATACACAGGACACCACAACGCACAGGCTCACCACACCATGCACCCCCCCCCCCCCCGCACTCACAGAGTCAACACGACAAGGTCTATCCTATCTCCCGGCGGTTTTGGGCTCAATTTGCCTGGTCTCTCCCGACTCACTCTCCCTACGGGATTTTCTCCTCGGACTTACCTCTCCACTCCGTACTTACGCTCCGATCTCGAGGTGTAGGAAGTCGCTGAAAGGCGAGGCTGCACGTGGCTTTTGCGGGGGCTGGACCTGGCTGCTCTGCGACCCATCTCATGGACGTTCGAGTAGCAGGGGACGATCACTCCTCTGTCCCTCACTCCAAAAGACCCCGCGCAAAAGAGAGCTTGCTTCTCATTTTCGTCCCTTTTTATGCCCCTACTTCAAAGCCCACATGCCGCCGATCCGCTGGCCTCTCATCCAATCAGGAGCCTCGGATTTCCCGCTCTCTGCCAATCAGGTCAGCCCCCTCTCCGACGCCCGCCCCTCATTGTTTAACCAAGTGCACCACCGACAACTTCTGGGCTACCGCCCCACCCCCCACCTGCCTGCCGATCCGCGTGTGCCTTGGGTGTTTCCTCACTGCGGTTCTCAGTAGTTCGCCGTGGCTGTGCAATTTTAAGTTAATCCACGGCGCCGCAGTGTCATTCGGCCTGGGGGGGTGGTCTGCCAATTCCCTGGCCCTGAGAAACTGTGGGGCAGGTGACCCCCCCCACGAGGCCCTACGTGAGTGCATGTGCGTGTTCATGTGGGGGGTCGTGGGGGAAGCGCTGTGACGGAGGCCGGGTGGCTTCTCTGCTGCAGCACCCCCGCCGCAGGCACGGCACCCACGGAGCGGCTTTGCTGTCTACCACATAGCCCCCTGAGGTGCCAGTCCACGTTCCGGGTTGACTGGAGCACCTCGCCTGGGTTGCCCCCACGAGGTAGCGTCGCGGGGTCCGTGGGACTCGCCCAGCCCTCATGGCCGACCTGGGGGGTGGTGGCTCCGTCTCCCGGGGTTCCAGCGGCGGTCACCTCCTCCACTCCAATGGTCCTCCTCGGCCCTCGGCACCTGCGGGCTGGGGGACGAACTCAGAGGCGGCAGGGTTTAAGGGTCGTCGTCCCCGTCCCCCCCGGCCCGGGCCGCGACCTGTCGGGGCCCGGGGCCCCGTGGGGCCCATATACCGTGCGAGGCCCCCGAGTATGGGGGGTGTGGGGACCCCTGGATTTCGGGGTACTCGAACGGCTGGGTTCCCTCCCGCTGGAGCTGCTCTCCATGGTTTTAGTCGGCGGACGTTGACCACCATCTCCTGGCCCATTTCTCCTCGCTGAATCAGCACCATCCAGGGGGAGATCTGTCGTCCCACGGTCCAGGGTCCCCGCCAGTAAGTGGTCAGTTTCCCTACCTGTCCAGCCCCGACGCGAGGAGTGTGTAGCCACACTTTAGAGCCCACCGAGTAGAAGGAGGGCTCAATACGGGGTTGGGCGCTCTGCTCTTGCCGCTGGTGCGCGGCCTCTCCTTGCGGGTAGGCCCGGCCCCGGGCCCCTCGCAGAGTCTCCATCAGGTGTTCCACGGGGCGGCTCCCCTTCTCCCATTGCGGCGGGGGGACACCGAACAGCAGATCTGCGGGTAGACGAGACTCACGGCCAAACATCATTAGGAACGGGGTCTGTCCCGTAGACGTGTGTACCGTGGTGGTGTAGGCGAACAGGGCGTAGGGGAGGTGTTCGTCCCAGTCCTGCTGATTTGCGGCCGCCATGCATTTGAGCTTCCCGGCTAGAGTCTGGTTCATCTGCTCCACCATCCCATTTGGCTGGGGGTGATACGCCGTGGTTCGGTCCTTCTGGATTCCGAACTCGCGGCACAGCGCCTGGAACAGCTCGGCCTCGAACTCACTACCTTGGTCGGTAATGACCCGTTCGGAGATCCCGTGCTTAAGTACGTAGTGCTCCACGAAGGCTCGGGCTACCACGAGGGCCATCTTATCGGGGATGGCCACCGATACGGGATAGCGTGTGAAGTACTCTACCGCTATGAGAATATATCGGTTGCCCTGGTGGGATCGCGGGAATGGCCCCTGCAGGTCGATCCCAACCAGCTGGTTCGTTCGACTGACACGGAACGGTCTCAGGGGTACCTGATATTGTGCCGGTTTCGGCCCACATTGCTGACACGCGCGGCAGCCCTGTACCCAGGCGGCCACGTCTTGTGCCAATTTGGGCCAGAGATACTGGCGACGCAGGGTCTCCCGAGTGCGCCGTTCCCCGTCATGGCCCCCGAGCGGGTGGTCGTGCACCAGCCTCAGCAGCTGGGGTCGCACCTGGGCGGGAACACAGATGCACTCTGGCTGGCCGGCTTCGGTTAGCTCTCGTTTCACCCCGTTCTGCACGCACAACCGGGTATACAAACCACTCCAGGGTCCCGGTAGGGCGCTCTTCTTCTCTCTTAGGGCCGCTGCCACCGCCGCCAGGTCTGGGTCCCGCTGCTGGGTCTGTCTCAGCTGCTTGTCGTCCAGGCCTGGGAAGGCACAGCCGACGTCCCCTTGGATCCGCCCGGTCAGGGTGGGGTGGTCCGTCGGGTCCCCTGCTCCTCCCCCAGGGGTCTCTGTGGTGCATACCGTACTCTCTCTCGGGGGAGGGGTTTTAGTTTCAGCACGCTTCTGGGGGCCCGCCGCTTGTCGGCAACGTCTCCCCGTGAAGCACGGGCAGGCTTCCTCCGCTCTCGTCTCGGCGCACACCGCGGGCCGCCTCGACAAGGCTTCCGCGTTTGCGTGCGTCCGCCCCGCTCGGTACTCGATCTGCAGGTTGTACTCCTTCAAATGCGCCAACCATCGGGCCATCTGCCCCCGCGGTTCCTTGAGGAACTGTAGGGCATAATGGTCGGTGCATACCCGACATTTCCTGCGGTACAAATACGGCCGGAACTGTTTACACGCAAAGATCACGACATACAGTTCTTGACGGGTCATGCAATAGTTCAGCTCAGCCACGCTCAGGGTCCGACTGGCGTATGCGATGACCCGCTCCATCCCACCCTGCACCTGTGACAGCACCGCACCCAGCCCACTGCTGCAGGCGTTGGTGTCCAAAATAAAATCGGTGGTGAAATCGGGGAAAGCCAGGGTGGGGGTGTGGTGAGGTGGTCTTTGAGGGTGGTGAAGGCCGTCTGGCAGGTCTCCGTCCACTGATAGGGGTTCTTAGGGGATGTGAGTTGGGTGAGGGGGTGTGCAATCTCGCTGACGGTAATAGGTGGCGAGCCCCAAGAATGATCTGATCTCCATCAGGTTCCTTGGCCGTGGCCAATCCACTACGGCGCGTACCTTCTCCGGATCGGTGCGTACCCCTGCCTCGCTGACTCGGTGTCCGAGGTACCCCACCTCGCGCTGTGCAATGTAACACTTACGCAGCTTGAGCTTGAGATGGGCTGCTCGCAGTCGCTGGAATACCTCCCGCAGCCTGGACCAGTGCTCAGACAGAGATCTACTGAACACTATCACGTCGTCCAGGTAAATTAGGCACTGTTACCACTCCAAGCCCCGCATCACCAACTCCATCAACTGTTGGAACGTCGCGGGCCCGTTAGTGAGTCTGAACGGAAGCACCCGAAACTCAAACAATCCCATCAGGGTGGTAAATGCGTTTTTTGGCCGATCCTCCTCCGCCATCTCCATCTGCCAGTACCCGGACGCCAGATCGAGGTTGGAAAAATACCGCAGTCCTGCGAGGCTGTCAAAGGTGTCATCGATGCATGGGATGGGGAAGGCGTCGCCGAGTGTGACTGCGTTCAACTTTCGGTAATCAACACAGAATCGGGTCGACCCATCCTTTTTCGTCACTAGTACCACCGGGGCAGACCAGGGGCTCGCTGAGGGCTGGATTATGTTATCGCGGAGCATATCCACGACTGCCTCTTTAATCTGGCCCCGTTCAGGTGCACCCACTCGGTATGTGGGGATTTTAATGGGTTGGGCGGCACCGGTGTCAATTTGGTGCTTCACAAGATCTGTCCAACCCAGGTCCGAGTTGTGTTCACTGAACACGTCGGCATACTCCCGCAGTAACCCGCGCAGCTGATCGGCCTCCCTCTTAGGTTACTCCGCCAAGGGTACGTGTAACGCGTCAAGCAGGGGGACGGCCTCGGCTCGGGGAGTCGGGCCGACTCGCCAGGCTAGGTCCTGGTTGTCCTCGGGGCGACCGGGGTTCTCAGCCCAGAGTGCAAACACCGAGTCGTCAGAGTGGCGCGCATGCAGGGGGTGTATGGTGGCTACCGGAGTGCGTCGTCATAGCATTGCCGGGGTACTGTGTGGGTTAAACACCCGCATAAACAGTCGGCTCCCATCTGCGTTGACCAGCGTGGCTGATCCCACAACCCCGTACCATGCCGCCAACTCCGGTGGTCGGTGTGTGGGATTGGTGGAGGTTGTTGCCACTGGCACCAGCATCTCGGCGAGCGGTCCGATGGTGACGGCCGACACCAGTGTAGCGGCCATGGGTGTGAAGCGAGGGCGATTCGGCTCTTGTCCCAGGAACGGAATCCGCTCCCCGCTGCCTTGCACCATGGCGCATCGCTGGTGGGGCTGCACGTTGAGCCCCAGTTTCTCCAGGAGGTCTGTACCTGCGATACACTCATGGCACAACACACTCGAGACATAGAATTCCTGGGTGCACACCTGGTGTCCGAGACGGACCTCGAGGGAGACTCTTCCCAGCAACCCCATCTCGGCTCCACTCGCCATGTGCAGCGCGCGATCCGGGGCCTGCAGGCGGGTCACATCAACCCCGAGCACGCTGCAGTGTGTGGCGCTCACGAGTGAGGCCACCGCCCCCGTGTCCAGCAAAATTCGGGTGTGCTGCCTGTTCACCTGCCCTTCTACCAGTTACGTGGCCCCCGTGATTCCCGCCACCAGCTCCTGCAGCCAGTCGCTTGTCCTCACCGCGTCCTTGGGTGTTGTGGTCGGAACCTGTGTGGAGGTCACTCGCTCACCATTATTACTATCGTCATTGTATGTTGGGACCACGTCGATTGCACCCCTAGATGGTCCACTCTCTAGGGGGCGTTGGCATTTAATCCTGGCGCGTTTCTATTGCGGGCGATCTGAGGGCAGTCTCTCATGAGATGCCCTCGACGGTCGCACAGGTAGCATGCCCGGGGGGCGGTCCCATAGGAGGTCCCCTGCCCATCCCTTCACCCCCTTCCAGTACGCAGCTGTCCAAGGTCGGACTCTAACTGGGACACCCGCCCGGCTAGCCCCCCTACTGTGGAGCGTAGCTCACCCATCTCGAACTGGATGGTCTTCATATTTCTATTCACTTCCTCACGTACGTGGGTCACCCTGCCACCTACTTGGGTCACCCGGCTGGCTATACCCCTTATGCCCGTCTGTATCCCCGCTACCCAGCTCGGGGCTGTCTCGCGGGGTCCTGAGGGCTCTCTTGCCCGACCCCTTACCGTATTGGCGAGCCCCTCCTCCTCTGGGAACAGGCTCGCGATGGCACGCTCCCGTCCCAGCCCCCGAAGCTGCACGCGCTCACTGGCAAGCTCCTCGCACTCAAGCGCGCGCTTGATGAGGGTATTAAAGGGGAGGCTTGCGCTACCCACTTTGGGCTGCCACTACGCGGTGCGGGCTAAATACCGGAGGATTTTGTTGGCGGCCAGCTCGTCAATCACCTCTGTCGCGAACTCTGGACAGGCGATCCGTGTTAGCGATCGCACGTCTTCGGCGTAATCGCGAAAGTCCTCGCCGGGTTGGCGGCGGCGCGTCTCTAAGGCCACCTTAGCCTGTCTTACATTACGCGTGCCGAAGCGTAGGTCGAGTTGGTGCATCAACTCTTCTAACTGGGTTTGGGTGCTTGCAGGTAGCGCCTCCACAAAATCAGCTGCCCGCCCGTCTAGATTAATAGTGAGTTGTCGTGACGTCTACGCGGCCGTCCAACCATTAAGCTCTTTAGCCCCTATGATGGTGCGGCAAACGCTTTCCATGAAGGGGTCCCTGTGCCAAAAAACACATATCTTATTTTCGCGTGGAGTACCGCATCTCTCTCCCGTGGGGCAGTGGGGGTTTGTACCACTTCCTACACCAAATTGTTGGGGAGACTGCCCCCCGCCGCCCCGTTCTCCTGTGACCTCCTGTTCTCCGACTCTCCCCCCCTCACGGCTGCCCCTCGTGGCATGATTTAAATGTCTATACTAACCACTTTACAAATACACTGCTGTGCCCTTCTCGTACCCGCCAACCACGAGCTGTGCAGTGGCGAGAGTACCCACGCGGGCAGAATACACAGGACAACACAATGCACAGGCTCACCACACCATGCACCCCCCCCCCTCCGTACTCACAGAGACAACACGACACGGTTTAATGTCTACTAGCGATTTATTCTCTGTTTAATTAGAGTTAATCTACCCGTGTTAGTGTGGGTCAGCAGGGCAGGTCTATCCTATCTCCCAGCGGTTTTGGGCTCAATTTGCCTGGTCTCTCCCGACTCACTCCCCCTACGGGATTTTCTCCTTGGACTTACCTCTCCACTCCGTACTTACGCTCCGATCTCGAGGTGTAGGAAGTCACTGAAAGGCGAGGCTGCACGTGGCTTTTGCTGGGGCTGGACCTGGCTGCTCTGCGACCTGTCTCACGGACGTTCGAGTAGCAGGGGACGATCACTCCTCTGTCCCTCACTCCAAAAGACCCCGGGCAAAAGAGAGCTTGCTTCTCATTTTCGTCCCTTTTTATGCCCCTACTTCAAAGCCCACACGCGGCCGTTCTGCTGGCCTTTCATCCAATCAGGAGCCTCGGATTTCCCACTCTCTGCCAATCAGGTCAGCCCCCTCACCGACGCCCACCCCCATTGTTTAACCAAGTGCACCACCGACAACTTCTGGGCTACCGCCCCACCCCCACCTGCCTGCCGATCCGCGTGTGTCTTGGGTGTTTCCTCACTGCGGTTCTCAGTTGTTCGCCGTGGCCGTGCAATTTTAAGTTAATCCACGGCGCCGCAGTGTCATTCGGCCTGGGGGGGTGTCTGCCAATTCCCTGGCCCTGAGAAACCGTGGGGCACCCCCACAAGGGGGGCCCTCGGGTAAAAACTCAGGGGCAGGTGACCTCCCCCACGAGGCCCTACGTGAGTGCATGTGCGTGTTCACGTGAGGGGTGGTGGGGGAAGCGCCGTGACGGAAGCCGGGTGGCTTCTCTGCTGCACCACCCCCGCCGCAGGCACGGCTCCCACGGAGCGGCTTCGCTGTCTTGGCACCACAGATGACCGCCGCTCACGAGGTGCGTGCTGACACGCTGCACGGTTGAAGGGCAGCGCCTGGGAGCCGGGGGCTGCGTGCCCTCAAACCGCCGCGCTCCCGTGAACGGTGGCCACGCTGAAGGCCGGGAGGGGGGGTCAGTGCTGAAGGCCGGGAGGGGGGGGTCAGTGCTGAAGGCCGGGAGGGGGGGGTCAGTGCTGAAGGCCGGGAGGGGGGGTCAGTGCTGAAGGCCAAGGGGGGGGGGGTCAATGCCGCCACCTCAGGACGCTCGTTTCCAATTTGTCTCTGCGCCCGCCCCCACGTGTTAGCACGCTGCCTCCCGCCCCACGTGTTAGCACGCTGCCTCCCGCCCCACGTGTTAGCACGCCGCCTCCTGCCCCACGTGTTAGCACGCCGCCTCCTGCCCCACGTGTTAGCACGCCGCCTCCTGCCCCACGTGTTAGCACGCCGCCTCCTGCCCCACGTGTTAGCACGCCGCCTCCTGCCCCACGTGTTAGCACGCCGCCTCCTGCCCCACGTGTTAGCACGCTGCCTCCCGCCCCACGTGTTAGCACGCTGCCTCCCGCCCCACGTGTTAGCACGCCGCCTCCTGCCCCACGTGTTAGCACGCCGCCTCCTGCCCCACGTGTTAGCACGCCGCCTCCTGCCCCACGTGTTAGCACGCCGCCTCCCGCCCCACGTGTTAGCACGCCGCCTCCCGCCCCACGTGTTAGCACGCTGCCTCCCGGCCAGCCCCGTGCGGTGCTCTTCACTCATTTTCAGAGAAGGGTGGTGGGGGGGGGCACTCTCGCCGATAGGCATCATCAGTGTGAGTGGCCGCCACACCGCCTGCATGCCGGGTGTTTTGTTTTTATTCCCGAAAGTATTTTATTCTGAACAAGACGATTCAGGTACCACAACACGTGGGCTATGAAATGGGGGTTGACACCAGCACTCACCACACATTACGGATTACCGTGCCACGTTAACCTCTACAACGCCCCGGTGTCTTCCTAAGCTCTGATGCCCCTGTAGGAGAAGCGGGAAAAGAGAGGGGGGAGGGGAAAGGGCGCGGGGGGTGAGTGCCTCAATGCCCCCATGAATGCTCTTAAGAGTCAATGCCCCCAAAATTAGAGGTAGTGAAGGGCTTCCATGGCAAGGGTGTTGTCACGTTTGTCGTCTATTGTCAAGGGCCGCACTAAGGCCACCAGCGACCGCCAGTGGCTCCCGGGCCCTTGCAGTGAGGAACGCTGATCCACAGCGACACGTGACCTCTCGTGGCACGACCAGTCATACTCGTTTAACATGTTTACGGTAATTTACTGCAACAGCAGTTGTTTTGGTGTAGGTTCTGTACGTTCTCCCCCCGTATTCTGCGTAAGTTTTCTCCAGGTTCTCCGTTTACCTCCCAAAGCTAAAAAAAACACTTGCAGTGTACGTGGTGTTGGCCAAACACTCCGATGCGGAAAAGTCACCAGCAAATTTCTCGATCGGGATCACACACGGCAGCAGCTGCTACGTCTCCCCCTACTACGAAAACCTGGCGGGACGCTCCTGAATAAGAGTCTTGAGATTCCGTGAAGGCTTTCGTATGTCAACGAGCTTATTCATGAAAAATTAATGAATAAATAAGAGGAATACTTTTTTAGACACACAGCTCTCTGCGTGAATCATCAGTGTAAGGATACAACCGTGCTAATCGGATTTGCGGGGGAAGGACAACAAACTAAACACAAAATGCCGCTCTAAAGAAATTAGTTTTCAATCTATTTTAAAGTGCACAACTCCAGTGGCTTCCTAATATCAGAAGGAAGAGCGTTCCAGACGGCCGCAGAAGCGCATCTGAACGCGCACGATGCGGTGACCGTCTTTGTTGAATGGCTTAGCCAAAAGCCGCTGCTGCTGCGAGCAAGACCGGAGTTCGCGCGATTCTTTATGCCCCTCGACGAGATCAGCAAGCTATTGTGGTTCATTTGTGGCAAGCACTTTGTGTGTAATGAGTGCAACATTATAATGCAATCGTTTGCAACTGAAAGCCAACGCAGCTCGGCGAGCACTGGACGGACATGGTCGGATCTTGCAGTACCCGTCACGACACGTGCCAAAGAATGTTGCTCACTCTGCAGCTTGGCAAAACGATGCGCCGCTCACATGATACGCTGTGGTAGGCGAATACTGAAATAACAACGGAGCGATACTTATCCAAGCCTAAATTTTGGAGGCATAATTCTGCGATTGAGCAGTTTCATCTCTGCGTATTTCGTAAACAGCATTAGTAATCCAAATGCAACGGTATTATTATTAAACGCATTCCCCCAGCTGGCGCAGTAATCCTGAAGCGCTGGCAATTCTGGATTGTTTCCAATCAGCAGTGTGGTATTTAAGTGTGCAGTTATCACCATCTCAGGAAAAGCAGCGTTGGCGATGCACAGGCCCGTGAAAGTTACACCGACGAATATTTCCTCGACAAATTCAGCTGCTGCCAGTTTACAAGTGTCACTTTTTTTTCTTTCCCCCGAAGTCACGATTACCTCCTCAGTTGGGGAATTTTTAGAAAATATTTTTTTTGTCGTTGCCCGCAACTTTCCCCGAATTGAACTCCCCGCACACCACTGCACAATTGTAATAGAACATATGACCGTCGCGATTACGCCGCCGCTGCTGCTGCTGCTCCTCATACTGCTGCTGCACCTATCGATGTGGAGCGATGTATGGCCAAAGTGCACAATTGGGGCCCGTGTTGGGGTCATAGGCAAATTTCGTAACATTTCACGGGTAGCTGGTTTCAACCCCAGGGGCGGGGGGGAGGGTTGGGCAGGAGGGGGGGGGGGTCACATCATCATCATCATCTGGTTTACGCCTCATTAACGTGTAGCAGAGGCCCCTCTTGAGAAAACCTTTCTGGTAGCGGCGGTTTCCCCTCTCCCCACCCCCTTGTTCACACATCCAGCTACATGTCTATGGGACCTTTTTAGCCAGTATCCAAAACGGTGAAAGATAATAATTGGCGTTTACCCTCTCTGGCAATACAATTTGAGTTGTCTTCAGATGTTCAAATCCCTTTTGCAAGGAATCAAGTCGCTGCATTAACCACACGCATCACTTGTGGTGGACATGCAAACAAACACATGCTCTGATAATAGATGGCATTGTCTTTAAAACTGATTGGCCTACACCAGAGACAGCCTTCTTTATGGCCGATTCTCAGCGGTGTTAGACCAGAGAACGGCAAAAGCTGAACACTACAAAGACAATTGCAGTATCAGAGCTCTTATAGCTCGGTTCGAGCAGTTATATTTACGGGACCTTATTGCCAGTATCCGAAAATGATGAAAAATAATCGGTGTTCACCCTCTCTGGCAGCAAAGCAGGAGTGGTGTTAAGATGTTCAAACACCAAATAGAGACGTTTTCCAAGCCACCAAGTCTGCGTTCACCACATCCACAGCGAAGTATTTTGCATCTTCAGTCGGAGAACATTTTTGTTCGATGCAAGGCGCACATTTGTAATTCGTCATCGATTTGTTTGGCTTCTGCCAAATTATTACCGTAACTTGAAATGTGATGTTTCTCAGGGAAACTATCTTACCATGTGCCTTTTTATGCCTTATTTGTAATGTTCTTTAATTATAGTCCTCACTTTAGCTAAATATTTAAAATATAATTTTGTAATATACTCTACATTAAGTGATTTACTGCCATTTTTTCTTCATTATGTATTTATTTGTATTTCCTATTCTTGCGACCTGTTATGTACGTTGTTATGTTTGCCAGGGAACCGATTCGTTTGTTGACGAAACCCGGTTGAAGAGCTTCTTAGCTCACGGGGTCCTTCAAAATAAACTGAACTGATGAACTAAAACTGTACCACGGAACGATCTTTGGCCAAATTATTCTATCATTGGACCTCCTTTGCCAGTGCCAAAATATAATAACAGGGTTTTTCCCCTTTTTCTGGCAACAAAACTGAAACCGTCATCTGGTCGAGCACCATTTGATACGAGGCTCTAAAGAAAGCTGTGTGGACCAATCAGTTTCAAGGGCAATGCATCATCATATTATCAGTGTGTTTTTTGTTTGCATTTTGATTACAAGTATTGTGGTTAATGCAGACATGAATCCTAGTAAAAAAAAGGTTTCAGTTTTGTTGCCAGAAAAAAGGGGAAAAACCCTATTATCAAATTATTGTAGTTGGAGACACCTCCGCCACCCAACACACAGACAAGCTTAATGAGATCGTCAAGCGCGCTCACTCGCCGGGAATAGTTGAAGGAGGGTTCTCACAACCGAACGCAGCGCCTACATCACGGGACGCGTTCGCTCGAGACGACGTCAGGCCATCGATCCAAGGTGTCGGAATGAAATCCGAAAGAAAAAAAATCAATGATGAATCATCGGCTGCGAATCCCGACGTGTGAAGTGAAAATGTATTTTGCGGTGGCACAGGTTGACGGCACGGTTCTCATTTAGCCCGCACGCTGCACCAGCAAGCTGGTTGACGTTATTAGATGAAATATGCTGTCCTGTTAAACTGTCGGTTTTTTGTTCGTTCAAATGACCAGGACATTCATTTTTTGGCACATTCATCCAAGGAACCAGGAGATAGAATGTTGGCATGACCTCGTGCGGCGAGGTAGAGTCAAGACATGATAACCCAAGTCATGAGTCATTCTCCTTTGCATCTGGTGGTTTGTATTTGGTCATCGTCTGTACAAAACAATGTATGTGAAGAGTATTCAGTAGTCCTCCCTCGTCCAACACGTACGACAAGTGACGCTAATGGCGTGATAGCGTGCACCACTCCCTTCCGCGTGGAGTGAATCTTGCGTGGACACGGGGCTTGTGTTTGTTGATGCGCGTGGCTACGCGACGCCAAAAATGAATCACAACACCTTCCTGGTCTCGTCACGGAGAATAAACCATCACGCGAACTCCCCCGGTCATTCTCACAGCAGCAGCAGCAGCAGCGCCTTTTGACTGGCCATCGAACAAAGACGGTCACTGCATCGCGCGCTTTCAGATGCGCTTCTGCAGCCGTCTGGAACGCTCTTCCTTCAGCTACACACTTTAAAATCATCGAGATTGAAAACTAATTTCTCGTGAACTGCTTTTTGTGTTTAGTTTGCTGTCCTTCCCCCGCACCTCCGATTAGCACGGTTGGCTACGTACGGTGCGAAAGAAATTCCACGTACATACCTACTCGGCTCTTTTAAATTCCCTCTGGAAAGGTGGGTTGCAATGCCCCAAGGAGATCTGACCACCGCTGCCGGAACAAGAGCCGCTGCGCGTGAAGCTGTGCACAGCATCCACTCACGGCACGAACTGCTCAGTTGGGGTGTCACCATTATCCCTGCCCTCACGCCCCTGTGCAGGGATCGGTAACCTCCGGCTCCGTTGCGTTGTTCATTAAGGGACCACCGTCTCGTCTTCACCACACAATGCGTTGCGGCTCTTGAAATATAGAGGGTTTTTTTTACCGAATTCGAAAACAAATTATCTTCTTGTTATTTTGCTTGTCGACCCCTGCCCCAGTGATTCTACGCATGTCTGTGATTCAGGGCCTCAAATCCATTGCCTTGTGTCAAGGCCCGTGACTCGCCGCGTTGTACTCTACTGTGAGGGCGGTGTGGCGTTATGGAATTCCATGGGTGGGGCACCATGGGTAGCGAGATGTTAACTACCTCGCCTAGTATACAGGAGGCCGTGGGTTCGATCCAGACCCTGACGCATGTATATTTTTAGTGTGCATGTCTCTCTCCCCGTGGTCGCGTGTATTTTTCTCTGGATCCTCCGGTTTTCCCCTCCACATTTAAAATCAACGTGCTTTTACAGTATTTGGCTGCGATACATGTCCACATGATCAGCCACTTCGATGAGCTATCATTTGTGATAGCCAGGTCGCTTCTGGAAAAGTGCGACACAACTCAGTGAGCATTACCTGGTAAAATAAAATAAAATAGTTAAAACAAAAATGGTGTAATGATGCTAATACGAAACAATGCCACACAATGACTAACCAATGCAAAGTGTTGACTCAGTAAGTCCATAAAATAGGAATGATTTTGTGTTTTGAGGACTCATCCCATCGCACCACAGTGCCAGTAATCACACTTGTTTCCATCGCATCGTTGGTATTGTTTGAAAGTTCCTCCCCTGACTCCGTCGAGCTGTGTTTGCTCCATTATCCTCACTATAACGTGACCATACTGTGTGTATATAATGTGTACAGAGGGATAGCATGCATTCATTCTCACATTTACGAGCCGATACATGTGTCATGATCACCAAAGCGTCTGTACAATCAGAATATGTGTTTGGTGATGCTGCAACCGCAAATGACAAAAATAAAAACTCAATAACTTTATCACCAACACTGTGGCCTTAAAAATAACAAAAATATATGAGGCGACGTTCGCGAAATGGTCCTTATTCAGAGCACATAGAGAGTCCAGAGTTAAACTCCACAATCCTCGGGCTCGTGGCTAGAAGGGCGCCGTCTACTGGCGGCCTTCATTAAGGCGGGGCAGGTGAAGGGCTCTGCAGTGCGTTGCGGTATGGAGACACCTGCGGGGCCTCTCCTACGAGTCGGGCCCCCCCCTACAAATCACGCCCCCCCCCCTCATCATGGACCCCTACTCATCATGGGTCCATACTCATCACGGCCCCCTCCTCATCACGGCCCCCTCCTCATCATGGGCCCCTACTTACCATGGGCCCCGACTCACCATGGGCCCCTACTCATCACGGCCCCCTCCTCATCACGGCCCCCTCCTCATCATGGGCCCCTAGTCATCATGGGCCCTACTCACCATGGGTCGATACTCATCACGGCCCCCTCCTCATCACGGCCCCCTCCTCATCATGGGCCCCTACTCACCATGGGCCCCTACCCACCATGGGCCCCTACTCATCACGGCCCCCTACTCACCATGGGCCCCTACTCACCATGGGCCCCTACTCACCATGCCCCCCCCCCTAGTCACCATGGGCCCCTACTCACCATGGACCCCTACTCATCACGGCCCCCTCCTCATCATGGGCCCCTACTCACCATGGGCCCCTACTCAACATGGGCCCCTACCCACCATGGGCCCCTACTCACCATGGGCCCCTACTCATCACGGCCCCCTACTCATCATGGGCCCCTACTCACCATGGGCCCCTACTCACCATGAGCCCCTACTCACCATGGGCCCCTACTCACTATGGACCTCTACTCAGCATGGGCCCCTATAGCCACACAGCGTGACGTGTGCCTGTTTATCGTCTCCGCTCCTAGTCGGTTTACGTGGCCAAATGGCAGTGTTCATCGTCCCACATAGCAACAAGATGGGGAGGGGGGTGTTATTGTTTTTGCGTGAGCTCGTTGCTGGGTGCCTCGATGTTGCCGATGTAACAGTCGCGGCTACCACGAGAGCGGGAGACCTCGTTGAGCCCCCCACCCCGACCCCACCGCGGTCCCCCCTCGCGCCTGCCCCGGGGGCCCATCTGTGCGTGTCCCCTCCGGCTGACAAGGCGAGAGCATCGCTGCTGGGGGTGCTCGGCACCTCTGGCGGGGCCCGCGGGGTGGCGTCTGCGCTCACGGCCGCTCGTAGTCACCCCTGGAGCTGGCCACGCCGCAGGTGGCCTCTCTGCTCACAGCATCGCCGAGTCCAAATGCGGAAACGATTCCATCCGCTGCGTTTGGCAGGAGAGGGTAGCCCTCTGGCAGCCTGTGAGTTGGACCTTCACTGCAACGTATTAAATAAGCGGACAATACGCCCCCTTAACAAATCTGTCCCATTCGCGCAAATAAATAAAGGTTCATATGAAATATATTTGACACATCCCATCACCCACGCGGCCTTCTGGGAGTTTATAATTTCAGCAGCGTTCGTTCAACACGAACAAACTCGGGACCGGTTTCGACACTCAGCATCTCATCAGCATGGTCAGGATTGCCTGGACAAATGCTGATGAGCTGGCAGATGTGACAGTGGCACTCCCTGTTATATTTGGGGTCCTGATTCGATGCACAAAAATCGACCACGCAACAAATCACTCTCCTACCGTGTCCCTATGGCCTTCTCTGTGTATGTGCTATGAACAAGGTCCATTGCCCAACACGTCACCATCGTACATGTTTCCTTTCATGGTGAGGCAGGAGGACAATGCTCACCCCCTACCTCTTATTACTGCGGGAGCGGCATTCTACCCCGTTAATAGGAACTATGGTGGGGAGAGGCTTGACGCGATGACAGTCACTCGTCTCAACACCGCAGCGGCAGTGTGTGCCGGACAACAGCGGCCGCCTTGGGAAACTCTGTCAGCCGTTCGGTGCCACCTCTACAACATCTTCAGAGTGCCACATTCGTGGGCAGGCAAAGCTGTATGAGATGTTACCGTCACTTAGTTGTGAATGGCGGGATCGTTTATTCTTTAAGAAACGCTGACTTTTTTTTTGAATGGCCCCAAAACAAAATGAAAAAAATAAACCCACGAGCCAAAGTCGTGTTTCCACGTCGCATTAGAATGTAATATACTTCCCCCGCCCCCCTCCCTCGGGTCAAAAGAAACAATAGCTCAGATTGCAGTTGGTTGGTGCGCGCTGGATTCACACACAATGGGGGTTAGAGGCTATTCCCGGCCGAGTGCCGTGTTGACTTAGCGATTCACGGGGCCCGCAATCGCGAATTCCAAACACCATCCCTTTATCCCCCGCGAAACATCTGCTTCCATCTTCTGTCTGTGTTCGGACCTGATCAGTCGTGTTTGCTTTGTGACGGAAGCTCAAACCGTTCGTGGAGTTGTTGGTGGGTTGGGAGTGGTAAGAGTACCGACGATGATTATTATTAATAATATTGTTATTGTACTCTGGCTGTACAACTTGGGACGACGCAAAAGGCCGATGGCGCCACGGCTCCAGAAAGCCCGGCAGACATCTTCACGTGGCAAAGTGTATCACAAGCGTCGAGGGGCTTTCGTTATCCATACCAGAGTTTTTTTGTGTTAGATCGCGTACATATAAATGCGTCTTTAAACCCGCCACCACCTGACACAGCCAATTAATAAGGTTTGTCACGTAAACAAAACATGCCAATTTGTTACCAGTTCAGCACTGTGTTGGAGAGTAAATCCACAACAATTACAATTCCAGTACCGTGACGTTTCGCCAATAATTACAGCCAGTTTCATCAGGCGACAGCCAGAGCTGTGGAGAATTCCTCATATTTCTATTTTGAAGGAGTGAGTTTTCAATCTAGATTTATCAATGCATGGCCCCAGTGGCTTCCTAATATCGAAAGGAAGAGCATTCCAGACGGCCGCAGAAGCGCATCCGAAAGCGCGCGATGCAGCCGGTAGTCTTTGTTCGATGGTTAGCCAAAAGCCGCTGGTGCTGGGAGGATGACCGGAGTTCACGTGATGGTTTATGCCCCTTGACGAGATCAGCAAGGTATTGTCGTTCATTTGTGGCGAGCACTTTGTGTGTAATGAGTGCGACCTTTATAATGAATTCGTTCGGCAACCGGAAGCCAATGCAGCTCGGCGAGCACTGTATAGACTTGGTCGGAGCTTGCAGTACCGGTCGCAACACGTGCGAGAGAAGTTTGTACACGCTGTAGCTTGGTAATGTTCTTGTGAGACGTCCCGTAGAGCAGTGAGTTGCAATAATCGACCCTTGTCGATACTATGCTACACGCCACCGTGTGGCTACGTCACGACTCAATAGTGGTCGAATGTGTCGTAGAGCCCTGATCTGAAATATATAGGACCTGACGATATTTTGCACGTGGCGATCAACTTAGATTCTGGTCGAGTATGGTGCCGAGGCTCTTTAGATGAGTAGAAACCTGAATCCTAATCCTCCCAGCAAATTGTTTTGCTTGAGCCCGAGTGCCAACCATCAGGATCTCACGTGTTTGTTCCGGATCAAGCAGCCTATCTAACTTTGACTTCACTGAGGAGTACAATTGTGTATCATCAGCATGTTCATGGAACTTGATGCCACGCGATCGGAGAGAACTAAGCAGGGCCCGAGGACGGACCCCTGCGGTGAGCCGACTTGGCACGGCATCGTGTGATGAGTGTTAATCACCCAACTTGACGAACTGCGATCGACCATGGAGGTGTGACTCGATCCACCGCAGTTCCGTACCCGATACACCGTGACCTTAGCGGTCTGATGAGTATCTTGCGGTGTCGAAGGCGGCTGGGAGATCGAGCATCCAGAGAAGTTTCCTTCTCTGTTCCGCTGATGTGAAGAAGAGCCATTGTCTAAAATATTGCCTATTAGGTATATTTATTTTAATATAAGATCACAGCGTTGTTGACAAATGTGTTTGTTATGCGTGCTCGTGCACGCCTGCCAACGCAGCAACAGCAGCAGCATCGCCACGAAATAATTTGTTTAATTCAAAGGCAAACAGAGCATTTTCTTGTCATTTGCGTACCGTAGCGACTGCTAATGAGGTTTATTTTTTTCGTACACGAAATTTTGCATCAGATTACACAACTAATATTAAAAGGCAATTCATTTCCAGGACACTAATTTCACTTGCGTTTGTTTGAAGATAATTATTATCGTGTCGTGAACTTTCGACTGGGGAGTGCAGATCGCTATCTGAGCGCGGGCAATTAAACTTAAACTATTTACAACGAAACTACTTCAATTTTACCAGGTAAGGTCCACTGGGCTGTATAGCTCTTTTTCAAAAGCGACATGGCCACACGTGACAGTTCAACGAAGTGGCTTATAATTATCACGTGGAAATGTATAGCAGCCAAATACTCTTAAACGCATGTTCCTAAAAAAACTGAAAACCATAGGGGCCCGGATAAATAAAAAATCCACACAACCACGGAGAAAGAGCCACGTGAATCTCCAAATATACCGGTGCCATGGTCTTTTTTCAGTTTTCAGTTTCATTTATTTGGTATAGCTCTGTGAGCCATTCGGCTCTTGAATCGGGTGCAACCGCAACAAACAAAAAACTAAAACATGAACAAGAAAACATCTCAAAGTGACTATGTGACTTTGTGCAAACAGAAAATCCAAGAAAAGACAACAAAATATTGCAGAAAAAGCACCGTACACCAACGCTGTGTGGAAAAATCCCAGTGGAATGCAAGTCAAACAACAGCAACAACAACCACAAGACAACTTAGATTAAGGTCATCAGTCTAACTCCGTACTACAACAAACCAACATGGCCAAACCAAAAAACTTTTCGAAATCACCAAAATAAAGCCATAAAAGCAATGTAACAGTGATCATAGGAACTGACCGAATTTTCACAATAAACGACATAAACAACATGTACCACCAAACCCACCATAGCTGACTGCATGAGTCACTCCACAACAGCAGGAGCATCAGTCGGAGTATCAACAAATTTCAATGCACCTTTAAGATCAGCACACTAAATCAAAACACAGATCATACTTTGCAGCGATCATCCGGAGCGAAACATTTTATTTTATTTTAGGCCACTAAATAGCAGTGGCAGCGAGGGGTGTACAACTCCTCTAGAGCAGTTTTGAGTGAAGATCTCATAGGTAGTGATTCAAGTTGCAGTTTATTGGCAATAGCATTCCAAACCCTGGGGGCATCAATCGCAAAGGCCCTTCCTCCAGTTTTTGTACGGCAATAGGGAATGTGAAGCTGGTAATGAGCGAAGACCTGAGGTCAAATTTGTTCTTTGAAACAGAGAGGAGATCTAGCAGGTAATCTGCGGATTTTTTTGTAAGTACATCGTGAATAAATAAGATCTGGTGCACAAGCCGTCGAACATTAAGAGATGTTAAGTTTGACCCAATGTAGAGATCACATGATGAGGATCGAACCCACGACTGCCTGCATACCAGGCGAGGTAGTTAACATCGCGCCACCGCGGCCGCCCCCGTGCGAGTGAAGCCCGAGGCGAGCCGCAGCGCGGATGGCGTCTGTGGGTAGGAGGAGGCCTCCCGCTGTGGTGCTCGTTGTTGAAAAGCGGCGACGTCGCTCGCCCTCGCTCTTGGTTGCTTTGTGGGGTCCTTCGGGCCTCTGTTCGGCAATTGCGACGTAACGTTGTTGTTGTTGTCGTCCTATTGGACCGAGGCTCATCCAGCAGGGTGAGAAGCGCAGCAGATTCCCACCGGTGCGCGGCCCCTAAAGCACACGTGTGTCCTGTTTGCCTCCCACTTCCATTGTTATGCCCTAGGAGCCCACCCCAGTGCCCCCATGTGCCCTCGTTTCTGGATGTGTGGGCCTCATGAGACGGGCCCTTTATTGCTGGACATATACTCTCATGTCATAACATGCTCTCGTGACCCAGGCATACGCCTCTCTCTCATTATGTATATACTTTAACATTAATTACGATTATTATGCACATCACTAGCAACAAATTTACGCTTCAAATGCATTGTTAGTGTTATTATCATGATCATACGCTTGTTCGCTCCAGGTAAGCCTCACCGAGTGTGATGACTCTTTAGCAGAGGAGGGCGATTCTTGCCGTGTAGATTCCACTTCAGTAATCCACAAACGCTTGCGCCAGAGCCCTTCTTAGCCCTCAGTTTCAGGCAACGCAAACTAACGGCGTTGTTTGTATCCCAACACAAAGACGCGGAGGTTTGTTTCACCTGTGGAGGCTGACGATGACAGAAAAAAGTCAACTAGGAATCACACGTGTGGGTGGCACGGTGCTGGCGTCAGCGGTGACTCTAGCGGCACGGTGGTGGCGTCAGCGGTGACTCTAGCTGCACGGTGGTGGCACCAGCGGTAACTCTAGCGGCGCGGTGGTGGCCCCAGCGGTGACTCTAGCGGCACGGTGGTGACCCCAGCGGTAACTCTAGCGGCATGGTGGTGGCACCAGCGGTAACTCTAGCGGCACGGTGGTGGCACCAGCGGTAACTCTAGCGGCACGGTGGTGGCCCCAGCGGTGAATCTATCGGCACGGTGGTGGCCCCAGCGGTAACTCTAGCGGCGCGGTGGTGGCCCCAGCGGTGACTCTAGCGGCACGGTGGTGGCACCAGCGGTAACTCTAGCGGCACGGCGGTGGCCCCAGCGGTAACTCTAGCGCGCGGTGGTGGCCCCAGCGGTGACTCTAGCGGCACGGTGGTGGCCCCAGCGGTAACTCTAGTGGCACGGTGGTGGCACCAGCGGTGACTCTAGCGGCACGGTGGTGGCACCAGCGGTAACTCTAGTGGCACGGTGGTGGCACCAGCGGTGACTCTAGTGGCACGGTGGTGGCGCCAGTGGTGACTCTAGCGGCACGGTGGTGGCGTCAGCGGTGACTCTAGCGGCACGGTGGTGGCGTCAGCGGTAACTCTAGCGGCACGGTGGTGGCCCCAGCGGTAACTCTAGCGGTGCGGTGGTGGCGTCAGCGGTAACTCTTGCGCCTCACAGCAAGAAGGCTCCTGGGTTCAATACCCGACTCGGGGTGCCTCTCTGCGCGGAATTCTTACATCCTCCCTCTGTTCTGCAATGGGTTTACTTCTGGGTTCTCTGGTTTCGTGCTGGAGCAGTGGAATTGGCCAAACATCGCAATGCTGAAAAATCACCGACAGTTTACTCAATTGGGATCGCGCACAGCAGCAGGCACATTGCTGCCGCCAACTCCAAAAAAATGTGACAGGACCCTCTTCATAAAGAGTCTTGAGACTCAACTCTCCTGGGAAAACAATCAAAGTGTAATGGTAATAATGATACCCTGGCGACCACTTGCGTTGAGCCTCCTAGGAGCATTTAACTTCGCATCAAATCCTAGTGCATCTGGGAGCTGACTCCTTGTTGAAGCGGTTCTGTGTCCAAGCAAGAGGGCCGCACTTTTTGGGTGTTATGCCTGCTCTGGATTTAAATGTTGGATTTTATTTATTTACTTATTTTAGGAGGGTGTTGTTTTAGATTTTTTTTTCTGCCAAAATAATGAGCGTTTATTATAAAAATGGGAGGAAATCGGTGCACCCGAAGAACCCCCCCCTCCCCCGCACGTGTGAGGGGGCAACGCTCTATCCTCAGACGGACCGAGATATATTGTGACGAGTCCACTTGCTGTACCTCCTTCTCCTGGCAAGCCCCGGGTACGGCACCTCGACTCCCACGGGAAGGGAAGGGTCGTCTCACAACAGAGTTGGTGGATCGCACAAATATGGTAACAGCTGTGTCGAGTTGTTCGTGGCCTGAGCGGCACAGGAGCGTGCACACATCGCGGGCGTGTGCCGTGTGCTGCTGCTGCTGCTGCTTCTGCTCCTGCTGCTGCTGTAGCGACTTCACATCGTCGTCATCAGCAAAACTTCCACAGTGTCGTCTTGGAGCTCACCGAACGATGCGCAGAGTCGCTCGCTGGGCAGCGCGTCGCGCCACGGTGCCGTTCAACAATGGCACGGCAGAGATGGCTTGAAGTCGAATTGCTGCGTGCACGGTGAACCCTCGCTATGCGCGCGCGAGTTCTGGATTCGCGAGTCCCGCAAATATATTCTCGAGTTTACTTACACGAACACCAGTTCCCTGTTCGCGACCGTGCTGGACTTCGGTATTCGCGAGTGTACTATGTCGTGCCAGACCAACGACACCGGGGAGTTGCGTGCAGGGTGTTGTTACGTTTGAAACGGTCTGCGAAGATTCGGCACGCCCTCGCAGCTGCCCGCTGTGTTCTCAGTCTCGCAGTAATCCCGCTCTGAACTCCCCGTTGTGCATCTTTACTCCATACGGACTTACAGTCGACTCGTTTATAAATATCGGTGTAAACGATTCGACCGTGAGGTCCATGATGAAAAAGAGCGCGAATTCAACCAGGGAGAGTGTTGTGATTAGCGCTCCCCAGAGTGCTAAATGATAACCTCTGTGCGGCGTTGATGTCAAACTCCTGCATCTCCCGAGGAGTTATCCTCCTGAATTCCTCATTATCACCATCACCTCCATCGTCGTCAAATCATCATCATCATGAAAGGTAATTTAAAAGCACATTCTTTATAATTTAATATTTATTCATTGTAGTCATTGTTATTAAACATGTACCATTTCCCACCTATGTGTTCACTCGTACCAGGAACGTTACCCCAATTTTCCCCATTGGAACCGGGTTTCTGCATTCGCAAATTTTCCATCCGCGAGTGTTTTCAAGAACGGAACCCTCACGCAGGAAGAGAGAGGCTTTCACTGTATTCCTAAACTCCACGTTGAGCAGCTTTGTGTAACTTCTTCGCACGGAGCTATCCGGCGGCAATTCTTCAGATGGCTTTCCAGGTTGAAGCAATTTCTCTCCAACCCTCTTTGAACCACAAAATTAGGGGCCACTCTGATGGCCTCATCCCAATTCTCTAATCGCATCCTCATGGGGGAACCACGTGCTCTGGCACCGTGGCTTTAATGCGTTGTTCATTTTCCCGGCCTTCTCTGTTGAAAAACCACATTTTAAAACATTTGTTGTAAAGAGCAATGTCGAGGTTAAGTGACTGGTCAATCACATATTATGAAACGACGGCGATGGTGGTGGTAGTAGTGGTGGTAGGGTGGAGTAGTAGTGTAAGCGTTAGCGCCCTGCACTATAACTCCGGCCACCCGCGTTCGATTCCCGCTCACGGCCAACACCAATGATGATTATCTGAACCGGTCCTGGGCTTGCTCTGGGTCGGCTCAGCCTCAAATGAGTACCTGGTGCGATGTGTAAACATCCCTACTAGGGATACAAGGACGAGCGGGCGTGGTGCTGGCCACCCACTACCTTCGTGTGCCGTGCCGGCCTTCATAGGTACTACTCACTCACGGCACTTGCCCCAACAGTCTGTTTAGGCTATACGGGGAATCTTTGTTTTTGGTGGTGGTGGTATGGTGCTCTTGGGCCCTCGCATGAATTCTGCACTCACGCCCACAGCTCAAGCCGGGGCTCATGGGAGCTCTGTACCAACGTGACGGACGATGTGACGAGCCTACCAATGGTACGTTCATTACTGGAGCATGGAGCTCACGTGGCCCAGTGGCGGGTGCGCGTCGCAGAGGTTTATGGGTTCGAATCGAGCGGCCGGTCTGGTTAATATACCGCGGTGTGCGTTGGACCGCAATATGAATACGAGGCGGCCATCTGCTTCACGGTGGACGTCAACTCTCGCGCGGTGTCACTCGCGGGGAACGGGCCACCCCGCGTGCTCGCGGCGCAGTCCAAATGTTAAAAACAAAACAAGCAGAAAAACAGTGCCGCACAAAATTGACCGAAGTGGAATCCACGCGGCGATCATCGCCGATGGAACGCGCCGCGCGGTTTGACCCCCACGTGCGGCGCGCCGGGCTGTCGCTGCCCGCAGCCCGGGGACATCGGCGCGCTCGGGGGCACCGGTTGTCCGGTCCCGGTGGTCGCGATAGGCGGCCGTTTGGTCAGCGCGCAGGAAAGGCAAGGTGGGGGGCGGAGGGGGTATGGAGGCGAGGGGGAACGCAGGGCTAGGCAGGGCTGCAGGAAGCCGGCCGCGACCAGGGGACGCCGTTCGTGTTTGTGCGATATCTACTGGGACACCCCCCCCCCCCCCCCGACTTATTTTGCGCGCTTCTCAAAATAGCCCCGGCGATATTCGCCACGGAGCCGCGTGGTTACCGCTCCGGCTTGCGCGTCGCTCTCCGGGCATTGTCCAACTGCGGCATCAAGGCACCGAGCGAGCGGGCGGGCGGTGCGTCACAGCTGACGGCACCGCTCGTGGATTCATTATTCCGTTCACTCGATGATTGCTCGACTGCACATGCATATTTGTGTTACTACTACGACTAGCAAGGTTGTTTTCCCCAGGGAATTATCTCAAGACTATGTTCAAGAGGGCCCTGCTTAAGTTTTGGCAGACTGGAGCGATCTTGCCGCGTATAATCCTAATTGAGTGATTTGCGGGTGATTTATTTGCTTAAATGTGGATATTTTGCCAATAGCAGTAACATTGTCTGTGTTTTAGCATGCACAGCAGGGGGAGAACATGCAAACTGTACACAATAATACGCACACAGAAAATAAATAAAAATATCCTCCAAAGAGCCTGAACAGACTCTTGGGGCAAGTGCTGTTAGCGAGCGCCTATTAAGGCTTGCATGACACACGAGGGGGTGGGTGGCCAGCACCACGCCCGGCCGTCTTTGTCTCCTTAGTAGCGATGTTTACACACCACAACAGGTATCAATTTGAGGCTGAGTCGACCTAGGGGCGGCCCAGGACCGGTTCCAATGAAAGTCATTGGTGGCCGTGAGCGGGAATCGAACTCGGGTCACCAGGTTCGTAGCGAAGCAAGCTAACCGCAACACTGCCGCTCCCCACAACTAACCCACTATTAGCGAACACCAATGCAGGCTGGCACGGCACACGAGAGGGTGGGTGGCCAACACCACGCCCATCCATGCACTCACAATCGGCAGAACAGGCGGGGAACACGGAGACTTCCACACAGAGAGGCGCCCGTGTGAGGAATCGAACCCAGGTGATTCTTGCCGGGAGACGCAAGCGTGGCCACAACGCCACCGTGCCGCCCAACTGCAGGACCCGTGCCCGCCCGAGAGAGAGAGAGGGACGCGTCGGGATGAAGCGCTCGTTTCGCTGCGCCTCCAGGCTGCGAGGATGTCAATTATACGGAGCATTGTTTCAGACTTAACAGGACATCTGTCAGAGAGACGGCCCCATTCTGAAGAACGTCTAAACCCACGAACGGGAAGTCTGCGCGCGCGTGTGTTTGCGCAGATAGCGCACTTTGATCGACATCGCGCGACTGCTCGCTCGCGAGGAAAGAACCCTCCTCGGTGGTTGTGCCCCCACGACGACTCGTAAACATTCGGCGACAGGATGGTGGACGATCCACGGAGAGAGGAAGGGCGCGTGCGCAGGCCAGACGGGTAACAACAACCGCGGGATATTTTCCAGTCTTGCACCACTTGTTGCTTGATCGCGGACACATCGGGCGGAGCGCCTCTGAGTCCACGGTGACGGAGAGAGACGAGCCTTGAGCAGGACAACGGTGCCCACACACACGGGGGAAGGAGTGGCTACATCTGGAGTGTTGCTTCGGCTACCAACCATCAAACCCTAAACCCCCCACCATCAACCCCCAACCATCCACCCCCAACCATCAACCCCCCACCACCAACCACCAACCATCAACCCCCAACCATCAACCCCCAACCATGAACCCCCAACCATCAACCCCCCACCACCAACCCCCCCACCACCAACCACCAACCATCAACCCCCAACCAACTATCAACCATCAACTCCCAACCACCAACCATCAAACACCAAACCCTAAACCCCCCACCACAAACGCCAAACCATCAACCCCCCAACTATCAACTCCCAACTCCCAACCCCCAACTCACAACCACCAACTCCCAACCTCCAACCCCCAACCACCAACTATCAACCATCAACTATCAACCCCCCACCACCAACCACCAACCCCCAACCACCAACTCCCAACCCCCAACCTCCAACCCCCAATCACCAACCACCAACCACCAACTCCCAACTCGCAACCACCACAGCAACCGCCACCACAACCACCGCACTAGCGTGGGGTACAATTCCCCAATGCCAGCTGCAGTACTGCCGAGGTTTGTCGGCCCAGGGGAAGGCCCCAAGGCCACGCGATCGATCGCTCCGTGTCCACTGTGAGGCAGCTGCTGGCTGTGGCAGAGGGGACACACACGCACGTTGTGGTTTGTTAGTGAGCCACTCCGAACACACGCGACGAGGTGAACACCGGGAGTGTGTCAACTCCAATTGTACACGACGAGGTGAACACGAGGAGTGTGTCAACTCCGATGGTACGCGACGAGGTGACCACCGGGAGTGTGTCAACTCTGATGGTACGTGACGAGGTGAACACGAGGAGTGAGCTACTCCGATCGTACGTGACGAGGTGAACACCAGCAGTGAGCTGACTCCTCAACATCGGCTAGGGCACAGGGAGAAGAGTAGAACTCCCATGTGAAGTGTCTACTACAAGAGCAGCTTTGAGGAACGCAGAGCCACCTAGAGATGGGCAATGCCACCTAGAGATGGGCAATCCCACTTAGAGATGGGCAATGCCACCTAGAGATGGGCAACGCCACCTTGAGATGGGCAATGCCGCCTAGAGATGGGCAATGCCACCTAGAGATGGGCAATGCCACCTAGAGATGGGCAATGCCACCTTGAGATGGGCAATGCCACCTAGAGATGGCCAATGCCACCTAGAGATGGGCAATGCCACCTAGAGATGGGCAACGCCACCTAGTAATGGGCAATGCCACCTTGAGATGGGCAATGCCACCTAGAGATGGGCAATGCCACTTAGAGATGGGCAATGCCACCTAGAGATGGGCAATGCCACCTAGAGATGGGCAATGCCACCTAGAGTTGGGCAACGCCACCTAGTAATGGGCAATGCCACCTTGAGATGGGCAATGCCACCTAGAGATGGGCAATGCCACTTAGAGATGGGCAATGCCACCTTGAGATGGGCAATGCCACTTAGAGATGGGCAATGCCACTTAGAGATGGGCAATGCCACCTAGAGATGGGCAATGCCACTTAGAGATGGGCAATACCACCTAGAGATGGGCAATGCCACCTAGAGATGGGCAATGCCACCTAGAGTTGGGCAACGCCACCTAGTAATGGGCAATGCCACCTAGAGATGGGCAATGCCACTTAGAGATGGGCAATGCCACCTAGAGATGGGCAATGCCACCTAGAGATGGGCAATGCCACTTAGAGATGGGCAATGCCACCTAGAGATGGGCAATGCCACCTAGAGATGGGCAATGCCACCTAGAGATGGGCAATGCCACTTAGAGATGGGCAATGCCACCTAGAGATGGGCAATGCCACTTAGAGATGTGCAATGCCACCTAGAGATGGCCAATGCCACCTAGAGATGGACAATGCCACTTAGAGATGGGCAATGCCACCTAGAGATGGGCAATGCCACTTAGAGATGGGCAATGCCACTTAGAGATGGGCAATGCCACTTAGAGATGGGCAATGCCACCTAGAGATGGGCAATGCCACTTAGAGATGGGCAATGCCACTTAGAGATGGGCAATGCCACTTAGAGATGGGCAATGCCACCTAGAGATGGGCAATGCCACCTAGAGATGGGCAATGCCACCTAGAGATGGGCAATGCCACTTAGAGATGGGCAATGCCACCTAGAGATGGGCAATGCCACTTAGAGATGGGCAATGCCACCTAGAGATGGGCAATGCCACTTAGAGATGGGCAATGCCACCTAGAGATGGGCAATGCCACTTAGAGATGGGCAATGCCACCTTGAGATGGGCAATGCCACCAAGAGATGGGCAATGCCACCTTGAGATGGGCAATGCCACTTAGAGATGGGCAATGCCACTTAGAGATGGGCAATGCCACCTAGAGATGGGCAATGCCACCTAGAGATGGGCAATGCCACTTAGAGATGGGCGACTTAAGGGCAGGCCAAGACCGATGGCGAGATTGTAAGCGCGGACCTTGGAGGTCGGGTGGGCCAAAGCATCTGGTGAATACAAAGGAGGGCTGTGTGTGTGCTCTATGTATGTTGATCTCCTTTCGAATCATACACAGCCAACCGCGCCAGTTGGAGGTGCGGGGGAAAGACAACAAGCGAAACACAAAAAGCAGTTCTAAAGAAATTAAAAGCCGCGGTGGAATCCTTGGTATTGGCCGTGATGACCTCTTGACCTAATCTGTGATCAGCCAAGACACATGCCGTGTTGACTCTTTTCCAACGACACAACCAAGCCTCGCCGGCCTCGTGTGAAGTGCCAGCCCGGCGCGGGTCAGGCGGCACGAGTTGTATTTCCACTGCAAAAGCCGTGCTGTGCCACCCGAGTCAGGACAGGTGTAGCTGATGCAATGGCGCACGTGCACACAGTCGCACAAGCACACAAACTAATATACACAGTCGGACACACACCCACAGTACACACCCTCACACAGATATACACACTTGCACAATTACAGTTCACAAAGACAAAGACCCCCCGTATAGCCTTGATGGATTGTTGGGACAAGAGCTGTTAGTGAGCACCTATGAAGATCGGCAGGGTACGCAATGGGGTGGGTGGCTAGCACCACGCCTGGCCGCCTTTGTCTCCCTGATATGCACACTCGCACACACACACACTGATAAACGCACTAATGCACACCCCGATTAAGTGAACCGAGGCTCTGAATCACTAGATGCAATGCTTTTAATCTTCTAGAGATGTGAGGATGTCATACGGATTGAGCTCTTCATTAACCCGGCCCCAGGCCTGGCTTAAACTCCAGCTATCCCAGCAAGATTTAGAAACCTTGGGAGGCCGGCATATCATGTCGGCAAGTGGTAAAACACCCGTACCGTGTGGCCATAGTAGACGTTTTTCAGAAAAACCTCGTCACAGCAACCTCAACTCTGAATGATAATGTTACAGGTTGTTTTTATTGCAGTGTCGTCGTTCATGCAAACTGCATCTCTTGCCATCGGTGACGAACGGAAGTGGAAGTTGACAGAACTCTCCCATTTCTGGATATTCTGCTCGGGCGTGGCCGAAATGGTAAAATAACACACGGTGTTTACTAAAAGAAAACGCACACTGACGCCTATCTGAATGCAGAGTCACACCATCACCCCGCACCGAAATCCTCTCTCATCAAGACGCTCATACATCGGGCTAAGAAAGTGTCAGATGGTGATAGTCTGAGAAGTGAAATTAAACATGTTAAAGAAGCGCTGCAATTGAACGGTTACAATGATGCATACATCAACAGGGCACTGATTGCCAAAACCAAATCAAATAACACGAGAGTTGAAACTGACCAGGTATTTAAAACTATTAAAATACCGTACATTGCTGGAGTAACTGATGAACTAGCCAGATGTTTGTATAAACAAAACATCCGAGTCAGATTCAACACGGAACATAAAGTAAAGAAATTAATGTCTGGTACTAAATATGTATTACCAAAGCTATCGGCAGAGCGTGTGTACCGGATTAATTGCACTGGTGGCAAATGCTTTTTGGGCAGACAGGACGAATGGTCAGCACGAGACTAAAAGAACACCAAAGGAATATTAAATACTCCTGAATGCAACTGTCGGCAGTGGCAGAACACGCGTGCCAACAAGGACACTCAATTGATTTTGATCATGTTGAAGTTCTGTGCAAATCTAGTTACTACTGGCCAAGACTAATTAGATCATCTATAGCAATTGAGAGAAATGAAAATAATTGTCATCGTTCGGAGAGCTGCTTGGAAGCGAATCATTAAATAATAAATTGTTTAAATGCATGCCTATACAGGTCACCATACATCAATGGGGATTACGTGTACGCAGACCAAGGCCGTGGTTGCGATCGTGGTTGCGACTGTGATTGCGATCGTGGTTGCGACCGTGGTTGCAATCGTGATTGCGATCGTGGTTGCAAACGGTGTTGCGATCGTGGTCGCGACCGTGGTTGTGATCGTGATTGCGACCGTGATTGCGATTGTGGTTGGGATCGTTGTTACGATGGTGGTTGCGATGGTGCTTATAATGGTGGTTGCGATCGTGGTTGTGATGGTGCTTACAACCATAGTTGCGATGGTGGTTGTGATCACGCTTGCGACCATGGTTGCGGTCGTGGTTGCGATCGTCGATCTAAAGGGGCGCCGCACGGTGAGACAAGAGATGGACTGATTGTGGTACGGTAGGATGTGGTTCAGAGTGGACTTGCCGATGACCGATAACAGCGGTGTCAAGATCGGCCTCTGTAGAGGAGGCTCGTGAAGGACGCTGCTGGGCAGTTGGAGGCAGTCGCCCTCCAGGAACAACGGAGGGCAGAGGAGCGACGCTCACAACAATGAGCGGAGCGCCAGGCGGTTAAAACGCAAAAAGTTAGCACATTGGGGGGCACAGGTGGTGCATCTGCCAGTCATCTCAGTCGGTCAACCCATGGCACCTGCAGGATCTGTTCCGTGACCTACTGCCAGCAGCGAGCCTTCGACACTTCACGTGGCAGCCTCAAAGTGCACCTAGCCTGGCACAGGCGCCGTGGTGACTTCACCGCCACTTAGTGGCGAACGGCGGCGGTTTTTATTGTTGATCGGTGATGTGATTGTGGTCGTGCAGAGAGAACTGCCGACTGCAATGGACGACGCAACGTGAAGGGCTGCGTTGCTTGTGAGCGACCAACTCTGTCTCGTGACACCGACGTCACAATCGGGGTATTAAAAACACAAAAACTCAATTGGCCGCTGACTCTCACATTCGGTGTGGAAATTGCAGTCTTTAACGTGGGGGACCTTTTGTGTTGAGCCCTTGCCACTCCGTCTCGTGCCCCGAAAACACGCTCAGTTGAAGTCAGAGTTTCGGAAGTGTTTTCAAAGATTTAACGCAGTACAAAGAACACGGATTTAATTTTTTCTTTTAAAAAAATCTATGCACAAATAATAAACCCCTTTGTGTAGGTGCGCGTGTGTGGCTTGGGCAGGAAACAAGCTGGATCCTGACATTATCTCTGGCCTGCTATCCCAGCTAGCCCAACGGGCAAGAGGAAATCCCATGCCACTGAGCAAATCAGATAGCCACAATGACATACACACACATACACACACATACACATACATACACATACACACCCCAACATGCACGTACACTTCAATTCAAACTATAACATATACACGTACGCTGCAAGGCATACACACACACGAAGACAAAGATCCCCCATATTGCCTGAGCAGACTGTTGGGGCAAGTGCTGTTAACACCTATGAAGGCCGGCACGGCACACGAGGGGGTGGGTGGCCAGCACCACGCCCGGTCGCCTTTGTCTCCCCGGTGGTAATGTTTACACACCGCACCAGGTACCCATTTGAGGCTGAGTCGACCTAGGGGAGCCCCAGGATCCGTTTAAATAATCGTCACCGGAGTTGGTGGTGAGCGGGAATCGAACTCGGGTTGCAGGGGTCGTAGCACAGCGCGCTAACCACTGTGCCACCGATCCCCACAAGAGAGGCCATGAGAGGGGAATGACTCGGGGTAATAAATCGACTGAAAGGGTGCTGCGTTGCCGAGATGTTAACTCCCTTGCCTGGTATACAGGAGGTCGTGGGTTCGATCCTGACCCTGACGCCTGCTGCTGTATATTTGGAGTTTGCGTGTTTCTCTTCCCCGTGGTCAGGTGGATTTTTTCTCTGGATCCTTCGGGTTTTCCCTCCACATTCAGAAACAAGTTTATGGTATTTATCTGCGAACAATTTGTACATAATAAGCCACTTCGTTGAGCTATCATTTGTGGCCAGGTTGCTTCTGAAAAAGAGTTATATAACTACGTATATATACTACGTATATAACTACGTGCTACCGTTTGAGTTATGGTCGAAACGTCGTGAGAATTTTTTATTGTTTTATATATATTTTATTATTTTGTTGTTTCCTTTCAACGTGACTTTACCGAAAAAACTAAGAATATGAATGACTGCAGTCACGAAAGCTTTAAATCAAAATTTAGTATTTAGAATGTTTAGCTTAGAGTTGTGTTTACCACATTATCCTCACTGTAGCGTGTGCATACCTTTGTATATAGTGTGCACACATGGAAAACATTGATTCTTACATCCATGAGCAGTAAGAATCTATACGTGGTGAAATAAAAAGTAGTTTCGCAGAAAGATGCGTTTGTTGCGTGGCTAATTAAGTTGAAGTCCCACAACAATCAGACATTTGGAAGATATTCGGAAGAGAGACAATTTTAAATTTTGATTTAAAGCTTTCGTGACTGCAGTAATTCATATTCTTAGTTTTTTCGGTAAAGTCACGTTGAAGAGCCACGAGTGCGGCGGTGAACTCGGCAGCAAAGGCCGCTCGCACCGGCACCGGGGGGAGGGGAGGGCGGGGGGGTGGCCGCACGCAATAAAACAACAGCAACAACAATCGTTGCAAGATCCGAAAGTTCTGTTGAGCGATCTGAAAAGGAAGTCACTTGTTTTCTGGGTTGCTCAAACGGTGTCGCGCGTGGGCCTCGGGCGACGCCTGTGAAGTACCGGACATCTGCCACAAAGAGCTTCATGGCTCATTGGATTACGCCAGGATAATTTTTTTAAAATATCTGATTCTGATTCTGACGCCGCTTCTGTGAGGCCGAGGAATGCCGCGCCATCGTGGTTGCGATCGTGGTCGAGATCGTGGTTGCGATCGTAGTTGCGACCGTGGTCGAGATTGTGGTTGTGGTCGTGGTCGAGATCGTGGTTGCGACCGTGGTTACGACCGTGGTTGCGATCGTGTTTACGACCGTGGTCGAGATCGTGGTTGCAATCGTGGTCGAGATCGTGGTTGCGATCGTAGTTGCGATCGTGGTTGCAATCGTGGTCGAGATCGTGGTTGCGATTGTGGTTGCGATCGTGGTTGCGACCGTGGTCAAGATCGTGGTTGCGACAGTGGTTGCGATCATTGCACAGTGTGGTCATTCCGAATCGGCAGCGTAACCGGTTACTTAAATCATCGGACATGCCAGCTTTCGTCCGCTCCACCGATTAGCACGGTTGGCTACGTAAGGTTCGAAAGAAGTTCACCATACATATGTAGACTCACCCAGAGACCCATCGTTTGTTGTCCTTCAACCGCACCTCCGATTAGTACGGTTGACTACGTACGGCGCCAAAGAAGTTCAACATATACACATACATACATAGAGACTCACACAAAGCCTTATTGACACACACAGAGACCTATAGACTTACACAGAGACCCATAGACTCACACAGAAACCCATAGACTCACACATAGACCCATAGACTCACACAAAGCCCCATAGACTCACAAATAGACCTATAGACTCGCAGAGACCCATATACTCACACAGAAACCCATAGACTCAACAAGGACCGATAGACTCACACAGAGACCCATAGATTCACACAGAGACCGATAGACTCACACAGAGACCCATAGACTCACAGAGAGACCCATAGACTCACACAGAGACCCATAGACTCACACAGAGACCCATAGACTCACACAGAGACCCATAGACTCACACAGAGACCCATAGACTCACACAGAGACCCATAGACTCACACAGAGACCCATAGACTCACACAGAGACCCATAGACTCACAGCGACCGATAGACTCACACAGAGACCTATATAACTTGTTGTCCTTCCCCCACACCTCCGATTAGCATGGTTGGCCATGTACGGTGCAAAAGAACTTCAACACACACACATACAGCATCTGCTACAGCTGCTCAGTGGCTTGAGCACTGAAAGGCCTCATAATTATCAACTCCATGTGTGTGGTCAGCGGTGGAAATTCCACATCCCTATGGAGAGGGACCAGCTTATTTGGGAAGCCCAATGTTGACAACCAATAAGAGATCACTTATTCTGAGCATGTATATACGTATATATATGTTTTTGTTATTTATTCTGTTAACGCTTTAGAATATTCATCGAATGAGCCTACACACACGAGCACTGCATGCAGGGTAACGACGTCACAGCTCAGCTGACGATCCCTTGTCACGGCACGTTAGCCGCCAAGTGGCACTGTCAGCTCCCAGAGGAGCGGTGGGAGCCCGATGCTGATATAAAGCCGCGAGACAAGGGACTCCCGCTGCATTGGAGGCATCCGTGGGGGGGGGGGGGGGCATGAAAGCACTGCGGCGGATTGACGCCATGCAATCTGTGAAATCAGCGACCCTGTATTGGGATTGTGAACGGATGGAGGCTGATGTACCCCCACGGTTGTGCACATTCGTGGCACGCGCAAACGTGATGACGCATCCTCCGTTGTTACTCGAGTGCAAGGGGTCGGGAAAGCTGCGGCTCCGGAGCCGCATGCGGTGGCTCTTTAAGCAACTGCATTGCGGGCTCTTGAATATTGAAGGGTTATTTTGTTATCGAATTCGACGAAAGAAAATGGCTCTTCTTTGTTGTGTTTGGTTGCCCACCCCTGATCATGGGAGTACAGTTTACCATGGATGTCCAGTTTACCATGGGAGTCCAGTTTACCATGGAAGTCCAGTTTACCATGCAAGTCCCAGTTTACCATGGGAGTCCAGTTTACCATGGAAGTCCAGTTTACCATGCAAGTCCCTGTTTACCATGCAAGTTCAGTTTACCATGGAAGTCCAGTTTACCATGCAAGTCCCAGTTTACCATGGGAGTCCAGTTTACCATGCAAGTCCCAGTTTACCATGGGAGTCCAGTTTACCATGAGAGTCCAGTTTACCATGGAAGTCCAGTTTACCATGCAAGTCCCAGTTTACCATGCAAATTCAATCTACCATGGAAGTCCAGTTTACCATGCAAGTCCCAGTTTACCATGGGAGTCCAGTTTACCATGGGAGTCCAGTTTACCATGGAAATCCAGTTTGCAATGGGAGTCCAGTTTACCATGAGGGTCCAGTTCACCATATGATCCCAATTTACCATGGGAGTCCAGTTTAATAATAATAATTTACCTGAATTTGGAAGGCGCCTTTTCCACTGTTTCAAGGTGCAGTTTACCATGGGCGCGGCTCATTGAGAACTGCTTCGTGGCGTTATTTATTCAGGACCAACACCGTCTCGTGTTCTTCACACAGTGCATTGGCGTTCTCTTGAAAATGCGAGGTTTGTTTAGGTAATTGGAAAACAATAAAGTCTCTTCTTGATATGTTGATATAACATTAAGTCAAAACTTTTTAAGAAGATCTACATCTCAAAACAAACAAGTACGCAGGCCAGGAATAACACCGACTATTAGATGGAGAGGTGGGAGTTCTGGATGTTCACTCGGCCCTACGCGGGCGAGCTTCTGAGCCAGGTGCTATCGCTGTGGACGTCATCAAAGATGTGGGGACCAGCTCCTGGGACAAAGTCCGAGGAGACAAATTATGTTATCGATGCAATAGTAAGCGAGCGAGAGAGAGAGACAGTCACTGTGATGTCCAATGGGAAGGAACGGCAGGAAACGTGAGGAGCGTGCAACACGGAGAAGACGCAGAGCCTGGGCGCAGGGTGAATGCGAGCAAAACAAATGTCATGCACACCCGGCTATTGTTTTATTTTAAACAATATCTCAAATCAGTAGAAGTGAGACAAAGATAAAGATCCCCCGTATAGCCTTAACATACTGTTGGGGTAAGTGCTGTGAAGGCCGGCACGGCACACGGGGGGGGGGGGAGTGAGTGGTCAGCACGACGCCCGGCCGCCTTTGTCGCGATGTTTTACGCACCGCACCAGGTACTCATTTGAGGCTGAATCGACCTAGGAGAGGTCCAGGACCGGTCTAAAAATGCGCCCACTGTTATTGGTCGTGAGCAAGAATGAATCTCGGGTTGCCGGGGTCGTAACCACTGTGCCACCGCTCCCCACAAGAGAGGCCATGAGAGGGGGAATGACTCGGGGTGATAAGGCGACTGAAAGGGTGCTGCGGTGGCGACATGTCGCTGGGTTTCTCACGCAGCGCGCTAACCGCTGCACCACCGCTCAGCCCCAAAGAAATGAGAGAGTGCAAGCGCGCAGAGACAAAGATCCCCCGTGTAGCCTTAACAGACTGTTGGGGCAAGTGCTGTGAGCCAGCACCTATGAAGGCCGGCACGGCACACGAGGTGTGGGTGGCCAGCACCACACCCGGCCGCCTTTGTCTCCCTAGTAGCGCACCAGGTACTCGTTTGATGCTGAATCGATCTAGAGGAGGCCCAGGACCGGTTCAGATAATAGTCACTGGTGTATGCCGTGAGCGGGAATCGAACTCGGATCACCGGGTTCATAGCGCATCGCGCTACCTGCTACACTACCACTCCCTAAGCGCGCACACGCAGACACACACAAACACAGACACACACTCACAGACATACACGCACAAACACAGACACACACACACAAAGACACACACAGACATACACACGCAGACACACTCACACAGACACACACAGACATACACACACAGACACACACAGACACACACAGACAGTACAACCGCCATTCGCCACTAAAGGGCGGTGACGTCACCACGACGCTTGTGCCAGGCCATGTGCACCTTGAGGCCACGTGAAGTGTCGAACGCCCGCTGGCAGGAGGTCACGGGGCAGACCCAAGAGCCACGGGTCGACTGACTAAGATGACTGAGATGGCTGGCTGATGCAACACCTGTGCCCGCTACTGTGCCAACCTGCTGTGCATTAGCCACCCGACGCTCCGCTCGTTGTTGTGAGCATCGCTCCTCCGCCCTCCGTTGTTGTTGGAGGGCGACTGCCTCCAACTGCCCAGTAGCGTCTTTCACGAGCCTCCTCCACAGAGGCCGATCTTGACACCGCTGGTACCAGTCATCGGCAAGTCCACTCAGCTCCACGTCCTCCCATACCACATCACTCCATCTCTTCTCTAGCCCGTGCCGCGCCCGTTTAGCCCCCTCGATCCGGCTGAACAAAAGCTCTCTCGGCATGCGGTGGCTTGGCATGCGGGCTACATGACCCAGCCAACGCAGCCTTGCCTGCCAGAGGAGCTCACCGATGGGACCTTGCCCAGATCTTTCAAGGATTTGTGAGCTCCTCACACAATCCAGCCTGGTTAAACCCATGATGGATCATAGGCAGGCTAGCCTAAATGTTTCTAACCGGCGAAGATGTTCAATTAGGGGGGTCCACGTTTCACAACCGTAGAGAAGGGAGTGAATGACCGTGGCCGAGAAGACCTGAAGCTTAGTGCGGAGCGACAGACCAGGTAGCTTCCACACAGCGTTATGCAACCGATGAAATGATATTGCCACTCGACTGATTCGGAGTGAGACCTCTGCTGTTAAACTGGAGCCGGTCATAAGCACACTGCCCAGGTATGGGAAACTCTCCACTCTCTCCACAACTGCCCCATCACCGATTGGGAGTTGTGGGGGTGGAGTGTCCGATGGTACAAAATACCCAGGCAGGTGCTTAGTTTCGTGGGGTTGATGGTAAGGCCCCATCTCTTAGTGGCACGCTCCAGTCTCAGCAGCAGCGTCTCCAACTCCTCCTCTGAATGAGTAGCTATTACCAAATCATCGGCATACGTAACGTGGTTGAGCAATAGGGAGCCATCCCTTGACCGCACCCGGGCATCGATCAGCCTCCCATTATATCTGTACCATATGGAGATTCCCCCGGTACAGCTATTGAAGGCTTCACGAACTACGTGGTCAAAATAGATGTTAAATAATGTGGGAGACAGAGGACATCCCTGTCGCACCCCAAGGTGTACAGGGAATAGCTCTGACTCCCGGCCACGTAGTTTTACCCGGGCCCGCTCACCATCATGAAGGTCCTTAATGATCGTGAGCAGAGGCTCAGGTACTCCAAAAGCACGAAGAACAACCCAGAGCCCAGGCCTACTGATGGTATCATAGGCCTTGACCAGGTCAATAAAGCAGAGATGTAGGTCTTGTTGGAATTCCCTACACCTCTGCTGTAGCAGACGGACAGAAAATATGGCATCTGTGCAGGACCGCCCTTTCCTGAAACCGCATTGGGGCTCCGCAAGCCTCTCCTCAGTGTGCCTGGCAAAGCAATGTTGAATAATCCTTGCCAGGACCTTTCCCGGCACACTGAGGAGTGAGATGCCCCTGTAGTTGTTACAGTCTGTGCGGTCCCCCTTCTTAAAAAGGGGGACCACCAGGGCATCCTTCCAATCCTGCGGAACCCATCCAGTGGTCCAGACTGTTGTTATGATGTTATATAGGGCAGTCTGTGCACAAACACCACCCTCCCTCAGCATTTCGCTTGGGAGATCATCTCTGCCCGCTGCCTTTCCTGGTCTTAGACTCCGGATCGCCTTCAGTACTTCCTCAACAGATGGCACCTCAGCCAGCCACTCACAGGGGGTGACTTCTTCCAATATTTGAGGCACCGCAGCCTCAGCAGGGTCATCCTCACTTTGTGCCACGATGTTTTCCTGGCTGAGGGATTTTCCCTCCCCCAGGACCTCACAGAAATGCTCAGCAAATCTGCAAACCTGTTCCTGGGGGTCGGAGATTGGATCACCGTTTTTTCCCCTAATTATGTAATAGGTGTGGCACTGCAGGTTACTTTTTTGATGGAGTTAAATAGAGATTTGTGATCACGGGCCACTGAGGCAGACTCCATCTCCTCAGCAACCCGCGACCACCACCCATCCTTGCAGGGCTTCACGGCTCTCCAAACTTCCGAGCGAAGGCTGCGGTAAGCCTCCTCATTCTCTGACGTGGGATTCTCTAGCCGATGACAGTGGGCCTGTCGCTTTTTCTCAACCATCCCGAACACCTCCTCTGTCAGCCAGGGTCTCTAGGGAGGTCTGGACCGCATACCCAAAGCAGCCATTGCAGCTGCATGAGTCACAGTCCTAAACCTCGCCCATTTACCCTCGACATCAGGAGGAGTCGGGGACTATGCCAATCCCAGCCGCAAGCGATGATGAAATTGTCGCTTGCAACTTTCATCAGATAACTGAGATCAGGCCACTTTATGTTGGAATGGGGTCCTGGCTGTACACCCACCACCGGAGTGGAAGAATGTCAGGCGCATCTTACAGATGACTAGTCGATGGTCAGAGGGCAGATCAGCTCCATGGTAGGTCCTGGTGTCAAGGACATGGGCTCGCATCCGCTGGTCCGTCACTATGTAGTCCAGCAGATGTTCTTGCTTGGACCCGGCATGCATCCATGATGTTGTGTGGATGCGCCGATGCCGGAACAGCGTGTTGGTAATTACAAGCCCATGGGCTGCACAAAAATCTAGCAGCCTCCTACCGTTGTTATTGAGCTGATCTGGCCCATGCCCTCCAATCACTCCAGACCAGTTGCCAGTATCATGACCAACTCGGGCATTGAAGTCACCCAACATGATGACTCTATCCCGAGGGGCCACTTTAGCCAGCACCTGTGACAGGAGGTCATAGAAGGCATCTGACTCATCGGCTTTGCCTGCATCCCTCCACGGATGTTCGTCTTCGGTGGGGGCATAAGTAACCACGACCACCATTCCTCGCCTCCGGTTGATGGGAAGGTGAGCCCAAAGTAGCCTGGGACTTACAGCTTCCCACACCTCACCGCCACGCTCCCACGCCCCCTTCATTCTTTTTTTCAAAAGAAGAGCCACACCCTGTTGTTTGGCAGTCTGCTGCCACGAGTAGAGGACTGTCCACCCCTCATGGTGGCAGGAGCCAGAGCCGGTCGACCGGACCTCCTGAATGCCACACACACAAACACACACACACACAAACACACACACAAACACACACACACACGTGCTGCCCCATTGCATCAAGAGAATGACGGAGCGCATAAATGCACTGGCTCTGCTCATTGTGGGGGTGAGCTCACGGTCCATGCGGTGTAAGCCGAGCGTTGGGTCGGTGCAACACGCGGCACTCTAGAAAGAAGCAACACTCTGACGCACATCATAAACAGACGGAGAAGTGAGAACCAAAAATGCCGTGCGGTTCACGCGTCGTGCACCTTTCGGGGGGCATCCGTTGGTTGCAATGGACGTGCCTTGAGTGTTCCCAATTCGCCACGTCCTCGTGCAGCGTGTTCCGAGATCCGTGAACCCCAGGGAAGCTCCGATTGGGACTCGATAAACGATGATGAATGTGAAGCCGAAGAAGTAATGGGACAGGCCATGGAGGGGCACCTGAGTTGATAGGGAGCGTGAATAACGTCGAGGCACCTAGCCTGGCATGGCTTGCGTTGGACGCAGTCACACGGGGAGAAGTGTTCACACGGAGTGTCTTGACCACAATCCAACGCGCCTGTTTAATGCACGAGCCCGCTCACAGCACGCGATGCTAAACCATCGCGCAGGCGATGTTCAGCGCGGCCCAGAGGAGTTGACACAATCTCAACGTAGCTTCATTGCAGCGAATCGACTGCCGCACACACTGTGCGATTAAAATATATACATGGATATTACCTTGTAATTATACACTTTACATTACCAATTCCACAATTGGTGCCAAATGAGATATTATTGTAGGTGTTATCAGTGGCAGGGTGGTGGCCCTGGGTTCCACTCCTGACTCGGGACCCCTCTCTGAGTGGAGTCTCCGTGTCCTCTCTCCCCCCTCTTCTGCCACTGATTTCCTCTGGCTAAAACAAAAAAAAACGCACGGCGTGACCGGTATTGGGCAAAACATCCCATCCTTAAAAAAAACATCTACAAATTATTAAATTGACATTACATACAGCAGCAAAATATCGTGACGCCCCCCCCTCCCCGCTGTGAAATCTTAGCAGGATCCTCCTGTCGATTAAATAAAAAAAGTGTCTTGAGACTCTGTGGGGCTTTCCTGGGTAAAATCAAACGGAGGGATCATGACAATGACAACGAACAAGAAGACCCTTGTCCTTGGCCGGTCTCATCCGTGGACGAGGCAGTCACGTCGTCCTTGGAGGGTGCCGCGGTGACGAGATGTTAACCACCTCGCCTGGTATACAGGAGGTCGTGGGTTCAATCCCGACCCTGATGCCTGTTGCATATTTAGAGTTTGCATGTCTCTCTCCCCGTGGTCGCGTGGATCTTTCTCCGGGTCTTCCAGTTTTTCCCTCCACGTGTAGAATCAACATCACACGTTTAGAGCATTTGGTTGCTGCCTTAAATGTCCACGCGATGATAAGCTACTTTGTTAAGCTATCATTTGTGGCCAGGTCGCTGCTTAAAAAGAGATACAGTATAGCTCAGCAGTCCTTCTTATCTGGTCAAAAAAAACTCGTGAAAGAAAAATAGTAAAGTAGAAATATGAAAATAAAAATAGTGAAATAGAAATATTTCAATAAAATAGTAAAATAAAAATAGTGAAATAAAAATATTTAAATGAAATAGTGAAATAAAAATATTAATATTAAAATGTTAATATACAATTGTAAGATAAAAAAAATTGTAAAATTTAAATATTTAAATAAAATAGTTACATTTAAATAGTGACATTAAAATATTAAAAAGACGATCCGCTTCGCTCCACGAGGCTTTCCAGCAGAAGCGACGTCTCGAGTCTGAGTCTGCGCTCCTCACCTGAGCACATCGCAGAACCCCCACGCAGAGGGGGCGGCGGCGGCGCTCCTGCGTGTGGGTTCTTCATATCCGTGCTGTATCGGAGCATTTGGTGTAAGGAGTTAACCGTGAAATACGGTGCGCGCGTGACAAACTGCAGCATTAAAAGCAAATGTCTTCCCGCGACGTAAAACGCGTTTACACAATCGCGCAAACGCGCGTGTGTGCAAAGTGCAACGGTCATTACCTGTTACGCGGCAGCCCGGCTCCGCAAAGCGCTCCCCAGGCAATCTCCTTCATCGGTCTCATAATCAAAGCAAATAGTTCGGAGCAGATGCTGCGGCGCTAGCGGCGGAGGGCGGGCGCCTTCCGGGGGGGGGGGGGGGGGGGTAACCGCGGGCGCACACGAGATAACGTGAACTCGCACACACGAGATAACGTGAACTCGCACACACGAGATAACGTGAACTCCCACACACGAGATAACGTGAACTCGCACACACGAGATAACGTGAACTCGCACACACGAGATAACGTGAACTCCCACACACGAGATAACGTGAACTCACACACACGAGATAACGAGAACTCGCACACACGAGATAACGTGAACTCACACACACGAGATAACGATAACTCCCACACACGAGATAACGTGAACTCCCACACACGAGATAACGCGAACTCGCACACACGAGATAACGTGAACTCCCACACACGAGATAACACAAACTCGCACACACGAGATAACGTGAACTCACACACACGAGATAACGTGAACTCCCACACACGAGATAACGTGAACTCCCACACACGAGATAACGTGAACTCCCACACACGAGATAACGAGAACTCCCACACACGAGATAACGTGAACTCCCACACACGAGATAACGAGAACTCCCACACACGAGATAACGAGAACTCCCACACACGAGATAACGAGAACTCCCACACACGAGATAACGAGAACTCCCACACACGAGATAATACGAACTCGCACACACGAGATAACACAAACTCCCACACACGAGATAACGAGAACTCCCACACACGAGATAACGTGAACTCCCACACACGAGATAACGTGAACTCACACACACGAGATAACGTGAACTCCCACACATGAGATAACACAAACTCCCACACACGAGATAACGAGAATTCCCACACACGAGATAACGTGAACTCCCACACACGAGATAACGCGAACTCGCACACACGAGATAACGTGAACTCCCACACACGAGATAACACAAACTCCCACACACGAGATAACGAGAATTCCCACACACGAGATAACGTGAACTCCCACACACGAGATAACGCGAACTCACACACACGAGATAACGTGAACTCCCACACACGAGATAACGTGAACTCACACACACGAGATAACGTGAACTCCCACACACGAGATAACGTGAACTCCCACACACGAGATAACGTGAACTCCCACACACGAGATAACGTGAACTCCCACACACGAGATAACGAGAACTCCCACACACGAGATAACGTGAACTCCCACACACGAGATAACGTGAACTCCCACACACGAGATAACGTGAACTCCCACACACGAGATAACGCGAACTCCCACACACGAGATAACGTGAACTCCCACACACGAGATAACGAGAACTCCCACACACGAGATAACGTGAACTCCCACACACGAGATAACGAGAACTCGCACACACGAGATAACACAAACTCACACACACGAGATAACGAGAACTCACACACACGAGATAACGTGAACTCACACACACGAGATGACGTGAACTCACACACACGAGATGACGTGAACTCACACACACGAGATGACGAGAACTCACACACACGAGATAACGTGAACTCACACACACGAGATAACGAGAACTCGCACACACGAGATAACGTGAACTCACACACACGAGATAACGTGAACTCCCACACACGAGATAACGAGAACTCCCACACACGAGATAACGAGAACTCACACACACGAGATAACGTGAACTCCCACACACGAGATAACGTGAACTCCCACACACGAGATAACGTGAACTCGCACACACGAGATAACGCGAACTCACACACACGTGATAACGTGAACTCCCACACACGAGATAACGAGAACTCCCACACACGAGATAACGTGAACTCCCACACACGAGATAACGTGAACTCACACACACGTGATGACGCGAACTCACACACACGAGATAACGTGAACTCCCACACACGAGATAACGTGAACTCCCACACACGAGATAACGTGAACTCCCACACACGTGATAACGTGAACTCCCATGCACGTGGCCTCGCGCTCGCGCCTGTCAGGGTGGTGGGGAACCTTTTTCTGCCAAGGGCCATTTGGATATTTATAACATAATTCGCGGGCCATACAAAATTATCAACTTCAAAAATTAGCCTGTTATATTTGGCCAAACATTTAATTAACTCACCCCGAATGTGATGGCTGGAACAGACTAAATGATCCCGCGGGCCTTATGCGGCCCGCGGGCCGGACGTTCCCCACCCCAATAATCGCGAGGCGGTGTGGATAATGGCTGCAAACGCTCGATCAGGAGAAAGGGGAATTTGACGATTTTCATTTCTCGTTTCCTTCGGCGCCCCACCAATGCGTCCGACGCGTAATGGTGTGGCGGCGGTGGTGGCGGTGGTGGCGGTGGTGGCGGTGGTGGCGGTGGCGGTGGCAGTGGTGGCGGTGGCGGTGGTGGCGGTGGTGGTGGTGGCGGCGGTGGTGGTGGCGGCGGTGGCGGTGGCGGTGGTGGCGGCGGCGGTGGCGGTGGTGGTGGCGGCAGTGGTGGCGGTGGCGGTGGTGTCACCGCTCCAGCCCGCTCATGCTCGTATCCGATTAGCGAGCTAATGCTCGATGTCATTTTCACAGAAGCTGCAGCAGCCGCACCGGGGAGCGGTTTATAGTTTGTCGCTTCACCTTTTATTTGTAACCAGGTAGTAAGGCCCCACTGAGCTGGGTAGCTCTTTCATCAGAAGCGACCTGGCTATCACAAATGATTTATCACGTGAAAATGTATAGCAGCCAAATACACCAAATAAATGTGGACGGAAAAACGGGAGGACTGGGAGAGAAATCCACGCGACCACGGGGAGAACATGAAACCTCCAAATATACGGTGTGACGTACAGACTTGTGTCAGCGTGGAAATGATAAACGTGATGTTTCACACCTAAAAGATCTTCCATATGGTGACCACCTCCTTGCCTGCACTCTGTCAGTGGCTCCGCTACCTCTCCGGCCTCTCTCTGTGCTGCGAAAGACCATTGTCTGGAACGTCATTTATTTTATAGTTATTCTAAGACGCACACCGTTATTGGCATACCGAGGCTCCCACAGCAAGAACAAACTTGCTGTAGTTGTCTCACCTGATGACAATTGCTTGTGTTGTGATCGAAACGTCGGGATCTATTATATTTTTTTCTACCTACGTGACTTTACCGAAAGAACCAAAGAGTAACGATACAACTGTTACACGTGCCATCAGCCACATGGCCAACATGGGACCTGTTTTGCCAGTATCATAGTATGAATAAATAAGAATAGGTTTTGCCCTTTACTGCAATAAATCAGGTGTTAAGATGTTCAAACACCAAATAGAAACCTGGTTTGACACTGGTGAAACTAGGCCCTAAAGAAGGCTGTCTCTGGTGGAAAACAAATCCGTTTCAAAGACAATGCCATATATTATATTATCAGAGCATGTTTTTGTTTGCATGTTCACCACAACTACTGTGTGTGGTGAATGCAGACATGATTCCTTGAAAAAAGTTTCTATTTGGTGTTTGAACATCTTAAATCCTCCCGTTTTATTGCCAGAAATGGTTAAACCTATTCTTAGATTTTCGAACTGGAGTGTGTTTAGAGGCAAGGGCTCGCTCCCCATGTTGTTAGCCATGACACCAAGTTGGCAGCAAAACTATATACAGGTATCGCTCGATTTACGAACGCTCAGTTACAAAATTTCAAATGATTGCAATTGACAAATCGCGGACACTTTTTCGATTTAAAAAAATCGAAAGTTTTCCCCCGCGTCAACGAAATTTCACTGCGGCCACGCGCGCCGCGAGGTCGTGAGACGAAAAGCCACCAACCCTGGAGTGGCTGCGTCGTCGTCATCATCATCATGGTGTCCAAGCAGTGACAGCAGGACGTCACGGTGTCCCCGTAGTGGCAGCAGCAACGTCACGGTGTCCCCGCAGTGGCAGCAGCGACGTCACGGTGTCCAAGCAGTGGCAGCAACGACGTCACGGTGTCCCCGTAGTGGCAGCAGGGACGTCACGGTGTCCCCGTAGTGGCAGCAGCGACGTCACGGTGTCCCCACAGTGGCAGCAGCGTCACGGTGTCCCCGCAGTGGCAGCAGTGACGTCACGGTGTCCCCGTAGTGGCAGCAGGGACGTCACGGTGTCCCCGTAGTGGCAGCAGGGACGTCACCACACATCGCCTCGCTGGGAATTCCAACAAGCAGCAGATATATTCAAGTTTCATTTATTAGGTATAGCCCTGTGAGCCATGCGGCTCTTAATTCGGGTGCAACCGCAACAAACATAATATATTGGGGCGTGCCATCAAAAGGTTAATACATCTTTTATTTAAAATGTATTACTATTGAATCGTTTTAATGTGTATGTTCTTCATTATTATTTTTGTAGTGTGAAGAACGATGTAGGTGTGTAGTTTTAGGTTAGGAATAGAGTTTAATTAACTGTCTGAAACGCATCCCTCATTTTAGTACTAAATGAATGGGAAAAGCCATTTCGCTTTAGGAAATTTCCCTTTACCCGTATTTTTTAAAGAACGCATCCCTTTTTTAATCGAGGGATGTATGTTGCATGTTTGTTGAACTTATTTCGCACCGTATGTAGCCAACCGTGCTCATCGGAGGTGCGGGGGTGGGGGAAGGACAACCAACTAAACGCAAAAATCAGTTCTGAAAAAATAATAAAGAGCACTAAGACTATTTTGTGGGACAACTTACTAAGGTATGGTTTCAGAATACATTGCGAATTGGCATAACGTCAATAAGTGTTTAGGGTGATTTACAGGATGTTTTAAAAAGATGTACCAAATTTCAAAGCAGTATATTTCACGATGGCAACATGTTACAATTACACAAAAAGTTACAAACGGTTTAATGAGTTATCACGTTTTACTAACCATTTTATAAATGCTCTATGTGCCCTCCACCTGCTGTACGGACAGCATCGAGACGATAGTTGAATTCGTCCCAAACGCCTCTCTTCTCACGTTTTCCTCCAAGGTGCGTGGTCGCCCTGTGCTCTTCCCCTTACATCAGCAGCCTGCTTCCTCAAATTGTCGGTACCAACGACGAACGCTCTTTGACATTGGCGGATCAATGCCAAAACGCCGTTGAAACGCACGCTGCACCGCAATTACGGATTCAGTCTTGCTGAACTGCAGAAGGCAAAACGCCCCTTGTGTTGCTGTGGGGTCACCGTCTTGCCAATGACTGAGGCTAGGGGCTGTTTGTGCACTGGGGTCATCATCTAGAGAATGACTGAGGCTAGGGGCTGTTTGTTCACTGGGGTCACCATCTAGAGAATGACTGAGGCTAGGGGCTGTTTGTGTGCTGGGGTCACCATCTAGAGAATGACTGAGGCTAGGGGCTGTTTGTGTTGCTGTGGGGTCACCGTCTTGCCAATGACTGAGGCTAGGGGCTGTTTGTGCACTGGGGTCACCATCTAGAGAATGACTGAGGCTAGGGGCTGTTTGTTCACTGGGGTCACCATCTAGAGAATGACTGAGGCTAGGGGCTGTTTGTGTGCTGGGGTCACCATCTAGAGAATGACTGAGGCTAGGGGCCGTTTGTGTGTTGGGGTCACCATCTAGAGAATGACTGAGGCTAGGGGCTGTTTGTGCGCTGGGAGAGGCATCGAGCGGTGATCATTTTAAACTCTATGCCCCGCCCTACCTATGCCCCGCCCTCTCTGTGCCCCGCCCTCTCTGTGCCCCGCCCTCTCTATGCCCCGCCCTTTCAAGTGGTAAGCGTTTCATTCATGGGCGGTTCGTGGTTGCAGAGATTTAGCGATTTCAAATCGGGTCCATCTGTATATACAGGCAGTGCTCGACTTACAAACGCCCGACTTACGAACACCAGTACTTACGAACGAGCTTCCATGAAATATACAAGAAATAACAACGTCGACTTAACACGCGAACTTGCACTTGCAAACTGAACCACGCAACCATTTTGCTCAGAGGAGCGAGACGTAGTGAGTCGGCCTCGCAGCTGGGAGTGTTTGCGCGTGTTTGCTCGCGCGGACATGTGTGTGTGTGAAAGTGTGAGTGTGTGTGGGGAACGGTAGTGTAATTCTAGTTCGATTCTTGCTCACGGCCAAGACCATTACCTGGTGTGGTGTGTAAACATTACCATTGGAGAGACAAATGCGGCCTTCATAGGTGCTACTCGCTAATAGCACTTGCTCCTATAGTCTCTTAAGGCTATACGGGGGTCTTTGTTTTTGTGTGCGTGGGGGGGGGGGGTTAGCGCGCTCTGCTACCAACCTGGCCACAAAAATTCGATTCCCCCTCACGCTCAACACCTGGTGCACCTGGTACGGTATGTAAACATCGCCACTAGAAAGACAAAGGCGGCCGGGCGTGGCGCTGGCCATTCACGCCCTCGTGTGCCGTGCCGGCCTTCATAGGCGCTGCTCGCTAACAGCACTTGCCCCTACAGTCTGTTAAGGCTACACTGTGGAGCCTTGTCGTTGGGGTGTGTAGGTGTCTGCGTATGTGTGCGTCTTTATGTCTTTATGTCTGTGTGTGTCTGTGGGGAGCGGTGGTGTAGCGGTTAGCGCTATGCTTCGCTACGAACCCGGTAACCCGAGTTCGATTCCCGCTCACGGCCAACACCAATGACGATTATCTGAACCGGTCCTGGGCCTCCCTTAGGTCGACTCAGCCTCAAATGAGTACCTGGTGCGGTGTGTAGTAAACATCACCACTAGGGAGACTAAGGCGGTCGGGCGTGGTGCTGGCCACCCACCCTCGTGTACCGTTCCGGCCTTCATAGGTGCTCGCTAACAGCACTTTCCCCAACTGTCTGCTCAGGCTATACGGGGGATCTTTGTCTTTGTTTGTCTGCGCCATATGTGTGCAATCGTGGTGACTCGTTGTCCCCCTTCCGACTGCAAGCTAGCATCAGGACTCAAGGTAAGTGAAAATAAAACAGTTTTTATTCATGTAACTTTATTTTGTTACAGTGTTTGTTCCATTGTTAAATACAAATGTACAATCATTCGTCTTAATTATGAGTTTAAGAATGCTCCCCCTTACGTTGAACCGTAACACATTTCGTGACACCCACCGTATTGGGCATTTAAATACATTGCATTGTTGTGTTCCGACTTACGAACCGTTCGACTTACGGACGAAGTAGGCTCGTAAGCTGAGGACTGCCTCGCATACATGACGTGTGTATGACGTGCAACAGGTGGGAACGACGTCGTATTGCCCGGACGAGGTTGTCGCCCGGGGTGGGGGTGGCCGCTGCACGAGACAGCAGAGCGGCACCGCCGCTGCGTTTCCCCGCGCACTCTCAAACGCCCGTCGCGCCCATTAACAACGCACGTGCCGCCGTTCCTTACGCCGGGATGTTGTTAATGGAGGCTGTCAGGATGACGGCGAGCGTTGGCGCGCATCGCTTTAATATTTCATCGCCAGTCGTGTGCCCTTGCGTGCCGTTCTGCCCGCGGTGGTTGCCCTGAGTGGTTTGTGGCAGTCTTACCGTCGTTTTTTTCGTCGATTTTCGAAAGCATTTCTTGCGTTTTTTTTCTGCGCTCGTGGTTGCCGCTATTTTCCGCGATGAAAAGTGTGCGAGCGTGGACTGCGTCAGCAAACGTTTTAATGTATGTTTTGGAGCAATTAGTCATCTTTTGGAATTTTATTTTCTATGTCCATAGGAACCTGAAACCGCATGAAGCTCTTTTTCAGAAGCGACCTGGCCACAAATGAAGTGGCTTGTCACGTGGATATTTATGAGAGCCAAATACTCTAAACGAGCGTTGTTTCTAAGCGTGGAGGGAAACACCGAAGGACCCGGAGATAAATCCCCGCGACCACGGGGAGAACATGCAAGCTCCAAATATAGAGAAGGGTTAGGGTCGTGATCTAACCCACGGCCTCCTGCATACCAGGCGAGGTAGTGAACATATCGCCACGCTGACGCCCTGAGTTTGACAGTTCAGATGCCATCGTAGAGGCTGCGACAGAATGTGCATGAGGCTTCTGGGAGTAGCCAAATGCTGCAAAAACAACAACAAACAAAAGGACACATTAACACTGAACTACCGATGCACAGATAATGGTCAAAGTTACAAATCAGATCACATTAGTTAAGAGCCAGCATCATATCAGACGGTTGCCAGAAATCTGAAAATGTCCTCCAGTCTTCGGCCTTAAATTAGTGGTAACGTACAATGTCATCAATGTGCTCCCACAAAAAATACATCACATGCGTTTTTACAATCGTACAGACAGATTTAATTTGGTTGCATTCCACAAAACATCATTATTTCAGCTGATACGGCGGTTGTGGCGGCGGCTGCTGCTGCTATATTCGAGAACTAAAATGAGACGTTGCCGACAGAGCGGTGTTGACAGTCGGGAGATTGCTGCAGAACCCGATGCTGGAAATGCGCTGCGCCCGTTTGCGTCACTTCGGCTCGCCTTGACCGGGAGTTTGGGAACCGTGCCATCTGCACATCTGCCCTTGTGTAGAAGGCATTGCTTAGTGTGTGACACAGGTTGGAGGGGGCTGAGCATCTGGACTCCCGCGCATCACACACACACAGTGCGGGGCACAGAGGCATTGCGGAGTGGGGGGAGCCGTGGAGAGTTGTTGGAATAGACGATAGGGTAATCGGGGGAGGAATTCGAGCGGGGATGGGAGGGCAGAAGTGGTGAGATGGGAACGTGGATGAGAATCGTAATTTTTGACTGGGGGAATCCGATGAACTGTAAAGCTTTTTTTTCGGGAGCGGAGCAGGGCACGGAAGTGGCATTGGGTTCAACGCGAGTAAACTCTCGAATGAAATTATGCACTTTCAGAATGCTGTGTGGCTGGTGGGATGTTTAAAAACTACGTTTATATTGTTTTATGTATAGCGTACAGGCATGCACAGGAGGTGTAATGCCGGATACATGATGGTGTTACTTACATTCTCCACAACAACGCGAATGATCATTTCGTGTTGTATATTACGGAGTTTTGCAAAGAAAGAGAGCCCACAAACACACGTGGCAGTTCACTGGCATTGGTTTAAGCGAGGTTGACCCTGCTAATGAGGCGCTGAATTCCGAAACCGCTCCCGAGTCTGCTTGTGTTGAACCAACGCTGATGGAATGAAATGACGCTCTCCCAAAAGGCCACGTGGCTGATCGACTTTTGTCCCGTTGTATTTGCTTTACGTGGAGGGCCAGATATGTGAACGACGTGTCTGTTCTGTTTATTTACTTTAGTAATTAAACATAGGGGCGCATGTCTGCAGTTCTTTGAAAGCCCACGACAAATATTGGTCAACACGCACCCCTGAGAGTCTGAACCGCTGAGATGTAAGGGGCCCCCACCACCATCAAGATGCCGATTCAACTCCAGTTAAACCAAACACGCTCACCATTGCGGCCATAAATCAAGCTGTCATCTTCTGTTGGCATTTTGAGAAATACACGGATGTAAATATACACTCCTGGTGTGAAATGCTGGTCGTGTCAATATTTAACTCGGTCACAGTGCCCTCGTGCAATAAGCTGCGCTCCATACCATGAGCCCTGTGCTGAAAGACGTTGTTTGAGTTAAGTCCTTGTGGTGCATCTCGCGTTGATGTCTTTCTTCGCTGGTGGGCGCTGGGTAAAGCCTCGGAACGGACTCCATATGAAGTGGCATTGCTCTTGCCACATCGCCTTGCATGTCCATAACTGGAGAGGTCGGCAAAAGCCATTGACAATAATAATACGAAGACTCAAAAGTGAAGTGCATGACCAGAAGGGACCTCTTTAAGTAGCCTGCTGTGCCACGCCACTACAGCCACTACTGACAGACAAGTTCTCGACCACTTTGCTAAATAGTTCCGATATAAGATCGCTAAGATTCCAATGGGATCGCGAGGATGATGGATTAAAGCAGTGCTCTCCAATACATTTCAGAGCCGGGGGGGAGGGGGGTGCACTTTCGCCGATAAGACATCATCAGTCTGAGGGCCGCCACACTTTTGAAACCATTGGGGTTTGACAGCAGAAGGATGATGATGATGGGGGGTGTTTTCACCATTCGTGTCTTGTCAGGGAGCCGCACGTCAGGGGCTGCACCTGAAAGCCACGCGAGTGGCCCGCGGGGCCTTGTGATGAAGAACACGGAACTAGAACTTGGCATGGGATCACCACACGCTGAATATCGAATACGCCACTTGTCTCCGAGGTTTCGCGAAAACCCTCACTGAGCACTTGCGGGTGTTTTATTCTGACCGGTGAACCTGCCGATTAGACCGCCAACAGATGATCAAACATGTTTGCTCTGTTTACCGGGAGGCAGTAACGGAATAAGAAGAATGAGGCAACAATTGACAACAATTGATAACAACAAAACGAATAGCGGCGTCGAGAATAATAAAATTGCCCCGCGTGCAGCTCACGGCAACACCGGAGGGGCGCGAGAGGCCGCGACCGTCACCAGCGGCACGCGACTCTCTCGGGACCAGCCAGGGCCAGAAGAACGGGGGGATCGTGACCACCGATCTGTAACGGAACATCACGTACGAGCTCACGGTTTGGGAAATGACCTTTCCTCTGAGCGGAGTAAGAGGCGGTGTTTTTTGAGAGGCGGTGTTTTGGCTACTGGACATCTGTAAAAGCTACTGGACATCTGTGAAAAAGAGCTTATGAAGTTAATATTTTATATTCTGATTCTCCTCAGCCAATGTTTGCCCTTTGACCTACGACCCATCCTCTTTGCCCCTCACACCGTGTCCATCGCATCCAGCGCTGCACTCTGCCCCCCTTGCCCGGTGCCTCATGCCCGATGCCCTACGCGGCGTGCCTTCTGCACGCATTTCGGCAGGGTTTGAGAGTTAGACCCACGTCTAAGTAGCTCCTCTCCACGCATTCACTGCGCATACAAATAAGAGTATGTCCAATTTGTGGTGCCGCGGTGGCGAGATGTCAACTCCCTCGCCTGGTATGCAGGCGATCGTGGATTCGATCCCGACCCTTACACCTGTATATTAGCAGTTTGCATGTTCTCTCTCTCCCCGTGTTCGTGTGGATTTTTCTCCGGATCCTCCGGTTTTTCTCTCCACATTTAGAAACATGCGTTTAGAATATTTGGTTGCTATAAGTGTCCACTTCGCTTGAGCTGTCATTTGTGATAGCCAGGTGGCTTCTGTAAAAAAATATATAGCTCAGTGAGCCTTATCTGGTAAAATAAAAATAGTAAAGTGAAGTTAGTTACAGTTAAAATGACTCAATTGGGACTCTACATAGCAATAATCTCCCCCCTACTGGCCGAATAATGCCCCAGGTCAGGCTTGAAAGTGAGACTATCCCCAGTCTCTTAAGTTCTCACTTGGTTAAACAAACAAAAGCTTACGTTGAAACCACACCACTCAAAATGGGTTAAACATTACAAATCCCAAACAAAAAACTTTTTTTGCGAGCATATTTCCTGGCGAACCGCATTAATTAGTGCCCCATGATAGATGGCGTTTGTAGAACACTGTAAACTTGGCTAGACCTTGAATGCCTCCTATTATTTTCGGCGTGGATGCAACAGAAGTGGAGCTGTGTGTGTGTGGCCACAGAGACGAGGTGAGGGGAGCTGTGGTGTAGCGATTAGCGCGCTGTGCTACGAACCCGGTGACCCGGGTTCAATTCTAGTGGCAATTATCTGAACCGGTCCTGAGCCTCCCCTAGGTCGACTCAGCCTCAAATGAGTACCTGCTGCGGTGTGTAAACATCGGCACTGGGGAGACAAAGGCGGCCGAGCGTGGTGTTGTCCACCACCCCCTCGTGTGCCACAGTGCCGGCCTTCATAGGTGCTCGCTAACAGCGCTTGCCCCAACAGTCTGTTGAGGCTCACACGGCGAATTTTATCCTTTGACAGAGATGAGGCTAAGCGCCATGAGCCCCGTCCGCGTGCCTACCCAGACGTCGCGTCCGCGTTGTTGAGCGAGCCCGCCGGGCAGCCTCCTCCACACCCGGCCACCCGGAGGGCACAGGCTGCGGCACGGATACCGTGCAGGAGAAATTCCCGGAGTGCACGGGGGAATCACCGCCGTTGCGCCGACAAAAGCACGCGAGCGCACGACGTGGAGCTCACGCCGCACGCACGCTGCGACCACTCGTGGCGTGCGCACGTGATCCCCCTGGCTACTGTGGCGTTCTGCACCTGCGTTGTGCTTCAGGGGGCTGGTGGGCGGGGGGGCACGGGGACCAGTGTGGCCTTGGTAGGCAGGGGGGGGAGGGGACCGCGATACCAAAACGTTTGAGGACCGCTCATCTCGTGCTGAACTCCCCCCCCCCTCCTCCCCCACCGCACTGAAGCATCGTGACGGCCGAACAGGGCCTGGCGTCGCGAGATGAGCCACAAGCAAAGTCAACTCTCAGCAACCCAATTACAATGCTGACACCTGTGATATACTGCGATTGTTGTGGCCGACACAGTTTGAACACAAATGTAATTGAAGTTTCTCGACAAGGGTGGAGTAATCGCCCGACGACACAAGGAGGCGTTTGCGAAGCCCCCGGGGCAGAACCCACAACAGCCCACAGAATCGCCACGGCCACGTCGTCCCCCCACTACCCAGGATAAAGTGGAAGCGATGCGACCATTGGCCGCCACCTCTTTCCACTGCAGACCAAAACCCGGGCCTATGTCCAGCCTATCAACGCCGTGCAGTCTCCTGCAATGGAGTGCAACACAACTTCGGCACCGGATCTCGGTCGAAAATCAATTCCTGCCACCTTGAAACACAGAAGCCAATTCCTGGACCGTTCCCGGGTCCCAACCCGCCCGGGGTCAAACCTGGGCAGGGTTCGAGCCGGAATCCTGCAGCCCCCACATGTGAACCTTGCCTCTGAATTTCTCGACACCCCTCTGATGCCCGCACACCCACGCTGGACTGCGCATCGCACCCTGGAGGTGAACGCCGAGGGAGGGAGGGGGGATGGGCGAAGACCGCCCGCGGGTCAAATCTGCCAACGCCGTGGGGCTCAGCCGACGCGCGGTTGTTTTTGCTGAGCGTGAAACGTGTCCTCTTGCGCGAAGGCACGCGCGTCCCTTTGTGAAGACGACTCGTCCACGCTGTTGCACGAGAAGCTAAGCTGCCGGGGGTGGGGGGGGGGTGGATTAGCGCCTCGGCGTTAAAAAAAAAACGAGAGCTCGCGGACAAGATCGACGCGTAACGACGGCGAGCGCTGGCCCGAGCTGTCTTTTGCGATCACCCGCTCGCGCTCGGACACCTCTCCAGGGCAAGGGGAGACCGCAATAGCGATGCGGGGAATCTTTGCGCACGAATGTGTGCGCGCCAGCTGACATCGCATCTGATCATCTCAACCATTCCAAGGGGCACTCCCCCGATAGCAGCTGTCCCTGTGCTGCACAAGGTGATTCAGCACCCGCCTGCGAGTGGACGTTAGTCACCCGGTATCCACTGTGTACCGGTGTCTCCTATCTGAAGCAAGGCCTTTGGTGTGGCTCGGTGCGCTGCTTTAAATCCACGCGTAGCGCCTAATGAATATTTCCCCGTGCAGAGCAGTAAATAACGCGTTCGCTCGTTGCACGCACGAGTCACCATATATTCAATTCCACATCTCATTGAACTCAACGCATTCATCAATAACAGTGTGTGGCCTTAAAAAAGGGGGAAGTATATAATAGGCGATGTTTTGGGTTAATGGCCCTTCTTCGTAGCACATAGAGAGGCCATAGAGATGGAGTGGATAGTAGATGGAGTACATCTCAGAAGATCCTGGGATCCATTCCCAAACTCCGGTGCCTCTCAGTGTGGAGTTTGTATTCTCTCCCTCCTGATCTGCCATGGGTTTGCTTGAAGTTCTGCGGTTTACTCTATTAGCAAAAACCAAACAAAAAACTTCTTTGGTTCTTTCGGTAAAGTCACGTAGAATGAGAATAAGATAATAAATTGATAAAATAAAATAACACAATAATATTCTCACGACGTTTCGGCCACAACACAAGCGGCCTTCATCAGGTGAAGGGACGAGACTGTCTGGTAGGACAGCGCTGGAGTGAAAGAGCCACGTTCAGATCACGACCTTTAAGCTGTGTGAGAGGAAACAAAGCGCCTTGACAAAGGAATTAGCATATAATTTAGCATTGAAATGGCTGAGTGATTAGCTTGTGACTGGTCACAGAAATAGCTATGTTAAAAGTTAAAGCATACACATCCGCAGAGGCACCCCTTGATACAGGAATTAGCATAGAATTTAGCATTGAAATAGCTAAGTTAAAGCATACACATCCGCAGAGGCACCCCTTGACAAAGGAATTAGCATAGAATTTAGCATTGAAATAGCTGAGTGATTAGCTTGTAACTGGTCACAGAAATAGCTACGTTAAAGTCAGAGCATACACATTCACCGAGGCACTTAGTACAAATCAAACAGGAGAATTTAGCATTGAAATAACTAGGCGAATTTAGCATTGAAATAACTGAGTGATTAGCTAGTGACTGGTCACAGAAATGACTATGTTGAAGTCAAGGCCTACACATCTGAGCTATGCACAGTACTATATAGTGAACCAATAAAAAAACTAAAATATAAATTACCTTAATGTTATCAATAAACTCTATATTCTCCAATCAGCTAAGCTACCAACAATAAGTCGTTATATATCACAATGCTATATGGCGAAAAAATGGGTGGATTCTTACCCTCAACTTTAGCAGCACGGATAGCTACGGGCCCCGTTCAGACGGACGAGTTCATCCATGGTCGGAACAGAGGAGGGGGAGAGAGACAGCTGCGAGGCGCTATTATACTCCATGTTGTAAACCATACCATTAACTGTGGTGTGAGAGGTATTAAAAGTCAATGCTGGCGAAAGAGCTGCGGTCTGAAGGTCATTGTAAAATACAATTAATTAAGAACAGAAATGGTTTAAAACATCTTTCCAATGGTTACTAAGCCAAAATCCATCTTCTCGGTTGAAATTGTCTCTGTGCTTGTATATGTGAATGGCCTCATGAACGAATCTCTCATGGTAGCCAGTTGGTTTGCAAAGAACCTTTGTCTTGGAGAAGTCAATGTCATGTGAGCCCACTGAATTATAACAGTGATCTGCCACGGTAGAGGAGTTCGTCCTACCGTGTTTCAAGTCTGCTTTATGTTCGCGGATGCGGTCCGAGATATGTCGTTTGGTTTCTCCAATGTAGCTACTACCACAGAGGCACTTTAGTTTGTAAACGCCCGGGTATTGTATGTCTGGAACAGCATCTTTTACAGATGGAACTAAATCACGGATTTTATGTACTGTGTTGAATCGGACCTGGATCTTGTGTTTATTCAGGATTTTGGAGATCTTTTTAGTGACCCCTGCAATGTAGGGTAAGGTGATGGTTTTGAGTGGCTCCACAAGAGGATCCTTCTTCATGACTGGAGTGATGGCTTTGCGGATTGTGTAGTCGGAGTAACCATTAGCCCTGAGAGCCTGGTGTACGTGCTTGAGTTCACTGGTAATGTGTTCCTGGTCGGAAATACATTGGGCTCTATGGTAACTGTCGTGCGCCAAACATCCCAATGATGGGGGGAAAAAAATCCCTGCAAATTACTCAGTTGGGATTTAACACAGCAGCAGCATCAGCAGCAGCAACATCGCCACCCAACTGCGAAAAACTTGGCAGGACCCTCTTGCAAAAACGTATCCAGACTCGGTGAGGTGTTCCTGGGTAAACGAGAGTAAATAAATAATGAATGGCATTCCTACAGCCAGGCGCCTTGTCCTCGTTCATACTCCAGCAGGGAGCGAAGTCTGCACCCCGAGGAATCAGACAGAAGCAGCCACTAATGCACCCCCGATTAGCACGGTTGGCCACGTACGGTGCGAAAGAAGTTCAACGCACATACACAAAGGACATAGAGAACACGTTGTGTTAAACCAGTGTCGTTGCCATTGCGTCAATCCACTTAAGAGAATTGTATATAAATGGTGCTTCATTGCTCAAATGACGACCACTTACTGCTACGACTACAGTCGAACATCTATGCTGGGATTGGCATCAGTGCGTCGGGTGGCAGGAACTGATTGGTAGCGGCATCTGGTGCCGGTATTGTGTTGAACTTTATTGCAGGATACTGCACAGATTTGATAACAGAGCGAGGCAGGCCGAGAAACGCGTCCCGGGTGTGGAAGAGGGTGGCGACTCCTACGGGGTAGTGGGGGTGGTGGAGGTGGGGGTGGGGGGGTGAGGGTGGTGGGGGGTGGGGAACGGTAGTGTAGTGGTTAGCGCTACGCTGCGCTACGAAACTGGCGACCCGGGTTCGATTTCCGCTCACGGCCAACACCGGTGACGATTATCTTCACCGGTCCTAGGCCTCCCCTAGGTCGACTCAGCCTCGAATGAGTACCTGGTGCGGTGTGTAAACATCGTCGCTGGGGAGACAAAGGCGGCCGGGCGTGGTGCTGGCCACCCAACCCCCCGTGTGCCGTGCCGGCCTTCTTAGGTGCTCGCTAACAGCACTTGCCCCAACAGTCTGTTAAGGCTACACGGGGGATCTTTGTGGTGGTGGTGGTGGTTGTTGGTGGTGGTGGGCTGGGGGGCAGGGTTGTTATTGCAGGAAGCGCAGATTGCTCACGACGTGGGCGTTCAAAAAAATCCCCGGTGGCGTCATTCGACAGAGTCGGCCACTGCGTGCTGGCCGGCACTCCCGAGCGTCACCGTGTGTGAACCAAAATTAATGGCTCGCAAATTTGCTCGATCGGGAAACATTGGAATCATCGTCACCCCCCCACCCACACCTCACCCCCCTCCACCGGGAGATCGATGCCGCCCACTTTGCATGCTGAGTCGGCTCGTGCCGCACGGGGACAGCTCCCACCGGGGGGGGAGGGGGGGGTTTCGCAATGGTCGAGATGAGATGGCGATGTTCAGGCGCTGAAGGAATCGAAGCGCTGTTGTTTGCACAGTGGCATTCGCTTAACACGTCGAGGGTTTCTTAGCCAATATCACGGTAGCGTTATATTCATTCATAAATGTTGGGTTCGGCCTCCGAAAGATCCGACCAAGTGTGTGTCGTGAAACCCTCCGCCACCCGACACAGATTTAATTGCCACTTGTTCAAGTGTTTAAACCGGTCCATTTTTATTATTATTATGGTTGTTCTTAACACGCACTGACCGGTGAGTTGAAGACCAATTCTCACGGCGATATTCAGCAATCGGTGCTCGATGAGAGTGGATCGTCATCTCACCGGTGAGATGACGGTAACAGCGATCGTTATCGACGCGATTAAATACGTGCGCGCGCACGTGACGGTGTCATTCGTTCGGTCGCGACGAGCGGTGGAAGGTTCACGACGCATCATTGGCGTCAGATCATTTCGTGACCTAACCAATAGCGTAACTTAGCGTGGGGCAGGAGGGGGTGTCTTGCCCCCCCCCCCTACCCTGGTGGTGAAATCTACGAGTTGAGCTCCCCTTGACAACCACCATGATCGCCCCTACAGCGCTAAATGTTCGAGACCGTGAGCGTAACGACGATGTGATTAGGGCAAGAGGATCCGGCATATATAATATAGCCTGGGTGCGACCGTGCGAGACGAATCAAACATTGTGGCCCCCACCTGACCGATTGCCACACCCCGTGAGCTGACAACGTCGTTACTACGCCGGCTGGACCGAACCCAAAAGCCAATGATGAGGGACGGTGCCACTACCGATCATCCAGGACGAGCAGCGTCGCACAGGCAGTCGTGCGTGACGACAGCAGGCGACAGCGCCGGATTGGGGCCAAGTGTCTAGCAGCTGCTCCACAGCCACAGCAGTCATCCACACACATGGGTGGTTAGGCCCGTGGGTGTGTGGTTAGACACACGTGTGTTTGTTGAGACACGTGTTTGGTTAGACACACGTATGTGGCGTTAGACACGTGTGTGGTTAGACACTGGGTGTGTGGTTAGACACACGTGTGTGTGGTTAGATACGTGGGTGGTTAGACGTGCGTGTGGTAAGACACACCTGTGTGGTTAGACACGTGGGTGGTTAAGGTACATGTGTGTGGTTAGACACACGTGGTTTGGTTAGACACACGTGTATGGTTAGACATGCGTGTGTGTCGTTAGACACACGTGGTGTGGTTAGACACGCGTGTATGGTTAGACACACGTTTGTGGTAAGATACACGTGGGTAGTTAGGCATATGTGTGTGATTAGACACGCATATGTTTAAAATACAACACGTGTGTGTGGTTAGACGCGCGTGTGTGTGTGCGTTAGACACGTGGGTGGTTAGACACACATGTGTGTGGTTAGACACGTGGGTGGTTAGACACACGTGTGTGGTTAGACGCGCGTGTGTGTGTTAGACACACGTGGTGTGTTAGACACACGTGTGTGGTTAGACGCGCGTGTGTGTGTTAGACACACGTGGTGTGTTAGACACACGTGGTGTGTTAGACAGGAGACTCGGACGGGTCCAGGCCGAGCTCTAAGTGTGCCGGAGTGAACTCGGATCGCTCCTTTGCAATGCGTCAAAGTGGACGAACGAACGAACGAATGAACCAAAAATTTACCGCAGCGACAGCGCGAGGCAGCAGAATCACATCATAGAAGTGCACATTGGGAAAGAACAATCCCTCATTAGGACGAGCACTCCCCCCAAAGCGACAGTATCAAAGAACTTAATTACTTGAGGAGACCTTATTGTAATGGGTGACTTCAAAAGCGCGACAATTACAATTGAGAATATGCATCACAAAAGCCAATGCAGACATCAAAGGGTGCATTTAGCCTCGCGTATTGAAGTTCGGAATAGATATATATTTTTAGGAACGTATTGCAATATCCGCGCGATTAAAATGAGCCACAGCATCGAACGGAACTGCGTGACATGGATGGAAGGGGGGGGGGGGGTGAGCGCTTCCGATGACCCAATCGAGATGGGGGAGAGTTGAGTCGACGCGATCCTGCCTCCCCAGCAAGCAACACGAAGTCTTGGCAGCTCATGGGGGCAGCAGCGTACAGAAGGCCCCTCTCGCTTGCATCTCAGTCACGCGCGACACAGGCAACGCGTCAGTTGCATTGAGCACGGGGAGGTGGAGGCGGGGGGGGGTGGATGTAACGATTCGGGGGCCACTCTTTTTGACGTCTCAACCGACAGAAATGCCAAACGAGAATATCGCACGCTCAGAAGAGTCCGTGGTCTGTATGGATCAGAGACGTGGTCATTCAATAGTTTTCCCACGAAAAAAGCGAGTTGGGAGTAAGTTGAATAGATTGGTTAGGGAATTAAAAGAGATGGAAAACGGGGGTCACTGATGCCGCTCGCATTGACAGCAGAGAATCCGGCGGAAACGGGCAGCACCGCGTCATGAACGCACAACGTATGAGAGATGAGAGCAGAAGAATAAAAATAATCTAACTCCGGAGTGGGAGACTGGGAGAAGGGGACAGCTTCAGAGGGAGACAGCAGGAGCCACAGAAGCTGGTTGTTGTAATTACCAGCGAAACATCGGCCTATAATTGTAAATGTTGTGGGTTTACTTTCTAACACACCGGTGTGCTGAACTCGTAAATCATTGGCACGCTTTGTTTACGTGACAACCTTTACTAATTGGCTGTGTCGGGTGGTGGCGGATTTAACGACGCAGTTATATTTACGCGATCTAACCCAAAACTCTATTATGGATAATACTGATCGCGAAAGCCGACGTGTTAACCCGGCGAGACGTTAACTACCTGGCCTGGTATAGAGGAGGTCACAGGTTCGTTCCTGACCTTGACGCCTGCTGTATATTTGAAGTTTGCATTTTATAACCGTGGTCGCGTGGATTTTTCTCCGGGTCCTCCGTTTTTGTTCCCCTCCACATTGAGAATCAACAGCACCACGCGTTTAGAGTATTTGCTTGCTTTACATTTCCACGTGATGATGATAATCAACTTCGGTAAGCAATCAGTTTTGGCAAGGTCGCTTCTATAAAAAAAATATATTGATAGTTTAGAGACAGCAGCAGCGTCAGCGAGATGACATCACAGAGCTCGGAGGTCACGAGTGGACAGGAGCAGCTGGGGGACGGAAGGAGTGGAGGAAAGCGAGGGGAGAGGGCTTTAGCCAGCGGTGGGGAGTTCCAGGTTGACAGCAACAACAACATCACTCCAAAGAAAAGCCTGTATGATGGATACTATTGGTCGCGAAAGCCTACATGTTAAACAACAGCCCTGTCAACAACACAGGTATCACCCCCGCAGTGCGCGGCCCACTTCTCTTGTTGGACACGTGGCACGCTCCACTGGGAGGCCACGAGCGCACATTTTGCTTGTGCCAATTGTCACGTGCGCTGGTCAACTCTTGCACGTGGACTACGCCTCAACGACGACCCCCTGCATTGCATTTGAAAACAATGTTAGAGCATTCCGCTGCCCGCGTCCACCATCGCCTGTCTCACGTCCAAATAAACAACCACTCGAGGCTGCTTAATGACCAACATGTGCATCATCTTTACTAATTATCCCGATAAGCAGCAGACACCTCTCCCTCATGACCGTCAATCATCATCGTCTGGCTTAACTGTGTTTGCTTAATTTATATACCTAAGCCCATCTCGCGCAGGGAAAATTAAAACCTCCGTGTGACTCCCATTAGATTTGATTTTGAGCTCAGGCACGAGACATCAAAAGGCGGGACTGCTTGCTTTGTTTGGACACGTGGCGAGTTTGAAGGTCGTCGTGTGGAGGCGTCAATGAGAGCCGGGGATCTCCATTGATGTGTTGGATCAAACGTCATTTGCAAGTGCACCTCCATGTGTGGCCGCGATATGCTAAAGCGTTTCGCTTTTAATGTTTTGTTTTCCTGGGAACAAAATATCCACGCATGCGCACTCGCGCCCGTTTCCACACCCTCCCTGTGCAAATCTCAGCATAAGCGAGGACGATATTTGTGCGCACGTTGCGCTCTGAATTTATGAATGCAATTCGATATGTTTTATTTTCTTCTCCAAAAACTATTTTATGAACGAGATTATTCAGGTACCCACAACACAGAGGCTATGCAAGGGAGTTGACGCCAGCACTAACCACACATTACGGATTACAGTGCAATGGACACGTGTCTTAACCCGCATGTTTAAATGCAACTATTTCAATAATAAAGTCACAGTTTAACTTTAGAGGCTGACTCCATTGCCTGATGACGACCGCTTGTGTTGCGATCGAAACGTCGTGATTTGTTTAATTTTATTTCTAACTACGTGACTTTACCGAAATAACCAAAGATTATGGATTCCTGCAGTCACGAAAGCTTCAAATCAAGATATTTCAATAAACTCTACAATTGCCTGTTGTCTTCTTCAGCTCTGAAACCCCTGGAGGAGATGAAAAGGGGCGGGGAGGGGAATGGGGAGAGTGCCTAAATGCCCTAACGTCATTCGATATATAAGTATATATAAACACTCAGGTCTGTCATTCTGTCATTCTGTGATTCTGGCATTGTGTGATTAACGCGGCACGGATTGGTTGAGGTGCGTCACGTGACCGCGAGCAAGAAGCCAACCAGAGGTGCGCCCCTCACAAACATGTATGCCCCCGAGGTGATGTTGCGCCGTAATAAGACGCTGTGGGCAGCTGATCTGCCAGCACGCTCAGAGGTCAATAGGGGTGGGGGCTGAGGAGGAGGGGGAATCCCCCCCCCCTCCATAAGACCCCTTAAGATAAGAGCCTCCCCCCCCCCTCCGTGACCGGAGCGTAAAGCCGCTCTTATTCGACTTATTGAAAGTCATAGAAATAGGTTTTACAGCAAAGCCGTTCGCGTTGTTTTTAAGTACATCCGATCGTGTCTCAAGACATTAAGTGAATAAGTAGTTGAAGGTGAGTTCTTTAGAAATTAAATCTGACAAACAATGGCATTCGTACTGTAGTATTTTTGGTGCTTAAATCCACTGCTGGATTGAGGCCCACCGCACGCTGTGCGAGTGGATCGTAAGGATTTACTTGACCAGCCTGGTGGGGGCCGCTGCAGCTTCTGGTTGGGGGGCCCCGCAGGCTGTGGTTGTTGGGGGGCGCCGCAGGCTGTGGTTGTTGGGGACGCTGCAGGCTGTGGTTGTTGGGGGGCGCTGCAGGCTGTGGTTGTTGGGGGCGCTGCAGGCTGTGGTTGTTGGGGGGCGCTGCAGGCTGTGGTTGTTGGGGGGCGCCGCAGCCTGTGGTTGTTGGGGGGCACCATAGGCGCCCCCCAACAACCTAGTAGTATCATAAATACCCATTCCTATGCGTGCATGCTTTTTTTACGGAACAAGTTACATTATAGGATTGTTGTATTTATGTAGATTAAATGAATTCCATTTGTTATTATAATCTTCCAATCCGCACATACAATGCAATAACACGACAAGCCCCCCGATGGTGAGTGTGGCACATTGATTCACACTCTACCAAAGCAGCCACCTGGCCAGTAACTTGGTATTCACGTCCGGTAGAGAACCAAGTTGACAGGCATCTAAACGCTCGGCCAATGGAGCGTTTGTCTGAGAGCAGTGATGCTTCACACAGCCAGGGCGATGACCACGATTGTGACACCAAGGAGGACCCTGGGAACAGCCACACGGCATCGCTCTCGTGTTCTGAGTGTCAGATCTGACGATGCCCACACACACTGCACATCCTTGCTGACACTCTGAGCCCTGCAAGTCTGACCGGTACACTGTGGTTATTGTTGTGCACGTAAGAATTGCAGCATTCGCAAGTTATGAGGCCAGACATTTATTACGTGTATGAGGCTTTGTGCGCGTTCGTCATGGACTAGACTCAGAAGAGTGCGCAATGTCAAATTGTTCTTACCCAGAAAGGGGCTCACTGAGTCCCTTGACTCATTGTCAGGAGTTCCTGCCGAGTGTTGGCGGGACGGAGGCCCCTGACCCTCGGGGGTGACAAACGGCATTCTCTGGCGAAAGCCGTCGCGGAATCAGCTGCCCCCTTCCTCCCGTCCTCAACGGGACGTCAAGCCCCCGGGGGCCTGGTGGAGGAGGCATCCGTCTCTGCGTCCCATGGGCGTGGCTCGGTGTGGTTGAGAGATGTTAACTACCTCGCCCGGTATAAAGGAGGTCGTGGGTTCGATCTCGACCCTGACGCCTGCCGTCTGATTGGAGTTTGCGTGTCTCTCTCCCCGTCGTGGCGTGGATCTTTCTCCGGGTCCTCCGGTTTTTATCTCCACGTGTAGAATCAACAACATCACCACGCGTTTACAGTGTATGGCTGCCGCTATAAATTTACACGCGACAAGCCACTCCGTTCGTCTACCATTTGTGAAAGTCCGGGTCGCTTCTGAACAAGAGCCACGCAGCTCGGTGGGCCTGACCAGGTACAAGTAAACATCGGTGAAGAGTTTAGAGAATGAGGTCACGGAATAAGTGGAACCTTCCTTCCGTCCTAGATGGGACGTGTCGCCCCGGAAGCCGGCTGGAGGAGGCGTCCATCGTTGCATCGTTTACGTGGTGGTGGCTCGGTGCCGTTTACATGGCGGTGGTGGTGGCAGCGGCGGCGACGGCGGCTCGGTGCCGTTTACGTGGTGGTGGTGGCGGTGGTGGCTCGGTGGTGGTGGTGGTGGCTCGGTGCCGTTGATTCTGGTTGGACGCGACGTGGACGGGGGGGGGGGGGCAATTGTCGTGGGGCCCTCCCCGGCGAGACGGTGGCAACAACAACAACAAGAACAACAACAAGAACAACAACAAGAAGAACAACAAGAACAACAACAAGAAGAACAACAAAACACCCCGATGGCGGTTTGCATCACACGCATACCTATCAACACACTACAGCATACCTGTCAACACACTACAACATACCTGTCAACACACTACAACATACCTGTCAACACACTACAACATACCTGTCATCATACTACAACATACCTGTCAACACACTACAACATACCTATCAACACACTACAACATACCTGTCAACATACTACAACATACCTGTCAACATAGTACAACATACCTATCAACACACTACAACATACCTGTCAACATACTACAACATACCTGTCAACATACTACAACATACCTGTCAACACACTACAACATACCTGCCAACACACTACAACATACCTGTCACCACACTACAACATACTTTTCATCACACTACAACATACCTGTCAACACACTACAACATACCTGTCATCATACTGCAACATACCTGTCAACATACTACAACATACCTGTCAACACACTACAACATACCTGTCATCACACTACAACATACCTGTCAACACACTAAAACATACCTGTCAACACATTACAACATACCTGTCAACATACTATAACATACCTGTCAACACACTACAATATACCTGTCAACACACTACAACATACCTGTCAACATACTACAACATCGCTATCATTGAAGACCTGGTTCATCAAGGACTGCATACTGATGTAACCCCCCTGGTGAGACATTGCTTAACCAACACATACTTCACCTGGAATGGAACTTTCTACAAACAAACTGAGGGCACCCAAATGGGCTCCCCCCTATCTCCGGTTGTAGCCAACGTATTCATGGAAAAATTTGAAACTGACGCCATCTAGACTGCCACTCTACGCCCGACCTTATGGAAGAGGTACGTGGATGACACCTTTGTCATCTGGCCACATGACCAGCCTGCTCTAGACCAATTATGCGACCACATCAATTCCATACACCCAGCCATCAGATTTACCATGGAGGTCGAAAAAGATGGCAAACTACCCTTTTTGGATGTCTTAATTAAAAGGAGACATGATGGTTCAATGAGCCACTCTGTCTACATGAAACCTACCCATACAGATGCTTACTTGAAACCGGATTCCCACCACTATTCATCCCAGAAGAACTCCCTCATCAAGACTCTATACCATAGAGCCCAATGCATTTCCGACCAGGAACACATTACCAGTGAACTCAAGCACGTACACCAGGCTCTCAGGGCTAATGGTTACTCCGACTACACAATCCGCAAAGCTATCACTCCAGTCATGAAGAAGGATCCTCTTGTGGAGCCACTCAAAACCATCACCTTACCCTACATTGCAGGGGTCACTAAAAAGATCTCCAAAATCCTGAATAAACACAAGATCCAGGTCCGATTCAACACAGTACATAAAATCCGTGATCTAGTTCCATCTGTAAAAGATGCTGTTCCAGACATAGAGTACCCGGGCGTTTACAAACTAAAGTGCCTCTGTGGTAGTAGCTACATTGTAGAAACCAAACGACATATCTCGGACCGCATCCGCGAACATAAAGCAGACTTGAAACACGGTAGAACGAACTCCTCTGCCGTGGCAGATCACTGTTATAATTCAGTGGGCTCACATGACATTGACTTCTCCAAGACGGAGGTTCTTTGCAAACCAACCGGCTACCATGAGAGATTCGTTCATGAGGCCTTTCACATATACAAGCACAGAGACAATTTCAACCGAGAAGATGGATTCTGGCTTAGTAACCATTGGAAAGATGTTTTAAACCATTTCCGTTCTTAATTAATTGTATTTTACGATGACCTTCAGACCGCAGCTCTTTCGCTGGCATTGACTCTTAATACCTCTCACACCACGGTTAATGGTATGGTTTACAACATGGAGTATAACAGCGCCTCGCAGCTGTCTCTCTTCCCCTCCTCTGTTCCGACCATAGATGAACTCGTCCGTCTGAACGGGGCCCGTAGCTATCCGTGCTGCTAAAGTTGAGGGTAAGAATCCACCCATTTTTTCGCCATATAGCATTGTTATATATAACGACTTATTGTTGGTAGCTTAGCTGATTGGAGAATATATAGTGTTTATTGATAACAGTGAGGTAATTTATATTTTACTTTTTTATTGGTTCACTATGTAGTATTCATTATATATTGTAGTGTATACCCAGTTACTGTGAATAGCTCAGATGTGTAGGCCTTGACTTCAACATAGCCATTTCTGTGAACAGTCACAAGCTAATCACTCAGTTATTTCAATGCTATATTCGCCTAGTTATTTCAATGCTAAATTCTCCTGTTTGATTTGTACTAGGTGCCTCTGTGACTGTGTATGCTCTGACTTTAACATAGCTATTTCTGTGACCAGTTACAAGCTAATCACTCAGCTATTTCAATGCTAAATTCTATACTAATTCCTTTGTCAAGGGGTGCCTCTGCGGATGTGTATGCTTTAACTTTAACATAGCCATTTCTGTGACCAGTCACAAGCTAATCACTCAGCCATTTCAATGCTAAATTCTATGCTAATTCCTTTGTCAAGGCGCTTTGTTTCTTCTCACACAGCTTAAAGATCGCGATCTGAGCGTGGCTTTTTCGCTCCAGCGCTGTCCTCCAGACAGTCTCGTCCCTTCACCTGATGAAGGCCGCTTGTGTTGTGGCCGAAACGTCGTGATAATTTTATTGTGTTATTTTATTTTATCAATTTATTATTGTATTCTCATTCTACCTGACTTTACCGAAAAAACCAAAGAAGATGAATCCTTGCAGTCACGAAAGCTTTAAATCGAAAAATACAACATACCTGTCATCACACTACAACATACCTGTCAGCACACTACAACATACCTGTTAACACTCCAACATACCTGTTAACACACTACAACATACCTGTCAACACACTACAGCATACCTGTCATCACACTACAACACACCTGTCAAAACACTACAACATACCTGTCAACACACAACATACCTGTCAACACACTAAAACATACCTGTCAACACATTACAACATACCTGTCATCACACTACAACATACCTGTCAACACACTACAACATTCCTGTCAACACACTACAACATACCTGTCAACACACTACAACATACCTGTCAACACACTACAACATTCCTGTCAACACACTACAACATACCTGTCAACACACTACAACATACCTGTCAACATACTACAACATACCTGTCAACACACTACAACATACCTGTCAACACACTACAACATACCTGTCAACACACTACAACATACCTGTTAACACACTACAACATACCTGTCAACACACTACAACATACCTGTCAACACACTACAACATACCTGTCAACACACTACAACATACCTGTCAACACGTTCCTCCTACAGACCTGGATCGGCTGTACGCCGCATGGGCTTGCCAGCTCGAGATCCCCGCACAACAACAACAGCAACAACAACAACAACACGGGCACACCGCCATGGGTCCACAGCTGTGCTACAGCTCGACCAGGCGACTCGAAGTCGCAGCCGTATGAGGCGCGGTGTGCTGCGTGCCGTGTTTAGGATGCACGCTTCGAGTGGCCCTGCGGTTTAAGGGACGAAGTTTGTCCATTCAAGTTCGTCGGCAGCAGCGGCAACAGCAGCAACAGCAGCGGCAGCAGCAACAGCGGCAGCAACAGCGGCAACAGCAGCGGTAGCAGCAACAGCAGCAGCAACAGCAGCGGCAGCAGCGGCGGCAACAGCAGCGGCAACAGCAGCGGTAACAGCAACAGCAGCGGTAGCAGCAGCAACAGCAGCGGGCGCTGCGAGAGGCGAGGACATCCCCCCCGCCCCATAACGAAGTCGCCTTGCATCTCGCTTCGTACTTATACAGCAGCGCCGCATGCCGTGACACTTCAGAGCAATTGTACGACGATTGGGCATTTGATGAATGGAGAGTGCGGCTGTTATTTTAAAAAAAAGTGGTGGTGGTGGTGGTGTAGTTATGGTAAAGGGAGAACAGAAGAAAGTGGTTAAGGAGGGGTAGTCATAGGGTTTGGGGTAGTAATAGGGGATGGGGTAGTGATAGGGGTTGGGGTAGTAATAGGGGATAGGGTAGTGATAGGGTTTGGGGTAGTAATAGGGGTTGCGGTAGTGATAGGGGTTGGGGTAGTAATAGGGGATAGGGTAGTGATAGGGGTTGGGGTAGTGATAGGGGATGGGGTAGTGATAGGGTTTGGGGTAGTGATAGGGGATGTGGTAGTGATAGGGGATGGGGTAGTGATAGGGTTTGGGGTAGTAATAGGGGATAGGGTAGTGATAGGGGTTGGGGTAGTGATAGGGGTTGGGGTAGTGATAGGGTTTGGGGTAGTGATAGGGGTTGGGGTAGTGATAGGGGTTGGGGTAGTGATAGGGGTTGGGGTAGTGATAGGGGTAGGGGTAGTGATAGGGGTAGGGGTAGTGATAGGGGTTGGGGTAGTGATAGGGGATGGGGTAGTGATAGGGGATGGGGTAGTGATAGGGGATGGGGTAGTGATAGGGTTTGGGGTAGTGATAGGGGTAGTGATAGGGGATGGGGTAGTGATAGGGGTAGTGATGGAGGTTGGGGTAGTAATAGGGGATGGGGTAGTGATAGGGGTTGGGATAGTGATAGGGGATGGGGTAGTGATAGGGGATGGGGTAGTGATAGGGTTTGGGGTAGTGATAGGGGATGGGGTAGTGATAGGGGATGGGGTAGTGATAGGGGTAAGGGTACTGATAGGGGTTGGGATGATAAGGTTTGGGGTAGTGATATGGGGAGGGATAGTAATAGGGGTTGGGGTATAAATTACGATAGGGGTAGTGATAGGGGTAGGCATAGTCGTAGCTGGGAGAGGGGGGGCAGGGGAGGGATTAGCAGTAGCCAGCTGATGGGCTAGGGGCGAAGCGATGGGGGTTATTGTAAGGCATGAACGGTAGCTGCAGGTTAATGTTGTTGTTGTTAAAGTGGATATGCTTGCTCTGTGTGCTGCAGGGGGAGTTCGTTCCAGTGAATGGGGAGCAAGAAGGGAGAAGGAGCGAGAGAGCGAGACTGGGCGCAGGGCGAAGGAGGCGCAGAGACTGCAAGCGTCGAGGAGGGGATGGACGTAGTCGTGAGAGATGACAGAAGCGAGATCAGCCCGAGTGTTGAATGGGGGGCAGCCCGAGTGTTGAATGGGGGGCAGCCCGAGTCTTGAATGGGGGGCAGCCCGAGTGTTGAATGGGGGGCAGCCCGAGTGTTGAATGGGGTGCAGCCCGAGTGTTGAATGGGGGGCAGGCCGAGTGTTGAATGGGGGGCAGCCCGAGTGTTGAATGGGAGGCAGCCCGAGCGTTGAATGGGGGGCAGCCCGAGTGTTGAATGGGGGGCAGGCCGAGTGTTGAATGGGGGGCAGCCCGAGTGTTGAATGGGGGGCAGCCCGAGTGTTGAATGGGGGACAGCCCGAGTGTGACCAGTAACTGAGATGGGGCTGGAGAGGGAGGAGTCGAAGACGGCTCCGTGGCTGCGAGCAGAGCAGGCGGGAGGAGTGTGCCAGGATTTGAGTGCAAACTTTAGACGTGTGGGTTTACTTTCGTTAGATTAAAAAAAATACTCAAAACGTTCTCTTTTTAAGCCAATTTTTTACGTGAGGCACCGTCCCCATCGCACCACACAAACCCCTGGAACCACCTCAATTCCCCCCCTATCCCCCTCCCCTCGCCACCCTACCCCCTCCTCCCCCACCCCTCCTTTCCACCATCCCCCTCCCTTTCCCCCCTCTCCCCCCCAGCTGACACGGCAGTGTTGTGCTGCAATGGTAACTCGTGTGTGTATTCAAGTCGTCCGTGTTTGCATCGTGCAATTTGTTGTGGGGGTGGAAACTGCCTCATTATACGCGAGGGGGGGTTGCGTTCGCGATTACAAGTGACGCGTCTTATATTCCGCGGCGATGATTTAAATGAAAGGGCTCCAAATGGATAATGACGAGGGTGAGACGCTTGTTGTTTACAGAGGGGCTGTCACAATGCTCTCGTTCAGCTCTGACGATCATTTCAATGCACAGCGTGCACAGCGCCTTACAGAAACACCACTCTCTCGTGTCTTTATCGCACTTTTATTCCTATCATATGTTGGTCTCCTTCCTCTTCGCATGGCTGATGTTGATGTAGAGCATTGATGTTGTCCTTCCCCCACACCTGCGAAAGAAGCTCAACGTACGTACAACGCATTACATTACGGAGTGAATGCGGAACGCTCGGAGGTGCAGGGCATCACCCCGTGTGTCTGGGAACGTCTCACAGAAAGGAACGTCACAGAAACAACGAAACGAGATTCGAAATAACTATTTGACCAAATTAATCGTAAAAACCCAAGTTATCGTGGTGGGAAGGTTTTTGTTGTTATTGTTGCTGTGTGTATTCATCTGTGATTAGGTCCCAGTCCACCAGCTCGCTCGCTACTGGTGTGGGCCATTGCCCCTCGCTTCTCCCAGACGCACGCGACCCCAAGTTGCGTACACGCCAGGACGTGTCGCAGGCTAAGAGGCCGCCACTCTTCTTGGCCACTCCTTTACGAGTTCGCTCAACTGACGGTTTTCCGCCATGATTTAAAATGTCGTTGGCCATGGGTCACGAAATAGCAAACGATGCGTGATGCTGGGACTGTGACCGCCCGTACATTGTGCTCGTGTGCGATTTACCAGAGCGGCAATGTAGTGGTTGGGGCTCTTTGCGCAACGAACCTGGCGACCCGAGTTCAATTCCCGTTACAATCAACACCGGTGACGCTTATATGAGCCGCTCCTGGGCCTCCCCGTGGTCGACTCAGCGTTACATTAGCATCCGGTGCGATGTGTGAACATCAGCGCCGGGGGAGACAAAGGCGGCCGAGCTTGGCGCTGGCCACGTGCCGTGCCAACAGTCTGTTAAGGCTACACGGTGGGGGGGGGGGGCAATTGTCGTTGTCTTGTATCACGGTGATGCAGCGATGTTGGGTTGTTATTTTTCCACACTGCAGAGCCACCGCCTCCCAGAGGCACGCGGGTCGTGACGCGACTCGCGTGCCTCTGCTGACAGCGGGCGACTGGAGGAGAGCCCACGGCTGGAACCCCGGCAAAGGCGTTTCCCCCCCCCCCCCCGTTCTTAATGAGCGTAGCCCACCTTAGGGCCCCCCTGGCTCGGCCAGTCCCCCTCCTCGTGCGCCGGAGTCAGCTGAAGTGAATCCCTTCACCTTCGGGGAGAGCGCTCGCCCCGCCAAGCGATGCGCGCGCCTCCTCTGCCCAACGTTCTCGACGCGATTGAAATATAATTAAAATAATCAAAGGCGGATGTTTGGCGAGGTTGCTGCTGTATGCTTGCCGCTGCTGCTGCCTTGGCAGTGGTGCACAGACAGAATGAACAGCAAATAAAGCACAAAATAAGCGACGTTTCGGACAGTGGCCCTGTCTTTACTGAACAAGGGCCATCGTAGGAAACGTCTTCTTCACCGACGAAGTGACCATTGCACAGAGCATCAACGATTTTATCTTTATTTTTAAGGCCACGGTGTTATCGATGCATGTGTAGTGGCGTAACGTGTGGCGTTTGCAAACAGCGGGTGCATTTGAGGGCGAGCAGGTGCAAGCGTCAAGACATGGAGTAGCCGCCAGAGAGGCGCCAGCAATTAGGGGGAGAAGCAGTAATTAACCAGGTGCATTTGGGGACAGGCAGGTGCGAGCGTGGGAACACGGAGTAGATGCAGGAGAAGCGGGAGATGGAAATAATAAGAGAGCACATGTTCAGGAGCCGCCGCTTAGGCACCAGCTTAATGGGGGGTAGCTGAGGACCCTTAATGAGGAGGGGGATATCAGGGTGTGTGCGGAGCAACACAGGGTTGTTGGTTGGAGCTGAAGGAACGAAGAGGACAAGAGCCGGGGAAAAGAAGCCTGGGACCTCCCCCTCCACACCTCGTCCTCCCCAGCGGTGTTGGTTGATCCCCCGCTGGGGGCAAGGACGCGGTTGGAGGTGTGAGAGAAGGGTGACAGGCTAGCGTAGTATTAAGTGACAGGCTAGCGGAGTATTAAGTGATAGGCTAGTGGAGTATGGAGTGACAGGCTAGGAGAGTAAAGAGAGAGGGAGTTCGGAGCAAGGGCTCGTTGTGTTAGTGTGAGGAGCATCCATACGGGATGCGAAGTTATAAAGTGACACAGGAGAAAAGCTAAAAGTGTCCGCGTGAATACACCACAGCATTTGGTGTCGAAGTGGTCAAGAATCTATGTCACCATCATGTCAAAGAGAGCGGCTAAGAAAACTTACCCGTCGACTTCTCCGATGACGAAAACGACAGAGACATCGTTCTGGCCATAGCCCCCAACGCTGCGGATCAGCTGGCGGGCCCAGAGGACCTGCTGCCGCCGGCGCAAGAGGGAGAGCACGGGGCGTGCATGGTCTGCCTGCCAACGAAGGGTTGGCGGAACGTCGCTGCCCATCTGGAGAGGACGCTGTCGGCGGTTACTTACCTGTTCAACATACTGACGACGGCAACCCAGGCGACGACTTTGGCGGTGACGCTGGCGGATGCGCCGACTCTTCCCGCCACTTCAACGACGGCAATTGCGCCGGAAGCCACCGCCATTCCGCGAGCAGAAGCAACTCCCGCCATTTCAACAACCGCGCTAGATTCGACGGCTACTTCCCCTGCTGTGTGGCCATCTCCAATGGACCGGTTGCCTCCTGTCTGTGCTTTCTCCATGGCTGGAGGCGACTGGACAGCGTTCTGCTATCGCTTCGAGGCACCATATCATTCGGTGGACTGGTCTGCGGATGAGGCGCTAGGTGCCTTGCTGATGGCCCTGGTTGATGGATCATTGGCTGCCTTCTACTCCATCCCTGAGGGTGATCATTCCTAGTTCACCGACGCCTGCTCCGCAATGGCAGCGATCTTCGACCCACCATCGAACATCCGTAGAAGATTCCTGCTCAGAAAATGGGGGGACTCTGAGACGGCCCTGGCGTTCCGCAGCACTCTCTTGGCCCTCGGACAAGCGGCCTACCCCTCCATGGATCGAGCAGCCCTCGACTCGCTCGCCCTGGAGCGGCTCTTGGCGCTGGCAAGTGAGCTGGGCGTTGTCCTCGCCATCGTTGCCGATGACAACCTCCCGTCCCTCTAATTTGCTCGAAATATATAAGCTCACCTGAGCCTCAGAGGATGGCCTGCAGCGATGGCGTGCACTGATGAAAAAGAGGACTCAGAGTCCAGCGACGGCAGTCTCAAGATCGACGACACAAAGAAATGCGAGGAGGCCGGCTGCCGGTCGAGTGGACACCGAGGAGTGGGCCGCCGACTGGGCCATCTTTGCGGGCATGCTTTAACTGCGGTCGGATGGGACACATCACTAGGAATTGTCGTCTGCACTTCGTTGGTTCACCCAGGCCCCCATCGATCTCCAGCACAAGCACCTCCTCGTCCCAAGGACCACAGTCGAGTCGCGACGCACCGTACACACGTCCGTTTCCCTCCCATCACTCATTCACAGTGCACCTCGCCTTCGTTCACCCGGTTACTGTTCATCCCGTCGCGTCGGAGCTCACCATGTTGGTTCGTTGGCTGCGGGTCTGCGGGACATTGAGCAGTGGTGTGCGTTGGCCTATCGAGTGGTCAGTGCCGTCGCGGGATCGTCGGATGTAATGGGCCTTATCCAGGGGGTGCAGGTCCGGGTGTTGATCGATACAGGCCACCCTCATTTCGTTTCCTACTCTTCATTCGTTGCCGGCGCCAATTTGGCCTCTGGAGCTGGTTGACAGGCCATATGTAGCAGCGAATGGGGGTAGTTTGGGGATAGCCGGTCGCATGATCGCAATGGTGCAAATAGGAGAAGTGGTAATGGACGGGCCTGTGTTGATTTCTAAAACTCTGGCAGTGCCCTGCTTGTTGGGCACCGATTTTTATGCAGGCTGCCCCTCAAAATAATGGTGGACCAGGGGTGTATTGAGATGTTATCGGGGCAGTGCCTGCATTTTTTTAAATACCCCACAACAGGTAATGCGGTTGTACAGGCTACGGTATAAAGACAGTGCGCGTTCTGCCAGCCACGCAGATGCTTGTACCATTGCGGTTGCGTAAGAGCTTGGCCCTGCTAAATCCGGAGGAGGGGATCCTCTTTACCCCCTCTAACGTAGTATCGCGAACACCCTCCTTGGTGGGGGCACTGACTGTCGTGCCGGTAAACCGCGATCCCTTCCTCCAAGGGGTTAATGCAGGCCATACACCGGTAGTTATCCAAGCAGGCACCGTGTTGGCACACGCGATGGCGGCCCCATGCATGGAGCAAATGACATGCATGTCAGGGGTTGTGGGGAACGTCTCGCTGCTAGCGACGTCAAACCCGTGTGGATGCAGAGGTTGTGTCAGGAAAACAAGGATTTATTGACAGAGCAGCGAGCGCGGCTTCGGCGACTTTTGCACGAATTCCAGGACGTTTTTAGCAATGGTAAATACGACATAGGCCGGACCACCCTGTTGCAGCACCATATTGATACAGGGAACTTGCCTCCCATTCAATTAAATTCTCACAAAATGAGCCCTCATGAAAATAAATATATTCATCAGACTGTGGAGATGTTTGCTGCAGACATTGTCTCTCCCTCCACCAGCCCTAGGGGGGCGCCCATTGTATTGGTTAAAAAACGTGACGGTCCCTTGCAATTTTGCGTTGACTTCCGAAAACTCAACAAAATTTCCGTAGCGGACGCATACCCGCTTCCTCGCATGGACGATTCCTTGGATGCTCTGTTTGGTGCACAATTCTTCTCAACCCTCTATTTGCTGGGAGGATTTTGGCAACTGCCCTTGGATGCAGAATCTAAACCTAAAACGGCGTTACGAACACCACAGAGATTGTTACATTTAAATTGTCTCCCGATGGGACCTCACTGGTTCTATCGGGTTTGCAATGGGAATCGTGCCTTATTTATCTAGATGACATCATTGTCTTCAGTCGCACTTTCGACGAGCACTTGCAGCGGCTGCGCTCTGTTGCAAACTTCGGTCAAGTATTTGGGCCATGTCATCAGCGCGTCAGGGGTCGCTACTGACCCGGATAAGATGGCCTGCGTGCGCATGTGGCTAACCCCCAAATTGGTGGCGGAGGTCTGCAGCTTTGTGGGGTTCGCCTCGTACTATCGCAGGTTGGTAAAGGATTTTGCGACAATTACCAAACCGCTCCATGCTCTAACAGCCAAGAGACAGAGATTTAATTGGAACAAGGTGGAAAATTATTATTTTGCAGCACTTTGTGATGCTCTGGCCAGTGCGCCACCACTCATTTATCCAGATTTCGCCAAACCCTTTATCCTGGACACTGACTCCAATGATACGGGCATAGGCGCTGTCTTATCCCAGGTCGTCGATGGAGTAGAGAGAGTCATGGCATACGGCAGCCGCGTTTTGTCTCCCGCTGAGCAGCGGTATGCGTCACACGCAGGGAGCTGCTTGCCATGGTCCATTTCATACAGTTGTACCGCTCTTACTTGTACAGCTGGGACTTCCTTGTCCGTACCAACCACACAAAACTCCAATACTCCCTGTGTGTGAACCAACCCTCCGGCCAAATGGCCCATTGGATTGAAATCCTCCAGGGATTCTCCTTTACTGTACTGTAGAGGAAAGGGGCACGCCATGTGAGTGTGGATGCGCTGTCCCAGCTTCTGCCGCCCGGCTCGTGCAGGTGCGTGATGGGCTCAGCTCAGTGCGGACCGCCGCTGCAGAAATCGCCCAAGATGGTCGCTGCAGTTGACTCGTTCCCGGCCAGCGATGCGCAAGCACCGGCCGACCGCATATTAGGCCTGAACCACAGCGAGTGGGGACGGCTCCAGGTTGAGGATGCCTCCCTGCTGAATTTGAGGCGTGGGGCCTCCCGTCAACCGAGTGCTACGGGGTGCCCTTTTCTGCAGCTCAGTGAGGGGCTCCTCCTACGATGGGATGTAGAGCTGACTTACGCACGCGGTGCATGAAAAATGTAAACATTTGGGTGTCAAGAAAACATCACTTTGCCATACATAGCAGGGGTTACCAAAAATATTTCCAAAATCTTAAACAAACACAAGATCCAAGTTCGTTTCAACACAGTACACAAAATCCGTGATTTGATCCCATCTGTAAAGGATGTGATTCCTGATATGCAATACCCGGGTGTCTACAAACTGAGTTGTGGCTGCGGCAGCAGTTACATTGGGAAAACGAAACGACATATCTCGGACCGCGTTCGCGAACACAATGCAGATCTGAAACACGGTCATTGTTTTAACGCAGTGGGCTCACACGAAATTGACTTTTCCAAGACGAAGGTACTCTGCAAACCCACCGGCTATTATAAAAGATTTGTTCATGAAGCCATCCAGATATATAAACACAGACACAACTTCAACCGAAATGGGTACAAACTGAATAATCATTGGAAGGACGTTATTAACCAGGTAAAGTCTTAACTGACTGTGATGTTCCCATCCTACCTGTCTATGTCAGCTGCTATGTCCGACTCTCTGTGTGTCTTTCACTATCTCTCTGTGGATCCCTCTCCGATCTCTACTCCAGTGACCCGGGTGCTGCCACGGGGCCCACTTTCTGCCCCCCCCCTCCTCCCCCCCCCCTTCTTTCTCCCCCCCTCCAGCCGATCTCTCCAGTGCTGCCGCGGTAGTCCACGTTACTCCAGTGGCCCGTTCATGCTGCTGGTTGTAATTACTGGCGAAATATTGCGGTACTCGGATTGTAAATGTTGCGAGTTTACTCTCCAACACACCAGCGCGCTGAACTTATAACTAATTGGCAAGCTTTGTTTACGTGACAAGCCTTAGGAATGGGCTGTGTCAGGTGGTGGCGGGTTTAACAACATATTCATATTTACGCGATCTAACCCAAAAAAACCTCTCTTATGGATATTGGTCACGAAAGCCTACGTGTTAAACTGGATACAATGTGCAGTTATCCGAGAGTATTTTTTTTTTAAATCTCAAGTCGCATTGCTAAAAAGGTTTTCTCCCACGATGCCGGATAGATCGTGTGCACACGACAGGAATTATCTCCCACTTAATTAGGCCTCCGAAATGGGCCGCAGCGAGGCAGCGTCCCAAGTAATGCGTTGGCAAGGCCACGAGTGCACGTGGCCACCACATCTGCCCCCCCTCACTGGCGTGCCAGGACCCTCCGTGCTGCTTACAACACCGCTTACAAAAGGGAAACACAGGCGGTCCCCGGTTTACAGCGCTCTCTGATTTACGACGCTTATATGCCACCGTGGATTGATTTACGACGCATAAAATCTTGCGACGCTACTCCGAACGAATTTGAACGGTGTTTCCCGGAACGCATTGTGTCGTAATAGTGGGGACCGCCTATATCTACAGAAGTTATTTAACATAGCAATTAATTAACTATTTCCACCAGGCCTTTTTTTTGTTTAGAGTTGCATGGAATTGTCAACATATTCATAGATATTCAGAAATGTCTACGTGGTCAGAAGAATAATATCAGTATCTTCTGAAATCAAAAACGATCCGCAATTACGAAACTTAGAATGCAACCTCACTCATTGTCTTCACTACCACAACATTGTGCAATCAAACAAATGTACTATTCACAGTATCGCGGATTATAATTACTATCGTGATTTTGAATGCCTAAACTTAGTTTGATGATTGTATACATGAGCGGGTAGGAATGGGGTCGTTTGGCCAACACTTTTCATGTAGTAAAATACCGAGTCTCAACAGAATATATCTGATGTGTGACATTGCAGGCTGCTTTCGCTATATTAAATTAATTTAAAAAACAATTACTCGACGATGATTTACGAATGATAAATTCGTCATGTTAATGCTTGCCGCGGTTTGCATCGCAGTTTCTGCGTTTGGGAACTCAAGTCGACTTGCCACGTGGCAGAATGAGGGGCTACCCTCACTGGAAGATGACCACACTGCCGGTTTGCCGTGGAAGGTTTCCTGCCGCTTGTGGACGCCTGCATGCTTGGCCAAGGCCTCCGTACACAGGGCAGCGGGGTGGGAGAGTGTGGGCACAGCAACAGAGATCTAGGTTCGCAATGTAGTAATACATATGAGTTTATAAACGGAGTATATGTTAACATGATCTCAATCGAGTATATATGAGTTTATGAAATATAGCGTAACAGGATCTCAATAGAGTACACATGAGTTCATCAATCGAATATATGTTAACAGGATCTGAAGAGTATACGTTCATCAACGGAGTATATCTTAACAGGCTCTCAATATAATATGTACATATATGTGAAGGTTGTTGTCCTTCCCCCGCACCTTCCATTAGCACGGTTGGCTACGTACGGTGCTAAAGAAGTTCAATATACGTGCATTGCAACCACCAGCATCATCACAACCACCATCATCACAACCATCACTACCACCATCACAACCAATACTGTATAATCATCACAACCACCAACATCACAACCATCACATCCAAAACCACCACCACCACCATCATCCACATGCACCACCATCACAACCATCACATCTGATTAGCACGGTTGGATACGTACGGTGCGAAAGAAGTGCAACATACATACACTTACATATTCTTTGGGTCTTTTGGTAAAGTCACGTAGATAGGTTCAACCCATCTACATGACTTTACCCAAAGAATATGAAATCTTGCAATCACGAAAGCTTTAAGTCTTGATGTATACACGTACATGCCTAGTGCTCGCGAGCACCCGGGCACTGACCAAAGGAACTTGTGATTCATTCATTGAAGAACTCGCGGAAACGGACGTCGCAGAACTTCGTCTGCGAAATCTCGTTAAATGCCCCCCGTCTCGACAAGATGCATATTAGCGAAACGATTTCCCACCCGCTCCTGCGACAGAGAAACACATTCGATGACACACGACAGTCAAACATTTTATTACTTCTCTCCATGCTGGAAGTTAGTCAAGTTAAGTGCTAATAAAAGCCAAATGTAATTTGACGACTATTATTCATGCGGTAATTAGCGACCACGGCGAGTCGATCAGCTCACCGCGTTTGGGAATCCGCTCGATTTAACCTGGATTCGAACCCCGACTCTCGGCCACGCCAGCTGCGTGCGTGCGTGCGTGTGTGCGTGCGTGTGTGTGTGCGTGTGTGTGCGTGTGTGTGTGTGTGCGTGCGTGTACTCTGGCCTTCGAAGCAACCCAACGACCTGAAAAATCTGCGGCTTCAGTGACACGCTATAAATATCATGAATATTGATTTGCAAAAAAAAACTTGGGGTGCACGCATCCCCTGGGGGCGCGAAATGCACTTTCTGGGGATGCGAGACATGGGAAGATTATTTTTTAGAAGGTAAATCATCGAAACACAAATTCAGCACGGGCACGTAAGTACAACTACTTTGTTTCATCAAACCCTACGTATGTATTAATATGATATATGTGTTTACGATTGAGAACCAAAGGGGTGCAAGGCTGCAGTAAATGTGAAGAACCAGCGGTGTGAGTGGTATGCCCTGCTGCTGCTGCCACCGCGGCTGCTGCTGCTGAATCGCGTCGTTCCACGCAGGTTACATCACATGGTGAGCAAGGGGTCACCGGCCACTATCTGTGAGTGGATGGAGAAACGTACAGCCCACGGGGCCTGTCCCCGCTGCTGCTGTCACTGTTGAGTCACTTCACCCCAAAGCTCGGTGAAACTAAAAGTCGTAACTGAGGAAATGAAAGTGGCCGCCCATCGGGAACGAGCAGCGGTTGGCAGCAGCCGTGCGCGGTGCCTGCCTCGCAGCTGGTGTCAGACGGAGTCTGTCTCACCTCGTGCCTGCTCCCCCCCCCCCCACTCTGCTCCAGGGACCGCTGACCCAGATTAATCACTAATCACTTGACAACCGCTGATTAGGGGTGATATAAATCTCGGGGTGCGGGCAGCCCGGTGGTGCGCGCAATCGTCACGGAGGGGACCTCTCGCACGCTCCGGCGGGGACGACGCCGTAGGTACGGAGCGGGGAGCGATGGCGCAGCGAAATCGCCGGCGGTTCGCCGCGACTGCAGCTGTTGCCCGCACCGCCTCCGTCTCTCTGTCTCGTGGGAGCGACGCGAACGCATCGTGTCGTCAGCTCACCCAGGAGGTTCACCGGTGAAGGGATCCTCCCGACGCGGTTCACAAAGGCCACGTGACCGTGCCCGTGCAGCTCCCGGATTGACGACGCTCGCCTGGATCAGGATCCTGCCTCAGCCGCTTTCCTTTGCTGTGAAATCTCTGTGGTTTTATTTTTGTTTACTTCGAGGGCACTTTGATGACGTCGGTCATCGCGCAGAACGCGCGAGTGAGCGCCGTGCTACGATCAGCCACCGGCGGTGAACGCCACGCGCGTGCGTCCACAACGCTGCGTGTGGCCTCAAAAGGGAGCGTCACGGAACGGGCGACGTGTCGGGCAATGGTCCTTGTTCAGAGCGTGTAAACGGGGAGGCCAGAGCGACGGGCTGGACAATAGGAGTTAGAGACTGCACATCGTGGGGGATGATGAGAATCACGTAGAGTATTGTAAATGTTTGGTTTTTTTATGAGCGGTAAAAGGTTTTGTGCAAACGTGACACGTTGGAATTTCACTATTCCATAGTTTTCAATTAAAATGTATGTCATATTCTTAGTTTTTTCGGTAAAGTCACGTTGAAGGGAAACAACAAAATAATAAAATATATAAAACAATAATAAATAAAAATATATTGTTTATATATATTTTATTATTTTGTTGTTTCCCTTCAACGTGACTTTACCGAAAAAACTAAGAATATGAATTACTGCAGTCACGAAAGCTTTAAATCAAAATTTAAAATGTATTTGTTCTGCAATTAGAACTGAAATCGACTAAAAGACGTCAGTTATTTGTGATATTAATATAACATACATTTTTTAAAATGACAACAATACAGTTTGTCCGTACTTCACCATGCTGGTCAACGCAGGTTTTGTGAAGGGTGTGCCAGGACCGGTGCGGATATCATTTGCCAATGGTGCAGCAGTGGCCAGGAATATATCTCGGGTCGCTGGGTGCAGGAGGCCCAATCACTCCACCACCGCTCCCTCCTTTTGCCCCCCCCCCTCCCCCACGCAGAAGCGAGACTATAAAATAAAAAATAAAGAAATCTACGATGCGTTACCCTGACAAACCACTCAGGAAGCAATTAACAGAATCACATTAACAGCTGCGGAATGTTAATTGGCGTGCAGACGAACAAGCGGCGGCGATGACGACGACGTTGTAAGACTTCGGAAACATCCGCTTACTACAATCTTGAGAATGTCGCGTGCCGAGGAGGGTGGGGTGGTGGTAGGGTGGTGGTGGGTGTCCGTGCCACTCTGGGCTGTCCGTGCTGAGGAGCCCTGCACTGCACGAAGACAGCCGCCCCGCGCACGCACAGGCCTCTGTGTGCCTTTGCAGCGGTCGCTCCGACTCGTTTGCATCAGTTGGACAAATCCATTGGTGACGCTGCTGCTGCTGCTACGTGGGCAGTGGTGGCACAGGCACAGCCAACGTGACGCGTTCGTCACTGCGTGGCCTTAAAAGTAAAACAAATATATAATTGGTGACGTTTCAGGCAACGGCCCTCCTTCATATAGCAGTGTTCTTCATTGCAAGGCCCGCGGGCCACTGGCGAAAACCTGTTGGCCCTTCATGCGGCCCCTAGCGTGCGGCCCAACGACAATCGCGCAAATGATGCAAACCCCCCCACCACCCATCATCATCGTCGTGCTGCTGTCACCCCCCCACCACCCATCACCATCGTGCTGCTGTCACCCCCCCACCACCCATCATCACCGTGCTGCTGTCACCCCCCACCCACCACCCATCATCATCGTACTGCTGTCACCCCCCCACCACCACCCACCATCACCGTGCTGCTGTCACCCCCCCACCACCACCCATCATCATCGTGCTGCTGTCACCCCCACCACCACCCACCATCACCGTGCTGCTGTCACCCCCCACCCACCACCCATCATCATCGTACTGCTGTCACCCCCCCACCACCACCCACCATCACCGTGCTGCTGTCACCCCCCCACCACCCACCATCGTGCTGCTGTCACCCCCCCACCACCCACCATCACCGTGCTGCTGTCACCCCCCACCCACCACCCATCATCATCGTACTGCTGTCACCCTCCCACCACCACCCACCATCACCGTGCTGCTGTCACCCCCCCACCACCCACCATCATCGTGCTGCTGTCACCCTCCCACCACCACCCACCATCACCGTGCTGCTGTCACCCCCCCACCACCCATCATCACCGTGCTGCTGTCACCCCCCCACCACCCACCATCATCGTGCTGCTGTCACCCTCCCACCACCACCCACCATCACCGTGCTGCTGTCACCCCCCCACCACCCACCATCATCGTGCTGCTGTCACCCTCCCACCACCACCCACCATCACCGTGCTGCTGTCACCCCCCCACCACCCATCATCACCGTGCTGCTGTCACGCCCCCACCACCCATCATCATGCTGCTGTCACCCCCCCCCCCACCACCACCCATCATCACCGTGCTGCTGTCACCCCCCACCACCCACCATCATCGTGCTGCTGTCACCCCCCCCACCACCACCCATCATCATCGTGCTGCTGTCACCCCCCCACCACCCATCACCATCGTGCTGCTGTCACCCCCCCACCACCCATCATCACCGTGCTGCTGTCACCCCCCCACCACCCATCATCATCGTGCTGCTGTCACCCCCCCCACCACCACCCATCATCATCGTGCTGCTGTCACCCCCCCACCACCCATCACCATCGTGCTGCTGTCACCCCCCCACCACCCATCATCATCATGCTGCTGTCACCCCCCACCACCACCCACCATCACCGTGCTGCTGTCAAACCCCAACAATTTGTTTTAAATGTGTGGCGGCCCTCGCACTGATAATGTCTTATCGGCGAAAGTGCCCCCCCCCTCCCCCACCCTGAAAATCAGAGAAGAACGCTAGGCTACAGAAATCTTCTGTTACGTTGTCATTTTTAAAAATGAAACCACGTGATCTGAACAACGGCGATTTCCCGAAGCTTCGCCTATTTAAATATATTTATTTATTTATTTTCAGACTACCACAGTGTTACTGAAAACCGGGTTGAGTTGTGTTGTTCCATCAGTGAGATTGACATCAAACCATAGCCTGGCATCACACCATAGCCTGGCATCACACCATAGCCTGGCATCACACCATAGCCTGGCATCACACCATAGCCTGGCATCACACCATAACCTGACATCACACCATAGCCTGGCATCACACCATAGCCTGGCATCACACCATAACCTGACATCACACCATAGCCTGGCATCACACCATAACCTGACATCACACCATAGCCTGGCATCACACCATAGCCTGACATCACACCATAGCCTGGCATCAATCCATAGCCTGGCATCAAACCATAGCCTGGCATCACACCATAGCCTGACATCACACCATAGCCTGACATCACACCATAACCTGACATCACACCATAGCCTGGCATCACACCATAGCCTGGCATCGCACCATAGCCTGGCATCACACCATAGCCTGGCATCACACCATAGCCTGGCATCAAACCATAGCCTGGCATCACACCATAGCCTGGCATCACACCATAGCCTGGCATCGCACCAGCGCCCCCGTCGCGTGGCTAAAGAGGAGAGTAACAGCTGACAGATATCCATGTGCCATGGCTGCACGAAAAGCGCCATGCGGCTTCCGAGTCGTTACAAATTGGGCAGATTGCGTGCAATACTTCAGGGGTGATGGCAATGTAACAACTTACAACTAAAATGGTTATTTTTTGATGAAATTTTTTAAAAACAGACGCGATTTGTGTAAATTCATCGTAAAATGAAAATGCGAGCGGCGGTATTTTTGCGCCACGCGGCATATTCCGTGAGCAAATGCGCCGCACTCCACAAGTCATTCGTCTGCTCGTAGATTTAGAATCGAGAACCAGTGCTGACTGCCAATGTATTGGGCGTTGTTTTAGTCTCTGTGAAAACAACGGTCGTGTGTACACTGCACAGTATTTACCATATACGGTAGTAGTAGTAGTATTATCATTATGGTTGTTTACTAAAAGTAAACCTCGCACAGGCCCCAAGGCTCTGATTCAGCAGGGGGTGGCTACGGAGGGTGGGTTGCAGTCGGGAGCGATGTTGCTGCTGTGGCTAATCCCGATTGAGTCGTTTGCAGTGGGACAGATGGCCGAAATCCAGGTACATTAATCACAGTTATAATAATACCAGTTACATTATTACCAGTTACATTATTACCAGTTACATTAATACCAGTTACATTAATACCAGTTACATTATTACCATTTACAATAATACCAGGTACATCAATCACAGTTATAATAATACCAGTTACATTATTACCAGTTACATTATTACCAGTTACAATAATACCAGTTACATTAATACCAGTTACAATAATACAGTTATATTAATACCAGTTACATTAATACCAGTTACATTATTACCAGTTACATTAATACCAGTTACATTATTACCAGTTACAATAATACCAGTTACAGTATTACCAGTTACAATAATACCAGTTACATTAATACCAGTTATATTAATACCAGTTACATTAATACCATTTGCATTAATAACAGTTACATTAATACCAATTGCATTAATAACGGTTACATTATTATTCTTGAATATGAATCCCTGCAGTCACGAAAGCTTTAAATCAAAAGTTGCATTATTGCCAGTTACATTAATCCAGTTACATTCATACCCCGGTATACGTCTCCTCCTCATACGTCGTCACTTTATTGTTTTTATAACACCGCTGCCCAATTTGCGTAGCCCCAATCCCCACAATTACGTCGTACCCTGTGAGTCGCTTCGTTGTACGTCGTTTCGATATCCGTCGTTGCGCCTTTCAGGAACGCATCCCCGACGTAAAAAACGGAGCAATAAAACGTTCAGAAGGCTCTCAAAATAATAATTGTGTCGCGAGTAAACCCTTGCAACCCGTTTGCGGCCGGCTCTCTGGACTCGGTGTTGCAGATTCCGGATCATCGCGCGGAGACGCCAGGAAGCCCCCTGCAGCTCGCGAGCCGTCGTATACCCAACCAGATCACCACCGCTCCCGCCAACGTGTGCCCCCATGCCGGTCGAGGGTTGGCGGAGGTCGCTGTTGAGCAAGGGTGAAAATGTACGGACGGATGAGAGGGACCCATCCTATGGTTGTATGTATGGTAATATGTTTGGGAGGTAAGTAAAGGGTCGGCACAAAAACCTGCGGCTCCAGAGCCGCGTGTGACTCTTTAAGGACTGCGTCGTGACGTATTCACCACCCGGTGCATTGCGGCTCTTGAAATATTGAGAGGTTTTTGTTTTTTCTACCGAATTCGAGAAAAATTACTCTGCTTGTTATTTTGGTTACCAACCCCCCAGCTAAATGGTGAGTCCCTTGAGCCAACTTGGAAGGAGGTGGGCTGATTGGTAGATGTAGGAAGGGGAAGGAGCACATTGCCTGCTGCGTTGTTTGTGGATGCCACCTTCATCCCTAGGCTCTTGAAGGGAACACAGATTTAGTTTTTTTAGCATCTTGGTCTGCCTCATTCATTCCATTCGCCTGAAGTTCATAGAGGTGGTAAATACTCCAGAGACGAAGGTCCTTCGTATAGCCTTAACAGACTGCCGGGGCATGCACTGTTAGCGAGCACTTATGAAGGCCGGTACGGTACACGAAGGGGTGGGTGGCCAGCACCACGCCCGACCGCCTTTGTCTCCCCAGTGGCGATGTTTACTACACACCGCACCAGGTACTCATTTGAGGTTGAGTCGACATAGAGAAGGCCCATGACCGGTTCAGATAATCGCTACACACACACACACAAGCACAGACGCGCACACCACAACACAGCACGATGCGATGTCGGCATCGTGAACGCAATAATCGATTTGCGTCGCCGCTGTGCTCACTGTGAACGCGTAGAGTGAAGTTAGGGGGGGGGGAGGGGGGGCGGCGCGTGACGTCACAAAGCGCCCATCACAATGGAGGCGGCCTCCGAGAGTTGCGGAGCAGATGCCGCTAAGTTTGTCGCAGCGCTGCGCTCCAGGAGGGAGGAAGGCATCTGCCGCGCGACGTGCCGCGCAGACACGCACCCTTGCATCGCAGAGCTTTTCCGCGAGCACGGCACATGGTGGCCAGGCTGCTGCTGCTGCTGCTTCTGCTCGCTGCAGCCGTGCGAGCAGGGCAATGCGCTTTGCCTGCATGCGCCGTGGACACGAGCGCGCAAGACCATCGATTCGCAGACCGCAAAGGAGCGCATCGCGCAACGACGCGCGACGCCTCTCATCGCAGAAGCAGCGACAGCAGCGGCGGCGGCCGCGGCGGCATCCAACCGCGGAATATGCGCGAGCTGCATATTCACGTGTGCAGCACGTGTGCCGAACTCCCCGCATGCAGGCAACATGCGTGCTTCAGAGAGCACCGCGTGCGTGCGTGCAGCGTGGGCTGCGAGATTGTGTTCGCACGCATTCGCTGGCGTGTGTGCGTGCGTATGTGCGTACGTGCGTATGCGGTGAGACCCTGATTTCCAAACACCACGAACAAAAAAAAGTGGTCTCCTCCCTTCTCACCCACGGGCAGCTTTATCCCAAGTTTCAGGACTCGCTACCCTTGCTGATTCTACTTCGGGTCAACATCCCCCCCGCCCCGCTACGAGCGGCTCCTATGCCCACCTTGGCTTGATCTACGACTCGGATCCATGAAAAGAAGTCCAGCAACCAAATGTTTACCGAGAGCGCCTCATTCATGATCACTACTACGTTCGTTTACCCAGAAAAGCCTCACTGAGTCTCAAGTCTCTTTTTCAGGAGGATCCTGCCAAGTTTTTGCGGTAAGGGGCAATGTTGTATATATGTATATTGAACTTCCTTCGCACCATATGGTCCCAACCGTGCTAATCGGAGGTGTTGCTGCTGCTGTGCGTGTGATCCCATTGCGTAATTTTAAGCTGTTTTATCAGTATTCCGATGTTTTGGTCAATACCAGTTACGCTATAGGTAGTATTTGTTTTTTTTGCTGGGAGCTATGGGAGGAAATTTAAGAACCCGGGGGGGGGGGGGGGGGAGAGACTACAAACTCCACGCAGAAAGGTGCCCAAATCTGGAATAGAACTTAGGCAAATCTTGTTACGTGACACAAGTGTAGTGTAACAGCGCCGGCTGGTGGACAGTGGCGGCAACTGTGGTAGACAGACAGTACACACGCCGGTGAGGACGTGCACGGGGTGTTGGCAGAGCAGAGGAACTGGGGCAAGGGTCACGGAGGACCCCATCTGGAGGCCCCTGGAACCTGCTAGCGGGTTCGTATAGGGAGGCGCGGTCAGGGCGGAGCCAGGCCGTGCTGGGAGCATAAAAGGAGCTGAGAGCGGGGGGCTCGAGGCTGCCGGTTCTGGGAGTGGACTCGTCTCGTCGTCGCTGTCATCTCGTCGCCGTCGTCGCCGCCGTCTTCACGAGATGTTGCGCTGCCGGAAGTTGTTGGCTGTCTCAGTCGGCGCCGCCAGTGTTTGACGGCTGGCGTTGTGTACAGGCTAGGCTAAGCTACTGTGGAGAGTGTGAGGACGAGACCGTTGAAGTTGTTAAATAAAGGTGCCTCCTACAAATCTTGCCTCGGTCTCACTGACACTACACAAGTGTTACCACCGCACCACCCGGCCACCCACATAAAATACAAACACATTACGTATAATTTTAAGTAAAATTTCAGGCCGATTTCGTTAAAACACCACGGGAAATCTGCACAACGCTGCATGCTGTGCAACCTTGAGCTATGGCTTTTTGTCCATGCTCATGGCACATTGCACGCCCAGAGGCAATGCGGATCATGGGGTAAGGGCCATTGGACGATCCCCAAATGCTGTCAGTTCACTGGCACGGAGAAGAGGGCGTTTGGCGGGATGTTAACTCCCTCGCCTGGTATACAGAAAGTGGTAGGGTCGATCCTGACCATGACGCCTATTGTATGTTTGGAGTTTGCGTGTCTCTCTGCCATTGTTTGCGTGGATTTATCTCCGGGTTCTCCGGGTGTTTCCTTCACATTAAGAAATATGCGTTTAAAGTATTTGGCTGCTCATATATTTCTACGTGATAAGCCACTTCGTTGATCTATCATTTGTGGCCAGCTCAGTGGACCTCTCACCTGGTAGAATAAATAAAAAATGAAATCTGCAGGCAATAGTGCAGTTTGAAGACGGACCCCGTCGTCTGTACATCCTCTTGTCAAACTGGCCCTGAATTACAAACAAGAGTTAGATGTCCCCCATGTGAAACACGTCCACGATATTACACAATCTAGACTCAATGTAGCTATTCTAAAATATGTAAACAACGTGTCATTATACCACCAAGGGCTCGTTTGCCTGTTTCTGTTGTCATGGGCTCGCCGCTATGAAATTAAGTTGCAATGCCATGCCCATCAATGCGCTTGGGTCCCAGGTGGATTCATGCCGATACGCCCACCTATGGAGACGAAGCTTTGAAATCGGCTCCTGTGTTAATGATCGGTGGATTTTATTGCTTATTTATGCGTTTTACCCAGGAAAAAAAGCCTCACTAAGTCTCAATGCTCTTTTTGAAGTGGTCCTTTTTGGATTTTGCAGTCGTGGCCGATTATTGCTAAGTTGTTGTTTTTTCCAAATAAAGTAAATTGCTGGGGAATCCTTTCAATTTGCCCGAGTTTTCTCAGCAGGGGGCGATGATGCTGCGTGTAATCCCAATTGAGTAATTTTCTGGTAATTTTTCAGCATTGCGATGTTTTTGGCCAATACTAGTTAAATTGTGCGTGTTTTTTTTTAAGCTATCTCCCTCTGTTCTGCATGCAGAACAGGAGAGAGAGAGAGAGATCATACAAACTCCACACAGAGAGGCTGCCAAATCGGACATCGAACCGAGGCCCTCCTTGCTCTGAGGCATGAGTGCGGCCCAGAGTGGTGGTGGCGACTTGGGGAGGGAGGCCTTTATCTAGCAGCGGATCGACCATGTCCGCTGATTGATGACGACATCGTTTAGGTGCACGTTCCGATCATTTGCTCGCTGGGACGAGGGGCGCTGAAGTGACCCGAGCAACGGAGTGCTGGCCAGCGAGCTGTTTGATAAGCACGACGCCAGATGTGCCCTCCGCGGGCACTGAACACCAGTCTGGCGTGTCAGGGGTTTGCTCCGTGGCTCTGAGCGCCGTGTCCTCATTTCGCCGACCCACACGATTTGCCCGTCTGCCCGCCCCCTGTCGCGGGCCCAAATGGAACGCTGGCATTTGACTCTGGCCTTCTGCAGCTAATTAATTTCATTAGCGAGTGCAGGCATCTCGCAGTGTGGGACCCCAGCTCGCGGCCTCGCATTTCATATTCATTACCCCGTTTAATTTGCTCGGAGGAGAATGCACCGCGCCGGCCCGAGCGCTTTTTAATTATCAGCTCGGATAAACTGGAAAACGCTGATGCCCAGGGACGGAGTTAATTAAAATCTGCATTATTTTCGCTTTAATTAGTTCCTAGCTTTGTTTGCCTTCGCCATATGGGCATGTCCTGTGGCCAAATTACGTTCATTAAGCTAATTAAGCAAATCATTTTAATTATTCAAGACAATCTGATTGGATGCACGATGACTTAAAGTTCACGGTCAAGTTCCAGGCCTCATTACGGGCGGACAGAGAGAAATGATAAAACATTAATTGAGAAGACAGAGGGACGTTTGGGCTAATCTGTGACCTTTCCTTCCGCCAGTCTCCCTGTATGTGTTTGTCGCGCTGTCCCGGCTCAAACCTGGGCCGTCCTCACGCATTTATTTCTTAACGAGAATGGGAAAACGTTCGCGTTGTCTGTCCACCCCCTCCGCCCACTTGACGATTGTGTTCTGCTTTTAAATTCGAGACAATGCGGCAAAAATGTCACCCACAACTTGTTGTATGTATATGTATGTATATATGTTTTTATTTTGCTTTTTGCAAATTTGTTAGTCAGAAATGTTTGGGCCGTTAGTGAGACGGCCACTCACTTCCAAACAGCTCCCACAAACCTCGTTTTTTTATTTATTCAGTCGGAACTTGAGATCGCGTTGACGCAGGTCGGCCACAAGGCAGATTTTGACGGGACGTGGTATTGGAAGACGAGAAGAAAAACTCCCCATGTACTAAGTACATCCTTGAAAGGCACAGTAAACATCAGCAACAACAACAAGGACGACAAGTACCGGGGCTGTGATCAACTGACAGCCAATAGCAATGTGATCGTGGCAATGCAGTCTGTCGACAATACGCCGCTAGCTTTAGCAATGAGACGCAGTCGTTCAAGTAAAATGTGTTTTTATTACGTAACATGGCCAGCTTTATACCGCGTGATTTTGCCAATCTGTTTAAATACTGAATCTTTTTCTTATTACCCCGGCATGCCTCACTGAGTCTCAAGATTAGTTTTCAGGAGGGTTCCTGTCGACGCTTTCGCCGTCGTTGGGCGATCATTGCGACGTGGTTTTGTTTCTTCTCCTTCCAAATGGGAGTCGATCGCGGGGTCACCTTTCAAACGTGGGCACCATGCAGCCGCCACAACACGCCCAGGGTCATTCCTTCAACAGGCCCTAACGCGATCTTTACAGCTCACTGTGAAGCGGACGGCCGGCGCTCTGTTCATGGTTCATACTCTCGCAGCATTGACCAGGGGGTGGCCCAGCTGGCAACCGGACCGGCAAAATCGTCGGCGAAAACGGCGAACCGCGCCGCGGCTACCGTCGGGGGCCCACGCCACAGACCGGTGGCGATTTGTTTTTTCCTGCCGGTGGTTTTAATTGTAGTTGTTGTGGTTGTTGTTGTCGCCGTGGGTCGTTTCTTGATGATGAAGGAGGAGGTCTCGGCTACTCTACCACCACCAAGGTAGACGGCAGCGTCCCTGCAGGTGCTGCAAAAAGGCAGCGTGGCGATGGCTTGCGCTCGGCCTCTCGCATCTGGATGAGGGGCTGAGCTCCCACTGCCTTACACAAGTCTGGCTCTGTGTGTGTGTGTTGAACTTCTTTCGCGCCGTACGTAGCCAGCCGTACCAATCGGAGGCTGTGGGGGAAGGACATTAAACGAAACGCGCACAAAAAAATTCGTGTTAAAGAAATGAGTTTTAAATCTAGATTCATTATTATTATTGTTGTTGTTACACTTACAGCGGCATTGTCGGGTGGCCTGTGAGACGATCTCCAGGATGACCGACCATTGCCTCTACCTGATGAGAAGGAGTGGCGGGGGAGGGGGGTCCTGGAGAGTGAGGTTTATTTACCAGAGAGAGCGAAGGAGGAGTTGGAGTAAGAAGGAGACCTCTCTTGTTTATGCTCTCATTAGAATTCCGTGGCCACGTCTCGGCGCCGCATCACGACCACCAGACAGCCTGTGCCCATTTGAAGGGGATTAGACTAATTCTTTTAATTGCTCTCATCACCGGCCGACACGAAGCGATACAGAAACTGTGATTACTTCTCATCCTCGGCGGGAAGCGTGGCGGGCACTGAGATGGGGCTCTCCACAGCTGGAGAGGAGGGAGATGGGAGATGATGATGTTGAGTGTGGCCCGCACCCTGAGAGGAGGAGAGAGCGAGATGTGGGGGGGGGGGGGGGGGGGGCCTGGCGAGAGCCCCACGGATGCTCCGAACTCCCCGCAGTGTCCACGCACGCACAGCAAAGACAAAGGGCCCCTGTGTAGCCTTCACAGACTGTTGGGGCAAGTGGTGTTAGCGAGTAGCAGCACCTATGAAAGCCGGCACAGTACACGAAAGGGTTGGTTGGCCAGCAAACATGCTCGACCGCCTTTGTTTCCCCAGTGGCGATGTTTACACACCGCACCAGGTACTCATTTGAGGCTGAGTCGACCTAGGGGAGGCCCGGGACCGGTTCAGATAATCGTCACTGGTTATCGCGCTAACTGCTACACCGCCGTTCTCCACACAGCATATCCACACACACACAACATGCTCACACACACACTGCATGTTCTCACACACACACTGCATGTTCACACAGCATGTCCACACACACACAGCATATCCACACACACACAGGATGCCAACACACTGCATATCCACACACAGCATGTTCACACATACTGCATATCCACACACACAGTATGTCCACACACACACACGATATAGCCACACACACAGGCATACACACACACACAGCATGTACACACACACATATCATATCCACACACACAACATTTCCACACACAGCATATCCACACACATACTGCATATTCACACATACAGCATATCCACACACACAGTAGTGTAATGTATTTAAGATTTTACATTCCTATATGTTGAATGTATGCACCATCCTGCCAAAGTAAATTCCGTGTCGGTGTGAAATTTCATGGCGAATAAAACCCTTTCTGATTCTGATTCTGATGTATGAATTCATGCATGCGTGCGTGCGAGTGCGTCCATTTGAATGTGAACGTGATGATCAATACCATCATCATCATCATCAACTGGGCTGAAGCGAATTGGTGGCACCACTTTGTAGGAAATGTGCAGCAGTGGTCTTCCGAGAAAACTGGCCCCTGCCATGGGAACGTCATCTCCTCTGATGACTCGGTCAGGGCCACCTAGAGAGGGGTACTGGGGGTACATGGTGCCCTTGGTAGGGCACAAATACACACATATCTCTTAAAATACAAATAAAATGTGTTATCTTACCAGATAAGGCTCACAGAGCTGTAAAGCTCCTTTTCAGAGGCGACCTGGCTATAACAAATGATAGCTCAACGAAGTGGCTCAAAAAATATACAGCAGGCGTCAGAGTTGGGATCGAACCCATGAACGAACACGAGGAGTAAATTGTGCCCTTGGTCGGGCATGGCTGTCACACACACATCCATTGGTACGTGAGGGGTCGGCGTCTGATTGGTCAACTCCATCCGTAGGTGAGGATGTGTGTCGTGACGTCACGATCCTGAGGTAGATTCCCTTTACACCGCCCCAAAAGCTCTGATTGGTTTGCGGCAATGAGCACGCGTTAACGGCCAATCATTGCGCCGCACAAAAGGTCGAGTAAAAGTTTTCCCCATCTGTTAATTTGCCTGCGGCAGGGCCTGACCCACATCCCACTGCCAGAACGTCGGCCAGGTTCATGTAGGACGTGTGGGCTGCATCGCCATAACAATCGGAATAAAAGGTCGAGCGAACGAGCTGGTGATGGCATCCTCACTGCAGCAGCGACTCTTGGCTGGCCATCGAACAAAGACGGTCTCACTTCATCGCGCGCTTTCAGATGTGCTTCTGCAGCCGTCTCGAATGTTCTTCCTTCCGATATTAGGAAGCCACTGGAGCTATGTACTTTTAAATCTAGATTGACAAACTAATTTCCTAAGAACGTCTTCATGTCTTTAGTTTGTCGTCCTTCCCCCGCACCTCCGATTAGCACGGTTGGCTTGCGTAGGGTGCAAAAGAAGTTCAACATACCTCCATCGCACATTTAGCATCTTCCCCCTCGGCAGAAGCGATCGTCGGCTGGGGGGGGGGGGTACACAACAACGTGAGGCCCTCTCACAGCAGAGTCAGTGGAGAAGATGACAACCTTCCGGTGGTCTCCACTGTGACGTGCTCGTCACAAAACTAATGTCATCATCCTTCTTCCCATCATACTTCCGCCCCACCGATCTTCGAGAAGGCTTCTACCACCTGAACAGGCTGGTTTCCGCCCCGGCTGCAGCACAAGTGATCAAGTGCTGGTACTCACCACGCACATTGAAGCTGGCTACCAGCGCAAAGACATCACAGGAGCCGCTTTCATCGAGCTATCAGCGGCCGATGACACAGTATGGTGGGAGGGCCTTATGCTAAAGGTGTCGAAGGTCATCAGATGCCAGCAGAGCCTCCGACTCCTATCATCACTCCTGTCCAACCGGCGATACCGTGGCCACCTCGGGAACACTGTCCTCAGAGCCCGCTTACTCAAAAACGGGCTCCCACAAGGATCAGTGCTTGCTCTGACACTTTTTTTAAAATATATGACATCTCTGCAAAAACCTCCATGACGACGACAAGACCACCGAAGCACGATGGAGGGAAGCCTGGGGAAAAACACCAACCTGTTGCAGAAATCCATCGTCAGTGACCCCACACTCCTTCAACCAGGATCTGCTCTACCGAGGAAGATCTTCGTCCTCTTTGAATCAAATGCGGACACTCCATGGAAGATGTGGACACTTTCTCAATAAATAGAAAATGAACGAGAGTCCTGTTTGTGACTGTGGTGGTGCGACATCTCAGCACGTGTAAACATATCGCGAACGACTGCCCCAATCAGATCATTCAACGGCGATCTTCAACAAATCCACGCGGCTATTCCTGAAGCAGTCGAATGGGATATCAAATATCGACATCAATTTGTAACCTGTTGCAATCCCCCAAGATGCCATACGAAAGAAGAAGAAGCCAGCGAAGTCACCTTCCAATGCGAGCTCAGAGTGGCCACACCGGTGTCCGTAAGCACGCCGTTACGCAGAGAGGGATACGTGGCTCGTGCAGCTCTGCTTATTCTTTGGAGTCTGATGAGTAACACCGTTACGGTTGTGGTCAGGGAAATCTTCCCTGACCCTTGTTTTCTGCTGCCCCGTATCATCGGGAAGCTTAACGTCACAAATGATGGGAGTTACATTTCCTGTACAGCAATAGAGTAGAATATACAACGATTTTCAGTTGAGCTGTACCGTCTATGACGAACAATCTGTCACTTACGAAAGACATGGCAGATAAGAATGATAGAAGCCTTCATTATCGGAACGTTCAGCGTACTGCTCGTTATTAAGTGAAACACCTCCCACTGCCCTTTTGCTTTTAAATATCTGAGGCCACTTAGCATGCAGCTTTGCCCTGTGAGTTTCAGCTCACCCAGGAAACAAAACCGTGGGGTTCTGTGAAGAGGAGTAAAAGTTTATTGGGCGAAACAAAAGTAAGCCAGCTGTTTAGCGTTTATACATCATCAGCCATCATCATCATCATCGTTTATTCATCATCAGCCATCACCATCTTTTATACATCATCAGCCATCATCGTTTATACATCATCAGCCATCATCATCGTTTATACATCATCAGCCATCATCATCGTTTATTCATCATAATCATCGTTTATACATCATCAGCCATCATCATCGTTTATATATCATCAGCCATCATCATCGTTTATTCATCATCAGCCATCATCATCGTTTATTCATCATCAATCATCATCATCGTTTATATATCATCAGCCATCATCATCGTTTATATATCATCAGCATTCATCATCAATTATATATCATCAGCCATTATCATCGTTTATATATCATCAGCCATCATCATCGTTTATTCATCATCAGCCATCATCATCGTTTATTCATCATCAGCCATCATCATCGTTTATATATCATCAGCCATCATCATCGTTTATTCATCATCAATCATCATCATCGTTTATATATCATCAGCCTTCATCATCGTTTATATATCATCAGCCATTATCATCGTTTATATATCATCAGCCATCATCATCGTTTATTCATCATCAGCCATCATCATCGTTTATACATCATCAGCCTTCGCTCGTGGGTCCTTGACTCTCGCTGAGTGTTTAGGCAGTGATCTCTGCTTTGGGTCAAATAGGTGCCCTAATGTGTTGAACTTCTTTCGCACCGTACGTAGTCAACCGTGAAAATATACCTGGCTACGTGTCCGAGATTGCTCGTTGTGAGGTCGAGGAGTCAGTCCAGGCCAAGCCACACGGCTGCATTGCCCAGCCTGGCCTTAATCTGTGAACGGCCGCAGGCTTTGAATGATGACAACAATCACTAACCAGCCTCACTCTCCCTGAACTGCGTTCGACGGTTAACTAGCAAGTGCCCCTAGCTATATCTTATCTCATGGAAACAGAGGAGTCTAATGCGATGCTCGTGTTAATGTATACGTGATAATGTAATCTGTGTTTATGCATGCAGTGTGTATAAGACCCCTTGGCACGTGTCGTGGCGGATACTGCAAGATCTGACCGTTTCCGTCCAGTGCTCGCTGAGCTGCATTGGCTTCTGGTTGCTGAACGAATATATTAAGGTCGTACTCATTAGACAGAAAGTGCTTGCCGCAAATGAACCACAATACCGTATTGATCTCATAATGGAGCATAAGCCATCATGAAAAGTTCGGTCATCCTCGCAGTGGCTTTTAGATAACCATCGAACAAAGATGGCCGCTGCATCACGTATTTTCCACAGCCTTCTGGAATGCTCTTCCTTCCAATATTCGGAAGCCACGTGAAGCCACTTTTAAAACACCTATATTGAAAACTCATTTCTGCTTTTTGCGTTTAGTTTATTGACCTTCCCCTGCACCTCCGATTAGTACGGTTGTTGGCTACATAGTGTACGAATTGGGTGTGTTGGGTGGTGGCGGGTTTAACGACACATTTATATTATATTTACGCGATTTAGCCCAAAAATAAAACCTCTATTATGGATAATACTGGTGGCGAAAGTCTATAAACTGTGCAAAAGAAGTTCAACATACATGATGATAATCGAGGGGAAGGTGCATATTGAACCACGTGCTTGACCTTGCTGGCCTGGCGGTGCGGTTGTGAGATGCGGTCTCGCGGTCGCTTTGGCTCCCGGCGTCCCCTATGGGCTCCAGGCGTGGGGGCATTTGGCATGGGCCTCTGCGTGCGCGAGGCTCGCGGAGGCCCTGTGGCCGCAGCTCGACCTCCCTCGCGGGGTCACTTCGGACGTTTCCTAGCCAACACGGCCGTCGCACCGCGTCGCGCGGCATCGCTTTCGTGAGGCCTGAAGACGCGCAAAATATTTACTGCAATGTATACGTGACCTCGACAATCCATTTCACAGTACGACATACGACGGAAGTCTCATCGCAGCCTGGCACGGAGGGAGAATGCGGGAGCACTTAGTGGAAGAGTTTGCACAAACAGCGACGGTGTAACCACCACCATCATCATGTATGCGTGTTGAACTTCTTTCACACCGTACATAGTCAAACGTGATAATCGCAGGTGCGGGAGGACAACAAAAACACATCAACCATCCTCCAAAATCATCATCGGTGGTGGCATCTTGATTATCATCAACCCATCATCATCCACCCATCATAATGAATCTGTAACCACTTAGGTGACCGCTTCTGCGTCAACCTTCCCATGGATAAGAAGAGGGATTTGTGGCACGACTGCTGCTCAGCGGTGGCCAATTTTTGCAGACTCCTCTAATACATGGGAGAACGTGGAGAACAGGAGGAATCAGTTTAACACAAAGGCCTTCGTGCTAAATATTATTCATCATAAAAGTTAGCCAATTAGCTATTTAAAACCACTACATTTCTATTTTACTAGGTAAGGCTCACTGAGCTATTGTTCTCTTTTTTTCAAAGCCATCTGGCCACACAAATGACAGCTCAACGAAGTGGCTTATCATTATCATCATTTGGAAATGTATAGCAGTCAAATACTATACATACTCTATTACTTCAGCTCATCTGTGTGATGGCGAGTAAACCCACAATGTTTACAACTGACTACGACGTTTGACTGGTGATTACACCTTTATTATGACGAGGAATAAAACCCGAGTATATCAACAACAACCACACAAGTACGTGTGGTTAATGCAGACTTGGTTCCATGCAAAAAGGTATCGATTTGGTGTTTGAACATCGTAACACCTCCTGCGTTATTGCAAGAAAGGGTAAAACCGAATTATTTGTAATACTTTGATAGGGGGAAAAAAGGTATCCCATGATATAGCTGCTCACACCGAGCTATACATGCTCTGATACGTCCATTGTCTTTGTGCTGTTCGCCTGTTGGCGTTCTCTGGTCTCACACTGGTGGTGAGACTAGGCCATAAAGAAGAAGGCTGTCTCTGGTGTAGGCCAATCAGTTTCAAAGACAATGCCATCTATTATCAGAGTTTGTTTTCATGTTCACCACAGGTACGAGTGGCTAATGCCGACTTGATTTCTTCGGTGTTTGGACATCTCAACACAACTCCTGTTTATTGCCAGAAAGGGTCAAACCTATTCTTATTTTTCAAACAAAATAAACGTAAACAAAACTTCCCTGATAGATAATCAATATATATAATTTGCGATGTTTTGGGCTATGACCCTTCTTCATGGCTCATCAACAGAAGCTTTTGGGGAATCGAATCAGGCCACGGATGAGGGTAGTGCAGATAAGATGAGTGCGCGGAATGAAGAGTCCAGAGGGTGGCTACCGGATTCATTGTTCCTCTCCATACTCTTAGATTAACATAAAGTACATACATTTTCTGTTCATTAGCTGTGAGTAACTAGAATAAAAAATAGGTATACATTGTTCTTTATATGACGACATTAACCCCAGCCATCTAGCCTTCACATCTGATTGGCTCACAAATGGCATCACATTTATCCCTCTATTTAAGACATAAACAGCAGGAGGATTTCTCCACAACTCTGGCTGTCGCCTGATGATGCTGGTTGTTGTAATTACCGGCGAAACGTCGTACTCGAATTGTAAATGTTGTGGATTTACTCTCCAACGCACAACCGATGTGTACAGAACTAGAAACGAATCGGCACGTTTTGTTGTATGTGACAAACCTCTTACTAATTGGCTGTGTCGAGTGGTGGCGGGTTTACCGACACATTTTCTGTTTGTACAACACTTTGCACAGGCGGAGAGCCGCCTTCTGGGAGTGAAACGACAGAGACCCGGGTCGTGCGCCTCACCCACAATTTTCCTGGTCGCAGTTTTGTGTAAATGAACCGCTGGTTGCCTGTGGATATCGAATGGGAATTCTAATCCCAATCTACGTCGCGTTGAAGCAGTGTCTCGCGTGTCGGTCACATTGTTCAGGAGGGCAACGCGCAATTGAATCCGCTCTCAATTTTAATTCCGGCTTTCGTGTTCTTTTGTCACGGCAGACAATGGCCACACTGCGCGTGCCGTGTCGCCTGACATCCTGCAGGCGTCTAATTTCACAGCGGTACGTTACGTGCAGTCTGTTATACACTGTACGTTATTATAATTAGTATTACTACTACATGGGGAACGGTAGTGCAGTGGCGGATCGCGCGCTACGCTACGAACCCGGCGACACGAGTTCGATTGCCGCTCACGGCCGACACCGGTGATGATTATCTAAACCGGTCCTGGGCTTCCTCCCCTAGGTCGACTCAGCCTCAAATGAGTACCTGGTGGCAGTGTGTAAACATCACCACTAGGGAGACAAAGGCGGCCCGGGCGTGGTGCTGGCCACCCACCCAGTCGTGTGTGCGATGCCAGCCTTTGTAGGTGTTATTCACTAACAGGCACTTGCCCCGACAGTCTGTTACAGGCTACACGGAGGATCTTTATCTTTAGCTCCGACACGCCACTGTGGGCTCGTCAACGATGCAGCGAGAGGTAAATGAAGCAGAAACGATGCGTAAGCCCCAACCGTAGCCCAGGAATCATTTAGCGCGCAATCCCCAACCAAGCTTCTTGACTGCTACATCCACAACATGGGAGGCTCCCCCCCCCCCCCCCTGCAGTGACAGACGGTTGCTCCGTGGTGAGCCTGCGAGGCAGGGTCCCTGAGTCCATCACCTTGCAGTAGCCATCGAACAAAGACTGGCGGTCACCGCATCACGTGGCGCTTTCAGGCGCGCTTCCACGGCCGTCTGGAACGCTCTCTCTTCCGATATAAGGAAGCCACTGGAGCTGTGCACGTTTAAATCATCTCGATTCAAAACTTATTTCTTTAGAACTGCTTTTCGTGTTTAGTCTGTGGTCCCTTCCAGCCGCATCTCAGATTAGCGGGGTTGGCTACGTACGGTGCGAAAGAAGTTCAACATACTGCACATGCACAGTATCAGAGGCAGCAAAACTGGTCTGAAGATAACTTCTCGCAAAACAAAAGTCGTGTTCAACAAGTTTGTCGAACGGGAGAAGATACATTTTCTCGAAGGTACTCGAATGCACATCGCAACGGTCTCTTTATCCACGGAAATTCTAGAGCTGCCACAGAGAGCCGGACATGGGAAGATCGACCTCTGGTAACTTCGCAGCAGCATGCAGAGCAGAGTTCAGAGGCCACTCGGTGCTGCCCAAGGTTTCTGCTGCTCCTGCTGCTGCTGCTGCATCTCCACAGCGCACTAGGGTGAACGTGCTCACGTGGTAACGCAGCGCACGCTTCTCTTACGGCTTCTCGCGGCAGCAGTTCAGTTTCAGTTCAGTTTCAGTTTATTTTGAAGTAGCCCGCGAGTTAAGAAGCTCCGCAAGTCGGGTTTCATCAATAAAAACCACACATCGTTTCCGTGACGGACATAACACATCAGGCAAACATGAATGAATGATACAAAAGGGTAAGAAATCATTTAATTTGAAATATAACATTTCTCTTTTTGAAAGTTTTAGCCAAATAAGGAATCAAAAAAGTGTAAGGAGTAAAAAGTGCCAATGGTTAAACACACCGTTCCCCAAGAAACACTAAATTTAAATCTCCAATAACAATTCTAATAAATATGAAATATAAATGCGCCATCATTCAACAACGACATTTCACCGAGCAAAACGCAGCATCGTTAAAAAGAGAGAGAGAGTGCAGCCAAGGCACAAGAAGACAATAGAGGTCACTCAGACAAACGATGTCCACACCTCGTGAGTTAGCTATACGGTGGCAGATAGGCAGGAGTTCATTGGAAAGGAGCTATGTACAGTGACTGAGTAGTGAATGCAGATCTCATCTTGTGGCAATATTATTCGAAAGACGAGGGGCAGCCACTGCAAAAGCCCGTTTCCGATCCTGAAGCGGGGCCGGTAGCGTGGCCTCCACGGATCCTATACCGTCAGCTGCTGCGGCGTCTACACGAGACGTGAAGGCAACGCGTGCCACACGCCTCGTGTGCTCGCATCGCTACGAGGCAGGGCCGCACACCAGAAACATGACCACCGGTGGCCTGGATTGCAGCACTGTGGAGGCAGCAGCGAGGCAGGGTTGGTGGATCGCCGCACAGCTGTTGCGAAACTCCCTTCCCGTGGGACGTCAAGGAGGTGCCGTACCCCTGGCTCGCCAGGATCATGCGGCGCAGCAAATGTGGACTCCACCTGTTCACGTCTGTATGGAATAGATTGTTGTCCCCTCGCACACTTGGGTTTTCTAAAAGGTCCTCTAGGTTTTCTGCCACACGCAAACGCTCTGTAATTGGCCTATAACACCTTAACCTTTTCCGATTCCGAGACGTCTGCAATTAGCAGGGCGGGTCACTTTCACCGCTGAATCTGGGCACGCGCAAGCAAGTTAGCACCGCTGTTTTAAAGGCATTGTACTCACCGCAGAGAACCGTAGCAACACGACGACACTTCAAGATAGTCGGTGCCAAACTGTGCCACACGCCCTCCCGAATGGCCTTTGACGCACCTGTACGTCATCGGAATGTAATCAGAAGTACACGTCATCAGAATGGGAAAGGAATAATATATAGAGGACCGCAGAGCTTGGGCAATTGTTGGCACCGCCTGGCTGCTATATTCCTGTTTGTCTGTGGTTCCTTCTCCTCACGTCTCTGAGTCGTCGCCAGCGAATACCGTGCGGTGTGTTACAAGTTGAATTATTTATTAGGATGATGATGATGAATTGGATATCGCGTGTCACACGCTACAGAGTGGAAGTCTTCCGTCGTCTGTGCACTGTCATGGCACCCTGGAGGTTGCACTACTTTGCGCTGAAGATGACAAGGTTCTGTCGTTTGGCCATGAACACCGCAGCGCGCGTTACACTCAATGACTTTGATTTAATGGGTGTCAGTGACTGGGATAGGACAACAACAATATGTACGTTGGCTTCAGTACAGGGTGGTCCAGACGTCTTGTGAGCCCCATTTAATTCTCAGAAACGTATTTCTATTTAAACGTAAAGTTTATTTAAAACAGAAATAAATCTGCAAAGGAACACACATGTCCATAATAGCTTTTTTTGGGTTAGATTGCATAAATATAAATGTGCCGTTAAATCCGGGACCACCTGACACAGCCAATTAATAGGCTTATCACGTAAACAAAACGTGGCCAATTCGTTACCAGTACAGCACACCGGTGTGTTCGAGAGGAAACCCGCAACATTTATAATTCGAGTACAGGTGGTGCGGGGTTTAACGACACATTTTATTTTTGCGATCTAACCCAAAAAAACCTCTATTATGGATAATAATATTGGTCGCGAAAACCGACGTATTAAACAAACATGTTGTCGCCTATTTCCTAATTACTGCACATTACTAGCTAGTGTAGTCAACGATGATCGTACTCAGGATGGTCTGGTAACAATGAAACTCTTTAATAAAAAATAAATAATGTAAAACGGGACAAAAACCACAAGGCGCGGCTCACTCCGACTCACACCACAGCTCCGACCAAAACGTAAAGTTGCCTTATACATGTTAAAGGTCAATTAATTGGGGGGGGGGGGGGGGTTTGTCACAAGGCATCTGGACCACCTCTGCGTGCAGGCTCTGCTTGTAACCAATCAATCTCCCTTGCCTTGAGAGCAAAACATCTGCGCGACTTTTCTGTGTCGCCACTGGGGGCTCTGCGTTCTGCATGTGACACAGGTTCGGCAGAAATTCCTCACCATGAACGGAGTAAAAAATATAACAACCAATGTATGCAGCTAATGCCTCATCTACATAATTGCCTTCGTTGGGATACAATGGAAATGAGTAATTTACATAATTGGCTTCATTGGGGATACAATGGGAGTCGTTTATAACGGAGGGAGGTATTGTGCATCCTCGAAGTCTGTGTTCTTCAATTAATTTTCAGAGAGGAGGAGGGGGAGGGGGGCATTTTTTGCCGATAAGACATCATCAGTGCGAGGGCCACCACACATTTGAAGCCATTGTTAAGGTTTGACAGCAGCACGACGATGATGATGGTGATGGGTGGGGGGGTTTTCAACATTTGTGTCTTGTCGATGGGCCGCATGAAAGGCCACCAGAGGGCCGCCAGTGGCCCCGCGGGTCCTTGAAAACGAAGAGCACCGCTCGGAATCAATGCAACGAGAACTCGGTTCGTCGCCACTCGCTTATCGCCCTGAATGGCGGCTACATTGGATGGTCGACTTCCTCTTCCCAGTGAGTGAGGTCCACCGGTCTCGGAAGCCGTAACCCAGATCCGACTGTTGAGGAGGCCCTGTGCCACAAGACGACACAACCAACGCGGCTGCGCAGATGTCTTCCCGAATGCGACCGCGCCTCAAGACGCTTTGCGGAAACTGCGGACGCAGCTATTTTTTGGCGATCGTTTTGCGATAGCCAGGTCGATTCTGAAGAAGAGCTATAGTTTAGCTCAGTGAGCCTTACCTGGTAAGATAAATATACAATAACATGTCTATAGACACCGACAATCATTGGCAAGGGTCATTCGGTCCACAGAACCAACGTACCCTCGTCCGATGCACATTTACTTATTTTAATGTTCACGAGGAAACTCCCTTGAGCTGTAGTAACATCGCTTTTTTTGCAAGGCTGCCCCGGGAGTGTCAATTGACAGGTGCGGAGCACAACCGACGGAAACGTGAGTGCAAACATCGTGCCAGGACTTTAACCCCCAACGTTCGGGAAGGATCCCCCCCTACCCTCCTTTCCCCCTTTAAACATCCGAGGAGCAGAGAGTTCAGAAAACTTTCAACGTCGCCAAGGTCACTATCGTTCGGCGATGTTTTTGATAGGCGTAGGTCACTCTTGCGAATGAGATGATCCAAGTCTGGTTCATGATCCAAGTCTGGTGTGTTCTCACCCCGGGTAAACGAAATAAACTGCAAACCTGTCTCTCAAAACCTTGGCTTGCCAGTGGCAATCGGTGAGTTGAGCTCAGCGTCTGGTCTGACGGCGCTCTTCCTGGATTATAGTAACCGGTCTCTCAAGACGACGCATCCTGTCATTAGCTTCAAGTTATATTTGAAGCTTTCGTGACTGCAGGAATCCATACTCTTTGGTTCTTTTGGTAAAGTCGAGGTTACGCTGCACGCCTCGGTAAACGGGCAACGTAGCGGTGAAGAGGGGAAAAAAGTCGCACAGAGAAGAAGTAGACGACGAATACCCGATGATGAGAAGGACACTGGCACTACTTGGACACGTATGTAGGATAGACAACAGGAAACATTTTAAAAGTGTGTTGTTGAGAAAAATGCAAGGAACGGGAAAGCGACGACAGAAGAGGTTGGTGCCAGAAAGATGTGGCCACTACTTGAGCATGTTGGCACAAGACAGATGAAAGTGGAAACAAATGACGAAATGTGCAGTAGACACCTATGGGATATCTGCCCATGGATCGTGAAAATGATGACTCAACACTCAAGCTGTGGTGAACCACGGTAACCGGCCACCCGAGTTCAATTCCAAACCACGGCTAACTTCAGTGGCAAGCGGTATCAGAACTAGTCCTGCCGTATGTCCAGTATGTCTGTTGAACTTCTTTCGCACCGTACGTAGCCAACCGTGCTGATCGGAGGTGCGGGGGAAGAAACCTGAGCTGAGCCCCACCGTCACCAACCCACCCTGCCCACCGTGGTGAAGTACTGACAACAAACAACACCCATGATGAGTGTCGTGAGGCCTTCCTTCTTTGGGAGATTTAACATGGGTGGGATTTATATATTTCCTTACATTTAAAAATAAATCGTACTACCATACTTTATTCAACCACAATGTTACGTACAATGCTCTAAAAGTGTAATCATAGCCAACTCTTGAGATTCACATCCCACGTTGCCGTTGGTCCTTCCGCACAAAATGTACGCAACTAGCAACCGCAACCGATTACAATGGCGCACAAGCATCGTACGCCGTTACTACACGCATTGTAAACGTGAACAAATACAGTTAACTGTTGAAATTAAAACGATAAAAGTATCAATCGCCGTAAGATTGAGCGCAGAGCATGCGAGTTACGTGGCACAAAGGATAAATGTTTACTCTCACGGCAAATCGATGTTTAATTGGTCAGTGAAGACCCGAGCGGAATCGGTCTCGCATGGAGATGTGACGTTTCCGATCCCAGATGGCATAGACCGAGAGATCTCCGTTGCCAGGCTTGGGAGAGGGCCCTGTTCTTATATCAGCTCTGGCTCAGACTCTAACACTCAGGCTTAGATCGGGCTTAATCCAGTTATTTAAAATCAACGTTAAAGATGTTTTTTATTGTACCAGGTAAGGCCCACTGAGCTATGTAGCTCTTTTTCAGGAACGACCTGCCACAAATGATAGCTCAACGAAGTGGCGCATCATCGCGTGGAAATTCATAGCGGCCAAATATCTCGAAACGCACGTTGATTATAATACATGTGGAGGGAAAAACTGGAGAAAAATCCACGCGACCACGGGGAGAGAGAGACGCAAACTCCAAATATACAGCAGGCGTCAGGGTCGGGATCGAATCCACAACCTCCTGTACACCAGGCGAGGTAGTTAACATCTCCCCACCACGGCGCCGCTCGGTCACTTTTGTAGCGACAACGTAGATGTCATTGTCTGGTGCCGGCCATAGCGAGGCACGGTGTGCGATGTACTCACATCACGGACATCACGATGTACTCACATCACGTGTGTAGGGACATCGTAGATGTCACTGTGTAATGCCGGCTCGAGCAAGGCACGGCGTGCGATGTACTCACATCACGGACATCACGATGTACTCACATCACGTGTGTAGGGACATCGTAGATGTCACTGTGTAATGCCGGCTCTAGCGAGGCACGGCGTGCGATGTACTCACATCGCGGACACCCCGTACATGTGGGTGTAGTACCAGCCCTAGAGGGGCTCGAGTAGCGCTGATAGAGGGCGCTGAGTGGCACCACGCTCGGCGTGCAGTGCTGTCCCCTATAGGAGGGGGTGTGAGGGTGCCGGCCATGAATGTGGTTAATAAAGGCCATCGCACTCTGGTTGACCCTGGAAGGCACGTGACGGGTAAGATCTACACAGGGGCCCCAAGTGGGGGCTAGGGGTGGTCACGTGTCAGGCGAGATGCTGCTAGAGGATTCGAGGTGGTCGTGGCCAAGGGCGGGGCCAGCCATGACCCATGAGGCTACAAGCCGGCTCCCCAGAGGGACCGGGGTTCAGCGTTGTTGTTGTTGTTATCCCGAAGATCGACGTTCTATGGCCGAGAAGAGTCACCAACACGTGGACCTGGACCCAAGCCGGGGTCCTGTGCGTTGTAGCCACTCCCAGTGTAACTAGTGTAGTGAGCCTGGTGGTCCACCACCATAGTGTGTAGTTAGCCTGGTGGTCCACCACCATAGTGTGTAGTTAGCCTGGTGGTCCACCACCATAGTATGTAGTTAGCCTGGTGGTCCACCACCATAGTGTGTAGTTAGCCTGGTGGTCCACCACCATAGTGTGTAGTTAGCCTGGTGGTCCACCACCATAGTGTGTAGTTAGCCTGGTGGTCCACCACCATAGTGTGTAGTTAGCCTGGTGGTCCACCACCATAGTGTGTAGTTAGCCTGGTGGTCCACCACCATAGTGTAGTTAGCCTGGTGGTCCACCACCATAGTGTAGTTAGCCTGGTGGTCCACCACCATAGTGTGTAGTGAGCCTGGTGGTCCACCACCATAGTGTAGTTAGCCTGGTGGTCCACCACCATAGTGTAGTTAGCCTGGTGGTCCACCACCATAGGTTGTTATCTGGTAAAGGGGCAGTTAACCCTTTGTGTAGGTATCAATAAATGTGTTGCCTCCAAAGAGTATGTCTGCGATTCAGGTGAATCCACTACACTTTCAAAGATACATGAGTGAGCGGCTCAGACGTGCCTCATCTCAGGCTCAGTTCACGGAAACGCTGAGCGTGGTTGGGACCATGGCCCAGAGTCGGCTCAGGTTGGGCACAGCTCTGAGGGCTCACTTGAACCATAGCCGAGCCATAGCCGAGCCTGAGCTAATTATACACGGGGGCCTTGGGTGTGAGAGACGTCTCTGAGCCGAGGGCAAGAGAAGAGGTTAGAGCAGTGGTTCTTATAACCTTTACTGGAGCCTTGCACCCCTTTAGTTCTCAATCGTAAAAATGTACAATGTCAATAACTACACAGGGTTTGATGAAACAAAGGGAGTTATACTTACGTGCCCGTTCTTAATTTGTATTCTCGATTATTTACCTTCTAAAACAATCTGGCCATGTCTCGCACCCCCAGAAAGGGCATCTCGCACCCCCAGGGGGTGCAGCGAGCACCCCAGGTTAAGAAGAAGAACCACTGGGCTAGGGTGTGCAGAGATGGAGGGAGCGTGGCCAGTGTACATCGTTAGGGGTTTCACGCCGACGAGCGACATTTACGTTAACTTGCCGAGTGCACTCGGGCAAATGTTTCGAATCCCATTGCGTCTCAGTGGAGGAGTTCTCTCGCCACACCGTCACAGGGTTTAACCAGGCGAATGAGTGGAATGGGAGAGGCGTTGTCGGAAGGAGATGCAGAATCAATGTGTAGTAACTGAACAATAAACTTGTTGAGGTCAAGTGCCCACCCGGGGCGAGGCCTGGCTCGCCTGGTTACCCTTCCCAGGGAGCCGCGCATCTCTGGGCAAGGGATTCTGAGAGACTGGGGTAAAAGCCCAAGCCAGTCATTGTCATTATCATCATTGGCCATTATCTATTTACTACTGGATGAAGGCCGATGCAATGTCTCCGACTTGTTGTCCGATCCACGTGCTCTTTCTGCGGCTCGAGTAACATCCAGCATGCACCTCTCCAATGCTTGTATCGTCGTCATTATTCTCTATCCACGGCTGAAATTAAGATCAAATGAACATCTGTAACTTGGGTACGTTCTCTTCATCCACGTGATCCTCTCGGTGTACTGTAATACCCCCCTCCCACACCCAGGGCATCACTTGAGACATCAGTGGCAGGAGCCTTGCAAATAAAATGTAAATTTTGATTATTATTAAAACGTAGCATTTTTTATACACATTTTATTTGCTGTCCAGGTTTATAACCAGTGTCAGAGCGGGTACTACCACTTGCACTCATTAATACATTATGAAACACTCATTAATTCGCTGAAAACATCTTAATATGTAGAGGTACTGCAAACCTTGGACAATTGTCGGCAGTGCCGGCTCCCTGCCTGGCAGCCTTCCCGCTTCTCTGCAGCTCCTCGGTGATTGGGAGAAACAATTTACACAAATGACGACGCCACTAAATGAAATTAAACATTAAGTAAAAAAAATACGAGCAAACACAAAGGAATGTAAATGGCATAGGCAGTCCTGTTATTAGCGAGGCTTTCCTGGAGAGCGGGCATCATCGTTACAATTATCGTCGTCATCATGTCAGAGTGATGTCAAAGCAAAATTGACGCCCTCCAAATCACGATTTGATCTCACGGCCGCCCAGGTGCGTATGTCACTCACGTACGTACACACACGCGTACGTACACACGCGCGTACGTACACACGCGCGTACGTACACACGCGCGTACGTACACACGCGTACGTACACACACGCGTACGTACACACACGCGTACGTACACACACGCGTACGTACATACACGCGTACGTACACACACGCGTACGTACACACACGCGTACGTACACACGCGCGCGCACGGTGGAACTGCTGCTGCCTCGGGACGAAGTGGTGGGCTCCGTGTGCACGGGAAAAAGGAGGAAGAGAGGCCCCCGTCTTGGATCGGACGCAAAACAATGCGACGACGCGTCAACGTTGAAATCGCGCGCGAGCGCCGCAGGGGGACAACCTGTGGGCAAGCTTCGTCGGCTACCCCTCGCAGGGTCGTTCCCTCCCGGGGGCTCTGCGCCTGCCCCACGCGATCGGGCATGGCGGTGGAGAGCGGCGGCACGCAGTGTGGTGTGGGGGGGGGGGTTGGGGGCGTTGTCGCCCCTCCGGGTGAGCGGGGCTCCGGCCGTGCCCGCCGGGCGCGAGAGTGACGAGGCGCCGTTCCTCGGTCCCGACGGCTGCGTTGTGGCCGCTCGTCGAGCTTTGGGGGGGAGGGGCCCCCGCCATCTCCCCCCCCCCCCCCTCCCCAACGGCACCGCGACCACCCTCCCGTCAGGGTTAAACGAGACGGGGGGCGGCACCAAGACGCCGGAGTTTACGTCACTTTATTCACCAAGCTACTAAAATGCAATTGCTATATATACATTTTTTTTTCAGAGTGCGACACTTAATTGTAAGAAAATGTAAATAATTTAGCGATTCCTTTTTTAATAAACCTGTACATCACGAATACCTATAAACCAGAATCCATTTTACAAGTAATGCAGGAAGAGGAACGGTGATACACGAGTCAACGGAGGGGACGGCCTCACTCTCTCTTCCTCCTCGTCCTCACTCTCTCCTAGATCCTCGCCCTCTCCTCCGCCGGGGCCCTTGCTGGCTCCCACCGCAACATTCCGCGTCGCCCTCTCTCCTGCACCAGGCGGGCCTTGCTGTGCAAATTACTATTATTATTATTTTACAAAATACAAACCGAGTTCCAACCCCCCCCCCAACCTCCCCTCGTTACATCTTGAAATGCTGGTGACAGGCCTGTCCCACCCGGGAGTGACACGGGAGAGGGATGCGTACAACAATAATAATAAGTCGCCATCGGCTACTAATGTAGTGTGTAGGGGTGGGGGGGGGGGTGGTCCAGTTCCTACGAGACGAACGGGGGGCACGCGCCCTCAAAGCGAGGAGGAGCGGCGGGCACGGTCGTCAGAGCCCCCCCCCCCCCGCGTCGCCTCGGCCAACACCCCCTGGGGTCGTGGAGCGGGCGAGCGAGCGGGCCCTCGCAGGGAGAGGACCTTCGCGAAGGTCGCCAACGCGGCACTGGACAGCGACGCGGTTGAACAAAAAAAAATGTGGGAACAGCGCAACACCCAGAAAGCCCCCGGGATTCCGAATCGAACGCCGCCACGTACGGCAGGAGACACAGGGCCCCCCCCCCCCGCTCCGCCGAGTCGGCCACCAGGGACAAGCCGACGACCTGGGAACCGAGTCTCATTATTGCCTCTCCCCGCAAAACCAACCCCCCCCCTCCCCCCCAATAGCCGCTACTAACTCTATATAGCCAACGGGCGGCGGACAAGGGAGCTTAGCAAAATCTTTTAATTAGCATTAATTAGCTTAATTGGCAGCAGATCTGAGCGCATTCCTGCGCCCGGGCTCTTTGAGAGGCGAGTGGTGGGCGGCGGTGGGGGGGGAGGGGGGGTGTGGGCGGCCGTGGGGGGAGTGTGGAGGCGGTGGCTTGCAGGCGGCCCCCCCGGAGCGCGGATAATGAGCCCCGTGGGGGGGGGGGGCAGAGGAGGAGGCCCGGCCCCCCGCCTCCTCGCTCATGGGAACGCCGCGCGGCGCCGCGGAGCCGCTAATTAAATCGTTTCAGGCTTGAATGAAGGCACCTGGGCGGTATTATTGCAGATCCCTTCAGCAGACCTGCGGAAGAAAAAGGCGAAATAAGAGTCTCGCGTTAATGAATAATTAGCGAGGCGTTTGAGCGTTCGAGGCAGAGTTGAGGGTGGGAGGGTGCGGTGACAGGGCCGGCCAAAGGGAGAATGTATTTAAAGTTGAGCTGGTCAAGGCAGCCCACTATACCGGCTTAGACTAATGGGTAATTTAAAACGCCTGTTTTCACAAACAGCCTTTCACTGCGGCACAAAGCCCTAATGGCCATCATTTGGTGCAAAAGTGGCCCAATTAAATGAAAAAATGTCCCAAGTCCCGCTTACGGCCAACCGCTGATTAAGTTGTTCGTGGAATTTCTGATTAGCCCGCTCTGCCAAACGTCGTCAGAAATCTTAACAAGCTGCAGTCCGGTGCAGCGATTTTTATTATTATTATTATTATCACAAAGCAAAGTCTTCAGCAGGCGTTCTCCACAAACACAGCCGCAACGCGGTTCGACACTGCGGCACCACTCTGCGCGTCGCTTTGCTCGCACCCGGCAATCCCTCCCGAAGCTTACGGACAACTCCACACCGCCGTGAGAAACAACGAGCGCCCGCGTACGTTAACTCGTTGCACCAGCGGTGCTGAGCATTGTCGGGTTAACGGCTGCGGTGCTCATGAGGCCCGAGCGCTCCAAACGACTGAAGCCGAGCGGCGAACTCCTCGGGATGAGCGAGCGGGCACGGGACTCGTGTCACCGTTCCTCTTCCTGCATTATTTGTAAAATGGATTCTGGTTTATAGGTATTCGTGGTGTACAGGTGTATTAAAAAAGGAATCGCTAAATTAGTTACTTTTTCTTACAATTAAGTGTCGCACTCTGCTCAGCCAAACGACGACGCCGGCGAAATCGTTGAGCGAAAAAGTCCAAAGAGAAATCAACGCTCTTCCGATTACACTCGCCCCCGCGGAACAGCCCGACGACTGGGGGTTGTTGCACAGCGGGCCAATGGAAACCCGGGCGGTGAAAAGCGTCGACGTTTTATTTGTGCTCGATGCGCGCTAAAGGGCCCCCCCCCCTTTTCTAAACCGAGGAGTGCTCGCTTGCACTCGGCGTGCACCCCCTTACGCCTCATTACATCACCAAGCGTCTTCACGAGGCACCGAACCCGGGTGGGGCGGGGTGGAAGCCGCCGTGCGGCGTTTAACCAGCGGCCGTGTCGCCGCGAGCACGCAACCGAGAGTGAGACGGCGGTACTTAAATAAAAACGGCATCACGTCGAGCGACGTGAGAAGAACTACTCGCACTCGAGGCCACCCCCCCACCTCGCTCGAAATTTACGCGAAACGCGCGGCGGCGGCGGCGGCGGCGCGAGGGGCTCCGTTTGGTAAGAGGCGCTCTGCGGGCACGACGCGCCCTCGCATCGCCGCTCTCGTTCAGCTCGCACAACCCCCCCCCCCCCCCCCCGAGTGAGCGAGACGGCACCGGTGCGGCGGTGCCGTCTCGCTCACTCGCAGCCTTCCCCACACTGTCACGACGACGATGACAACGGCGACGACGATGACAACGGCGACGACGATGACGTCCATTCCATCCCACTCTCGCAATCATCTCTCGACCCCCGAAAAAGGTCAATCTGACCGAAGCGGCGCTTGCAGCTGGAGCCAGGGGGTGCGAGCCACCTGCCGCATGCCGAGGGCCGGAGGCCCGCGAGTGGCGAGCGGCACTCTGAGCCCCCCCCCCTCCACCCACCGACAGCGGCGTCATCGATCGTGCCAGGAGCGTGAATTGCGCGCGGGATTACGAGGCAGTGCGGATTTCCAGCTCCCTCTCGCCCTCCTCCCTCTAACGAGACGACGCTCTTCCTTTTGAGTCCGGATTTAGCTGCAATTTAAAGTTGACCTCTCGCGCAAATGTCCGGGACAAAATAATCTAAATTAGGAAGATGTCAGAGCTCCACCGATTTCATAGCCCAAATGATTTTGCATTCACAAGGAGAGGAGTTTTGTTTTCCGCAGCCCTTGAGCTGTGTTTGTTTATATTTCTGCCATGTTTACGCTGCGCGCGCATGCATGGGCCACGCGATAACGATCGTTATCGAAGGTAGCTCTGCCTTCGACACGACCAAGTGGGCTCTGGGGAGATTTACGCCATCTCCACGCCGTTGGGTGACCAGGGAGCCGGGATAGCAACCCACAAGGGCCGTCCACGACGGGGTGCGGGGCCTGGGGCAAAACCCACCGTGTGGGTTACCGACGCCTTCAAACTGAAGTGGAAGTGTTACATCCCACGGCGTGACGTCGAAGCGCGGGGGCCCCCCCAAAGAGCGGGGCCCGGGCGGTCACCCTGATTTGTCGTACCCTCGGGACGGCTCCGGGCGCCCAATCCCCACCGAGACAAGATAGGCCAGGAGGAGCCGGGCACCGGTGCTCTGGACGGTCCGCGTTGGGGTCACGGCCCAAAGGTGTGGCAAATTCCTCATTCCTATGCCGAGGGCGAGTCTATCCGTAGGGCAACCGCTGTTGGCGTCCCCACGTGGCGGTGTTCTTTTAATCGACTCTGGAGGGATTGAGAGTCGAAAGCAGGATGTGTACTCGTGACCTTCCGATTGCGAACCGCTTGACACCTTGGCACTCGACAAAACCACTGAGGACTAAAACACGTGCCACGCGTCACACCGTCCGTCTGCGTATAAATTCGGCAGAGGGGACATCGACTCGCCACCAAGTGGCACGTGCCGAGTAAGCGCGTACGAACGAAGCGGCTTTTTTTTTACTCTTGAACGTAGTGATGCGCCCGGCGCGTGTTACTGCCGAAGCAAGGCTCTTCGGAAGTTCTGGTGTTGCGATGGAAGAGGCTCGTTTTAAAATGATGATTGTTATTTTTTACAACTGGTATGAACTTCACGAAGACCAAATTAGTGCCAGGAGTGCCGAGGGTTTCTTCGCGAGGATAGAGAAAAGTCTCAATCTACAGTTTAAATCGGCTCGTAATTGGCGGTGGGGTTTGTCTAAACGTCGCGTGGCGAGCTTCATATCTTCGCTCACTCGCCAGTTGGACGCAAGGGTTCTGTAGGAAGTGGTCTTTTTAAGCTTCTCACCAATTCCCTGTAATCTGCGCCGTGGGCACATCCGAGATGGCTTTCCCTTCTCTCCAGTTCAAGCCGTCTTTTCCCCAAATTTAGATCTCCGATTGTTTAGGGGTTTTTGTTTTAGTGGAACGGACCTAGGTAAGAGAATATAATCGTTGTACTTCCCCTTCGGACTTTCATGACCATAGCTCTCTTCCCGCAACCTCAATGTAGCCGGTCCCTTGTTGATAAAAAAAAAAAACATTTTCCACATTTTCCGTGTGGTTTTCATTGCAGTCACTGGCCTACGAGCTCCACTTTCACCGACAAAAACAAATTCCCCTCTCAAAATGAGGACAATCCAGGCACACTCTGGTATCTTGACACGCCTGTCATTTCCAGAATCCGGTGGCCTGTGCAGGCAAAGCGGGATAAATTCCTGCCCGTTATCGCACTCGACCACGACGTTAGTTAGGCCCTCACATTCCCGCAGTTTGATTTCCGAAACATCTCGTGAACTATATATATTCGGTGTGAGAGAGGAGTAATGGGGTATTTAATCCTTCAAATCGAGCCGTTTTTACCTTTTTTTGTAAATAGAAGAGCGATTAAGGTCTGGATGCAACGGTTGATGAAGCCTTTCATTGCTGCGTAAACATTTAATAAGCAGATCGGACTCGTTTATAATTGGAACAGCTGGGTCTGCTCCTCTAATGATGTCCACGGTTATTCCATCTGGTGCAGCGGGAGCTTCTGCTTTTTCCACGCGGCATAGGGAGATGGTTTACCCCTTTCCCATGTGGTGGTACCCGGTGCCATGGCAACCTCGTTCTGTGGGGGTTACCAATTCAAGTATATTTTGTGCACGGCTCAATTTGGTAACAAAAAAAAATCCCTCTGCTATTTTTACAATTCTGAGTACCGCTTTGGGGGGGGGAAGATTGCCAAGGCCCCATCATAAAAAATAAGTACCACCTTGCGGAAGAAATCAAAGCGATTGTCCCTATGGATAGACTTGTGCCCCTGCCATGGGAACGTGGAACTTCCATCACGGCTCAGGGGGTGTAAAGCAGTAGATGAGCGCCAATGACTCCCTTGTGCTCATTTGAGCAGAGGCAGCGGCGAGATGAGTTAATTCCCTGATGTGTCATCAAGCTTCTCTTGACCGAGCGTCATGCATTCCTCTGAACTTGGCCACTGGATACGGTACATGACCCTTTCCCAGAAACACTCGCAGCCTCGTCACATAACGAACGCTAAGCAGGGTTTGAGCCTGGATAGCACGAAGATTGGCAACCCCAGCACTTACCAGTGTGATGAGGGATGATCGAAAAACCCTCACAACCTGCACAGCATGGGCAGGCCCCTCGTGACCATGATGGGTGACTGGGGGGGTGAGTGTCCCGTGACCATGATGGGTGACTGGGGGGTGAGTGTCCCGTGACCATGATGGGTCACTGGGGGGGTGAGTGTCCCGTGAGTGCGATGGGTCACTGGGGGGGTGAGTGTCCCGTGACCATGATGGGTCACTGGGGGGGTGAGTGTCCCGTGACCATGATGGGTCACTGAGGGGTGAGTGTCCCGTGAGTGCGATGGGTCACTGGGGCGGGTGAGTGTCCCGTGACCATGATGGGTGACTGGGGGGTGAGTGTCCCGTGACCATGATGGGTCACTGAGGGGTGAGTGTCCCGTGAGTGTGATGGGTCACTGGGGCGGGTGAGTGTCCCGTGACCATGATGGGTGACTGGGGGGGGTGAGTGTCCCGTGAGTGCGATGGGTCACTGGGGGGGTGAGTTTCCCATGAGTGACTGATTGGCACGTTGGCGTGTGAGCTGCACGGGGGTGAGTGCGATGCATCACCGGTGTCGTGAGCTGATCGCACCTTCTGGTCGGGGAGAAGCGATGCGGAGGGCAGCGGGGGTAGGTGTGTGCCCAGGTGCGGCGCGGCCCCCGGGGGCAGCACCCCGCCGGGACGATCGTGCTCGCAGAAGAGGCGGCCGTTCAGGTAGTGGAACCGGTCCCCGGGCAGCAGGCGCGTCCGGCACACGGCGCAGGTGAAACACTGAGTCGGGGGAGGGGGGGTGGGCAATGGATACTGGCATCGGCAACAACGCAGGACCACGGAGATGGGGGGTGTGTTCGGCGTTCGTTAAAACATTTTTAGGAATGCCGGCGGAGAGGAGCGAGCAGGGATTTCACTGGGAGTGGGTCGGGCCTGTCGTGAGTTGGTGGCACCGCGACCCGGCTTTCAAGCGCCAAGAATATTTTTCGTTTCAGCAGGGGAGGAACTTGGCGCACGAGGATCGTCCCAGGATGAGAGGCAACACAAGAGGAGCTTCGCGCGGCGTGGGCTATTTATGCCTCGCCAGAGATGGAAATTCCACATTCCCATGGAACTGTCCAGTCTCACTATCGGTTGATCGCGTTGACCCTTTAACAAAGTGGTATTCATGTTCTACGCCTGTGAGACCCGACAGGCTCAATCGACCCCTGACCCAGATTTTTGGGGCGCCGCGGTGGCGAGATTTTAACTACCCACGGGAGGTCGTCGGTTCGATCCCGACCCCGACGTGTGTATATTTGGAGTGTGCATGTTCTCCCCGTGGTAGTGTTAATTTTCCTCCGGGTCCTCTGTCGCGGTCGCGCCATCGTCGATCTCTGCTGCCTGCCGGCAGAGGCGCTGTCAGAGTCTAGGCGCGACGTGACGACGCTGTGGGCCGATTGCCGTTGACGCATCCACCGACAGCACAGACCGGACGAGTGTCAGGGCCCGCAGGTGGAAGTTGCAGGTTTCAGGGGACGCCAGCGGTGTCATCGCCTATCGACCTCACGCTGCAGAGGAACTCCACGTGTCCTGACGTTGGGTTGACGCTTCCGGTGGTCGGAAGTGCTCACGGTGAAGCAGACCGGGCGAGCCATTGTCCGGTCGCCATCACGGCCGTCTCTGACCTCTCCTGGTTCAGCAGGAAGTTCCGTGACCAGCACCAGCGCTGAAGGGCCTCTACGCA